>NC_135805.1:147681596-148386596 GCF_964213995.1 Mustelus asterias
TAGTCCCCTCCAGCTCTGGTCCCAAATTATCCAACTATTTATCACTTCTAAGGCGACATCCTCAGTCTAGAGATGCATTAGCACTGCACTGAACCACGGGGTTCCGATTGTGTGCCGAATAGGCTGGAGTAGATTTTCTATCACAGGCACTTAATTTTATCAAATGTGAAAGATTAAAAGATTCTGCCCGTTGCGGTTTATGAAACTGGATATTTAAATATGCATTTTCAGCGATAGGTTTAAATTTATTTTTTCTCTTTTATTCTACAGTGTTTTTACTGGACATTGGGAGAGCTCGGGGTGAGTCACTAATTATCACAATGCGCCATTATTACATGTTTAATTATATTTACAGTTATTTCTGGAGAGATACATTGATGGTATTATTTGCGAGAACGGGAAAAGATTTATCCGCAGTGTCCACATAGACATTCACTTAAAATGACAGAAGTATTGCCTAGTGTTGGCGCTTGGATTATGTAATCTGCAGTCATCCATCCGCCACTACTGAAACCATCCTCCCATCCCACCCCAAACACCAATCGTACAATAGCGTCTATTCGTCACCGTAATCTATTGGTTTGAAATAAGAAGCTTTTCGTGCCGTTCATGCTTGAGGAAGATGGTAAAAACTGCAACACCAAATTTGCATTAAGGTCAGAAACATCACCCATCGAGGAAGATATGTGGCATTGTTATACACATTTTCACAGCCTGTTTCTACCTCACTGGGTTAGAAGCGGTACGAAACTGATAGAAACCATTAAGTAAATCGTTAAAAATCATACGGATGTGGTTAAGATTTGTAAAAAGAAACATAGAAACATAAAAACTAGGAGCAAGACCATGTCATTCGGCCCTTCGATCCTGCTCCGCCATTCATCCTGATCTTTCCTTCCTTCCATATATCTTCATCCCTTTAGCCCCAAGACCTATTTAATTTATTCTTGAAATCTCACAAGGTTTTGGCCACAACTACATTTTGTGATACTGAATTCCACACACTCACCACCTCTGGATGAAGAAATTTTCCTCACATCAGTTCTAAAAGGTTTATCTCTTATCCTTAAACTATCACCCCTCGTTCTGGACTCCCCCACCATTGGGAACATTCATTCTGAATCTACCTTGTCTAACTCTGTTAGAATTTTAGAAGATTCTATTAGATCCTCTCTTACTCTTCTGAACTCCATTGAATATAATCCCAACCTTCCTCATCTCCCCTCATAGCGCAGACCTGCCAAGCCAGGAATCAGCCTAATAAAATGTTGCTGCATTCCCTCTATACCAAGGACATCCTTCCTCAGAGAAGGACACCAAAACTGCACACAATAGGCCGGGCATGGCCTCAACAACGCTCTATAAACTTGCAGTTAAACCACCCTATCCCACTGCTCAAATACTCTCGCGATGAAGGCCAACATACCATTTGCCTTCTTTACTGCCTGCTGTACCTGTGGGCTTACTTTCAACGACTGGTGCACGAGGACTTCAAGGTCTAGTTGAGCATACACTTCTCTCAATTTACACCCATTCATATAATAATCTATCTTCCTATTATTGCTACTAAAGTCGATAACCTTACATTTATCCATATTATACTGCATATGCCATGCAGATGCCCACACACTCAGTCTGTCCAAATCACGCGGAAGCATCTCTGCACCCTTCTCACAGCACACCTTCCCAACCAACTTTTATTCGTCGAATGCTTGGACATCATACATTCAGTTTCCTCTTTCTCCTAGCACAGATCCCCGTGGAACCCCACTAGTCACTTTTGCCAATCAGAAAAGGGCCCATGTATGCCAACCCTTTGATTCCTATCTGCTAACCAGCTTTCTATACATTTCAAGACATTACCTGCCATCCCGTGAGCTTTAAATTTACCTAGTAGTCTGTTCTGTGAGACCATAAGGAACGCCTTCTGAAACCCTAAATAAACCACACCCACTGGATCTCCTGAGTCAACTCTACTTGTTGTATCCTCAAAGCATTCCAATAGATTCATCAAATCTGAGTTAATGATCTGGTGAGTTAGTGATATTCATAACAATTGAAATGCCAGAAAATTTATTCATGCATGATTGTTATAAAGATCAATTTAATTCTTAAAATACTGCTGTGTTGTGTTGTACTTTATTCTGTACCAAATGTCCTGTAATGTCTCATGGCAGCTATTGCCACACAATAATTGGCTCAGACACACACCAATATGAGTAATGAGATACAGGCGATGGAAATCGAGATCAAAGTGAGTTTTTTCAGTGGGGATTTCAAGGAAATTTGAGTGGTCTCCTGGGAGGGTATGCCAGTAGCTATGTCCAGATTAACTGTAAGGCGGGCCACCCGTGCCGCGATATGTGGGATGCTTAGAACTTGGGAAATGTGCCGGATATTTGGGAAGCTGTGTGAGTTCACAAACACTAATTGGGACATTCCATGTGGACAATTTTAATCAGTTATCAGAAATTTTGAGCATCAATTGTTATGCGATATTTTGTTTCTAATTATATCCCCGGGCGTGGACGTCGACAGCTCGGCCGACATTTTTACTGCCTATGTACAATTGGCCTTCTTGAGCAGCGATGTTATTAGCTTACGCCCACAGTGCTGTTCAGAAAAAGTTGCAGCGTTTTGATCCAGCAACAGTAAGTGAACGACGATATGGGCCAAGGTTGTGATGGTGCAATGCTGGGAGGGGGACTTCTGCCCCTTTGCATTTGCTGCCCCTGCCTGTCTACATGAAAGCGCCCTTGAGTTTCAAAGGTGCTGTCAAAGGAGCTTTGGCGAGTTGCTGCAGTACATTTTGTAGATGGCACACACTGCTGTCACTGCCCGCTGATGGTGGAGTAAATGGATTTTGAAGATGGTTGATGGGGTACGAGTCAAGCCGTCTGCTTTGTCCTGGATGGTGTCGAGCTTTTTGGAGCTGACTCCATCAACGCAAGTCGAGCGCATTTAGTTATAGTTCTGACTTGAGCTTTGCAGCTATTGGCCATGATTTGGGACGACAGGATGTGAGTTACTTGTGACAGAATTCAAATTTGACCTGCTCTTGATGCCGTGCTGTTTGCATAGTTGGCCCAGTGCCGTATCTGGTTAATGGTAATCCCTAGCATGTTGGTAGTAGTGTTATGATTCGTAGTGTTATGATTCAGTTCAGAAACACCAAAATGTGTTATGATGTCCGCCTGGATCACACGTTTTGCAATTTTAGTTTGGCTGGGATAGAAAGATAGAAAAACTACAGCACAAAACAGGCCCTTCGGCCCCACAAGTTGTGCAGAACATATCGCTACCTTTTAGGCCTACCAATAACCCGCCATCTTATTAAGTCCCATGTACTCATCCAGGAGTCTCTTAAAAGACCCTATTGAGTTTGCCTCCACCACCACTGACGGCAGCCGATTCCACTCGCCCACGACCCTCTGTGTGATAAACTTCCCCCTAACATTTCCCCTGTACCTACCCCCCAGCACCTTAAACCTGTGTCCACTCGTAGCAGCCATTTCCACCCTGCGAAAAAGCCTCAGAGAGACAACCCGATCTATGCCTCTCAACATCTTATATACCTCTATTAGGTCTCCTCTCATCCTACGTCTCTCCGAGGAGAAAAGACCGTGCTCCCTCAGCGCATCCTCATAAGGCATGCCACTCAATCCAGGCAACATCTTTGTAAATAGCCGCTGCAACATTTCAATCTTGTCCACATCCTTCCTGTAATGTGGCGACCAGAACTGAGCACAGTACTCCAAGTGGGGTCTGAGGAGGGTCTTATATAGCTGCATCATTATCCCCGGACTCCTAAATTCAATCCCTCGATTGATAAAGGCCAGTACACCATACGCCTACTTAACCACCTCCTCCACCTGCGGGGTCGATTTTAGAGTCCTATGGACCCGGACCCCAAGGTCCTTCTGATCTTCTACAGCACTAAGAGTCTTTCCCTTTATATTGTACTCCTTTATCCCATTTGACCTGCCAAAATGGACCACTCCGCATTTATCTGGGTTTAAGTCCACCGGGGCCACTTCTCCACCCAGTCTTGCATCCTATCTATGTCCCTCTGTAACTTCTGACATCCCTCCAGACTATCCACAACCCCACCAACCTTCGTGTTGTCGGCAAACTTACCAACTCCACTTCCTCATCCAGGTCATTTATGAAAATGACAAACAGCAAGGGTCCCAGAACAGATCCCTGGGGCACACCACTGGTGACCGATCTCCATTTAGAAAAAGACCCATCTGGTCGGCTTATGATGAAAGTAAGGAGGTGTGGGATAGAGGGAAAGTTGGCCGATTGGATAGGTAACTGGCTGTCTGATCGAAGACAGAGGGTGGTGGTGGATGGAAAATTGTCGGATTGGAGGCAGGTTACTAGCGGAGTGCCACAGGGATCAGTGCTTGGTCCTCTGCTCCTTGTGATTTTTATTAATGACTTAGAGGAGGGGTCTGAAGGGTGGATCAGTAAATTTGCTGATGACACCAAGATTGGTGGAGTAGTGGATGAGGTGGAGGGCTGCTGTAGGCTGCAAAGAGACATAGATAGGATGCAAAGCTGAGCTGAAAAATGGCAAATGGAGTTTAACCCTGATAAACGTGACGTGATTCATTTTGGTAGGACTAATTTAAATGTGGATTACAGGGTCAAAGGTAGTGTTCTGAAGACTGGAGGAACAGAGAGATCTTGGAGTCCATATCCACAGATCCCTAAAGGTTGCCACTCAAGTGGATAGAGCTGTGAAGAAGGCCTAGAGTATGTTAGCTTTGATTAACAGGGGGTTGGAGTTTAAGAGCCGTGGGGTTATGCTGCAACTGTACAGGACCTTGGTGAGACCACATTTGGAATATTGTGTGCAGTTCTGGTCACCTCACGAGAAGAAGGATGTAGAAGCGCTGGAAAGAGTGCAGAGGAGATTTCCCAGGATGCTGCCTGGTTTGAAGGGTAGGTCTTATGAGGAAAGGTTGAGGGAGCTCGGGCTTTCTCTCTGGAGCGGAGGAGGCTGAGGGGAAGCTTAATAGAGGTTCATAAAACGATGAAGGGGATAGATAGAGTGAACGTTCAAAGACTATTTCCTCGGGTGGATGGAGCTATTACAAGGGGTCATAACTATAGGGTTCATGGTGGGAGATATAGGAAGGATGTCAGAGGTAGGTTCTTTACGCAGAGAGTGGTTGGGGTGTGGAATGGACTGCCTGCAGTGATAGTGGAGTCAGACACTTTAGGAACATTTAAGCGGTTATTGGATAGGCACATGGAGCACACCAGGATGATAGGGAGTGGGATAGCTTGATCTTGGTTTCAGATAAAGCTCAGCACAACATCGTGGGCCGAAGGGCCTGTTCTATTTTCTATACCCACTCTCTGCCTCCTTTGGGCAAGCCAGTTCTGGATCCACAGGGCAGCAGTCCCTTGGGTCCCATGCCCTCTCACTTTTTCTAGAAGCTTTGCATCGGGGATCTTATCGAACGCCTTGCTAAAATCCATATAAACCACATCTACCGCTTTCCCTTCGTCAATGTGTTTAGTCACAATGTCGAAGAACACCACCAGGTTCGTAAGGCACGATCTGCCTTTGACAAAGCCGTGCTGAGTATTCTTGAGCATACTAAACCTCTCTAAATGCTCATAAATCTTGTCCCTCAGGATCTTCTCCATCAGCCTACCAACCACTGAGGTTAGACTCACCAGTTGGTAATTTCCTGGGCTATCCCTATTCCCCTTCTTGAAAATAGGAACCACATCTGCAATCCTCCAATCCTCCGGCACCTCTCCCGTCTCTATCGACGACGCAAAGATCATCGCCAGAGGCTCTGCAATCTCTTCCCTCGCCTCCCACAGTAACCGGGGGTACATCCCACCCGGACCCGACGACTTATCTATCTTGATGCTATTCAAAGATTCCAGCACAACCTCTTTGTCAAAGTCCACATACTCAATCTTTTCAGTCTACCGCAACCCCGCAGTACATCCACCCAGGTCCTTCTCTTCTCTGAAAAACGCATGAGATATTTCACTTCAGGTATGATTCAAATTATTAACTAGGGAGCTTTAACCAATCAAAGCTCATTTAAGAATACAGTTAACATGTATAGAAAGAAAATTAGCAATACCTTTCACCAATTGCAAACAAGAAAAAGAAACAACCATGGTGTTGCATAAACCTTAAAAGCTAAATGCCGTTCCAACCAAACAAATCCCACATACAAGCCCCTTGCCACATGTTTAGCACAGAAAATAAGAACGCTCAGGTGATGCTGAGACTTAATACCTTGGACGGAGAACTGAAACTCTGACTTCCCAACCTTGCAACATCCAACAGCCCTCGTCATACTACAGACCAGCTTGAAGTCAGAACAGTTTCGCAAAACACCAGGAAGAGAGAGAGTAATAACTCTCGGTATTAGCTGGCAAACCACCAAAAGCAGAATTTTCACTCCAGGAAGGCCAGGTGACCTGCTTCCAACTGGCCAGCCAAATGTACAATTACGGAGAGAGTGAGAGAGAGAGACAAAAACACTGCTTTTCAGTCTGAAGTCCAACACCTTCTAACTAAAAGAGCAGCCAGCAACAATCGGAAAATGAAACCTTGAATTCACCATGAATAAGGCACCTCTCCAAAACACATGACCTGCCAACCAGTCGTAAGTGCCATGTCAGTGCATTGTATTCAGATTAAAAATAAACTAATCCCCATTTAAGCCATTGAAGTGGTAAGAAAAGGACTTCCAGCAGACAGCTCGGCAACAATGAAAACCCAAAGCTGCTGAACTGCAGAGAACATGATTCAAAACAAAAACATTCCTTAAAGACAGACTTTGGACACAGTAGGCGATTCAGCGATGGTATTTTCATTGAATGTCAAGTGGTGACGGTTGGATTATCTCTTCTTGAAGAGGACTTTTGACTGGCATATGTGTAGCACGAGAAGATCTTTGAATCATGGCTAATATAGTTAACGGCCTCATTACACGAAATGTTGAAGCGACGGGAAATGTTGGTATTTAAAACAGTTGGATCATAGGATTAGGAAGACTGCAGGTTTGCTTGATAAGCGGCAACAAGTTAATTTGTGAACGATCTGTCTGTGTTTTAGAAGTATTGCACGCAAACTCATACTTGCTGGTGTAGCTACATTAGGAAAACATGATATCTATTTGATCATTGAATTAATGAAGGAGGCCTGTCTTGGGTTTAGAATGCATATTTTCAATGCACCAAATGAATATCAAAATCTTTGCACCGCGTGCTCAAATAACCATGTCGGATCTGCAAAAGTGATATTATGGTGATAAAAGAGAACTGACTCACATAAAAGGAATGGATGGACCTTCAGTAGAGGAACAGGTCATAAAAGTCTCGAGACTTTGCTAAACCTATCCAAAACTCTATTTTAGCTTGATTGTGAATGTTGAGCATAGGCCTAAAGAGGCCATTTAAGTGAATACTTTCCATAAAATAAATTTCCTTTTGATAAAGAACATGGAGAATGACTTCAAACTAGCTGTTTCGTTATCAACAGGGGTTCATTTCGAAAGTGGCAGCATACTTACACACGTTAGACCGAAAGGATTTCAACCAATACTTATGGTACTATACATTTAAGTGGTTTCATAATTGCTTCAAGAGCCGGTCACATTATTTGATGGTGATGGCATTTGGCTTGTATGACAGGATTCTGCTTTAGTTTCATTTTCTACTCTATACAGCTAACAGCTCCTGTAATACATATGAAGTTGTTATTTTGAATCTACGTGTGCTAAACACATCATTCTTTCCTTTTGTTTATAGCCCACACCTCCTACCAGAGTTGGAATATTACACCGAAGCACTGATTGTTCATTTTTCTGCATATTCAGGTCGCCTTCCAAAGCCAGTCATAAGCTTGGATCCCATTTCGGGTTTTGCACTTGAAGGAGGGATCATCATCATTAAGTGTGGAGTTGACATCGATGGTCCCAAGTGTTTTAATATATTCAGAGGGGAATATATGATTTTCGAAGCTAAAACCGACTCAAATACATCTGCGGTCTTCACCAAACCTAACGTAACTTCCGAAGACAGAGGAAAATACCGTTGTGTCTATTTGCTGGTACTGAGTGGGGAACGATCGAGCAGTAGTAATGTTATAAGAGTAACTGTAATGGGTGAGTACAAAATATCCAACGAACAACGTTTTCCATCATATTTGCATGCATGTCGAAGATGGGTAGTGTAAGGAATTGCCCAACAATAAGACTGGTAAACGAAAAGGAGGTTTTATTTGTGAAAGAAAAAAAAACTGTTTCCAGAGGGCAGTGATAAGAAATCTTGTAAAGTCGCGACTCCCAGACTCCAACTGTCAATTCCAATTGGCAAGCAAACACCTCTGTGAGGTTGGTCTGATAGGTCATGTGATAGCTGATAACTCTCCCCACCACCCACCACTCCCCCCCCCCCCGACACCTCACCCCCCCTCCCCCGCCCTCCCACCCCTCATCCCAACAAAGGGGCACGTCACAAGATCCGTCTTAATGAATTCTTAAGGACTTCAAAATGAATATTTCACAGTAACAATAAAACTATTCACAATATTGCACAGCAAAGAGGAGATGTGGGGACTTGACTCAGTCTCTCAGTAAGTAAATCTATCTGGAGATCTTCTGATTCGTTTAGAGTGCTGTAATTAATTAACAGGTCCTTCTCCAGTCGATGTAGTTGCACTGAAATTATGCACAGCAGGAAGGCTTCCACTTTGCACACGTACTCTAGTGTCGGTAACCTTTCCAATTTCCACCGGAATTTTACTTGACCCTTTCTCTGGGATAAACGATTCAATCCCACTCACAATTGCTGCAGCCACTCTTAGACGTAGCAAGAACAGATTCCTCAACTAGTACTGTGCGCGCTTCTCCTCTCCTCTGGTGGTCTACATGCTTCTTCATTCTCTTGGAATATATGTCAAATAAGTCTGACCCTGGACCTGTCTTGGCCAGGATCATCCCAGCGACTCAAGTCGGACCAACATTGAAATTTCTTCCCTAAACTTAATCATTTACCTGAAAGGCCCTCTCAACTTTGGTGGAGTCACGATATCCCCCCCCCCCCCTCCCCCCGGCGTATGGTATTTTGCCTCTCACTTCCACGCATATTTGGAAATATTGGCCGGAATTCGCCCATCCCGCCTGCCATTGGAATTTTAGTGAGCGGGTTGCGGAGAATGTGAAACGCCATTGACGATCGAGCGGGAATTTCTGGCTTTTAAACCATCGTGGGCGGGGAATTCCGGCTATTGTGTCAATCTGGTCCAAAGACGTATTCCGAGGAACAATTCAGATGGGGAATAGCGCTGATCGAGGCCTGAGGAATTGCGTTAGTAGAAAACGGCCAGTTCAAGTTGTAAAGGTGCAGAGAACTGTTTTTTTTCACGGCAGATTTCAACGCCTGGAGGGCTTTTCCTGCTATCCCGTTGGCGGTTGGATGATAGGGGGGCTTTTTTTTGCTGCTGAATCCCATTGGTTTGCATGATGCGATTAAATTATTAGCTCAGAAATGCAATTCCATTGCGAGAGAGAACACTTCAAGCAAGCAACGTGTGGCGAACGCCTCCAGACGTTTGCCGATTTGGCTCGGGATGTTGTGGGTTCCATCTCATGACTATTCATACATTTCGATTGAACACCAATAATGATGAGAAAACTTCAGCCCATGAAGAACCCCATCACATCATCATAGCTTCCCGCTCACGGCGTGTTAGCCGTTCCGACGGGTGCGGAATTGCCAAGGGCGTAGACTTTGCTGTTCTTGACACTGGATACAGTGTGGAATAAAGGTTCTGATGTCTACATCTATCCCACGCCACCACAGATAACTGTAGCTAACATTTCCATTTCCATCCTACCGGGATGGGCACAATAAAATTCTAGCAATAGTATTTTCTGTGCAGGAGCAGGATGATAGTGTTTCCCCACAACACTAATCCATCACCATTACTCAGATCATCCTTACTGATTTCGAAAGATTAATATGGCTCGGACTTGTCAATATGCCAACCATGAAAGGCCATTCAACTGGCTCCAGCAAAATGGGGTCCACAACCTTATTTGAGGCACCGATACATGTAACGTGCCCAGAAAGTTGAGAGTGAGCAGAATTTCTTCGGGGACTTGTGGGATTGGAATGCTTTGTGGTATTCCAATCTCACAAGGAAGAAAGCTTAAGGCATCCACATCGCTTGATGTGGCTTATCTTCCAATGTATAGTTGTATTGCCATCAAATACAGGACCAAAGTCGCTGAAGAAATAGGGAAATGACTTTGTCCTCTCTAAACGAACCCAAAAGTGGTTTATGGTCGGTAATTATCATAGCTTTCAATTTGTAAATTTACTGCTGAATCTATTTTACACCAAAAATTATAGCTACGCCTTCTTTTTCGATTGCTGGATAGCCCCTCGCAGCATTTGATAGTGTTCACGAAATGAAAACGATAGATCTCTGCACCATCTTGTGCGACAATACCGCTCCTCCTGCCTCGGATAAAGCCTCACAATGAGGACTATTTGTTTCACCTCATCAAAATGGACCAAGAGACTTGAAGACAACAAAGCCATTCAAAGTCACTCAATTCTTTTAATTTATTCATTCCAGTACAACCTCCACTACTTCCTGAGAAGTGTATGCAAAGGCGCTAGCAACGTGGGCAGGTTGGTGATAATTGGTCCCTAATAGTTCACCATGCTTACGATTGAATTAAGTTCTGATGCATTTCTGGGGGCTGGGGCTCCATGGATAGTCTTATCCTTTAATTCCATTGGATGTAATCCCTGAGCGTTGACCCCGAATCTCTGCTACCTTGGATTGTGGGCTTGTGCCTTACTTTTGCTTCTTCTAATCTTTTCAACACTTCCTCGAAATTTGCCAAGTGTTATTCTGCAGAAGCTCCGGTAAACATGCATCGTCCTAATCGACAGAATCCTTGGACAGCTCCTGTAACAATCTTTCAAGGGTTCCGGTGGAATATGGTGCATGCCAATAATACTCACAACGTTTATATTGTTATAAATCTTTATCGATTGTTAGGAATTCGCGAAATTTCTCATCTAACTCTATCTGCCGATAAGCATGACTCATGTCAAATTTGGTATAAGTTTTACAGCTTGGTTCATGGTTAGTTTATAATCTCTGCATATCCTGACAAGCTGGTAACCTGGTGTTGTTAAAACACTTATCCTGACAAGTCCAGACCGCCTGATGGAGGCAGCCTACTTAGCAAACTGCGCAGTCTCAGTCATTCCTAAATCCTCCAGACACTTCACACATCATGCTTTGTCGTGTAAAGCATAGGACATTGGACCAGATCAGTAGAAATTCTGTGTTGCCTCAACATAAACGTAGATTGCAACCTTACTACTTCAAACTAGAAGGAAGCTTGGCATTCACTATTTTTTGCGGTAATATTTCTTGGAGGGGTTGTGATTCAAAGGAATTTTTTTACTGACGTACACCAGATGACATAACAAAAATTCAGCTTCGCCTCGTTGCCAAATGTAATGATTGCAGGGAAATAGTGAACAGCTATGCGGACAGGACGTGTAGTTTGAAAACAAAGAGAACTATAAACATAGCACAGATATAAGAAAGGTCGGAAACGCAACAATTACCGCACCCCAACTGTCGACTCCGACTGTGAAACAATCGCCCCGCAACGATTGGGCCGATGGATTATTTGATTGGTACTGTGATTGGTTGTACGAGTTTAATACAGCTGGATTCGGCAACTGCAGCAAAGTTTAAAGAACATTGCTGCAATTTGGAGTCAAGCAACACAATGGCAAGTAAATTGCATCTGAGAGTCCAGAGGTGTGCAGGTTAGGTGGATTGACCATGATAAATTGCTCCTTCTGACCAGAGATGTCGAAGTTGGTTGGCCATGGCTAATGCGTGGGATTGGGAGGAGAGGAGGGATTAAGTGGATTGCTTTATATTAGAGTTGGTGCAGAATCGATGGACCACATGGCACATCTTTTTGCGCTGTACTCATTATTTTATCCAATTTGTTTATTATATATATATATTCGTTTTCAGCAGGAATCAAAGCACCGTTAACCATCCTTCATTCAGCTGCTGTTGACATTATTACAGGCGCGAGTCTGAGCATGTCATGCACGACTGCCGGTAATGGTCAGTGTTTTTACTACCAAAATTATGACGACGCAGTTTCCAACTTCCAAATTGCAGAAGAAAGGAGCAACGCTACAGTTTCCATAACAAATCTAAGCTTTTGCGACGAGGGCAACTACACGTGCCAGTGCCTCATTGAAGTGAACGGTGCAATGGTGTACTCAGCCCGCAGTAACTTAATGCAAATCACAGTATCAGGTCAGTTCATTGGTCGGTGATGTGTTCTATTTATTGAGGGCTACATTTCATTTATTTCCTCTCAATCAAAAGGGCGATGAGAAAAATTTGAAAAGATCAAGTCTGGGATACCTGCAGCGATTTTTTAAAAAATGTACTTCAGCATGAAAAGAAACAACTTGCTGAGCAAAAATAGGGGTAACAAATAAATATGGGGGTGAGAGTGCAATACGGTGATAGTTTGTACATTCACCTCACTCACTAGCTTAGCCCGATCGATCACTTGCAGCCATTTTAAGGGTGGAAGAGAGTGCATGGTTGTGGGTATGGGTGAGAGTGAATAACAACCCTGAGACTGCGAGTGAGGCAAAATTATGAACACAATCTGTTCCCACCCTCTCTTACACGCTCACATTCATTCAGTCTCTAAAACTCCCACCCACAAACATTTCACCCTCCCCTATACAGTTTGAGCCCGTCCTGCCTTCTGCTCCCCTGAATCTCTCTGAACACCACCCTCATATTCTCTCACCTCTCAGAATTTGTCAACACCGACCGTTACACTCTCACAACCTCTCCCAAAATGCTCACATTTGCTATTCCAATAATCCTCTCACCCACACAATAACCTCACAATTACAACCGGCTCACACTTTCCTTCACTTCACCTCAGTGAAGTAACGCTCTTCCGCCTCTGATGAATGATCTTCCCCTTGTTTATCACTTGAGAGGTTCTTCTGCTTCCCACTTTTCAGTAGACGTGACTACGCCGACTTCTTCCAGGATGCACCTCAGTGAAGTCGCTCTGCCACCTCTGCATCTCACAACCTGACATTGATTGCCTCTCGGATTAGTTTACGAATAATTGCACATATGTTCAGAACACAGGGCGAGACAGTAAGAACTCACGTTTCGAGTCCAAATGAGTTAATGGCTCAGTTTCGTTCATAGGCAGTGAAATAGCTTTTAAGCGCAGCTACCTGCCAAGTATTGTACACATTGGCATCCAATATACGCACGGCAATGTTCCGCAGCTCCAATGCAAACGTAAAACATTTGTTTGGTGATGTTATTTCAGAGATATTTATTACACAATGAATCCTGAGAGAACTCCCTGTGATTTGTATATTCGACATGATGTTATTTATTACAAACCTCAACGGGAATACATTCGTAAGATTGTAGAAACAAGGAGAGGTAGGACATTCGAGCCTGCTCCCCAGTTCATTATACTCATGGATGATCATCCAACTCAGTAACATGTTCCCCGACCTACCCCCACCCCTCAACCCCACGCTTCCCATATCCTTTGATTCATTTTGCCCCAAGAGCTCATATCTCACGACGTCTCGCTCCTACTGTGTAACGCAACACGCAATAGAGTAATTAATATCCGATTAACATGTTTCAAGTCTCGGCCTTGCGCACAAACCTCCTGGCTCAGAAAAGCGATTGTAAATGTAGGCTGACAATAAAATAACACGCTGTGACCTTCTCCTAGGCTAGTAACAGGCGTTTTGGAATATCTCTTCATGTTTTTGAACACATGTCTATTCAGCACTATTGCTGGTATACTGTGAGGACGCACAGCTTTTGCAGTATCCAGTGCGTTCAGCCGTTTCTTGATATCAGATGGGGTGAATGGAATTGGCTGAAGACAGCTGATCTGTGATGTTGGGGCCACGGGGGGAGGAGGAGATAGTCATCCAATCGGTACTTTCAGCTGAGGACTGTTGCCGAATGCTTCAGTTTTATATTTTCTCGTGATGTGCTGTGCTCCCCAATCGTTGAAGATGGGGATATTTGTGGAGGCTGCTCCTCCGGCGAGTTGTATAATTGTCCAAAATCATTCATGACTGGATGTTGCAGGACCCAAGAACTTATACCTGACCCGTGGGTTGTGGAACTGCTTAGCTCTGTCTATAGTTTGTTGTTGGGACGCAAGTAGGCCTCTGTTGTAGTTTCAGTAGCTTGTCACCTCGTTTGAAGGTGTGCCTGTGCTGTTCCTGATATGCCCTCCTGCACACTTCATTGACAACTTTGGTTCTAGATAATCCATATGAATGACAGGCTGTTAAGAAGTTGTGCAGGATCCCGAAAGAGTCATGTTGTAGACTTCTCAGTGCTGTTATTGTGGCAAAGTGGTGGACCATGGGCTGATACAACATGATGGTCTGATGTCTTAACTTTATTATGGGTTGTGGTTTTAAACGGCAATCAAATGCTGAGGTTTGAATGCAACAACCACAATTAGGGGATTATCACAGTAACTTCACTGCAGAGTCAATGTAAGACTACTTGTGACTCTAAGAAATAATAAACTTATATATTCAAAACAACAACAACAGATGTGTTGTGGGAGATTATTAAACCTGCATCAATAAGAAAATGAAACTACTGCAAAGGCCTGGGAAAGATCCCGATGACATCACAATCAAATCATGTGACTGGCTCTTAAAGTAATTATGCAACTACTTAAATATATAACAAAGGGGATGTCAGATCACATACCGTGCACTCCAGAGTCAGGGGTGCGAGCTATGTTCCCAGGGCAGTATTGACTGCGAAATTGCAAACGTTTATCGTTCAGTGGAGCTACTATTGCATGTTTAATTGTAGTGTCTATCCAGTTGTCGCTGTACTGGAAGTAATTGAACTACTAAGTAACGAATACGAAGTTCCCTGAATCTCATCAACCACAGAATCATTGAACCTACAGTGCAGATGGAGGCCATTCGGCCCATCGAGTCTGCACCGAACGCAATCCCACCTCAACCCTACCCCCATAACCTCATGCACTTAACCCAGCTAGTCTCCCTGCCACTCAGGGGCAATTTACCATGGCCAATCCACCTAACCCGCACAGCTTTGGGAGGAAACTGGAGCACCCGCAGGAAACCCACGCAGACACAAGGAAATGTGCAAACTCCACACAGACAGTGACCCAAGCCGGGAATCGAAACCGGTTCCCGGTGCTGTGAGGCAATAGTGCTAACCACTGTGCAACCGTGCCGCCCTAGACTTCTAATTGGATGTGTGTCTGCTTAATTTGTATGCCGTGTATATGTACGCCTTGTCTGCTTAATTTGTTCGAACAGCAGGATTTCAAGCACGCTGGTTACAAATTCGTATTGAGTGGTGCTCGGAATTGTTGGTCTTGTATAGGCCACCTGACACACACCTCCCGTAACATTAAATTCCACAGCTGTCTCGACAATTAAATGTGGCACGCTGCAGCCCCCGAACCAATTGACTAGCCCTTCCCCTTTCTTGTTTCTGACCGCCCAGAACAGAGAAATAATCCTTCGGCAGAGAGGACTGGTAAGTAGACCATGCAGTTCGTTACTATAATATATTGAAGTGTATTTTCCTTGAACCAACAATTTTTGCACAAGTTGTAGATAATAGGATTGTATGCTGCACTGATAGAAAACATGTTGCAGTGCTGACTTACACTTTTTTTGTGCGCCATCACAATACTCATTACCATTTCGTTGCACTCTGCTAGAATTAGTGTGCATTTTATTTCAGGAGAAGTAGGTATCGCTGACAAGGCTAGCATATCCATATTTTCGATCTAATTAAGTGGCAATTTCAGAGAGAATCTTTACAACATGTAATAAACATTGTGATGACCACTTGACACACCATTGCGTTCAAGGCACTGATCCAAGTGCTTGAAAATTGGATTAGAATGGATAGGTGCCGAATGGACGGAGAAGTCAAGATGGACCAAAGGGCCTCTGTCTGTGCTGACTCTATGGGGGCAGTCATATATTGCATTATGCCGGCCGATGGGTGGGCGGGCGAACGTGTATGATTGTGCCAAAACGAAGAAATCACGTTCGCGCCCTCCTGGCCTCTTGCGGTTTTATTGGCACTGAATATCGGCGAGGTCAGCATCGTGCCCATTTACGGTTAGAAGCTGAATAAATTATTTATCTCAAATTTGACAAGAGGCGAGGCCTGGGGGCGGGACCTACTGGGGCTGGGCCAGATGGGGGCGGCCGGTCGCTGGGAGGCGGGGTTGCTGCCTCTCTGCATTGGGACCGGTGTGGGGAGAGTGCAGGGAACAGCTGACCATTCTGCATTGGGACCGGTATCGGTAAAGTGGGGGGTCATGCTGCATTGGGATCGGTGGGGGTAGGGAGGGGGCTGACCAGCTGGCCATGGGGGAAGTGGGGTGGGGTCGCGCCAGCGATCCTGGGGTGCTCGGGCCGGCAGTCGCCGCGGAGGGGTCGGGCAAGTGACCATGGTGGGGGGCGGGGGGGAGGGGGCGGGGAGGACGGATGGGGTTCGGTCGGCCATGGTGGGGAAGGGAGGCGGGCATCGATCCGGGTGGATGGCTGTCTCGATAGGCCACAGGCCTCCGAGAAAGCTGGAGATTTGATGTGTTTGTGAGGCTGGCTGCTTTGTGGAGGCTCTGGAGGGAAGCTGAAAGCAGCAGAGACTCAGTGACAGGACTCTGCGATGGAGACCTGCACATGCACAATGACGCCCTCTGCTGTTCTCTGCCAGCGTTCAGACGAGATAAGCCCTGTCCCCGCCTCTGCAGGCGAGGAACCGTTTCTATTGATTGTTCATGCACGAAATAATAGGATAGCAGTTATGAATTCGCCCAAAAACGGATTTGCATCTCTCCCATTTTCCCGCCCATTCTGGACTCAGATTTGTTTTCGTAAAATCGACCTCTGCGGCAGCTAGCAGTCAGCCACATTGCTGTGCGTCAGGAATCGCACGTCGGCCAGATTGGGGAAGGATGGTAGATTTATTCATCTGAAATGTCACCAGCAAACTGAATGATTTCTTGAAAGCTGGTGGGCGTTTCATGGTCCACATCCCTGAGGTCGGCTTTATATTTCAGATTTATTAACTGACTTTACATTCCATCGGCTGCAGCCGTGAGGCTTGGGCCCTAGTGCATCGGGCCTGTGAGTCACTGAGATGGGCTGTCAAATCGAGACTTCATGAATTGGCTGGCTCTTACACTGAGATTTGAACGCAATTTCCCAAACTAAAAGTCTAGGGCTCTTCTTTGGTCATTTGTGAACATTTGTATTATATCACCACCTCAGCCCATCTCGCAGAATAATAACTTAAGTAAAGATGCTGACCTGGGTGCTCCCAAAACGTACGTGGCAAATGTTTGAAGGCAGGTTTCAATTAATTCTTCCTACGATGTGACG
Source organism: Mustelus asterias (assembly GCF_964213995.1). Lineage (NCBI taxonomy): Eukaryota > Metazoa > Chordata > Chondrichthyes > Carcharhiniformes > Triakidae > Mustelus > Mustelus asterias. The sequence continues at coordinate 147,699,126 of NC_135805.1, forward strand.
CCACTGACTGGGCCAGAATAAATTGCCCATTCCTAATTGCCCTGGAACTGAATGGCGTAAAGGCCATTTCAGAGGGACATTTCAGAGTCATTAATTTGCTGTGGACCTGGAGTCACATGCAGGCAAGATATTGTGAGGACAGCTGGCTAACTCCTCTAAAGGACGTAGAAACATAGAAACATTCATAGGAGCATAGAACATTGGAACAGGAGAAGGCCACTCGGCCCTTCGAGCCTGCTTCACCATTAATTATGATCGTGGATGATCATCCAACTTAGTGGCTAATTGCGCCTCCCACCGCATATCCTTGGATCCGTCCCCCTCCCCCCAAGGGTTATATCAATTGCTTCTTGAAATATTCAATATTTTGGCCTCAACTATTTCCTCTGGTCGCAAATTCCATCGGCTGACAGTGTCTGGGTGAAGAAATTTCTCTTCATCTCTGTCCTAACAATCTACCCTGTATCCGTGCATGTGACCCCTGGTTCCGGACACTCCCACCGTCTGGAACATTCTTCTTGCATCTACCCTGTCTAGTCCTGTTACAATTTTATAAGTTTAAATGAGGTCCTCCCTCATTCATCTGAACCCCAACGAATGCAATCTGAACCGACTCAGTCTCCCCTCACGTGTCAGTCTGGCCATCCCAGGTATCTTGAACCAAATGGGTTTTTATAACAATCGACAATGGTTTGTTGAATTCAAATTTCACCAGATGCCATGCCAGAATTCGAACCATTTTACTGGAACTTTGCCCTAGGTGTCTGCATTATTAGACCTTTGACAATTTCAATATGAGACTCATTCCCAGCGAAAAAAATATATAATATTATCATTGTTATAATTTCTTCCGTACTATTTCTACAATAATTGCAAAATACTCTACTGTTTTTTTCTCCAGATTATAATCTTATTTTGGCATTCAGTTTCGTTTGTACAGCATTAATAGTTCTCATTCTAATCGCTGCATTACTGGGTGCGATCCTACCAAAATGGAGTAAGTAAACACAAATCTTAAACAGCAATGTTAATAGAAGACATGCAGTTTGCTGCAATCTTCGCACTCTTCCTTGGAAGATAAAAGAAAACAAACATAACTGAAGGATTCACACGTGATGAATTCGCCAAAAGCAAGATCCTTCCACATTCATAACTATTGCAGTATCACTGATCGGGTGGCCAGTTCTACAGAGATACGGTGGGGTAAGAAGGAGGTGGGGTAGAATGGGGAAGCGGGTCCAGAATGGATGCATTACTGTATTGGTGGTGCTGGTCAGGATTGGTGGATTGCATACACACCAGAAACAAGTACCCTGGTCCATGGTCCGTTCAGTGACTCGGTCACGGTGCACGCCTGCAGTTTCTCGTCACAACCTGTGAATGTTTCCATTACACCAAATGGTCAGATTTGATAAATGGCAGGTGATAGATATCAAGGAACAACTGACTATTGTACTGGGCAAAAAACCAGGACAGAAATGAGGAGACAGAGTGATTCTCATCTGAAAAACATTTCCTGAAAATAATAGAAACATAGAACATGGTAGCAGGAGTAGACCGTTCGGCCCTTCGACTCTACCCCGCAATTCATTATGATCATAATTGGTCATCCAACTCAATAGCTTGATCCTACATTGTCCCAATATTTTTAGATCTCCTTCGCTCCAAACCCTATGTCTAACTCTGTATTGAAGACATGCAGTGCTTTGACCTCAGTTGCTTTCTGTGGTAACAAATTCCAGAGGCTCACCACGCTCTGGATGAAGAAATTTGTCCTTATCTCAGTCCGAAATGTTTTACCCGGTATCCTTAGACTATGACCTCTGGTTCTCTATTCCCCCATCATGGGGAACATTCTTCCTGCATCTACCCTGTCTCGCCGTGTTATTTTATTTCAGTTTCATTGAGGTCCCCACCCATTCGGCTCCGCCCCACTCATTCTTCGAACTCCAACCATTATAATCCTTACAAACTGAATCCCTACATTTACGTCAGTCTTACCATCACAGGAATCAGTTGTGGTAAACCTTCTCTGCTCTCCATTTATAACAAGAGCTTTTCCTCAGATAAGGAGACAAAATTCCAGGTGTGGTCTCACCAAGATCCTCTGTAATTGCCGCACACAGTCCTGCTCCTGCACTCAATGCACAGGTAGATCTGAAATTAAGTTCTCACACGTATTTTGATGCTTGCATATATAGAAATTCAACTAATGTACCATTGAAGAAGTTCAGTGTTGATAATCCATGACTGGAAGTTGGTAAATTAGCATTTTAAGGGGAACATGATTTTAAAGAGGGTGTACATTATTCAATGTTGATAAAATGTAAAGAGTTATAATTGTGCATTATCTTGTTCCAGAAATTGCCCTGGCCCAATCACCTAGCCCAGACGAAAATGTGAGTATGCAGCCCTCTCATTTGAAGTTTGCACTTTAGTACTTAATATTTGCTGCGCACCTGATTCTAAGAATCTCAAAAAGATAGGGTGAGGACCAGTGAATTTCTGTAGAGAGCGTTGGTGAGGCCACTCTTGGAGTATTTTGTGCAGTTCTGTTGTCCTTATCTGAGGACGAATGTCTTGCTATAGAGAGGTTGCAGCAAAGGTTTACCAGGCTGATTCCTGGGAGGGTAGGACTGTCATATGAGCAGAGAGTAAATCGGTTAGGCTCATATTCTTTGGAGTTTAGAAGAGTGAGAAGTGATCGCATATAACTACAGAAGCTATGATTTCAAGAAGAAATTAGAAATAGGCCTGGACTAAAGTGATCAAGGGATATGGGGAGAAGGCGGAATTAGGGTATTGAATTTGATGATCAGCCATGATCATAATGAATGGTGGAGCAGGCTCGAAGGGCCGAATGGCCTACTCCTGCTTATATATTCTATGTATGTTTCTGAATGAATTGACAAGTAATGGTGAATGGATTTAGTTGTGTGCAAACGTACTGATGACAATATGTTGGAAATACATTTTGCACCGTTTCTGACTTTCTTTTCATTCAATTAGCTGTTTGTTTTTTTCTTGGTTATGATCCATAAAGCTGATCAAACAGAGGACATGTTGTGACCAAATCATCAATCTTCGTCTGATTTCCCTGTCAAATCAAAACACACAGAGTGTCCTAAAGAATATATTTTGCAAATTTGAACACGAATATCTTTTGATGTAGACAAAGCAGGAGCAAATTCTAAACACCAGGCAAAGGAATAATTCATGCCGGTTTCTTGGTTAATTCAAAAGTTGTTGCTACTGATTTAACGTGTTTCTGAATTGAGATTACCAACAATTGAACACATGGTGAACTGTTGTTCTATCTACCAGGACTGTTTTCCATAACAGTTGTGAGAAGGCATTTCACATTGCATCATGGAAAAATAATTGCAACAACCCGAGCTTCCAAATTCTGAAACGGTTAGGAAAATAGCGGGAGTAGTAAATGGATAGGGTTACAGGGAAAGAGCCCAGGAAAGATGACCTGTCGGAGAGTCGGTGAAAACTGGATGGGCCGAATGGCATCCTTCTGCATGGTATGGATTCTGTGATTCTGTGATGATAATGGATCAACATATTTCATACAACATTGGAAATGCCCAAGGATTTTATGAGCACATTATATTTATATTATTAACCAAGTTTAATCTATTCCAATTATCTGTGTTCTGTAGATTTATATAGCTCTCCCTTCTCTTTTATGTTAAAAGCAACACTTCCATTTCAAACAATTAATAATTGACATTAGATAAAAGCAAATTACTGCAGATGCTGGAATGATAAACCAAAAGAGAAAATGCTGGAAAATCTCAGCAGGTCTGGCAGCATCTGTAAGGAGAGAAAATTACTGACGTTTCGAGTCCAGATCACCAAAGGGTCATTTGACAATGGGTCATCTGGACTCAAAACGTCAGCTCTTTTCTCTCCTTCCAGATGCTACCAGACCTGTTGAGATTTTCCAGCATTTTCTCTTTTGGATATTCGACATTAGGCAGATTCAGAAACGTCCAGGAAGAAAAGCTCAAGTCAAGATGAATATTTCCTTGAGTACAATTAATTCATGACCATAGCATAACTGGTTATCTAATGAATAATAAAAGCAAAATAGTGCGGAAAATGGAAATCTGAAATAAAGACTGAAGACGGTGAATACACTCAGCAGATCTGGCAGTATGTGTTGAGAGAGAAGAAAAGTCAATATTTCGAGTCTAAATGACTTCTTCAAAGCTGAAGAGTTGTAAAAAAGTAATGGATTATCCAGTTGGAGAGGGTAATGGAGGGGCTTGGCAGAATAGAAAGTAAGGGGCAGGTCGAACAAAGAACAAATATCTCATGGACGCAAGACAACTCTAGAAATAATGAGAGCATTCTGCATGAAAGAAGTGCTGAAAGTGGCATGGAGGTGAGATGGCAGACTGTGTTATCAGAAGAACATAGGTCGGTGAATGCTGGAAAGATTCAGGAGGTCTGGCAGCATCTGCAGAGTTAAGTCTATTTCATCTCCCTATACATGCAGTCATATCTATTGGGTTTTTCCAGACTTCTCTATTCTTCTTTCGGCCTCTGCAGAATTTGGCCATGGTCAATGGTTCAGAGAAAGGAAAACCTAAGAACAAATGACAGATGGCCCAGTGTTTGCTTTGAGACTAACCAAGGAAACTGAAGAAATGTTAAATCCTTGTAAACAGAACAGATTTATACTATAAGTTCCCACATTTTGATTCCTTGTTTTCTCCCATACAAACACTCCACCTCTTCCCCACAGGGCCACCTGTCATTTGTTCTTCAGCTTTAAATTTACTTCCTAATAAGACAATCTGCTTTCTTACCTTCATACCACCTCGTTATTCCTTAATGCTATCATTAACATGCCAGTTGTCTCGTGGCCCTGACGTCTTAGTCAATCTCTCCTGTGTGTCGACATATCGCTGGCTTTCTATTCTACCTCATCTCCTCCGCTCCGCCGCACCGCCCCCCCCCCCCTCCCCTTCCACACACACACACACCCGGCCACACACCCCCTCCCTCCCTCCCCCACCTTTCCAAGAATCGCGTCCATTATATTTCTGTATCTCTTCAGTTCTGAAGGAGAGTTTTGTTTCTCAAAACTTTTGCTCTATTTCTTTCTCCACTGGTGTTGCCAGACCTCTTGAGTTTATCCGATATCTCATACTTTATGAGATTTATCATGATTTTGCCGTACCTGCGACCGAATAAAAGTTGTGTTTTGCACAATTCCATGATAAATGCGAATAAAAACACAGCCCTAAAAACAACGATGCATTTGTTTTTCACTAACTAATGGCCAGTGCGATTGGAAATATGCAGAATTTTCTCCTATTACAGGTTATTATTCTCAGATCAAAACTTTGTAATTTTAATTGTTTTTAGGAACTGCAAGATATTTCGGACTAAAAGGAATATGGAACGTTTTGCCCCAGTGCATTTTGTGTTCATAAGGACAATGGGTCGTCCTTATATTACGGCAATGTAGCAACTGAAACTATTATGCAAGATACTGATGTCCAAAACGTATCAGCAGTGCTACACCAATATTATTGCAAGAGAATAAGAAAAGGGAATATCGATCCAGAGAAATAAAGAAAATACTTCACTCAAGAAACCCACGAATACCATTGGAAAATACCTCATTTGGTGCAATTGGCATATTATAGCAACGTAGATTATGGACCATTGCTAACATAATGAATGGTTTACATATCCTTCAAGGCGCATCACCGAAACAGGCCAGCTAATGTATGTGATGCAAATTATAAATTACGCAGACTGCATAAATTTGATTTTGACCATCTCTCAATTTTCATAACTTGATGTAATGCGGACATCCTGGTGCTTCCTCGGCGAATAGACATATTGAAATTGACATTAATATGGCATTAATTAGTGACGTGTTCGGGATCGAGGTATTATGTCCACGTTAGACTCAAGGGAAATGTTTATGCATCACCTTGTGTCTCAGCTTGGACAAAAATAGTCACATCCGCTTGAAGGATTTTTGTTTCGTTTTGTGGTGCTGGAAGACCTTTGAAAATGCATATATGTATACCTAGGATAATACACCGACAACTCTTCTAACTGAAATATAATGTCTCTTGGGCATAGGGTAGAATTTAATAGCTTGCATCTGACCGAAATTTGTGGAAGAAGCCAGCAGTGACGATCGAAATAGGATGGCCACAGGATATTTCAGGAAGACACACATTTACTTAGGGAGAGATCGGCATAGGACAGATGACTTTCAACACAGCAAATTTGGTTGGAATAATGAGAAGAAATTCAAGTTAAATGCCACAATGAAAAGGAGACGCGGACAGAGAAAATTCTGGATATTACCCTCTGTGTGAACGGAAGTGTGAATCTGACAATGTTGGTGAACAATTTGATTACAAGAGCTTCCGACATTTTGACTGTTGAGATAGAGGTAATCCAAAAAAGATGAAACAGGTGTCCAAAATTTGTGCGCGTTTGTGTCATCTTTTGAAAACTAAACTTTTTTTATGACAGGAAGTATTGGAAGAGGGGATACCACAATTCGACGAGAATCTTTCAATTCCAGAATGAGGGAATTGTTTAATATTGATAGATTGGACAATCCAGAATTGTTCAATCAACTGTCAGAATAGCGACAGCACAAAAAGAGGCCATTGGCCCCGCCATGTCTCTATTGGCTCGCCTTCAGAGCAATCCAGCTAGTGCCATGCACCCACCACCCCACCCCCACCGCCCCTCCCCCAACCCCCGCATCATGTAGTTATGCACAGTCACCCTTTACAGGTTATCCAATTTGATCTTGTGAACCACAATTTGATTGTCTCCACCAGATTCTCCGACAGCGCATTCTATCTTCTAATGCCCAGCTATGTCATAAAAACGCCCTCCTGTCATCACGGTCTCTTTTGCTAATTGCCTCAAAACTGTGCCCTCCTGTTCTCCACCATTCCACAAGTGGCGTCAACAAATCCTAACTTACTGTCCTTAATTGCGCGACATTTTCCAAAGTGACAGATAATTTAGTACAGAAGCATTCTCGAATTGTACCCAGAAGCAAGTTAACCTGCAATTGCTGGACTTGACTTGATATCCTTAAAACATGAAGTGATAAATATGTGGGGGCGATTGAAGGTCAAAGGCGACAAAAGAATAGGATTTGATGCAACTTAGGATGTCTGCCGCAGAAATTTGTGAAATGTGTGCTTATTGAGAAAGTGGGAGACGAGCCGGAGGATCACTTAAATTGGCAAGCCCAAAGACCTTAAGTACATTGAAGTTTAGGGCCTTGCAGGAGCTGAGGCCGTTCCACTCTGCAGATGTTGGGGAGATGGAAGTAAGTGATCGTTCTGCTGACATAGATTCGTGCTTGAAAGAAGGAGGCGGAGGCGCAGTGGCATTGCCACTGCACAGTAATCTATCAAAGCAGGGTAATGCTCTGGGCAACCAAGTCCGAAGCCGGATCTTTAAATCTGAGTGCAATAAGTATTATTTTGATAGTAAACGATTCCTGTAAAAAAAAAAGAAGGAATTATTTGGTCATCACCTAGTGCTTACTTCAGATCCACAACAATGTGGTCGACTCCTCAAGCCACTTTGATGATGCGCACATAGGGTTGGGCGGAAAATGTTATCCCAACCAGGGATATTACTCATGACACCAAAAATAGTCCCAAAATTGTGACTATACCAATCATAAAGAACTTGGGAGCTGCCGACAAAATCCCAATGGGTGAGTTTTCAAAGGGGATAATAGAATGGTCACCTAATTGCATACTGATTATCGTTTAGACGGTGAACTACTGAAATAGGTGTTACGATTGTTTAACTGGATATAATCCCTTAAATTAATTAATTAGCATAACGTCTAGGCGGCTGATAAATTCGAAATGTGAGCGTGGCTCGCCTATACTGCAAAATAAATGTTCTCCTTCATTGGCAGCAGTATAGAATATAAAATGTCAGGATGGAATGTTGAAATTGTATAAGACACTGGTGACGCCACAACTAGAGCATTATACAGTTCTGGTCACCTTGTTGCAGGAAGGACGTAATTGCCCTGGAGCGGGTGGAGAGGAATTTTACAAGAATGTTGGTAGGGCTAGAAAAGTGTAGCTGTGAGGAAAAATTGGAAAGGTTGACGTTATTTTCCTTGGAACAAAGAAGGCTGAGTGGTGATTTAATTGAGGTGGACAAAATTATGAGGGAGGACATAGAGTGGACAGGATAGAATTGTTTCCCTTGGCGGAGAATTCTAGAACCAGGGGACATAGATTCAATATAAGTGGCAGAAGGTGTAGAGGGGTCATGAGGAAGAACATGTTTTGTACGCAGAGGGCGCTGCTGTTTGGAATTGATTACTCAAGTTTATGATGAGGCAGAGCCTCTGAACTCGCTTAGAAAATACCTAGAAGTGCACTTTAATTGCCGTAAACTACATGGCTATGGGTCCGGTGCAGGACTGTGGCACTGGAAAAGGCACTTGCATATCGTCGGGCTGGCATGGATAGGATGGGCAGAATGTGTCTTTCAATGCCTGAAATCAATGTCTATATGTGCCAGCGTTTCTGCTGTTTACGTTATCTACATGTTTGCGAATTTGAACAGTTCTACTGATGCTAATTTAACAGTTTATATAATGCAATTTTAACATTCCGGTAAGGATCTTATGAATTCCTTCATAATTTGAGGTGCCAGGAATTGAATACAGTATTCCACCTGATCAGGGTTTTATGAAGTTTCTTTTTACAAAATCTCCTTTGTTTGTGTGCACAAGATCCTTCAGCTCAATGAATTTGAATCTAAAATGAATACATCGCTTGTTTAATGTCACTGCAGCCTAACGTGAGCAGTGTTTAAATAAAATATGCTAATGATTATTTTTATCACTATGTTTGTCTTTGTTGCGCCCTTAAAATTGAAATATTTAGGATGGTCTATCCTGTCTGAATTTATGTAGCTCCACAAACACTCCAGAATATCAACGACATTCATGAAAATGCCCGCTTGATTGCCACCCATCCGCCTTATACTTGCATTCCCTCCACCAGCGACACACAGTGGCAGCAGTGTGTGTCATCTCCAAAATGCACTGCAGTAACTCGCCTCCGCCCCTTGCACAGCACCTTCCAATCCCGCGAGCTCTGTAGCCTTGGAGGACAATGATAGCGGATGCCTTGGAACACCGTCAACTGCAAGTTCCCATTCCAAGTCACTGGCCATCCTGACCTGGGATTATATTGCATTTGTTCCCTGTTGCCGTGTAGAAATTCAGTACCTCGCTCACTAACACACCCTGGGGGTCCCTGCACATCATTGCCTGCACAGTTTTAAGACGACAACTCGCCATTATCTCCTCAAGAGGCATTTTGAATGAACAATAAATATTGTCCTTGCCAGAAGTGCCCACATCCCAAGTATGAATATAACATGAAACCCTCTTTCGAACTTTGTTAAGTTCTATCATATGAGGCGCATGTTAAGGCCAGATTCAGAGGATGAGACGAGACGGTCAGAGGATTCAGGGAGGCGACCAAACATGCAAAGATGTGTGTTTAATATTTCGAAAAGCAACGCCAATGACTTAATAATTGGATGTCTTAAAAGAAATTGACCACGTCCCTTTAACACGTTCTTCAAACGGGAGGTACTTGGCGATGTTTTTAATTTGTATCACTCTTTCTTAAAACATTTGTTGGCTCCTTGGCAAAAGCTCCGTCGTCCAAATATGTGCAGGTTGGGGGAATTAACCATGGTAAATGCGCGGGGTTACAAAGATAGGGAAGTGGGGAAAACCTGAGTGGGATGCCCTTTCGAAGAGTCAGTGCAGACTCGGTGGGCCGAATGGCTTCTTTCTGCACTGTAGTGATTATATGTTTATCCGTGAGCCTCTGTGTATTACCAGGTGACACTTGTTTTTTTTTAACAGAATAGCTGCCACAAAGCGAATGATTGTTATTTATATAATTACAATTATATTCTCATATATCCGTATGTCTCTTAACACTACTTCCACCCTGTCTCTATCCACTTTTCTAAATTATTTTCCTAATTTATTCTGTGGGATTTTCAAAATTTCACACAGTTGTTTCCTGATTTTATCTGAGGGAATCAGTTATGCTTTGATCCAATACTGCTTATCTCGAGCAAGCAGCACTGAGAAGCTTGAGTCTCTATAAGAAATGACTTATTTCCAAAACCCACAAAACTGACAGCTTCCTGCCCGCAATAACGGATCGTATACAACAGCAGGGGCCTATCCCTTTCGAATGGGGTCACCGTGGAAGCAGCCCTGCTGTCAGTTAGTTGAAATGAAATTAATCTGCCTCTCGGCTAGAGCAAATGAAGATCATTCTCTTGTTGGGATTTTCCATTTTACTTGGATCGAATGGTTCACAGGTCACACATTGGTACAAATTATTTGATTTGATTTGATTGATTATTGTCACGTGTATTAGTATACATTTTAAAGTAGCATTTCTTGAGCGCTATACAAAAAAGAATATGGTATTTAGAGAAGGAAAGGAGGGATTGCAGAATATAGTGTGGGCTATGGTGTAGAGAAAAATTAAGTTAACGCGATGTAGGTCCATTCAAGTGCCTGATAGCCGCAAGGAAGAATCTGTTCTTGATTCGGTTGGTACGTGACCTCAGACTTTTGTATCTTTTTCCCGACGGAAGAAGGTGGAAGGGGTGCATGCGGTCCTTAATTATGCTGGCTGCTTTTTCGAGGTAGTGGGAAGTGTAGGCAATGTTAATGAGTGGGAGGCTGGTTTGAGTGATGGACTGGGTAACGGCACAGAATTACAACGTGAGAATGAATTGTAATAAAGAGGAAACCAAGCAAAACTCAAAAACATGAGCACAAAATTCTCGCTCGCATCCGGTTGGGAAAGCCTTGTTTTAGATTACTCCAGAAGTGGAGACCTCATCTCTTCCGGATGTGAAGCACCACTGCGGCAAAATGGAATGTCTTGAGCTGTATTGATCCCTCTACCCAAATAACGGGGAAACTAATTTATATCATCATTCAATTTCTGTCAGTGGAGAATAGTTATGCATCAAGTGGCTGTGACACTTCCTGCCTGTGTAACGTTACCTCCAAGCCAAACAATGTATCCATGTTAGTCTCTAACACACTTTGCAAGATCCTGAAATGTACAACGCAATATACACAATAATATTCAATTCTGGGAATGGAGATAATGGAAGCAATTGAGCTCTCGATTTTGATTTTGCTATTTAAATATTGAGTAAATTACTTGATATTTTGCAACTGACGAAATTCTAAGCATTTCTTGAATAATGCCAGAAATACGACTACTTTTGGAAACTGACTTCTACATCTTACCTGCCAATGTTGCTGACAGTAACAACTTACTGGAACCTGTGCATAATGTCAGTGGTTTGAAAGAGCTCCCTAGCGGTTAGGAGGAATTCCATTCTAGGTGGAGGATAGGTTCACATAATTTCATTCTGTACGCTAACGAGTGGGATTCTGTACTTGACGAGGGAATTCCCAGTGAAACATCATACTGCGTGTTTGCCCATCTCAGGCTGTCAAAGGCCTCCTGAAACCGGCATCACAAACGTACGTTTCTTGTACCATAAAGACAACTTCGCCTGTCCGAGACAATTGGGAAAACCGCTGTCATTCTGCACTTCGCATTGAAACTCAGCAAGGTTACATAAAATCTACGTTTTGTCACGGTAAGCATAAATTGCACCTCCTGTATGTACATGGTGCATAAAATTACGTTACTTACCGTGGACTCCAACCCCTGCCTGCGTGCGTCGTTTGTCGCAAGATGTCAGTTGCAGAAAGCAGTTTACTAGCTGTCCCTCCGCCATGCACTTGTGAGTGCACCGAATACAATCTCGAAGGAGTGGGAGGGATCTGTGGATGACACGCGATGGGGGGAGGGGGGAGATACTGTTCGTGCTTTTTTTCCTCCACTGATTCACGTGGTTTTCGGTACAAAATTCTTCATTCTACTCGCCGCATTCCATAATAACGTTGACAAGGATAAAACAGCATTCAGGAGGATGTTTTCTGAATTTTTGAAAGGGATTAGAAGGATTGAAAATGAATCATTATCAGTTTATACAATAAATTTGATGAGCTGATTCAACAAACAAAATATATAATGATCATTTAGGAAGTAGATAACTGCAAACGCACAATAACATAACTATTAAATAATTAAATTACTTTCGGAAAATATGAAAAATCGTTTTAACCTCATAGAACAGCACGTATGGGCAGTACGGTGGCACAGTGGTTAGATGAGCAGGTAATGTAGAATAGAAACGGTTAATGGGCGCGGTTTTGTGGATAGGTCGGAGGGAATGGCGAGAGCTTCTTTTGAATGTTGGTGCAGAATCGATATACCAGCAATTAAAACAGTATAATATGAAGGGTACCATTCTTAGCAGTGTAGAGGATCAGAAGGACCTTGGGGTCCGGGTCCATAGGACTCTTAAATCGGCCTCGCAGGTGGAGGATGCGGTCAAGAAGGCGTACGGCGTACTAGCCTTCATTAATCGAGGGATTGAGTTTAGGAGTCGGGAGATAATGCTGCAGCTTTATAGGACCCTGGTTAGACCCCACTTGGAGTTCTGCGCGCAGTTCTGGTCACCTCATTACAGGAAAGATGTTGAAGCCATTGAAAGGGTGCAGAGGAGATTTACAAGGATGTTGCCTGGATTGGGGGGCATGCCTTATGAGGATAGGTTGAGGGAGCTTGGTCTCTTCTCCCTGGAGAGACGAAGGATGAGAGGTGACCTGATAGAGGTTTACAAGATGTTGAGAGGTCTGGATAGGGTAGACTCTCAGAGGCTATTTCCAAGGGCTGAAATGGTTGCTACGAGAGGACACAGGTTTAAGGTGCTGGGGGGTAGGTACAGAGGAGATGTCAGGGGTAAGTTTTTCACTCAGAGGGTGGTGGGTGAGTGGAATCGGCTGACGTCGGTGGTGGTGGAGGCAAACTCGTTGGGGTCTTTTAAGAGACTTCTGGATGAGTACATGGGATTTAATGGGATTGAGGGCTATAGATAGGCCTAGAGGTAGGGATATGATCAGCGCAACTTGTGGGCCGAAGGGCCTGTTTGTGCTGTGGCTTTCTATGTTCTATGTTCTAAGACATTTAACACATTACTGGAATACTAAGCGAGCCAAATCCGAATATTAACGTGGTGACAAAAAAAACGCTGTTCAGAATGTCTTGCGTCAATTTTGTAGGAAGTTAATTCGAACCATAGAATTCCTATGGCGGAGAAAGAGGCCATCCGGTCCACCAAGTCTGCAGCTACTCTCGGAAAGACCATCGCACCCATGCCTCCATTCCACCCTAACCCCGTATCATCTCGGCATTTAGCATGGTCAATCCGCCCAACCTTCACATCTTTGAACATTGTAGGGTTATTTATCATGGGCAATCGACATGACCTGAAAATCTTTGGACACTAAGGGGCAATTTAACATAGCAAATCCACCTAACCTGCACATCTTTGGAGAGTAAGGGAAAATATACCATGGTCAAACCAGCTAACTACTCATCGGTGGATACTGAGAGACACGGTGGCACAGTGGTTAGCAATACTGCCTCACAGCGCCACCAACACAGGTTCGGATCCCAGCTTGGGCCACTGTCAGCGTGCAGTTTGCACATTCTCCCCCTGTCTGTGTGGGTTTCCTCTGAGTGCTCAGGATTCCGCCCACAGTCCAAAGATGTACGGGTTAGGTGGATTGGCCATGCTAAATCGCCCCTTAGTGACAGGGGGACTGACTATGGTAAATGTATGGGGTTACGCGGAAAGGGGCCTGGGTGGAATTATGGTCGGTTCAGACCCGATGGCCCAAATGGTCTCCTTCTGCACTGTAGGATTCTGTGATCTTTGGACAATAAGGGGAAATTTACCATGGTCAAACCACCTAACCTACTCATCTTTGGATAATAAGAGGCAATTTAGCATGGCCAATCCACCTAACCTGCACTTCTTTGGACAGTAAGGGGAAATTTACCATGGTCAATCCACCTAACCTAATCATATTTGGATACTAAGAGGCAATTTACTATGGCTAATCCACATAACCTGCACATCTTTGGAATGTGGGAGGAAAACTGAGAACTCGTAGGAAACCCACGAAGGCACAGCAGAAATATGTAAAGGCAGACAGCACCTTTAATGGATTCTAATGGGGTGGCACGGTAGCACAGTGGTTAGCACTGCTGCTTCACAGCTCGAGGGACCTGGGTTCGATTCCCGGCTTGTGTCACTGTCTGTGTGGAGTTTGCACATTCTCCTCGTGTCTGCGTGGGTTTCCTCCGGGTGCTCCCGTTTCCTCCCACAGTCCAAAGATGTGCGGGTTAGGTTGATTGGCCATGCTAAAAAAAAATTGCCCCTCAGTGTCGTGAGATGCGTTGGTTAGAGGGGTTAGTGGGTAAATATGTAGGGATATGGGAGTAGGGCCTGGGTGGGATTGTGGTCGGTGCAGACTCGAAGGGCCAAATGGCCTCTTTCTGCACTGTAGGGTTTCTATGATTTTACAGTTCTGGCCTCCTTAGCAAAGAAAGTATTGACTTGCCAGAAAGGCAGTTCAGTGGCGGACCTCAGAACCAATCCCTAAGTTAAGGGGGAAAAAAACAACATAGCAGAAAGTGATTCTTATCATCAAAAAAAAAGCTGTCTCTATCAACATGTTCAGATGGTTTCAATTTCCGAATGATTGAGTGTGTGCCTGTTCGCCCAGCAACCAGATAATTCCTGTGAAAGTAGAAAGTCTGACAGAACCGTTAGGAGATTAGAAGCTGCAAAGTGCGTCGTGGCGGGTAAGGCAATAATTTATAATTCTCAGCTCCTGACATTACGCTTACATGCATGGAGCTTACATATTTAACACTTTCCTAGGAAGTTCCAGTGACATTTCAAACGATGACTGTAATTTCACTTTACAAGGCAAATTTCAAAACGATTTGCACTGGAATCAGTAACTTTTACTCATCCTCTTTGCGAATTAATCAATTCCCTCCATCACTTTCGCCCGACGCGCTTTGATTCACTGGCGGAATTGAGGAAGCACGGTGTTGCGTTTCAAGGGACAAAGAACAGAGAAGAGAAACAATCCTGCAACCAGTGAATATTTTTAATTGACTGGCAGAAGATTGACTGACCGGTAGTTGTGAGGTCCCTAATTGAAAATTCCCATCTCTGCTCCTTGTCAGTGCACATTAACGCGTCACAAACTTTGACTTGGAGTTAGAATTAGACATGGAAACCCGTGTGGCAGAAAATCACATGCTTACGGCTGTTTCTACAGAGCAAAGACGTGGAGCATAAACTCCATGCGTTTACTTAGATGGGGTATGATCAGTAAATGGGCAGATCTCACCAAAATTGGTGATGTGGAAAAAAACAATGAGGACAGCCTTAGAATAAAACACGATACAGACGGCGGATCAAATGGGCAGAACAGTGGCAAATTGAATTGAACGTTGAAAAGTATGAGCTAATGTATTTTGGGAGGACTAACGAGGCAACGGGATACATACTGAATGGTAGGACTGTAGGAAGGACAGAGGACCAGAGTGAACTTGGGATGCACGTCCATAGATCCCTGAAGGTAGCAGCACAGTTAGATAAGGTGGTTAAGAAGGCATATGGGGAAACTTGCTTTTATTAGCCGAAGCATAGAATGCAAGAGCAGACAGGTTATGACGGAGCTGTATCAAACGCTCACTCTGCTGTAGCTCGCTCTGGTCGCCAAATTATGGGAATAATGTAATTGCACTGGAGAGGGTGCAAAGGATATAAGTTCAAAGATTATACATTGGTGTCACAAGTCGCCTTACAATGAAGTTACTGTGAAAATCCTTAATGTCGGTTGAGCTGGAACGATTCCCCTATGGCACGGGGTTGTTTAAGCTGGAGTTGTTTTCCTTAGAGCAGAGAAGGCTGAGGGGGGAACCTGATTGAGGTGTGCAAAATTATGAGGGATTTAGATAGGTAGATAGGAAAAAACTTTTCTCCTTAGTCGAGAGCTCGATAACCAGGGGAATACATATAAGGAAAAGGACAGGAGATGTCGAGGGGAATTGAGGAAAAACGTTTTCAGCGAAATGGCGGCGGGAATCTGGAACTCGCTGCCAGAAAAGGTGGTAGAGGCGGGAACTCTCACAACAATGAAGAAACGTTTCGATGAGCACTTGAAACGCCACAGCATACAAGGCCACCAGGGACCCAGGTTCCAATCCGGCCTCGGGTCAGTCTGTGTGGAGTTTGTACATCCTTTCCGTGTCTGCGTGGGTTTCCTCAGGGTGCTGCTGTTTCCTTCCACAGTCCAAAAATTGTGCGGGTCATGTTGACTGGCCATGCTAAATTGACCCCAGTGTCAGGGGATTAACCGGATAAATATATGGGGTTATGGGAATAGGGTCTAGGTGGGATTGTGGTCGGTGCAGACGAGGTGAGCCGAATGGCCTCCTTCTGCACTATCGGGATTCGATTATCCCTATTCCTATCTACCTATTCTATGATCGGCGAAAGGGCCTCTTTCTGTTCTGGAAAACTCTGGATCTCCATGGATAGAAAGGTCTCCCAGCTAAACGTCGATTGCGTCACTGAAAGATTCAGAATAAGTATTCAATCAACTTGTTGAACTAACCTTTGTATTTCTCATTGCTGCTCACTGCCATTAATGTAAGGCCGGTATAACAGATTGGAAAGAGCACTCTCCCTTCTGTGAAACATGCAGCTGTGCAACATGAAGGCTGTGAGAGCCTTCAACAGAGAAGGATTGATGCTGAATCCTTCTTCCGTGCAGATTGAGTTTTGTTTGGTTCTTTGTGATCTGTGAGTAATACAATGTGCAAGAAGAGAATTACGGTGGGATCAGGAAGCGAGGCACATATTATCCTGGTGTCTGCTCCCGCCGAAGACCTCTGAGCTCCAAAGCATTTCAAATTGCTTTAACGAAAGTCGTGAAATAGACGATATAGCGGCTGTGATAGTGACTTTCAAGTTGACAAATCGGAATTCGGGTTTGTTTCCATGTTTAATTATAGCATCGTATGACTTGTTTTTTTTATGGGGCAGGGGGCCACTGTCTTCTGTTCATCGATCTTCAGTTACTAAGCTTGGAACGTCATTGTTTTTATGGGCGTCACTGGCTGGCCAGCATTCATTGCCCATCCCTAGTTGCCCTTGAGAAGGTGGTGGTTAGCTGCCTTCTTGAATCGCTGCAGTCCACGTATTGTGGGTTGACCCACAATGCCGTTGGGGAGGAAATTCCAAGGTTTTGAGCAAGCGACGGTGAAGGAACGGCAATATATTTCCAAGTCAGGATGGTGAGTGGCTCGAACAGCAACCTCCAGGTGGTGCTGTTCCCATGTAACTGCTGCTCTTGTCCTTCTCGATGGAAGTGGTTGTGGGTTTGAAATTTGCTGTCTAAGGATCTTCGGTGAATTTCTGCAGTGCATCTTGTAGATAGTACATTCTGCTGCTATTGAGCGTCAGTGGTGGAGGGATTGGATGTTTGTGGAAGGCGTGCCAATCAAGTGGACTGTTTTGTCCTGGATGGTGTCAAGTTTCTTGTGTGTTGCTGGAGTTGCACCCATCCAGGCAAGTCGGGAGTATTCCATCTCACTCCGGACTTATGTCTTGTAGATGGTTTGAAGGCTTTGGGAAGTGAGGAGGTGAGTTGCTTTGGAGCTCAGAGGTCTCCAGCGGGAGAGACACCAGGATGATATGTGTCTCTCTTCCTGATCGCACGGTGAGTTGCTCACCTTAGTATTCCTAGCCTCTGGCCTTCTCTTGTCGCCTCTGCGCTTATGTGGCGGATCTAGTCGAATTTCTGGTAACCCAAAGGATGGTATGAAGGGGGATTCAGTGGTGGTAACAGATTGCCTCTTATTGGTGATGGTCATTGCCTGGCATTTGTGCAGCGGGAATGTTAAGTTAAAGTGTTTATTTTCCCTCACGGTTCAGTCAGTAAGAATCAGTGGTAGCGTCGTTACAAAATGGGCTCAGAGATCTCGAGTGGATAATATTCTAAAGTCCCCATGTAGGCAAGGCAGGTAAGGGTGACAATTTCCATTCCCTAATGAAGCAGATGGGGTTTTACGACAATAGTTCTGTCTTTGTTATGTTTCAGTTTTAGTTTATTAGTCCAAGTGTTAAACCCTTGCACCCAGAATACGGTGACGCAGTCATCAGCAATGCTGCTCCACAGTGCCATGTACCCGGGTTCGATTCTCATCTTGGGTTAGCAATCACAAATCAGCAATCTTAACGCCACATTGGTGCTGGATGTGAAACGCCAAGATTTGTTGACTATCCTTACTTTCGCTTGAACTGAATCTCGTGCCAGACCATTATAGAGGAGAGGTAAGAGTCAACCACATTGCGTTGGGTCTGTAGTCACATATAAGCCAGAGTAGGTAAGGATAACAGCCTTTATTCCCTAATCAGATATTGTTTTCAGTTCTTTTCAGTTCTGGATTAATATTCCAAGTGCTATGCTGGAATTGGAACCCTGGCACCCAGAACATTAGTTAGGATTTCTTAAATACGAGCCCAAAGACATCATCACTATGCCACCGAATCCCTGACTGTAAACATCCGCTGGCTGGTCATTGACTAAAAATTGAATGATCTGGCGGCACAAGCACTTTGGCAGCAAGAATACGTTCGTCGCTCCGAACCCTGCGGCCGCCAGCTCGCCTCTTGACTCCCCAAAGCCTGTCTACAAGGCACACGTTGAAAACGTGATGGGTTACTCTCCACTTTGCCTGGATGAGAACAGCTCCCACAACACCAGAAAAAAATGACACCATCGAGGGCAATGAAGCCCGTTGAGCGGATTCCCATCCAGAAGCATTCACTCCCTCCAGCACATAGGTAGATTGACAGCAGTGTGTAATGTCTTCAAAATTCACTGCAGTAACTCACCAAGGTCACATTTGCAACAGCTACCAAACGCAGGAGCATAACATTTGGAAGTAAAGGGGCAGCAGCCGCATGGGGAAATCACCCTCTGGAATTTGTCCTTCTGGCCCCTCACCATCCTGATGGAAAAAATAAAGTAAAGTTTATTTATTAGTCACAAGTAAGGCTTCAATTGACACTGCAATGAAGTTACTGTGAAATTCCCCGAGTCGCCACAATCCGGCGCCTGTTCGGGTAAATGCACCTAACTTGATGTAGAGAAAGGCAATTGTTTCCCTTCGCTGTCGCCGGGGGAAAATGCCTGATATCCCTGTCTAATAGCACTGTGGAATTGTATATATCGCGTAGATTGCAACAGGTTCGAAAAAAGCAGCTTAGCACCACCTTCTCAGGAACACGAAGGGGTGGATAATAAATGCTGGTCCAGTCAACGATCCCACATCCCACGAATATTAAAAAAGTTCTAGTCACTGAGGCTGTATCAATGTTTTTTTTTAAAGAGTGCATATTTGGCATTGATTAAAATTAGTCAAAATGGATTGTCAGAACGAGCAACCCTCTTCAGATTCATTGCATTGCTTGCTGAACTTGGTCCAAAAAATGCAATAGATCAGTATCAGTGATGAACGATTTGTAAAATAATGCACTAACTAGCCCCTGGAAATTGAGTTCCTTTTAAATGGTTATCTCGCCGAAACAGAAGTTTATTTCATATCACAAAATCTTCATGTTTAATGCAGCATGCGCAGTTATTTATTACTCAATAGACAATATCGCTCGGCAGTTGCACTGTCATCACACAATGCTATAAAATTACAATGCAAATATGTAAACACATCGAAGCAACCTCAGTGTATAATGAAGATGATATGGAACTGGAAATGTCGAGTTTGGGTCATGTTTCTCCGTCCATTCATACTCATTTATTTGATTAGATTGTTTAAAAGTTCAAATGTACAGAACATTTGGTTGGCATGTTCAGTATCATTGAAGCAAAGTGTTCGATATGGGCATCATGTTACGGAGGTGGCGGCAGCTTCTGTATGGTTATCTGACTTGAATTACAATTCTATGACAATGTTTAAAGACGCTGATTGTCAGATTCCTCAATCATACTTGTCTTCATTGCCGCACCCCTGTGCTGACGCTTCACATGGTGTTTGTCCCTTAGTGATAACTCATGTTTTCGCCGTTCTGCTGTACGTGGAAACGGGTGTTGCAAAATCGGTTACTGTAACAACAGCCTGAGGAGCTTCCGCTTTCTCCAATCCAGACAAGAAGGCAAACATCTATTTCGGCAATTCCCAACATTAACGCGACGCTCCTTGGCAAAGGGAAATGCTTACTTTCTCAGTTCTTCTGTGGGTCGGTGAGTACAAATCTATGCGTTCGCAGTTTATCCGCCGGATTAAAACATCATCATTCGAGGGAAATGGGCAGTGTAAGGCAAAGAGATTGTTAATGGGGGTTAGGCAGAGGCACAGGGGATTGGCATACAGTGTGAATAGAAGGTTGCAGCAGGTAATCCGAAGACATATGAAGACAGGGATGTTTTGTTCCAAAAAAGAGCTTCAGCAGAAAGAGAGAACGACTAAAATTAAGGAATAATGTGAGCAGGGCGCGGCTTGCCACATTTATCTTTTACATGCGAAAGTAGTAGTTTTATTTGTTAAAATTGAAAGAAATTGCTGAACACAAATAACATGGCATGAGCGAATGAATTGCTTTGGTATCTTAACCTGATCAACATGAGCAGACGATTTCAGCTCCTTCCTGAAACGTTAATACACTTAAAAGACGGGGAAGAGAAGAAATAAAAAAAATCACATTGGGATTACCTATAATGAAAAAAGGAATAAATGGGGACACAGTTAACTACCTAAGTGGCTCAAAGCAAAACTGATGAAAGCAGAATCTGTGGAGAAGGGTTTGAAATTGAACCTTCAAGAGAAAGGATTATCGTCAGCTCAGGTGTTGCCAGATATAAAAAACATATATAAGCAAAAACAGTGTTAGAATAAAATGGATGGTTGAATAGCATCCGTCATTAAAATATCATCATTAGAGGGAAATGGGCAGTGTAAGGCAAAGGGATTAATAATGGGGGTTAGGCAGAGGAAAAGGTTTAACTACACCAGGGTAAAGTCCAACAGATTCTGTGCTGTACTGTTCTATGTGATTTTTATTAATGACTTAGAGGAGGGGGCTGAAGGGTGGATCAGTAAATTTGCTGATGACACCAAGATTGGCGGAGTAGTGGATAAGGTGGAGGGCTGTTGTAGGCTGCAAAGAGACATAGATAGGATGCAAAGCTGGGCTGAAAAATGGCAAATGGAGTTTAACCCTGATAAATGTGAGATGATTCATTTTGGTAGGACTAATTTAAATGTGGATTACAGGGTCAAAGGTAGGGTTCTGAAGACTGTGGAGGAACAGAGAGATATTGGGGTCCATATCCACAGATCTCTAAAGGTTGTCACTCAAGTGATAGAGCTGTGAAGAAGGCTTATAGTGTGTTAGCTTTTATTAACAGGGGGTTGGAGTTTAAGAGCCGTGGGGTTATGCTGCAACTGTACAGGACCTTGGTGAGACCACATTTGGAATATTGTGTGCAGTTTTGGTCACCTCACTATAAGAAGGATGTGGAAGCGCTGGAAAGAGTGCAGAGGAGATTTACCAGGATGCTGACTGGTTTGGAGGGTAGGTCTTATGAGGAAAGGTTGAGGGAGCTAGGGCTGTTCTTTCTGGAGCGGAGGAGGCTGAGGGGAGACTTAATAGAGGTTTATAAAATGATGAAGGGGATAGAAAGAGTGAACGTTCAAAGACTATTTCCTCGGGTGGATGGAGCTATTACAAGGGGGCATAACTATAGGGTTCATGGTGGGAGATATAGGAAGGATATCAGAGGTAGGTTCTTTACGCAGAGTGTGGTTGGGGTGTGGAATGGACTGTCTGCAGTGATAGTGGAGTCAGACACTTTAGGAATATTTAAGCAGTTATTGGATAGGCACATGGAGCACACCAGGATGATAGGGAGTGGGATAGCTTGATCTTGGTTTCAGATAAAGCTCGGCACAACATCGTGGGCCGAAGGGCCTGTTCTGTGCTCTACTGTTCTATGTTCTATGTTTATTTGGTAGCAAATACCATTAGCTTTCGGAGCGCTGCTCCTTCGTCAGATGGAGTGGAAATCCACTCCATCTGACGAAGGATTTCCACTCCATCTGACGAAAGAGCAGCGCTCCGAAAGCTAATGGTATTTGCTAGCAAATAAACCTGTTGGACTTTAACCTGGTGTTGTTAAAACTGTTACTGTGTTTACCCCAGTCCAACGCCGGCATCGCCACATCATGGTTAAGCAGAGACACAGGGGTTGGCACACAGTGTGGATAAAAGATTGCAGCAGATAATCCGAAGGCATATAAAGACAGGGATTTTTGATGTGATCCGAAAAGATAGACATAACTCACATTTGCTGAGAGAGAACGAAATTAGTTTTGGAAGAGAAGTCGTGTGTGTGTGAGAGAGAGAGAGAGGGGGGGGTGTGGGGGCGTTGGCTGTGTGTTTGGTTGTGTGTGCGTTTGTGTGTGTGTGTGGTTGTGTGTGTGGTTGAGTGTGTGGTTTTGTGTGTGTGCGTGTTGTTTTGTGTGTGTGTCGTTGTGTGTGTGTGTGTGTGTGTGTGGTTGAGTGTGTGGCTGTGTGTGTTGTGCGTGTGTTTGTGAGTGTGTGTGTGTGTATGCCTGTGTGTGAGTGTGTGTGGTTGAGTGTGTGGTTGTGTGTGTATGTGTTGTTGTGTGTGTGTTGTTATGCGTGTGGTTGAGTGTGTGTGTTGTATGTATATGTCTATGAAGGTGCTTCGCAGTTTAGACATGGCATGAAATATTTCCAGGCGTCAGGGAGAATGAAAGATGATCACGAATAGAATCACAAGAGGGAGCTGGAAATTAAAAGTTTGGTTCAAAGCATCAAATAAAAGACGTTGGCAGGTTGCGTCCATCGAGAATTAGGCTTGCGTAAATCTGGAAGCCGAATGCTTCCATTCTATATTATAACTTCCAGGCAATTATGTACAGCTATGATAGATGGTGAATGGTATATTGGTAGTGGGGGGTGATTAATCATCAGAGCGGTAAGGGAGCCAATTAGGAGAGTGTCCATTCCCTTCTCTCCCCTATCAGGAGCTGCTTTTCTCATAGATCTTCCAGACACGATGGAAGTCATCAACTGAAAACAAGAATTCCACTTCTCTGTTGAGACCGCTGTTTTTCTCTGTATTATCTACTTCTCATTTTTGTTTTTATTTTACTGTCATAAAGTGGCTTCCTATCTCAAATGTTTAACTTCTTTATTTATTGGGGATTTTTGGGGGGAATGTTCATCTCTCTAAATTTGACGAGGTCAACAGCCAATGAAAAATCGAAACTGGCGTTTTACGCTCAGAGTAACACAGGGGCATGGGAAATATGAACAGATTAGGACGTTCGTCCCACCGATCAGGAAGCAAAGGAACTCTGTGGAACTTTTTTTTGCGATTCGACAAATGCTTCACAGGATTCAGCATTGCGGTCTTGTTGTTGCATGTGTAATGATATTGACATAAATGTGGGAGGCATGGCTGGGAACCTTCTGCTTTGAGTTACTGAGTTCCTACAGCCCTTCAAAGAATTCCAAGTAGTAACCACCCTCTGAGTGACTACATATCTCCTCATCGCAGTTTTAAATGGCCTGTCCATATACTGAGACTGTGTACCATCTTTATCGACTGTCCAGCCGGAGCACAACACCTATCCATCTCATTCCTGCGATTCCCTGTAAGAATTGTGGAGGATCCATTGAGATCGCCTCTCATTCTTCGATATACGAGAGATAATAGGCCCAGTTTCCTCACTCTCCTCTTGAAACAATTCCAGAGAATAATTTGGCGAACGTCCATTGCACCCTCTCGATGGGATATCTATCCTCCCTCAGATAAGGATGCAAAACGCTGCACAACAATCAGAATGCGGCCTCACCAAGGCTGTATGCAATTGCAACAAGACATCTTCACTCCTGTACTCAAATCCTGGAATGATGAAGGCCAAAATAGCATTTAACTTCTTATTTGCCTCCTGCATCTACTTGAAATATTTTATTCGGGGCAAGTTGCTCGCTTTTCACATCAACAATTATCTATCTCTTAATTTAAGACATACTTTTCTTCCCCGTTGGTTTTGCACCAAAGTTGATATCAGCACACGTTTTCATGTCATATTCTATTTGTCATAGAATCCCATCAGTGCAGAAGGAGGCCATCGAGCCTGCACCAACCCAGGCCCCTGCAACCCCATATATTTACCCTGCTAATCCCCCTGAGACTGATGGACAATTTATCATGCCCAATCCACCTAACTCGCACATCTTTGGTCGGTGGGAGGAACCCGGAGCACCCGCAGGAAACCCACACACACACAGGGAGAACGTGCAAACTCCGCACAGACAAACTCCACCCAAGCCGGGAAGCGAGCTCGGGTCCCTAGTGCTGTGACGCAGTATTGCTAACCACTGTGCCACCCATGTACTTGCCTCTTCTCGTACCAATACAAATTTTCCTTCGATTCTCCTGGCATATTACTCACAGCGTATGTTAACACATAGTTTAGTGGCGCCGGCAAATTTGGAAACATCACACATATTCCCTGCAACCTAATATTTTTTACGGAACAGTTGAAACCCAAGTAGTGATTCGTGTGGTATGCCATTAGCAAGAGCTTGCCACCCTGAGAATGACACGGTTGTTTCCAGGCTCTGTTTTTATGTTAAGCAATTCTAAATGAATGGCAATACATTACCCTCAATCCCACGTACTAATTTGCAGACTAACCTGGTGTAACCCTACCGAAAACGACCTGAAAATCGAAATACGTACTATCACAAATAACATCCCCAAAAAGGCCAATATTTTTATCAAACGTGCATTTAGTAAATTCCTTTTGACTCTACCTGTCATATAATTTCCCAACACGTCCAGTTATCACACACTTTGAATTGGATTTGAGTAATTCCCAAATACCGACATTAAACAAACAAGACTGGTGCCCATTATCTCCTCTGCCTCTCTTCTTAAATATCGTTTCCCATTGGCTAATTTCCATCTTCAGGAAGCTTCATAGATTTTTTATTATTGTTATCAATTGTTTTAGTATCACAAGTAGGCTTACGTTAACACTGCAATGAAGTTATTATGAAAATCCCCTAGTCGCCACACTTTGGCGCCTGTTCAGATATACTGAGAGAAAATGTATCATGACCAATGGATCTAACCAGAACGCCTTTTGGACTGTGGGAGGAAACCAGAGCAGCCGGAGGAAAATCACGCAGCCAATCAATTTGTAATAATTGTAATCAATACCTCCATTGTCACCTCCTTCAGCACTCTGGGATACGCTCATCTGTTGTAATGGATGAATTAACATTCAGAGCGATTATATTTTTCCAGTCCTACCTCTTTGTAAATAGTAATTTCTTTCTGTTCGTCATTATTTTACTAGTCGGATGATTCCCTCATATTTCTGGCAGGTTTGCTTCCCGACAAACAGATACAAATGCATTGTTCCATGTGTTCTAATTAGTCTGGTCTCCACTAGGCATTCTCCTGCATAAGCCTACAATTGACCAAATATGTCCTCGCTAATCTTTACCTTTTCACGTACTTCAGGTTTATGCTTTTCCATTCAAAGGTTTTGGGAATTGCCAGAAAATGGAATGCACATTCATTTTAGTTAAATGACGAAACAAGTAGGTCTGAATCTGGCAACCATGGCTAACATATTTTATGGTTTCGATCCCGAATTGTCTTTGCGAGGGTGGCGGTGAACGGCTTTCTTGAACCACTGCTGCCAACGCGAAGTCGTGCTCCCACAGTACTGGTAGAATGGGCGCTCGATGATTTTGACCCAGTGATAGTGAAAGAATGGCGATATAATACTAAAGAGTATTGTGTGCAGTTTGGTCTCCTTTTCTGAGGAAGGATATTCTTGCTCTCGCGGGAGTGCAGTGAAGTTTTACCAGGCTGATTCCGGGGATGGAGGGACTGATGCATGAGGAGGGATTGACTAGGTTGGGATTGCTTTCACTGGAGTTCAGATGACATGCGGGGGATCTCATAGAGACTTATGAAATTCTAACAGGACTAGACAGGGTAGATGCAAGGGGAGGATATTCCCGATGGTCAGGGAGTCAAGAACCAGGGGTCACAGTCTGAGGATTCAGGCTAGACCATTTAGGACGGAGGTGAAGAGACATTTCTTCATCCAAAGAATATTGAGCCTGTGGAATTCATTACCACAGGAAGTAGTTGATGCCAAAACATAGAATGTATTCAAGAGACGGCTGAATATAGCACTTGGGATGAGTGAGATCAAAGGTTATGGGCAGAAAGCAGGACTAGGCTATTGAGTTAGGTGATCAGCCATGATCGTAATGAATGATGGAGGAGGCTTGAAGGGCCAAATGGCCTCCTAGTACTCCTATTTTATGTGTTTCTATTTCCATGTTGCTGTTTCGAAGCCAGGATGATGAGTGGCTTTGAGGGGGAACTTCCGGGTGGTGGAGTTCCTATGTGTTTGCTGTACTTGTCCTTCTAGTTGGAAGTGGTTGTGGGTTTGAAAGGTGGCATCGAACGAACTTCAGTGACTTCGTGCAGTGCATCTTGCGCACTGCCGCTGTTATACATCAGTGTGGAGGGAGTGAACGTCTGTAGCGGGGCTGCCAATCAGTTGGGACTGCTGTCTCCTGGATGGTGTAGAGTTTCTTGTTTGCTTTTGCTGCAAGGGAAAGGGGAGAAGGAAGTTAATCGACCTGAAGGAATTAGCCTATTTCTCTACCATCAGGTTCTACTTGAACACTTGAGTGTCCATGCAGTTAGAAACATAGAAGCATAGAAAAACTACAGCACAAAATAGGCTCTTCGGCCCCACAAGTTGTGCCGAACATATCCCTACCTTTTAGGCCTGCCTATAACCCTCCATCCTATTAAGTCCCATGTACTCATCCAGGAGTCTCTTAAAATATTCTATTAAGTTTGCCTCCACCACCACTGACGGCAGCCGATTCCACTCGCCCACCACCCTCTGTGTGAAAAACTTACCCCTAACATTCCCCCCAGCACCTTAAACCTGTGTCCTCCCGTAGCAGCCATTTCCACCCTGGGTAAAAGCCTCTGAGAGTCCACCTCTATGCCTCTCAACATCTTATATACCTCGATTAGGTCTCCTCTCATCCTACGTCTCTCCAAGGAGAAAAGACAGAGCTCCCTCAGCCTATCCTCATAAGGCATGCCACTCAATCCAGGCAACATCCTTGTAAATCTCCTCTTCACCCTTTCAATCTTTTCCACATCCTTCCTGTAATGAGGCGATCAGAGCTGAGCACAGTACTCCAAGTGGGGTCTGACGAGGGTCTTATATAGCTGCACCATTATCCCCGGACTCCTAAACTCAATCCCTCGATTGATAAAGGCCAGCACACCATACGCCTTCTTAACCACCTCCTCCATCTGCGGGGCCGATTTTAGAGTCCTATGGACCCGGACCCCAATGTCCTTCTGATCCTCTACAGTACTAAGAGTCTTTCCCTTTATATTGTACTCCTTCATCCCATTTGACCTGCCAAAATGGACCACTACGCATTTATCTGGGTTGAAGTCCATCTGCCACTTCTCCACCCAGTCTTGCATCCTATCTATGTCCCTCTGTAACTTCTGACATCCCTCCAGACTATCAACAACCCCACCAACCTTCGTGTCGTCGGCAAACTTACCAACCCATCCCTCCACTTCCTCGTCCAGGTCATTTATGAAAATGACAAACAGCGAGGGTCCCAGAACAGATCCCTGGGGCACACCACTGGTGACTGATCTTCATTTATAAAAAGACCCATCTATACACACTCTCTGCCGTCTATGGGCAAGCCAGTTCTGGATCCACAGGGCAGCAGCACCTTGGATCCTATGCCCTCTCACTTTTTCTAGAATCCTTGCATGGGGGACCTTATTGAACGCCTTGCTAAAATCCATATAAACCACATCTACCGCTTTCCCTTCGTCAATGTGTTTAGTCACATTTTTGAAGAACTCCACCAGGCTCGTTATGCACGATCTGCCTTTGACAAAGCCATGCTGAGTATTCTTAAGCATACTAAACCTCTCTAAATGCTCATAAATCTTGTCCCTCAGGATCTTCTCCATCAGCTTGCCAACCACTGAGGTTAGACTCACTGGTCGGTAATTTCCTGGGCTAACCCTATTCCCCTTCTTGAAAATAGGAACCACATCCGCAATCCTCCAATCCTCCAGCACCTATCCCATCTCCATCGACGAGCAAAGAAGCCTTGCATGGGGGACCTTATTGGCTCTGCACTCTCTTCCCTCACCTCCCACAGTAACCTGGGGTACACCCCATCTGGACCCGCAACTTATCTATCTTGATGCCATTCAAAGATTCCAGCACAACCTCTTTGTTAAAATCCACATATTCAATCTTTTCAGTCCACCGCAAGGCCCGCAGTACATCCACCCAGGTCCTTCTCCTCTGTGAAAACCGAGGCAAAATACTCATTAAGCACCTCTGCCATCTCTACTGGTTCCATACAGATTTTCCCGCCTTCACCTTTTATAGGCCCTATTCCTTCATGTCTCATCCTTTTACTCTTCACATATTTATAGAACGCCTTAGGGTTTTCCTTCATCCTACCTGCCAAGGCCTTCTCGTGACCCCTTCTGGCTCTCCTAATTTCCTTCTTTAGTCCCTTCCTGCAAGCCGTGTACTCATCTAGATCCCTATCTTTGCCAAGCTTTCTGAACCTTTTGTACGCTTTCCTTTTCTTCGTGACTAGGTCCCGCACAGCTTTCGTGCACCACGGTTCCTTTAACCTACCAACTCCTCTCTGCCTGCTCGGAACGTTGTCCTGTAGAACTCAGTAAGAAGTCTCACAACACCGAGAATACCTCCTTCCAATTTACTCCTCTAATTTGCTGCCTTATGTATTCATATTTCCCCTTACTCCATATAAACGCTTTCCTCGCTTGCCTGATCCTCTCTTTTTCCAATGCAAGCATAAAGGAGATAGTGTTATGATCGCTATCCCCAAGATGCTCTCCCACTGAGAGATCTGACACTTGTCCAGGTTCATTGGTCAGTATCAGATCAAGTACAGCCTCTCCTCTTGTAGGCTTGTCCACCCTGATTCACTGATGTCCATTCGGGGACGAAGTCTGCTATCCTTACCTTGTTTGGCCTACATGTGACCCCAGAGCCACAGAATTGTGATTGCTTCTCAACTGCCCTGTAGAATGTCGCAAGCCAATCAGTTCAAGGGCGACTAGAGATGGGCAATAAATGCTGGCCAGGCAGCGACACGTGTATCCCACGAATGATTTTTTAAAAAATAGTCCCAGAATAGGAAAGAAGATTGCCGCCACCCTCCACCTCGCTCTTTTAATAACTCCAGTACCGCCTCTCCATTTGTTTTCACTTTCTGTTGCGAGCCAGAGACAGCAATTAACAACATCACTGACATCGGACCTGAGATACCCTCGCTAAATATTGCCGTGGAACTGGCCCCAAACAGCTTTTGCCTGCTAATGTGGTTTACAAGGGAGCAACTTTCAATTCATTATCCCATCCATTCGCCCGAAAAACCTTGACTTTTAAACCGTTATTTCTGTTAGGTATCACCTTGTTCAGAAAGCAACGCACCCCCATCTCAACCCCACTCCAATAATCTCTCCTTCGCCCCCACAGCCTCTGCATTATTCCCCGGATTCACAGAGACTTCTTCAAATTGGAAAGTGTTCTGGAACTTATTTTCAGCTTCATTAATGCTATTTTAATTTTCTGACTCTGTTTCTTCCAGTTCAACTCAGTGCGTCGTTCGAAGCAAGTGAGTATACGAGGTTAAAATGAAATTATTTTCAATAATGCAGAAGGTTGACTAGCACCAACTCGAATTAATCTAATCTAGACTTTACTGTACACCGCTGTTCATAGAATAAGAATAGAATACCTGCAGTGCTAAAGAAGGCCATTCAGCCCATTGAGACTGTACCTTTAACAAGCTCTATCCCCATAATTCCACTTATTAACCCCACTAATCCCCCTGGCACTCATGGGCCAATCCAAGCGTGGCCAATCCACCAAATCTGCACATGTTTGGACTGTAGGAGGAAACCTGAGGACCCAGAGGAAACCCACGCAGACACAGGGAGAACGTGCAGACTCCACACAGAGAGTGACCCAAGCCGGGAATCGAACCCAGGTCCCGAGAGCTGTGAGGCAGCAGTACTAACTACTGTGCCTGCTGCAGTGGTCCTTACTTTATTTTGTGTTTTGCTTCTCTCTGCAAACCATCTTTTTTTTCTGAGCGATAGAGTCTTCTCCCATCTTCTTTATATTGCACTACCCCGCATTATCCATAACTAACCACATGAGAACTGTGATGTTTCAAATTTGTCCTGTTGTCATCAGACATCATATTCTATTATTTGAAATTTCGTAGAACGGTTCCACTCGTAACAAAAAAAAACTTATGTGCTTATTTAAGAGAAATAAATTAATTGGAACATTAAACGTTGAGCACGCTATCTTCCAGCATTTGTGTTATTTCATTTGGGGGTGGCATATTACTAAAGTGGTTGTATAAGTTCACAGAATCATACAATCTCTCCAGTGCAGAAGGAGACCATTCAGACCATCGAGTCTGCGCCGACTACCCAACAGAGCATCCGGCCAAAGAGCTATCTCTGCAGTCCCACGTATTTACCCCGCTAATCCCCCTAAAGTGCACATTTTTTGGACACCAAAGGCCAATTTAACATGTCAATGCACCTGAGCTACACATCTTTGGAAACTAGGGGGCAATTTAGCATGGCCAAGCCGCCTAACCTGCACATCTTTGGACAATTGGGGGCAATTTAGCATGGCCAATCCACCTAACCTGCACATTTTCGGGCAATAAGGAGCAATTTAGCATGGCCAATCCACCTAAGAGACAATGTAGCTTGGCCAATCCACTTAACCTGAACATCATTGGACTGTGTGGAGAACCCAGAGCACCTGGATGAAACCCATGCAGACACGGGGAGGACGGGCAAACTGCACAGTCACCCAAGGCCGGAATCGAATCTGGGTCTTTGGCGCTGTGAGGCAACTTGCCACCCCAAAGTTAGTTTATCAAGTAGATTGGTTTCCTTGTACAAACTGTGTAAAATGTGTATTCCTCAGGTCATTTACCAAAACCAGACTTATCCGTGAGTCCACCCAAAACGAAGATTGTTGCTGGAGAGAAAATAAAATTGAATTGTCGCTGTCAGTGTCCTGTCACAAGGATACAATATTTTTACAATTCGAAGGAAACGATTTATAAGGATTGTCCTGAAGAAAATTGCAAGAAACATTGCGTTTATTCGCTTGATGTGGTCAAAGGGGGAAATTATACGTGCCAATGTCTGGATTTTAGGAATAACGAATGGATAATGTCAGATGAGAGTGAGCCCGTTCAGATACATATTGCAGGTAAAATATCAAACCTGATTTCGCCTATTTAATTAAATCAATTCATGGATGCTCAACAAATTCTAGATGATATTGACCCAAAGAATATGTCAGGGGGAATTGCTCTGACGTTTGGATATTGATCTGCCGAGCAACTTCCTCAAATATTTCTTCGGGTAGCATTGGCAGCGTAATATGGTCCAACAACACGGAAATCATCATTTTTATTCCCCGGTCTTCTGCAGTTTTATGCAAAAAATAAGTATTGTTCCTCTCAGATTAGATTCTAATTGTGTTACATTGCGTTACAAGCTGATGTCATATAATGCCATTGGATTGTCAGGAGGTACTGGTGAGATTGTGCACCTCCTCCTAACAGTAAAATCACCGCCTTGGGTTTCCTTAAGTGACAGAAAAGCCCCTTATAAAAACGCAGATAGCGCACTTAAAAATAATTGCCCGGTGCATAACCTATCCTGTCTTTATGTCTCTGCGGAACACGTTGTGCACGTTACTCAAAGTGAAAAACACATCTTTAACTCTGTCATTTGCTGCGGTAATATAAGACATCATTTCATAAAACAACCGATCCAAGGAATGCTGGAATAGGTTCCAGAACGAACCATTCCAAATCATGCTTGCATGTCACCCATTGGCACAGGGTTTGAGCGCTCATTCTGGGTCACGAAAGCGCACCTCATTTCTTCACAGTGGATCATTCTCCAGTTGCAAATCAATGATTATCGTATTTAGGCAAATTGGCATGACTTTTCCTCATATCTATTGGGGACCATGTGGTGCGTCACTTTCGTTGCTCGAGGATTATCCATGACTTTTTTTTGTGCTGAGCTTCTTGGAGAAATGTCCACAGACCTTCCTCTTCCTTCGTAGATTTATTTTTATCTCTGTGGTCAAATTGTATATGTTGATGTATGTTACTAAACCCCTGGACTGGCGGAGTTGAAGGTGTGCAAAGTGTAATGTGCACGCTCTCAAATTGGCAGCAAATAGGTTTAAGAATCAATCAATTACGGCCGGAATGTTGCCGGCATGCCGGCCCCGATTCTGGGGGCCGGCGAATCTCGGAGAACGGCATTCTCCATTGGCTTTGGGCTGGATCGCATGGAACACGGGTGGACGTGCCAGTAAAATTCCGCCCGTATGCAATAAAGTTGCATGGCCACTTGAGTGTCGACGTTCTTATAGTATAGACTGCTTCTTATAGTTGAATGTTTATATTATTATAATCCAGGCCAGAACACCCAAGATAGATTATGAAGTCAGCCTAGACCATAAACTATGCAATTTGAATTTGACAAGTGTAAGCATGAGATGTTTCAATTCAGGTATAGTTCAAGTGACCCACTGGGGAGCTTTAATCAAACAAAGTTCATTTACGAATACAGTTAACACATAGGAAGAAAATTAACAATAGATTGTGAAAATAAGAAACAAGAAAAAAAACCAAGGTATTGCATAAACCTTAACAACTAAATGCACTGTTCATATGCAAAAGAAAAACCCTCCTCATAAATAAAACCCTGCCGCAAGTTTAGCACAGAAAATAAAAATGCTCATGTGATACTGGAACTTAGTCCTTTAGTTGGAGATTTGAAACGCTGACTTTCCAGCCTTGTAACTTTCAGCAGAGGTAGGTATAATGCCACTACTGCCCTCAAACGTTTAGCCAGCAAACCACCGCAAGAGGCAAAAGAAACCCTTGTCACTAGTTACTAGCCAGCAAACCACCAATAGCATAATTTTGACCCCAGGAAGGCAAGAAGACCTGCTTCCAGCTAGCCAGCAGAATTTATGATAATCAGGGAGAGAGGCACAGAAATATTGCCTTTTTAGTCTGGAATCAAAACACTTTCTAACCAAAAACAGCAGCCAGCAGACAAAACTTACAGGAAACTGGTCAACTAACCTGTCAATCATTCTTCCCCCTAACCATTCAAAAGGGCCGTAAACCTATAAAACTCCAGGACATCCCATTCGGCCCAGATTAAAAATGAACAAAACCCCGTTTAAATAATTTAAGAAGCAATAAAAAAGCTTCTAAGCAGACAAATTTGGTAACAATCAAAAAACACAAAGCTGCTCACAAACTGCAGCGAACATGAT
This sequence comes from Mustelus asterias, assembly GCF_964213995.1. NCBI lineage: Eukaryota > Metazoa > Chordata > Chondrichthyes > Carcharhiniformes > Triakidae > Mustelus > Mustelus asterias. The sequence goes on from NC_135805.1 coordinate 147,732,725, forward strand.
TTTAAAAATACATTTCTTAAAGGCGCAGTATCGTCACAGTGTTGGTATATGGGAGACATTGAGGTTATTCCAGATCCCATCGTACTCTTATACATACCATCATTATTTGAACGCAGCACTTTGCAGTGAAGTACTGGATGTCGATATTTAATGCAACATAATGTAACGAGCTGAAATTCCCTGATGTTATTTTCACCATAGAATCAAAGATCATCACTTGTTGTGGTGCGATTCAAACATGTCAATATCATTTAGGTTGTTCAATGCTGAAAATGTTGACCTTCCATTTTTGCTGATTAATTCTTACTCATCTGTTGTCTTTTACCATGAATAGGTGGACACAATAAATCGCTGTACATTGGTCTGGGATGTGCGGCCTTGATCATCGTTTTACTGATTGTGGTGTTTGTTATTTGCTTCATCATCAAGCGTGGTGAGTAATTTTGGCCAGAAAATTGCATTTTTGTATTTTTTGATGTGGTCCAAATCCTGGTGTGACCTTGCAGAAAGACACCAAATGCAATGCAGCATTTACGGTAGCACGGGGGCACAGTGGTTAGCACTGCTGCCTCACAGCTCCAGGGACCCGGGTTCGATTCCCAGCTTGTGTCAGTGTCTGTGTAGAGTTTGCACATTCTCCCTGTGTCTGTGTGGACTTCCTCTGGGTGCTCCGGTTTTCTGCCGCAGTCCAAAGACATGCGGGTTAGGTGGATTGGCCTAGCTAAATTGCTCCTGACTGTCGGAAGGGTAAATGCATCGAGTTATGGGATGGGGCCTGGGTCGGATTGTGGCTGGTCCAGACCCAATAGGCTGAATGATCCCCTTCTTCACTGTAGGGATTCTTTGAGTACCTTAGCTCGGGAAACAACTGTAGAAATATTGATGATCGCTTTGTGCCTGAATTGAAAGGCTTTGCTTTACAAATGTAACTCAAAAGCACTTTCCTTTTAAAGACATTATGTCTTGGGAATTGACACCTGAAAGGTATTCACACATTAGCAGCCTGTTATACCCTCCAGTCATTTGATGGCATGGGAACCATACTTGGCATGTGGAGGTCGGTTAGCTCCGTTGACTAAATGAAGAATCCATGTTACAGAGCAACGCCCAAAGCATGGGTTCAATTCCCATACGAGCTGAGGTTACTCTTAAAGGCCCTTCTTCTCAACCTTGTCTCTCTACAGAGGTATGATGATCTTAAGGTTGCATCACCACCAATCAGCTCTCTCAATTTGCACATTGCCTATGTTTGCTATCGTCATCTTCAAAGGATAATGTTGCATTCTCTAACTCGCCTCCCAATATGCATTTCTAGTGACACTGAGAGTTCCATAGAATCGCTACAGTGCAGAAGAAGGCCATTCTGCCTATGGAATGTGTGCCGACTCTATGACTGAGTATCTTACACAGACCCAGCACCCTGCCTTATCCCATGGCTAATCTACCTAACCTACACACCTTGCTAACCGAAGGGGCAACTCTAAAATGCAGAATGAGGTCATTCGGTCCATCGAGTCTGTACCAGCTCTCTAGTAGCTCTGGGTGATTAATGACTTTGTGCACTAAAGGGAAATTTATTATGGTCAATCCACCTGCCCAGCACATCTTTGTACAGTGGGAGGAAACAGGAACACCCAGAGGAAACCCACGCCGACGCAGGGAGAATGTGCACACAGTCCACACACATCGTCACCCAAAGCTAGAATCAAATCTGGGTCGCTAGTGCTGTGAGGCAGCAGGGTGCGAACCATTGGGTAACTGTTCCTGTCAAGGGACAGAAATGTTGCTTTATATTAATTTAACGGCAATCGGAAAATCTAAGTCAACAATGTGGATATGCCGATTCGGACTGAGTACATTTCTAACGGGAGAACCCGTATATGTCAGTATGGTGTAAAAATAGAGATATTAGTGAAATGGTCAAAACTGGATGATGAGTATGAATTTGCAATTTAATTTTTCACAGGACCCAATTCCTTTCCATTTGAGCACAGAAAAATTAAATTCTGGGAGTTGTCTAAGGAGTGTGAACATAAACGCAGGGGGAGGACATGCAATATGGAAGCAGGTCGCTTCCCTATCTTGAGTTGGCACGGCCAGCTTGTTCAGCACTATAACTGATTTTGCTGCTTTTTCTGAGCCTCAACAAAGTTTCCCATATCACTTCAATCCACACTCAAGCATGTGTCTTCAGACCAATGAGTGTAGGACAATATGAATGAAAATGTACCAACATGGCATCATGATGGCAGTGTGGTTGGCACTCATGGTGCTGTGAAGGTGAGGTGCTCTTTCAGAGAGATGGTGCAGGATCGATGGGCCGAATGGCTTCCTTCTACACTGCAGGAATTGTACGGTTCAATGTTAACATGTTTCTCCATCTCTGTCTATGGCAGGACAAAAGCGAAATCAACTCAATGAGAGGTGAGAATATTTGATGATAGATCTAACGTTCATATTCATAAATTCAGTAAATATACAGTAACAAAATAATATCATGCGTAATCCCGGTGAATCCTTACTTTAATTTTCTTACGTGTTAAATATGTAAACATTAGTTAGGACTTACTTTAAGGATAATGGATTTTCATTGTCCCTACTTTACAGACCTGCACCCAACGGAGGTGGCATTCGACCTTATCAAGAAGACGATGGCACATGTGAGTGCAATATTGATGCTAGTCACAAGCTTTGGTGGTCAAGATTGTTTTAATTGTTTGTTATTGTTTTTACGATTCCTATGACAACAAATATTTCATTAACTTGAGTTAACATTTGTAATGTTCATTCATCTTCGGATTTAGATTAATATTTCACAATTTTGTAGGTAGTATGGAGCAAAAATGTGACCTTGGCATGGGCCACTGTGTGGAGTCTGCATGTTCTCCCGGTATCCATTAGTGTCCAAAGATGTGGGTCCAGTTTCTTCCCACAATCTGAAAGACATGCTGGGTGGATGCATTGGCCATGCTAAATTCGCCAGAGTGTGGAGATTCGGGATTTTCACATTGACTTCATTGCAGTGGTAATGTAAGCCTACTTGTGAGAATAAAAAATAAACTTTAAACTATCTATACCATCAGATATCTAGTTCATTTGAACACAATGGGACAGAAGTGGGGCTCGACATTTTACAAGAGGCAGATTTGATAGATTTGTATCCCATCTATTCCATGAGCAACTTTACTCAAATAAAAACTACCTGAAACAGTTATGATTGTTATAGGGGCAAATGTCCTTTTCTTCAGTGACTGAATTATCCTCAATTTGGCGGTGGTTGGAAGAATGTAATATTACTATGGAAACGAGAGTCACTTGTAATACAAACACACGTACCTTCCTATAAAAGCAACAGTTGTAACTGGACAGGCGGGATACACAGTGCTGTAAATTGATGGGCGTGCCAAACTCCATCTATGAGTTTGTTTCCTCACATTGGGCTAGGTGACTAAAAAGGCATTGAATGAAGATTTATATTTTCGCAACGTGGTTTTCAAGTTTGCCAAAATTGTTCTCCATACAGAAAGTGGTAGGAACGTGTTGTCAGGGGTGCTGGTGGAGGCAAATACGTTATGGGAATTTAAGGTGCTTACAGATAGCCACATGAATACGCAAGGAATAGAGGGATATGGACCAAGGGCAGGCAGAAGTGATTTGTTTAATTTGGCGTCATGTTCGGAACACATCATGGGTCGAAGGGCCTTTTTCTGTGCTCTACTGTTCTATGTTATATCTTCTAATAGTCCAAATTCCGAAGTCCATAGTCCAAAGATTGTAGGCTAGGTGGATTGGCCAAGTTAAATTGCCACTTCGTGTCCAAAGGTGTGCAGGTTAGGTAGATTGGCCGTGCTAAGTTGCCCCTCAGTATCCTAAAATGTGCAGATTAGGTGAATTGACCATGCTAATTTTCCCCTTCGTGTCAAAAATGTGCAGATTAGGTGGATTGGTCATTCTAAATTGCCCCTTAGTATCCCAAGATGTGCAGGCTAGGTGGGTTGGCCATGCTAAATTTCCCCTTAATGTCCCAAAATGTGCAGGTTAGGTACATTGGCCATGTTAAATTGCCCCCTTTATGTCAAAAATGTGCAGATTAGGTGGATTGGACATGCTAAATTGCCCCTTAGCATCCCAAAATTTGCAGGTTAGGTGGGTTGGCCATGCTAAATTTCCCCTTAGTATCCCAAGATTTGCAAGTTAGATGGGTTGGCCATGCTAAATTTTCCGTTTGTGCCCCAAGATGTGCATGGTAGGTGAATTGGCCATGCTAACTTGCCCGTTAATGCCCCAAAATGTGCAGGTTGGCCATGCTAAATTGTCCCTTAGTGTCAAAAAATGTGCAGATTAGGTCGATTGGCTATGCTAAATTATCCCTTAGTATCCCAAGATGTGCAGGTTAGGAAAATTGGCCATGCTAAACTGCCCCTTAGTGTCCCAAGATGTGCAGGTTAGGTAGATTGGCCATGCAAAATTGTCCCTTGGTGTCAGAAAATGTACAGGTTAGGTGCATTGGTCAGGCTAAATTGCCCCTTCATCTCCAAAGATCTGTGGGTTAGAATTATTAGAATGGTAAATGGATGGGGTTAAAGGGAAAAGGCGGGGTCTGATAAAGATACTGTCAGAGAGTCGCTGCAGACTCAATGGGCCGAATGGCCTCCTTCTGCACTGTAGAGATTCAATTTTTCTATGACAACTTTGTTTATAATATAACTACAATGTATGTTATTGATTGGTGCCTATAATTTAGTTCAAAGCTTTAAGATTGCTGCCCTGTTGTCAATCAAACATGTTTCGCCCGTTAACTCTTGTTTTTATTGTAATTGTTAATAAGTCAAAAGTTTGAATGGACAGCCAAAACACGACAATTTTGTCTTGCACAACCAGTTGACAATCAATCACCTCGAATATTGGCCCAAGAGTAGGCCTCTCTTGATCTAACAGCGATATTTTCTTTTAATTTCAGATGAAGAGGTAAACGATCCTCCCACATCAACCGCAATGGTAAGCTCTCAAACCACCATCCCTTATGTTCTTGCCGTGCAAAATTCTATAAGATGCCTTTTGTAGAACTGGATGGGAAAGCTATTATATAATTTGAAATTGATTAACTGAGGAGGAGAGGCTGAATCAGGTAATTGCAAGAGAGAGGGAGAGAGACTAAACAAAATACTTTTTTTTCTCATTTTCTCCGGTTACACCTTGCAGACTATATTTTCCGAAATTTCATAGAGGCTCGCGTGTGCAAATTTTCACATGGACGTGTTGAATCCGCATGAAGCTGGTCTGGTCATTCGGACCGACTGGCGTTTATAGCCACCTGAGAAAGAAAGCATATTTCTAATCAGCGGCTGCTTGATCTCTGCAACTTGTAGGTCCGAGAACCAAGATCGTCTCTTCCGCCAAATGCTGGAGCCCTTCGTGATCTAGAACCTGACCGTGTGTATCACCCACCCCGTTTGACTGCCTGATTGAAAAGCTAGATAAAGTGTTTAAAAAAAGCGTTCCAGATCTGGCAATAGTTGATTGCCAAATTTAAGAACCAAAATAAGTTTGCTTTCAGTACCGGTGTGAGAATTCTCTCGCCAGATTTGCATTTCTGTACATTGTCTAGTATCTGCTTAAAACCGCGCTGATAAAGATGGAAATCTAAACTTTTAGATTCTACTGTTTAACCACATTGTGTTTTGCTCGCTGACTGAATAGCATTGCATGCTTTGCACACGGAGACATTTACACACAGTTACATACTTGAGACTGATGTGTTCAAATCACGGCATGTTGTGAAATCTGTTGTCATAATCGGCCTTTAAATTTCAGCAGCATATAATTATAAAAAAAGCATATGACGCCATATGAATGTAGAATTGACTGAAACTGAAAATAAAATACAGATCTTTCTCAGTAAGAACGTTTTGTTTCCATAATTGTAAGTTGGAGGAAATTGCATTGTTATCAAAAATGGAGCGTTCTAAAGAATTAGGTATCAACAAAGTCTGCTTTCTGTAACAATATAAGTCGTTTGTTACTACAGCCGCAGAGAGATGTTTAAAAACAACTTTTCCAAATATCAGATTAAATCCTTCTCTTTCTGTCTCTGACGGAGATGCGAAGGAGAGCGGACAGTGGGTAGTGGTCAAGGTACTGGACTGGTAATCCAAGTAACGCCATGTTGTTACATTGGTGACATGGGTTCAAATCCCGTCACGGCAGCTGGCGCAATTGAAAGTTAATCTATAAAATCAGGATGCTAAAGCGACAATAAGAAGTCTCACAACACCAGGTTAAAGTCCAACAGGTTTATTTGGAATCACGAGCTTTTGGAGCACTGCTCCTTCATCAGATGAGTGGGGAGATAGGTTTTAACTATGGACAAGTATTATGTATTGTTGTGAAGGTACATGTGGTTCACTGATGTCCCTTTTGGGAGGGACATTTTCCTTCCTCGTCTGGCTTCCATCTGACTCCAAACCCAGAATACCGTGATTGAATCTCGGGATTGTAGATTGAGGGTAAGGGGTAAACCTTTTAGGACTGAGGTGAGGAGAAATTTCTTCACCCAGAGAGTGGTGAATGTGTAGAATTCGTTACCACAGAAAGTAGTTGAGACCAAAACATTGTGTAACTTTCAGATGAAATTAGATATAGCTCTTGGGGCGAAAGAGACCAAGCGATATGGGGGGAGCGGGGGGAGGGGGGGCGGGGGGTGGGCAAGGGGGGAATCAGAATATTGATTTTGATGATCAGCCATGATCAAATTAAATGGTTGAGCAGGCTCGATGGGCCTGAAGAGTCTTCTCCTGCTTCTATCTTCTATGTTTCTATGTAACTCTATGCTTAATGTATTTTCTCAGAGGTATATGATCAAGAACAAAGAACAAAGAAAATTACAGCACAGGAACAGGCCCTTCACCCCCCCAACCCTGCACCGACCATGCTCCCCGACTTAACTAAAACCCCCACTCTTCCGGGGACCATATCCCTCTATTCCATTCCTATTCATGTATTTGTCCAGACGCCCCTTAAAAGTCACTATCGTACCTGCTTCCACTACCTCCCCCGGCAATGAGCTTCAGGCACCCGCTACTCTCTGTGTACAATATCTACCTCGTATATCTCCTTTAAACCTTGCCCCTCGCACCTTAAACCTATGCCCCCTAGTAATTGACTCTTTCATCCTGGGAAAAAGCTTCTGACTACCCACTCTGTCCATGCCTCTCATAATCTTGTAGACTTCTATCAGGTCTCCCCTCAACCTCCGTCACTCCAGCGAGAATGAACCAAGTTTCTCCAACCTCTCCTCATAGCAACTGCCATCCATACCAGGCAACATCCTGGTCAATCTTTTCTGTACCCTCTCCAAAGCCTCCACATCCTTCTGGTAGTGTGGTGACCAGAATTGAACACTATATTCCAAGTGTGGCCTAACTAAGGTTCTATAAAGCTGCAACATGACTTGCCAATTTTTAAACTCAATATCCCGGCCAATGAAGGCAAGCATGCCATGTGCCTTCTTGACTACCTTCTCCACCTGCATTGCCACTTTCACTGACCTGAGTACCTGTACACCCAGATCCCTCTGCCTATCAACACGCTTAAGGGTTCTGCCATTTACTGTATATTTCCTATCTGTATCAGACCTTCCAAAATGCATTACCTCACATTTGTCTGGATCGTTTGAACTAATTAATACAGAAATGTCAGAGTCTCCAGTCTCCTGTGCTTGCAACATCGCTGCATCCGTCGTGATGCAAATATTACCACTGAAGTGGAAAGGGGAAGATGGGACAAATCTGGTGTAACACTTGTATCTGGCTGATGAGAAGTGTTGCAGTGCACACAATTAAAACAAATTTATTGCCTAAGTTCAGTGGCATTCCTTTGAATTGCACCTTGACAATGTTTACTTGGAACCAGTCATTGCCTCCAATATGTAGCATCCTTCACACGGAATTACAGTCAATTTACTGAACCTCTGAAAGCAACATTCTAGAACATACAGTCAACTCGTTCAACTGATCCTCCAATTAATAATCCTTTCTATTACAAAGGCAGAGACCCAGCGTCCATATACTCATGTTATGGACCAGATCTGAAACCCCAAGATATCTAATGAAGTTACGCAAGACCCTAACCATGGGGCAATTCTCCCAAAAATATTCTAAGTGTCAAATTTGATTAAAAACTGGAGTAAATAAAACTGTTTTTGTTTTCAACAGTAGCTTCAAAATGAATCTCCCAAACTCCGAGCACTGCACTGAGCCTGGGTGTGAATCACACTGAAAATCAGTGCGCCGGAAAATCAGTGTTCCCCCTGGAGAGGCCAGCAGCATAGCGCTGAGTGGGCATCTGCACATGTGCCACTCTGTCAGCGCCAAGATCGGCACATGCGCAGTGGACCCTGTCTGCCATCCTCCCAATCACTGGCCAGCCCCACGATCCCCGCATCACCAGCCAGACGACCCCCCCACCCAACCCCCCCCCCCCCCAACCCTCTTCAAAGCCTGATCGTTAACCCCCCGGATGTGTCCAGGACAACCTCGCCTGCCCCCCACCCCACGCCCACTCGATCTCCCAATCATCCAAACAAATTCCCCCCTCCCTCCACCAGCAGCCCCGAACTCCACCAGCAGCCCCGACCTCCACCAGCAGGCCCGACCTCCACCGGCAGCCCCGACCTCCACCGGCAGCCCCGACCTTCCCACCACAATGCTGACCTCCCCAGCCCCGACCCCCCCGCAACACAGTCCCACCCCACCCCAGTCCTGAACCACAGTCCCAACTGCCTCTCCGTGCCCCCACCAAGTCCCAATTCCCCCTCAGTCACGAGCCCCCCAGTCTCAATTCTACCCTGCAGCCACGACACCCCCAGCAGTCTGCCCACCGCCCGACCCTGAAGCCTCGCCCCAATTGCTGGCCTTCTTGCCTCTGTCAGTGTTCCCTGTGCAGAGTGGCAGCAGGACTCTCCACCCCCACCGATTGCCTGCAGAGGCCTCGCCCTCTCATCAGGCCCCTCCCCCCGTTTGGCCCTGTCCCCTTGGCACTGACCTATGCCTGATGAGCGATGGGCACAAGGTGCCCGCTTGGCATTTGCACTTTGCAACTTGGGCAGTGCCAGTGGACCTGATCTGGCACTGCCAGTCTGACAATGGCTATGGGGCAACCCACTCCCCCGCCCCCGCCCCTTCCACTGGCCCCTGTCCCTCTGGGTGGCTTTGGTTGCCACCTCCCCTTCACTGGAGTGCGGTCGGCCTGCCAGCTCTCCCCAAGTGGGGAGCTTTATTAAAACCTGTTGGAGTGAACTACCCCTGGCGGGGTTGGGGGACGGGGGGGAGAGGTCAGTGGTCCTGGAAGCTTCAGTCCTGGGCCCGCTAATGCCATTTAAAGTATATTTAAATCAGTGTCTGCATATATTCTGCTGCTCTGCACCGATGTCTGGTGCGGAGCTGATAGCACCGGAAATCCAGCGCTGAGAGATGTGTCGAGGCCATGGTGCCCAGCGGGGAATCCAGGAAACAGCCTCCGCTAATCTCCGAACCCGCAGCGCCACAAAAGCAGCACAACGGGATGGGAGAATCACCTCCCCCCACCCCCCCGCCCCATATCTAGTCCCATTCCCCCTCCCATATCTAATCCCCCTAACCTGCACATCGTTGGATACAAAGGAGCAATTTTGCATGGCCAATCCACCTAACTACACCTTCTGGCCCAAAAATAAATTCTTCAAATTCCATCCAATATTCTGCCCCTTACCTTAAATTATACCATGGCAAAAATGGAGAACGCTGGGAAATCTCAGCAGGTCTGACAGCATCTGTGGAGAGAGAACAGCCTCATGTTTTGAGTCTGAATAGCTCTTCGTCAGAACTCCATAGTTATTGAACCTCTGCTAAAGGCACAAAGTTCCTTCGTGCCCAAAGAAATGCAGGTTAGTTGGATGGACAATGCTAAATTGCCTCTTAGTGCCCAAAGAATTGCAGGATAGGTGGATTGACCATGGTAAATTGACTGGTAATGTCAAAAGGTGTGCAGGTTGGGTGGGTTGGCCATGGAAAATTGCCCCTTAATGCCCAAAGATGCACAGGTAATGTGGATAGATAATGCTAAATTGCCCCTTAGCATCCAAAGATATGCAGGTTAGGTAGATTGGCCAGGTAAATTGCCCTGTAGTGTCCAAAGATGTGCATGTTGGGTGGATTGGCCATGTTCTTTCCTATTTTGGGAATAGTTTTTTTTTTAATTCATTCATGGGACATGGGTTTTGCTGGCTGGCCAGCTCATATTGCCCCTCCCTAATTGCCATTGGAAAGTAGTTGAGAGACTACCACATTGCTATGGCTCTGGAGTCACATGTTGGTCAGACCGGGTAAGGACGGCAGAGTTCTTTCCCGGAAGGACATTAATGAATGAGATGGGCTTTTCTGACAATCAGCAATGGTTTCATGGTTAAAAGTAGACTCTTAATTCCAGATATAGAATCATAGAAACCACATAGTGCAGAAGGAGGCCATTCCATCCATCAAGCCTGCACCCACAACAATCCAATCCGTGTAACCCCACATTTATCCTGCTAATCCTCCTGACACTGAGGAGCAATTTAACATGGACAATCCACCTAACCTGCACACATTTGGACTGTGAGGAGGAAACCGGAGCACCCGGAGGAAACTCACACAGACATGGGGAGAACGTGCAAACTCCCCGCAGACAGTCACCCGAGTCCAGAATTAAACCCGGGCCCCTTGGGCAGTGCCACCATGTGATATGTTATATTGAATTCAAATTCCACCATCTGCAATGGTGGGATTTGAAACTGGGCCCTCAGAAAATTAGCTGAGTTTCTGGATTCCGAGTCTAGCGGTAATACCACAAGGCCATCGTTCTGCAAGAATGTATTTGGTTTGTTGGCCCTCTACATATTGACACAAAAAACTCCCCTGCACACATTTGAAGAAATCTGCTCCTTTCAACCCTTAACACTATGATTATCCCAGTTTATACTGGGGAAGTCAAAATCCCCCAGTTTAATTTCCCAATTATTACTTCCACACACCTCTGTGAGCTGTCCAAAGACATGTAGGTTAGCGGAATTGTCATGGTAAATGGGTGAGGCTCCAGGGACAGGAGGGGAGGGGGAGAGTTGAGCGGAGTGCCTCACTAGAATGCTCTTTCCGACTCGGTGCAGGCTTGATGGACCAAGTAGCCTCATTCTGCATCGTATGGATTATATGATGCTATCTTACATTCCCCCCCCCCGCCCCGCCCCCTCCCACCCCCACCCCACACACACACACACACACACACACACACAAATGCTAATCCATAGTCATGCCAAACATGGACATTCAAACTTAAAAACATTAAATTAAAGACAGAAGGACAAATGAACTGAAACTTCTCTTTGTGATAGCCGCAGCTAATCTTACAGTTTTCTTTCATACAGGAGGTGGAAAGGGACAGTATAAAACTATGACACTGAGGAAACAACAGTCAAAGAGACTGACAATTCATAATGAACTTTACAGTGGTCGAGCAGATGAAGGAACGGTCCTACATTTACAACCCTTGGCATAAACTGAGTGAAACAGTGACTGAAATAATTCATTCAACACACCAAAGACTGGTGGCTAATATCATCGACCAAGGGGGTTGGTGAACTCAGTTGGCTGGGTGGCATGTTTGTGAGGCAGCGTGATATCAACAGTGCGGGCTGTATTCCCATATCGACTGAGGTTTAATTTGAGGCCAGCTCAAATTTGCCTGTCGCCTGAGGTGCGGTGATCCTCAGTTTAAATCACCACCAGTCAGATATCTTCCTCAGAAGGGAGAACAGCCTATGGTCATCTGAGTTGATGGTGACTTTACACTTATTATCTAACATATTTAAAACTTTCAGCCCATTGTAGAGCTGGCAACAAACCAACATTCCAAATTTAAGAGGAAGGAACATTTATCTGGTAATGGTCAAAGCATAACTGTATTCAGTGTTCAGTTTGAAAAGGAAAAACTTAACAATCTGGGTTTTGTGAGATTGAAGGACAATGAGATCAGACAGGGTCCAGAAAAACATAATGTCAAAAGTGTTAGCATTAAAATTATAAATGAACTCTGTTGCAAAATGTTTCATTCAATACAAGCCCTAGATATAGACTAAGTAAGAACAAACACACTTGATAAAACAAATAAAATATAATAATCTGACATATATAAACAGAGAAAGTAGGAACTGGAGTAGGTCATTCGGCCCTTCAAGCCTGCTGTGCCATTCAATATGATGATGTCTGATCCTCGAACTCAAAGCCACATTTCTGCTTTCTCCATATACACCGTCGAAATCTTGAAAATATCTACCTCTTTCATGTGGTCGAGAATTCTACAGTTTCACCAACCTCTGAGTGAAGATTTGTTTCCCTACTATTGTCTCCATGTACATTTGCAAACAATAGTGGAAAGTCAAGGGATTGATTGCAGTTGAAGGAGCAAAATTGGACGAAGATGATGGCAGGAATACAAAAGGGAATATGAAAATAAATGTGGAAGGGAGTTCAAGATTAAAAGTTAATGTTAACAATTATATTAGCAGAAGGTGGGTAGTCAAGGGTAATGTGGGCGATTAAAAAGCTTGTGGATGCTATTGGAAAAAAATACAGATATATCCGTATAAATGTAGAATAATAACACAATAAAATACAAATACAAAGATGTGCAGGTTAGGTGGATTGGCCATAGTAAATTGCACCTTTGTGTCCAATAATGTGCAGGTTTTATTTTTATTTTATTTATTAGTGTCACAAGTAGGCTGACATTAACACTGCAATGAAGTTACTGTGAAAATCCCCTAGTCACCACACTCTGCCTCCTGTTGGGCACACTGAGGGAGAATTTTGCATGGCCAATGTACCTAAATAACACATCTCTCGGACTGTGGGAGGAAATGAGAGCACCCGGAGGAAACCCATGCAGACACAGGGAGAAGTGCAGATTTCACACAGACAGCCACCCAAACCAGAATCAAACCTGGGTCCCAGATGCTGTGAGCCAGCCGTGCTAACCATGCCCCTGAGAGTCCAAAGATGAGCAGGTTAGGTGAATTAATCATGGTAAATACATGGGGTTACGGGAATAGGGCCAGGGTGGGCCTGGGTAAGGTACTCTTTGGAGGGTCAGTGCAGAATAGATGGGCTGAATGGCATCTGTCTGCACTGTACGGATTCTATGATTCTATATGGCACTCCTGTGAAATAATTACTGGGTCACAATCTTTACATTCAAGGGAGAGGATTATACAGTCAACATTTTGGTGCCATTAATAACGATTGGAACTCAGTAAAATCAATGCTACCAAACAAAGAATACATCACGGGACTATGGGCTGGCAAATAGCTGAAGGTTGCCAACACAGGGCTTTTCGATTTGACAAAATCTTCCAAAGCACTCACCATTCAGGAATCACGAGTTAAGTTTGGAAAATTGTAAATGTAACTCCATTATAAGAAGGATAAGAGAACAAAATCAAGACATGATGAAACATTACACTATCTCCCTCACAACAGACTTGAAAATAGCACATGTTTCAAGGGCAAATTAGGCCTATTTTGGAGGCTGCATGGATTTGCAAAGGGCCATTTGTGTTTAATGAATCAATGGAAAATTCAGTGCAGTTAAGGAATGCAATATGTAGAGGATTGACAATTGCTGCAGTTTACATGAAGGCACTAACCAAGATTTCTTGTCTGAGATTGTATACTAATGTTAAAGCTCATTGTGCCAAAAGCAAATTATTGACTTGGCTTGTTATTTACTTTGGAGGGAAAATGCAGCTCCAATTCACTGAATGATAGTGTTTCACAGCACAGAAAGAGGCCCTTCAGGCCATCATATCCAAACCAGCCATCAAGCACTTATCTATTCCAAGCCCATTTTCCAGCACTTGGTTCATAGTCTTTGTCATTAACCATTTGACCTCCCATAAAATTGAATTGCAAGTATAGCTTTTAGCGTACTCATCCAAATGCTTGTTAAAGGGAGGAACGGTTCAACTGTAGTTAGCATTGCTGCCTCACAGTGACAGGGACCTGTGTTCAATTCCGGCCTTAGGTGACTGTCTGCGGTGTTTGCATGGGTTTCCTCCAGGTGCACCAGTATCCTCCCGCAGTCCAAACATGTACAGGTTATGTGGATTGGCCATGTTAAATTGCTCCTTGGTGTCCAAAAATGTATAGGTTTGGTGGATTGACCATGGTACATAACTCTTTAATGCCTAGCATATGTTAGGTGCATTAGCCATGGTAAACGCCTGTGGTTAGGGAGATAGGGTGGGGGTGGGCCTGGTTAAGATGCTCTTTCGGAGAGTTGGTGCAGAAGCAATGGGCTGAATAGCCTTCTTCTGCTCTGTATGGATTCTGTGGGAATCTATTGTAAATATTGTGAGAGTTCCGACCTCTATCATCCTTTCAGGCAGCGAGTTCCAGACTCCCACCACCCTCTGGGTGAAAAGATTTCTCTGCAAATCCCACCCCTTTAGAATGAGGAATAGATTCTTCCTATCTATCCAATCTAAATTTCTCATAATTCTGTAGAACTTAATAATATCCCTCGGCCTTCACTGCTCTAAAGAAACAATCCAAGCCTAACCAGCCTCTCCTTATAGCTGAAATGCTCCATCCCAGGCAACATCCTGATGAACCTCCTCTGCACTCTCTCCAGTGCAAGCACATCTTTCCAATAGTGTGGCGACCAGAACTGCACACAGTACTCTAGCTGTGGCCTAACCAGCATTTTATACAGCTCCATCATAAACTTCCAGCTCTTATATTATGTGCCTCTGCTAATAAAGGCAAGTTTTTGCTTCAATATTCATGAATGTTATTTACCATGTTGAATGAGTATATTCTATTACTGCACTACAATAACTAACACGAAAGGCGCGCTAATCCCATTTCCCTGCACTTGTCCCATATCCTTGATCTTATGATATTTCAAGTGCTCATCCAAATATTTTTTAAAGTTGTCAGGTTTCCAGCCTCCACTACCTTCCCAGGCAGCGCGTTCCAGATTCCCACCACCCTCTGAGTGAAAAAGCTTTTTCTCAAATCCCCTCTGAATCTCCTGTCCTTCACCCTCAAACGATGTCCTCTCGTGATTGGTCTCTCAACCAAGGGGAACAGCTGCTCCCTCCTCACCCTGTCCATACCCCTCAGAATCTTATGCACTTCAAATCCTTGATTATTTATTCAGACCAGAAGCTTAATGCGCTACATTAAACTTGGATAGAAAGAATGGAATCAACTCAACAACTTGCAATTCAATTTTATTGGCGATCAAATGGTTAATGACAACGTTTTGTGAATTTCAGTTCGGAAATGGGCATTTCTGACTCTAGTTCTGAAATCCTAGCGCAGGGAATCAGATCCAGGGCTGAACTGACACTTAGGTATCCAGGTCACCAACAACCTGTCCTGGTCCCCCATGCTGACACTATAGTTAAGAAAGTCCACCAACGCCTCTACTTTCTCAGAAGACTAAGGAAATTTGGCATGTCCACGACGACTCTCACCAACTTTTACAGATGCACCATAGACAGCATTCTTTCTGGTTGTATCACAGCTTGGTATGGCTCCTGCTCTACCCAAGACTGCAAGGAACTACAAATGGTTATGAATGTAGCCCAGTCCATCACGCAAACCAGCCTCCCATCCATTAACTCTGTCTACACTTCCCGCTGCCTCGGCAAAGCAGTCAGCAAAATTAAGGACCACACGCACCCCGGACATTCTCTCTTCCACCTTCTTCCGTCGAGAAAAAGATACAAAAGTCTGACGTCACGTACCAACCGACTCAAGAACAGCTTCTTCCCTGCTGCTGTCAGACTTTTGAATGGACCTACCTCGCATTAAGTTGATCTTTCTCTGCACCCCAGTGATGACTGTAACACTACATTCTCCACTCTATCATTTCCTTCTCTATGAACGGTATGCTTTGTCTGTCTAGCGCGCAAGAAACAATACGTTTCACTGTATGTTAATACATGTGACAATAATAAATCAAATCAAAATCAAATCAAAAACTCTGGCAGACTGACCATCAGGGTTTGTTATTAATAATGTTTACTGTGAAGTCCTGCAGGAATGGGACGGAAGGACAGATATTGCCAAAGCTGCTCAGGCTCTGTTCATTTCGAAACCAGCCCTCTGACTGCCCATGTGTTTAATCTTTTTGTGTAGCTGCAAGTCACATATTAACAGGACTCTGTGCAACCATTTTAAATGCCAAGAGGGGGAGCAAGCAGTGTGAAATGGTTGCTGAGAAAGTTTGGACTGGATGCGGTGCTCCCTTACAGCCAGGAGATGGCAGCAAACACCAAGTATTTGGAGCTTTCCCTCAGTGTGAGCTGATACCAACCACTTGGGGCTGGAGGTGTGGGGGCAGGGGGGTGGTGGGGGCGGCGGGGGGGGGGGGGGGGGAGCTGCTGAGCTTGCAATGACACTGCCTGATCACATTCACTGTGTGGTGAATGAAAACAAACAGCACCATTGTCTTATTAACCCATTTTCCAAAAGAGTCGCTGCCTTTTTTTACATGGTACATTGGGGAAACCATGCAGACGCTACGACAACGGATGAATGAACACCACTCGACAATCACCAGGCAAGACTGTTCTCCTGTCGGGGAGCACTTCAGCAGTCACGGGCATTCAGCCTTGGATCTTCAGGTAAGCGTTCTCCAAGGCGGCCTTCACGACACACGACAGCGCAGAGTCGCTGAGCAGAAACTGATAGCCAAGTTCCGCACACATGAGGATGGCCTAAACCGGGATGTTGGATTTATGTCACATTATCAGTAACCCCCACAGCTTGCCCCTGGTCTTGCATAATCTCACTAGCTGTTCTGTCTGGAGACAATACACATCTCTTTAACCTGTGTTTAATGTTCCCTCCACCCACATTATCTGTACCTTTTAAGACCTGGCTGGCTGTAGAGATTTACATTCTAATTAGTATTCTGTAACTTGATTTCTGTGTCTGTGCACTGTTGGAGAACAGAGACCACTCCATCTGACGAAGGAGCTGTGCTCCGAAAGCTTATGGTATTTGCTACCAAATAAACCTGTTGGACTTTAACCTGGTGTTGTGAGACTTCTTACTGTGCTTACCCCAGTCCAACGCCGGCATCTCCACATCTTTTTTTTATTACAGCGCAGTACAGGCCCTTCGACCCTCGATGTTGCGCTGACCAGTGAAACCAATCTAAAGCCCATCTAACCTACACTTTTCCAATATCATCCATATGTTTATCCAATGACCATTTAAATGCCCTTAATGTTGGCGAGTCCACTACTGCTGCAGGCATTCCACGCCCTTACTACTCTCTGAATAAAGAACCTACCTCTAACATCTGTCCTATATCTATCACCCCTCAATTTAAAGCTATGTCCCCTCGTGCTAGCCAACACCATCCGAGGAAAAAGGCTCTCACTATCCACCCTATCTAATCCTCTGATCATCTTGTATGCCTCTATTAAGTCACTTCTTAACCTTCTTCTCCCTAACGAAAACAACCTCAAGTCCCTCAGCCTTTCCTCATAAGACCTTCCCACCATACCAGGCAACATCCTAGTAAATCCCCTCTGCACCCTTTCCAATGCTTCCACGTCCTTCCTATAATGCGGTGACCAGAACTGTACGCAATACTCCAAGTGCGGCCGCACCAGAGTTTTGTGCAGCTGCAACATGAGCTCCTGGTTCCGAAACTCAATCCCTCTACCAATAAAAGCTAACACTCCGTACGCCTTCTTAACAACCCTATCAACCTGGGTGCCAACTTTCAGGGATCTATGCTCATGGACACCGAGATCTCTCTGTTCAGCCACACTACCAAGTATCTTACCATTAGCCCAGTACTCTGTAATCCTGTTACTCCTTCCAAAGTGAATCACCTCACACTTTTCCGCATTGAACTCCATTTGCCACCTCTCAGCCCAGCACTGCAGGTTATCTATGTCTCTCTGTAACCTGAAACAACTCCACCGACCTTAGTGTCATCCGCAAATTTACTAACCCATCCTTCTACGCCCTCATCCAGGTGATTTATAAAAATGACAAACAGCGGTGACCCAAAACAGATCCTTGCGGTACACCACTAGTAACTGAACTCCAGGATGAACATTCCCCTTCAACCACCACCCTCTGTCTTCTTACAGCTAGCCAATTCCTGATCCAAACTGCTAAATCACCCTCAATCCTATGCCTCTGTATCATCTGCAATAGCTTACCATGGGGAACCTTATCAAATGCTTTACTGAAATCCATATACACCACATCAACTGCTTTACCCTCATCCACCTCTTTGGTCACCTTCTCAAAGAAGTCAATAAGGTTTGTGAGGCACGACCTACCCTTCACAAAACCGTGTTGACTATCCCTAATCAAATTATTCCTTTCTAGATGATTATAAATCCTATCTCTTATAATCCTTTCCAAAACTTTGCCCACAACAGAAGTAAGACTCACTGGTCTATAATTACTCAATGCAATCATTTAGGTAAGTTATTTATTCAAGCCACCCGCCTTTCTCAGAATCAGAGATTGAGACAGAGGGTTCGTTTTACATATTCTCTGCTCTTCCCTCATAACTCCACATGTGTCCCTCACCACACATTTATTAAACCTCCCCTTTGAGCGTGTTTTCCTGCATCCTGCTCCATCGAGTCATCGACTCCATAAAGCTCTACAAAACAGGAAAAGACCCTTCAGCCCATCGTGTCTGTGCCAGTCACAGCCTCCCCCCACCACCCAACCTAGGCCCCCACTCCCCCCCACCCAACACAAGACCCCCCCTCCCCCGCAACTATTCTCACCCTGTTTTCCAGCACTAGGCCCATAGCCTTGTACGACTCGACCTCACAAGAGCACATCGAAGCACTTCTTCAATGTTATGAGGGTTCCCACCTCCACCACTTTTTCAGGCAGTGAGTTCCAGACTCCCACCACCCTCTGAGTGAAAATATTTTTCCTCACATTCCCCCTAAACCTCCTGCCCATTAAATATATGTCCCCTGGTCATTGGTCCCGCCCCCTGGACTTGCTGGCTGTCCTGTCTGGAGACAATAGACATCTCTTTAACCTGTGCTTAATGCTCCCTCCACTCACATTGTCTGTATCTTTAAGAACTGGTTGGCTGTAGAGATTTGCATTCTAATCAGTATTCTGTAACTTGATTTTGAGTCTCTGTGCCCTATTTGAGAGCAGATTTCCACTCCATCTGACGAAGGAGCAGCACTCCGAAAGCTAATGGTATTTGCTACCAAGTAAACCTGTTGGACTTCAACCTGGTGTTGTTAAAACTCTTACTGTGTTCACCCCAGTCCAACGCCGGCATCTCCACATCATTGGTCCCCCCAACAAGGGGACAGGTTTCTTCCCATCTACTCTATCTGTGGCCTCATAATTTTATACATCCCAATCATGTCCCTACCCCCCCCACCCCCCCACCCCCCCCACCCCCCACCCCCCACCCCCCCCACCCCCCCCCCGCCACCCCCCCGCCCCCGCCCACCCCGCCCCCCCCGCCACCCCCCCGTCACCCCCCCCCCCGCCGCCACCCCCCCCCCCACCACCCCCCCGCCCCGCCCCCCCCCGCCCCCCCACCCCGCCACCCCCACCCCGCCACCCCCCCGCCACCCCCACCACCCCCCCCACCACCCCCCCCCACCCCCCCCACCCCCCCCCCCCACCCCCCCCACCCCCCCCCCCCCCCACCCCCACCCCCCAAGTCTCTTCTGCTCCAAGGAAAACAACCCCTGTCTATCCAATCACAGTGTTCCAGTAATTTCTAATCATAGAATCATACAATGCAGAAGGAGCCTTTTGGCCCATCGAGTCTGCACCAACCACAATCCCACCCGGGCCCTATCCCCATAACCCCATACATTTACCCTCGCTCACCCCTGACACTCTGGGGACATTTTAGCATGGCCAATCCACCTAACTAGCACATCTTTGAAGTGTGGGAGGAAACCGGAGCACCCGGGGGAAACCCACCCAGACATGGTGAGAATGTGCAAACTCCACACAGACGCTGACCCAAGCCGGGATTTGAACCCGGGACCCTGGCGCTATGAGTCAGCAGTGCAAACCACTGTGTCACCATGCTGCCCAATTTCCCTGATTTCTCTTTCTCATGTTCACCCTTGATTGTGATGACAGTTGGCTTGAAGCTATGTACTCCGATAGACAGTGAATGACTCCCAAATCACAGAATTGTGACAGGACAGAACGAGGCCATTTGGCCCATTGTATCTGCACCAGCTGTCCCAGAGAGCAGCATGACTGAGTGCCATCCCCGTGCCTTTTCCCTGTAACCCTGCACTTTGATTGTATTCCAATAGTCATCTAATATCCTCTCGAATGCTTTGACCACACTTCCAAACAGTGCATTCCAGACCCAAAACACTTGCTGTGGGGAGAAGCTTTTTCTCACATCACATTTGCTTCTTCCATAAATCATTTACAATTTATGCCCTCTCATTCTCAATCCTTTTTTAGGAGCGGGAACAGTTTCTCCCTATCTACTCTGTCCAGCAGCCCCCTTCTCACCACGCTCCCCTACCCCCACCCATCCCCCGCCCTCCCCCCCCACCCCCCTCCCGCACCCACCACCCCCCCCCTCCCCCCCCCCCCCCCCCCTCCCCCCACCCGACTCATGATTTTGAATATGTCATCAAATCTCCTCTGAACCTTCTCCCCTCCATGGAGAACAGTCCCAATCTCTCCAATCTAACCTCGTAAATAACTCGCCATGCATCAGAGACTCAGAGGTAGAGCATTTCATTGATTATGCCCATAGAGTACCAGAAACACATGCTTACAGAAAAAATCCCACATAAAGCACCAAAGATTGACAAATGAAGAGTGACCCGGGTTCAAGTCTGGGCTTGGGTGAATGTGTGGAGTTTGCACCTTCTCCCCATGTCTGCATGGATTTCCTCTGGGTGCTCTGGTTTCCTCTCACAGTCCAATGATCATAGAACCATGGAATCTCTACAGTGCAGAAGGAGGCCATTGAGCCCATCAAGTCTGCACCGAACCTCTGATAGAAGTACCCACACAGGCCCTATCCCCACAACCTCATGTATTTACCCCACCAATCCCCCTAACTTTGGGACACAAAGGGGCAATTTAGCATGGCCAATACTCCTAACCTGCCCATCTTTGGACTATGGGAGGAAACCAGAGCACCTGGAGGAAACCCACGCAAACATGGGAGAGTGTGCAAACGCCACACAAGTAGCCATATTAAGTTGCCCCTTAGTGTCCTAAGATGTGTTGGTCAGGTAGATTGGCCATGCTAAATTGCCCCTTAGTGTCTATAGATGTGCAGGTTAAGTGGATTAGCCATGTTAACTTGCCCCTTAGTGTCCTAAGATGTGTAGGATAGGTAGATTGGCCATGCTGAATTGCCCCTTAGTGTCCAAAGATGTACAGGTTAGGTGGATTAGCCATGCTAAATTGCCTCTTAGTGTCCAAAGATATACAGGTTAGGTGGATTAGCCATGCTGAATTGCCCCTTAGTGTCCAAAGATATACAGGTTAGGCGGATTGGCCATGCTAAATTGCCCCTTAGAGTCTAAAGATGTGCAGGTTAGATGGATTATATTATTTTTAAACCATATCAGTTGGTTTTATGACACACAAGCATGAGTTTTCCTCCCGGCCTGCCAGTTTTGGTTATGCGAGTAAGCATTTTCATCATTACCTGGCTGTTTCCGCAATTTAAATGAGATCTTACTTTTTGCATTTTTTTATTTCTGTCTTAAAACAAGCAAAGCAATGTGCCATACCCACCTAGCAAGGAGTGACAAATACAGATTGAATTCACATTGATAGACACAGAAAAACATATCAACACAAAGCAATCAAATACACATTACAAAACTCACGGCCACCTCTCAGAATAGTGCAATTGAAGTGGACGCACCACGCTGAAACATGTGTATAAAATACACAGTATGTAGCCCATGCTCTCAAGCAGAAATGTAATAGTGTGAAAAGTAAGATCCCAGGGTGACATGGTAGCACAGAGTTTAGCACTGCTGCTTCACAGTGCCAGGGACCTGGGTTCAATTCCTCTTTGGGTCACTGTCTGTGTGGGGTTAGTACGTTCTCTCCGTGTCTGCGTGGTTTTCCTCTGGGTGCCCTGGTTTCCTCCCGCAGTCTGAAAGACGTGTTGTTAGGTGCATTGTCCAAGTTAAATATTCTCTCAGTGCAGTGTTAGTGTAAGCCAACTTGTGACACTGATAAATAAACTTTAACTTAACCTTTAAAATAATTTCTTTTAAATAGTGGAAATTGACAGATAATGATGAAAAGTATCACTCACCTAACCAAAACTGACAGACACAGGGAACAACCCATGCTTGTATGTCATAAACCAACTGATTAAAAACAATGCTGTCTGGTTCCCTGCATTACTAGTCCAGTGAGAATGCCACTATGCCACCACTTCCCCCTCATTTCATGTCATTGGAAATCCAAGAATTTTACAAGATGTTCGGAGGGCTTCTGTCTCCAGCAGACTTCCAGCAGTGAGTTCTTGATACCCACCACTTGCTGCATGAAGACGTTGTCTCTGATCCAAAGATGTGCAGGTTATGTTAATTGGCCATGCTAAATTGGCCCTCGTGACAGGGGGATTAGTAGGATAAATATGTAGGGTTGCAGGGATAGGGCCTGGGTGGGATTGTGGTCGGTGCAGACTCGATGAGCTGAATGATCTCCTTCTGCACTGTAGGGATTATATGATTCTATGGTTCCAACTCCCCACTAAAACTCCAAGCTGTTATTAGGAATCTGTGTATTAGATTTTGGGCCTGTGTATTGAAGGAAGTAAGGCCTTCCTATCCACTTAATCAAAACCCATCTCATTTTTGCACTTCAATTAAATCTCCCTTTGTCAGATAATGTTCCAATTCAAACAACTACAGTCCGCTCAATCTTAACTCAGAACTAGAATCCCGTAGCTCAGCTTTTGTTACCAGAGGGAGATGTTTTTTTAAATTTCAGCTTCAGATGTCTGTTTCTAACTCTGTACCTGTCAGTTTCTGATATGTCAGTGTGGAGTTCCCCTTCAACTTTCATGCACTGAATACAGATTTGTGCTTTGACTAGTAACTTTCAACATCTAACGTATCGGTATAATTTTTGATAACCTAGGGTATTATCACTAGTCTATTAATCAAGAAACTCAGCTAATATTCTGTGGACCCGGGTTCGAATCCCATCACGGCAGCTGCTGGAATTTGAATTCAATTAAAAATATCTGGAATTAAGAATCTAGTGATGACCATGAAACCATTGTTGATTGTCAGAGAAACCCAACTGGTTTAGTAATGTCCTTTCGGGAAGAAAATCTGCCGTCCTTACCCAGTGTGGCCTACATGTGACTCCAGAGCCACAGCAATGTGGTTGACTCTCAACTGCCCTCCAAGGGCAACTAGGGATGGGCAAAACATGCTGGCCCAGCCAGCGACGCCCATGTCCCACGAATGAATTTTTAAAAACTGGTGTCGGAGCAATAAACTTATATTTGGGCCTAACACTCTCGAAGTTGAGACATGAGGAATTGTTTCACGATGTTTATCAGCCATATCTCCTGGCTGATATCATAGTAAAGCAGATAGAAGAAGATACAAACCACAAACACCTGCTCTGAGACTGAATACAGTTACGGCTGACATTCCACCTTCGCTCAACCTTCCTGTCCACACCCCATATCCACTATTCCCTGAGAGCCCAAAACCCTATTGCTATTTCAGCCTGAAATATACTCGACTGTTGAGCATCGAATTCCTCCTAGGGGAGCAAATCCCTTATGCTCACAACCCCATGAGTAGTTGTTTGGGAGCACAGAATAAGTATTGCTGAACTAAACAATTCTTTCAATCCTCAGGAATGTAATGTGAAAAACTTTGAAATAAAATCTCTTTTTCTTTTGACAAAGCCCACCGCGAGTAGATTTAATCCTTCCTTTGTGATGATCTCACCCTTTTTCTTACACTGTGTCTTTGTGTTTGAGGTTCCCCACCCAGAGTGAGAATCTCTCAGTGACTGCTCTGGCAAGCCTGTTTACATAAGACCATAAGACCATAAGACATAGGAGCGGAAGTAAGGCCATTCGGCCCATCAAGTCCACTCCACCATTCAATCATGGTTGATTTCAACTCCATTTACCCGCTCTCTCCCCATAGCCCTTAATTCCTCGAGAAATCAAGAATTTATCAATTTCTGTCTTGAAGACGCTCAACGTCTCGGCCTCCACAGCCCTCTGTGGCAATGAATTCCACAGACCCACCACTCTCTGGCTGAAGAAATTTCTCCTCATCTCTGTTCTAAAGTGACTCCCTTTTATTCTAAGGCTGTGCCCCCGCGTCCTAGTCTCCCCTGTTAATGGAAACAACTTCCCTACGTCCATCCTATCTAAGCCGTTCATTATCTTGTAAGTTTCTATCAGATCTCCCCTCAACCTCCTAAACTCCAATGAATATAATCCCACGATCCTCAGACGTTCATCGTATGTCAGGCCTACCATTCCTGGGATCATCCGTGTGAATCTCCGCTGGACCCGCTCCAGTGCCAGTATGTCCTTCCTGAGGTGTGGGGCCCAAAATTGCTCACAGTACTCCAAATGGGGCCTAACCAGTGCTTTATAAAGCCTCAGAAGTACATCCCTGCTTTTGTATTCCAAGCCTCTTGAGATAAATGACAACATTACATTTGCTTTCTTAATTACGGACTCAACCTGCAAGTTTACCTTTAGAGAATCCTGGACTAGGACTCCCAAGTCCCTTTGCACTTTAGCATTATGAATTTTGTCACCGTTTAGAAAATAGTCCATGCCTCTATTCTTTTTTCCAAAGTGTTGACTTGCTTCAATGAGATCTCTCTTCCTTCTGTTGTTATGTGCCAATCACTCTCACTCTGAGTGTGTGGATAACTCTCTCTTTTCTGCATCTTGCCTGTATGATTCTGTTGAATTCCTCTATATTTGTCAGTTTGTGTTGTGGAAACTGGGTGCGTCAATCTTTGAAGGTGACAGGACAGGTGGAGAGAGCAGTTAGTACAGCATTTAGAATCTTATTTCTAACAGGGGCACAAAGTACAAGAACAAAGAGGTTATGCTAACACTAGTTAGACCTCAGCTGGAATATCGTGCACAGTTCTGGGCACCACACTACAGGAAGAATGCGAATACATTAGAGAGAGCGCAGAAGATGTTTACAAGAATGGTTCCAGGGATGAGATATTTTAGTTATGATGATAGATTGGAGAGGTCGGGACTGTTCACCTTGGAAAGAAGAAGGCCAACAGAAGATTTGATAGAGATGTTCAAAATCATGATGGAACAGGCCGGAGTAGATAGGGACAAACTGTTCGGAATGGGCTGTCCGGAAGTGTGGTGGGGGCAGCTTCAATCGAGGTACTTAAGAGGGCATTGGATGATTATTGCAATAGAAGCAAAGTACAGGGATACAGGGAAAAGGCAGAGGCATTGCATGAAGTCGTAATGCTTGTTTGGAGAGTCGGTGCAGACACGATAGACCGAATGGCCTGCTTCTGCACATTGTAAACATTCTGTCACCTTGCGATGCTGAAAAAGTGAAGAGCAAAATTCATAGAATCATAGAATCCAAAATTCCTACCAGAATAGAAATAGCAGAATCCAAACACTACTAAATAATACACATACTCAGAGCAAAAAAAAGACTGTAAGATGCAGGGCAGTGATGGACAACCTGCGGCCTGGGGGTCACGTACAACCCATCTGGGTTCTTAGTGCGGCCCACGAGACATGTTATTGACCATTGCCCAGGGTTTCCACATTCCAGTTACTTCTATCTGTGATTTTTTTCCGACCGATATGAATGAATTGATAGGCAGGTAAAGCAAGGGCAAGTGCAGTGAGGTGCACGCTGATTGCTCACAACATTGACTGTGAGAGCCGTGCGCTGCCTCTGTGTCCAAAGTGTAAATATTGATTTGGTTTTACCATTTCATAACATCACAGAATCATTGAATCTCTACAGTGCAGAAGGAGGCCATTCGGCCCATCAAGTCTGCACAGAGCATTTTACCCTGGCCCATCCTCTGGTATGTTATGTATTTAACCCGCTAATCCGCCCAGCCAACACACCTTGGGATGCTGAGGGGCAATTAATGAGGCCAATCCACCCAGCCTAAACATCTTTGGGCTGTGGGAGGAAACTGGATCACCCAGAGGAAACCCATGCAGACACGGGGAGAATGTGCAAACTCCACACAGACAGATACCTGAGGCCAGAATTGAACCTGGGTTCCCGAGGCTGTGAGGCAGCTCTGCTAACCACTGTGCCACCATGCCACCCCTGCCTGAAGTATTCAGCAGATATTAAATGTATTTAACTGGATTCATGATGTCAAGGTTAGTGAGCAAGCCTGATTTCAATCTTGTGGCCCACTGAAGTAGAATCATAGAACTAGAGTATAGAAGGAGTCCATGTGGCCAATCGAGCCTGCACTGACAACAATTCCACCCAGCTCTATCCCTGTACCCCCACGTATTGACGCTGTTAGTTCCCCTGACACTATGTGGCAATTTAGCCTGGCCAATCAGCACAACCAGCACATCTTTGGACTGTGAGAGGAAACCAGAGCACCCGGAGAAAACCCACACAGACACGGGGAGAATGTGCAGACTCCACACAGACAGTGACTCAACATCAGAATTGAACTCAGGTCCCTGGTGCTGTGAGGCAGCAGTGCTAACCACTGTGCCACCATGCCAGTGAAGGAGGGCACCTCATGCGGCCCACTCACAGGCCGAGGTTGCCCAGCACTGATGCAGAATAAAAGACCACTTTTGTGCATCAGACACTGGCAGCTCCTGTAAAACCGACACCTCCTGTCCCAGATACTGACTTTACAAAGTGACACCCAGATTAGCTCCACAGGGACTGAGGTCCATAAAATAAAGCCTGACTCATAAACAAATGACAGCCATGCACAGAGTGAAAACACCAGCCCCATATTAATAATGACAATGAACAGGTCAGAACAGCAGACTCACACAGAAGGAAATGAGAGAGTGCTGCAGATTGGCACAGCAGACACTAACAAGCAGCGACAAGTGTTTCCTCTCAACTGCTGGATACTGACATTCCCTCAATCTCAGCTACTTAGCCTCAGGGGGAGCTTCCCTCCTACTGCAGCTGCAGAGTCAGGAAGAGCGCCTCAGCACAAAGCCCTGACTGGGGAGTGTTAGTGTGGGCTGGGCTGTGCTCCGACAGAGCCTCTGCTCCAGCGCTATGTGGCCTCGATGGTTCTGAGCAGGGTGGCAAATGCGCACGGTTACCGGAACGACTCTAGGGAGTTCTGCATGAGCAGGGAGGAGATCCCCGACCAGCTCAGGGAGCTGGGGGACCCCAGCCACATCGATGTGTCCAGCTGGGGGGGCTGAGTGAAGGCACTGTCATGCATCTGGCCATAGCCCGGGGCCCTAGTGCAGAGCCAGGGAGCCCAGAAAGAGTTGGAGCAACTGTACAGGAGACTGTGTGGCCTACATGTGACTCCAGAGCCACAGCAATGTGGTTGACTCTCAACTGCCCTCCAAGGGCAACTAGGGATGGGCAAAACATGCTGGCCCAGCCAGCGACGCCCATGTCCCACGAATGAATTTTTAAAAACTGGTGTCGGAGCAATAAACTTATATTTGGGCCTAACACTCTCGAAGTTGAGACATGAGGAATTGTTTCACGATGTTTATCAGCCATATCTCCTGGCTGATATCATAGTAAAGCAGATAGAAGAAGATACAAACCACAAACACCTGCTCTGAGACTGAATACAGTTACGGCTGACATTCCACCTTCGCTCAACCTTCCTGTCCACACCCCATATCCACTATTCCCTGAGAGCCCAAAACCCTATTGCTATTTCAGCCTGAAATATACTCGACTGTTGAGCATCGAATTCCTCCTAGGGGAGCAAATCCCTTATGCTCACAACCCCATGAGTAGTTGTTTGGGAGCACAGAATAAGTATTGCTGAACTAAACAATTCTTTCAATCCTCAGGAATGTAATGTGAAAAACTTTGAAATAAAATCTCTTTTTCTTTTGACAAAGCCCACCGCGAGTAGATTTAATCCTTCCTTTGTGATGATCTCACCCTTTTTCTTACACTGTGTCTTTGTGTTTGAGGTTCCCCACCCAGAGTGAGAATCTCTCAGTGACTGCTCTGGCAAGCCTGTTTACATAAGACCATAAGACCATAAGACATAGGAGCGGAAGTAAGGCCATTCGGCCCATCGAGTCCACTCCACCATTCAATCATGGTTGATTTCAACTCCATTTACCCGCTCTCTCCCCATAGCCCTTAATTCCTCGAGAAATCAAGAATTTATCAATTTCTGTCTTGAAGACGCTCAACGTCTCGGCCTCCACAGCCCTCTGTGGCAATGAATTCCACAGACCCACCACTCTCTGGCTGAAGAAATTTCTCCTCATCTCTGTTCTAAAGTGACTCCCTTTTATTCTAAGGCTGTGCCCCCGCGTCCTAGTCTCCCCTGTTAATGGAAACAACTTCCCTACGTCCATCCTATCTAAGCCGTTCATTATCTTGTAAGTTTCTATCAGATCTCCCCTCAACCTCCTAAACTCCAATGAATATAATCCCACGATCCTCAGACGTTCATCGTATGTCAGGCCTACCATTCCTGGGATCATCCGTGTGAATCTCCGCTGGACCCGCTCCAGTGCCAGTATGTCCTTCCTGAGGTGTGGGGCCCAAAATTGCTCACAGTACTCCAAATGGGGCCTAACCAGTGCTTTATAAAGCCTCAGAAGTACATCCCTGCTTTTGTATTCCAAGCCTCTTGAGATAAATGACAACATTACATTTGCTTTCTTAATTACGGACTCAACCTGCAAGTTTACCTTTAGAGAATCCTGGACTAGGACTCCCAAGTCCCTTTGCACTTTAGCATTATGAATTTTGTCACCGTTTAGAAAATAGTCCATGCCTCTATTCTTTTTTCCAAAGTGTTGACTTGCTTCAATGAGATCTCTCTTCCTTCTGTTGTTATGTGCCAATCACTCTCACTCTGAGTGTGTGGATAACTCTCTCTTTTCTGCATCTTGCCTGTATGATTCTGTTGAATTCCTCTATATTTGTCAGTTTGTGTTGTGGAAACTGGGTGCGTCAATCTTTGAAGGTGACAGGACAGGTGGAGAGAGCAGTTAGTACAGCATTTAGAATCTTATTTCTAACAGGGGCACAAAGTACAAGAACAAAGAGGTTATGCTAACACTAGTTAGACCTCAGCTGGAATATCGTGCACAGTTCTGGGCACCACACTACAGGAAGAATGCGAATACATTAGAGAGAGCGCAGAAGATGTTTACAAGAATGGTTCCAGGGATGAGATATTTTAGTTATGATGATAGATTGGAGAGGTCGGGACTGTTCACCTTGGAAAGAAGAAGGCCAACAGAAGATTTGATAGAGATGTTCAAAATCATGATGGAACAGGCCGGAGTAGATAGGGACAAACTGTTCGGAATGGGCTGTCCGGAAGTGTGGTGGGGGCAGCTTCAATCGAGGTACTTAAGAGGGCATTGGATGATTATTGCAATAGAAGCAAAGTACAGGGATACAGGGAAAAGGCAGAGGCATTGCATGAAGTCGTAATGCTTGTTTGGAGAGTCGGTGCAGACACGATAGACCGAATGGCCTGCTTCTGCACATTGTAAACATTCTGTCACCTTGCGATGCTGAAAAAGTGAAGAGCAAAATTCATAGAATCATAGAATCCAAAATTCCTACCAGAATAGAAATAGCAGAATCCAAACACTACTAAATAATACACATACTCAGAGCAAAAAAAAGACTGTAAGATGCAGGGCAGTGATGGACAACCTGCGGCCTGGGGGTCACGTACAACCCATCTGGGTTCTTAGTGCGGCCCACGAGACATGTTATTGACCATTGCCCAGGGTTTCCACATTCCAGTTACTTCTATCTGTGATTTTTTTCCGACCGATATGAATGAATTGATAGGCAGGTAAAGCAAGGGCAAGTGCAGTGAGGTGCACGCTGATTGCTCACAACATTGACTGTGAGAGCCGTGCGCTGCCTCTGTGTCCAAAGTGTAAATATTGATTTGGTTTTACCATTTCATAACATCACAGAATCATTGAATCTCTACAGTGCAGAAGGAGGCCATTCGGCCCATCAAGTCTGCACAGAGCATTTTACCCTGGCCCATCCTCTGGTATGTTATGTATTTAACCCGCTAATCCGCCCAGCCAACACACCTTGGGATGCTGAGGGGCAATTAATGAGGCCAATCCACCCAGCCTAAACATCTTTGGGCTGTGGGAGGAAACTGGATCACCCAGAGGAAACCCATGCAGACACGGGGAGAATGTGCAAACTCCACACAGACAGATACCTGAGGCCAGAATTGAACCTGGGTTCCCGAGGCTGTGAGGCAGCTCTGCTAACCACTGTGCCACCAT
This sequence comes from Mustelus asterias, assembly GCF_964213995.1. Taxonomy (NCBI): domain Eukaryota; kingdom Metazoa; phylum Chordata; class Chondrichthyes; order Carcharhiniformes; family Triakidae; genus Mustelus; species Mustelus asterias. The sequence goes on from NC_135805.1 coordinate 147,763,268, forward strand.
GCCACCCCTGCCTGAAGTATTCAGCAGATATTAAATGTATTTAACTGGATTCATGATGTCAAGGTTAGTGAGCAAGCCTGATTTCAATCTTGTGGCCCACTGAAGTAGAATCATAGAACTAGAGTATAGAAGGAGTCCATGTGGCCAATCGAGCCTGCACTGACAACAATTCCACCCAGCTCTATCCCTGTACCCCCACGTATTGACGCTGTTAGTTCCCCTGACACTATGTGGCAATTTAGCCTGGCCAATCAGCACAACCAGCACATCTTTGGACTGTGAGAGGAAACCAGAGCACCCGGAGAAAACCCACACAGACACGGGGAGAATGTGCAGACTCCACACAGACAGTGACTCAACATCAGAATTGAACTCAGGTCCCTGGTGCTGTGAGGCAGCAGTGCTAACCACTGTGCCACCATGCCAGTGAAGGAGGGCACCTCATGCGGCCCACTCACAGGCCGAGGTTGCCCAGCACTGATGCAGAATAAAAGACCACTTTTGTGCATCAGACACTGGCAGCTCCTGTAAAACCGACACCTCCTGTCCCAGATACTGACTTTACAAAGTGACACCCAGATTAGCTCCACAGGGACTGAGGTCCATAAAATAAAGCCTGACTCATAAACAAATGACAGCCATGCACAGAGTGAAAACACCAGCCCCATATTAATAATGACAATGAACAGGTCAGAACAGCAGACTCACACAGAAGGAAATGAGCGAGTGCTGCAGATTGGCACAGCAGACACTAACAAGCAGCGACAAGTGTTTCCTCTCAACTGCTGGATACTGACATTCCCTCAATCTCAGCTACTTAGCCTCAGGGGGAGCTTCCCTCCTACTGCAGCTGCAGAGTCAGGAAGAGCTCCTCAGCACAAAGCCCTGACTGGGGAGTGTTAGTGTGGGCTGGGCTGTGCTCCGACAGAGCCTCTGCTCCAGCGCTATGTGGCCTCGATGGTTCTGAGCAGGGTGGCAAATGCGCACGGTTACCGGAACGACTCTAGGGAGTTCTGCATGAGCAGGGAGGAGATCCCCGACCAGCTCAGGGAGCTGGGGGACCCCAGCCACATCGATGTGTCCAGCTGGGGGGGGTGAGTGAAGGCACTGTCATGCATCTGGCCATAGCCCGGGGCCCTAGTGCAGAGCCAGGGAGCCCAGAAAGAGTTGGAGCAACTGTACAGGAGACTGACTCGGGAATACAAGGTGGATAAGGTAGTCAAGAAGGCACATGGCATGTTTGCCTTCATCGCTCGGGTCATTGAGTATAAAAATTCGCAGGTCATGCTGCAGCTGTACAGAACCTTAGTTAGGCCTCATTTAGATTACTGTGTACAATTCTGGTCACCACACTACCAGAAGGATGTGGATGCTTTGGAGAGGGTACAGAAAAGGTCATTGAGTCATCGAGGTTTACAGCATGGAAACAGGCCTTTCGGCCCAACTTGTCCATGCCGCCCTTTTTTTTAAACCCCTAAGCTAGTGTCAATTGCCCATATTTGGCCCATATCGCTCAATACCCAACTTACCGATGTAACTGTCTAAACGCTTTTTAAAAGACAAAATTGTACCTGCCTCTACTACTACCGCCGGCAGCTTGTTCCAGACACTCACCACCCTCTGTGTAAAATAATTTGCTCCTCTGGACCCTTTTGTATCTCTCCCCTCTCATCTTAAACCTATGCCCTCGAGTTTTAGACTCCCCTATCTTTGGAAAAAGATATTGACTATCTAGCTGATCTATGCCCCTCATTATTTTATAGACCTCTATAAGATCACTAGGTTTACCAGGATGTTACTTGGTCTGGAGGGTATTAGCTATGAGAAGAGGTTGGACAAACTCGATTTGTTTTCACTGGAATGACAGAGATTGAGGGGTGACCTGATAGAAGTTTACAAGATTATGAGTGGCATGGACAGAGTGGATAGTCAGATGCTCTTTCCTAGGGTAGAAATGTCAAGCACTAGCAGACATATGTTTAAGGTACATGGGGGAAGGTTTACAGGAGATGTGCGAGGCAATTTTTATTTTACACAGAGGGTGGTGAATGTTTGGAACGCGCTGCCCGGGGAGGTGGTGGGAGCAGGTACGATAGCGGCATTTAAGGAGCAACTAGAAAAATACATGAATAGGATGGGAATGGAAGGATCGGGACTCCTAAGTGCCTATGGATTTAGTTGAGGCAGACATCATCATCGAGGCAGGCTTGGAGCATCAAAGGGCCTGTTCCTGTGCTGTACTGTTCTTCGTTCTATGTTCTTTGAGTGCATGAAGAACATGGCAGGAAAATCAGCAGGTACACTGCACCCTGACAGTATAGCTCACATCCAGGGGTGGTACACTGTACCCTGACAGTATAGCTCACATCCAAGGTCAGGTACACAGAACACTGACAGTAAAACTCACATCCAGGGACAGATACACTGCACCCTGACAATATAACTCACATCCAGGGTCAGGTACAAAGCACACTGACAGTATAACTCACATCCAGGGACAAATACACTGCATCTTGTCATTATAACTCACATCCAGGGGTGAGTACACATCACCCAGACAGTATAACTCACATCCAGAGTCAGTTACACTGCAGCCTGACGGTATAACTCACATCAATGGATCAGACACTGACAGTATAACTCACATCCAGGGACAGGTACGCTGTACCCTAACAGTACAACTCACATCCAAGGTCAGATACACAGAACACTGACAGTAAAACTCACATCCAGGGACAGATACACTACACCCTGACAATATAACTCACGTCCAGGGACAGGTACACAGAACCCAGACAGTATAACTCATATCAAGGGACAGGTACACTACACCCTGACAGTATAAATGATGAAGGAACAGTGCTCCGAAAGCTTATGGTATTTGCTACCAAAGAAACCTGTTGGACTTTAACCTGGTGTTGTGAGACTTCTTACAGTATAACTCTTATCCAGGGACAGATACACTGCAGCATGACAGTATAACTCACATTCAGGGACAGGCACACTGTACCCTGACAGTATAACTCACATCCAGGAACAGGTACGCTGCACCCTGACAGTATAACTCACAGTAAGAAGTCTCACAACATCAGGTTAAAGTCCAACAGGTTTATTTGGTAGCAAATACCATAAGCTTTCGGAGCACTGCTCCTTCGTCAGATGGAGTAGAAATGTGCTCTCAAACAGTGCACAGAGACACAAAATCAAGTTACAGAATACTAATTAGAATGCGAATCCCTACAGCCAGCCAGGTCTTAAAGGTACATAAAGCTAAATATAACTCACATCCCAGGGACAGGTACATTGCAGCCTGAAAGTGTAACTCACATCCAGGAACAAGTACATTGCACCCTCACTCACACTCATCTCCACGGAATGGGAGGTAGGTAAACGTTTGTAACGTGATAATATGCAACAACTATACTCCGCAGAGTATAATATGAATTCCCATGGTGCAGTTGATCGTATCTTTGCCTCTGAGCCAACATATGTAAAATCCTTCCAAAAACACGCCAACGGCTGGAGGTAAGAGCAGGAGAGACCCTGGTTAGACACATTTGATGTTCCTGAAGCTGTAAGCCTCTGGCCACAGACCAGCTACCTGTTCGGGAATTACTAGCTATGGAAATAGATAGAGAGAGGGGAATTTATATCTATACATTGAGAGAAGGGAATTTATACCTATGAATTGAGAGAGGGGGAATGTGCAACAAAACCTGGGTGTCATCATACACCAGTCACTGAAGGTAAGCATGCAGGTGCAGCAGGCAGTAAGAAGGCAAATGGTATGTTGGCATTCATAGCGACAGAATTTGAGTATAAGAGTCTCGCTGTAATTATACAGAACCTTGGTGAGGTCACACCTAGAATATTGTGTGCAGTTTTGGTCTCTATCTGAGGGAGAATGTTCTTGCTAAGGAGGGAGTACAGAGAAGGTTTACCAGACTGATTCCTGGGATGGCAAGACTGATATTCGAGGAGAGTTGCGTAGTTCAGAAGAGTGAGAAGGGATCTCATAAAAACCTATAAAATTCTAACAGGACTGGACAGGTCAGATGCAGGAAGGATGTTCCCGATGGCGGGGGAATCTAAAACCAGAGGTCACAGTTTGAGGATAAGAGATAAAATCATTTAGGATTCAGAAGAGGAGAAATTTCTTCGACAGAAAGTAGTCAACCTGTGGAATTCACTACCAGGTAGATGTTAGGTAGATAGATATAAAGTCGATAGTCAACATCTTTTCCCAAAGCTAGAGGAGTCTAAAACGAGTGGGCATAGGTTTAAGGTGAGAGGGAAGAGATACAAAAGGGTCCAGAGGGGCAATTTTTACATGCAGAGGGTAGTGAATGTCTGGAACAAATTGCCAGATGTAGTAAAAAAAAGTAAAGTAATGTAAATTTATTAGTCACAAGTAAGGCTTACATCAACACTGCAATGAAGTTACTGTAAAATTCCCCTGGTCAACACAGTCCGGCACTTGTTCGGGCTAATGCACCTAACCAGCACGTCTATCAGAGTGTGGGAGGAAACTGGAGCACCCGAGGAAACCCACGCAGACACGGGGAGAACGTGCAACTCCACACAGACAGTGACCCAAGCCGGGAATCGAACTGTTGTACCTGTTAATTCTCAGATCCTTTCGACCAGTTTGCTTACTCCAAAGTCTTACCCCGGTGCCCTTATTTGCAAGATGGACAATGGACAAACACAAGTTTATTCATAAGTTTATTAATAAATAACACTATTAACTCTTAAATTACCCACATAAAACAAGAGGATACCGCAGCAGGTTCAAGTACACTACCCGTAAAGATGGTTTGGTTAAACTGCAGGCCCGATTCTCTGAGTCCCTCTGGTCTGTCGTCATGAAGGTGAGTCTCGATGGCAGCTTCTCTGCTCAGTCTTCCGGATGGTCAAGGTCGCCTCCCTCGTCGAGTCTTCGCTGCTGGCGTGTCTGAGATGTGTACCTTTATCGCCTTGCCTGCCTGCCTTTCCAGAACCTTAACTGGTTTCCAGCCAATGAGGTCCCAGGAGGGGGTCCCAATACCCAATGGGTTTCTTGATGTCTGCCTGACAGGACACTGGGGCCCACCCCCAGGTGTCCATCTCCATGCTGTTGCTTACACGTAACCTGTTGCCAGATAAGGTAACTGCAGGAACTCTACGTGACAGAAAGTCTGGCCCAATCTGGGCTTCTAATAATAGCAAGAAGTTTAACAACACCAGGCTCCAAGCCCCTTCTTCAGGTGAGTGGGAATTCTGTTCACAAATAGGGCATATAAAGACACAGACTCAATTTACATGAATAATGGTTGGAATGCGAATACTCGCAGCTAATCAAGTCTTTAAGATACAAACAACGTGAGTGGAGAGAGCATCAAGACAGGCTAAAAAGAAGTGTATTGTCTCCAGACAAGACAGCCAGTGAAACTCTGCAGGTCCAGGCAAGCTGTGGGGGTTACAAATAGTGTGACATGAACCCAATATCCCGGTTGAGGCCGTCCTCGTGTGTGCGGAACTTGGCTATCAGTTTCTGCTCAGCGACTCAGCTCAGTGGATGTCGTCTATATGGATTTCAGTAAGGCATTTGACAAAGTCCCACATGGCAGGTTGGTTAAGAAGGTTAAGGCTCATGGGGTACAAAGAGAAGTGGCTAGATGGGTGGAGAACTGGCTTGGCCATAGGAGACAGAGGGTAGCGGTCGAAAGGTCTTTTTCCGGCTGGAGGTCTGTGACCAGTGGTGTTCCGCAGGGCTCTGTACTGGGACCTCTGCTATTTGTGATATATATAAATGATTTGGAAGAAGGTGTAACTGGTGTAATCAGCAAGTTTGCAGATGACACGAAGATGGCTGGACTTGCGGATAGCGAAGAGCATTGTCGGGCAATACAGCAGGATATAGATAGGCTGGAAAATTGGGCGGAGAGGTGGCAGATGGAGTTTAATCCGGATAAATGCGAAGTGATGCATTTTGGAAGAAATAATGTAGGGAGGAGTTATACAATAAATGGCAGAGTCATCAGGAGTATAGAAACACAGAGGGACCTAGGTGTGCAAGTCCACAAATCCTTGAAGGTGGCAACACAGGTGGAGAAGGTGGTGAAGAAGGCATATGATATGCTTGCCTTTATAGGACGGGGTATAGAGTATAAAAGCTGGAGTCTGATGATGCAGCTGTATAGAACGCTGGTTATGCCACATTTGGAGTACTGCGTCCAGTTCTGGTCGCCGCACTACCAGAAGGACGTGGAGGCGTTAGAGAGAGTGCAGAGAAGGTTTACCAGGATGTTGCCTGGTATGGAGGGTCTTAGCTATGAGGAGAGATTGGGTAAACTGGGCTTGTTCTCCCTGGAAAGACGGAGAATGAGGGGAGATCTAATAGAGGTGTACAAGATTATGAAGGGGATAGATAGGGTGAATGGTGGGAAGCTTTTTCCCAGATCAGAAGTGATGTTCACGAGGGGTCACGGGCTCAAGCTGAGAGGGGCGAAGTATAACTCAGATATTAGAGGGATGTTTTTTACACAGAGGGTGGTGGGGGCCTGGAATGCGCTGCCAAGTAGGGTGGTGGAGGCAGGCACGCTGACATCGTTTAAGACTTACCTGGATAGCCACATGAGCAGCCTGGGAATGGAGGGATACAAACGATTGGTCTAGTTGGACCAAGGAGCGGCACAGGCTTGGAGGGCCGAAGGGCCTGTTTCCTGTGCTGTACTGTTCTTTGTTCTTTGTTCTTTGACTCAAATAGACCATTGTCCGCAGCAAACTACCCAACCTTCAGGAGAACAGTGACCACAACACCCTCAACCCTGCCACAGCAACCTCTGCAATACGTGCCGGATCATCGACACAGATGCCATCATCTCACGTGAGAACACCATCCACCAGGTACGGTACATACTCTTGCAACTCGGCCAACGTTGTCTACCTGATACGCTGCAGGAAAGGATGTCCCGAGGCATGGTACATTGGGGAAACTATGCAGATGCTGCGACAACGGATGAATGAACACCGCTCGACAATCACCAGGCAAGACTGTTCTCTTCCTGTTGGGGAGCACTTCAGCGGTCACGGGCATTCGGCCTCTGATATTCGGGTAAGCGTTCTCCAAGGCGGCCTTCACGACACATGACAGCGCAGAGTCGCTGAGCAGAAACTGATAGCCAAGTTCCGCACACACGAGGACGGCCTCAACCGGGATATTGGGTTCATGTCACACTATTTGTAACCCCCACAGCTTGCCTGGACCTGCAGAGTTTCACTGGCTGTCTTGTCTGGAGATAATACACATCTTTTTAGCCTGTCTTGATGCTCTCTCCACTCACGTTGTTTGTATCTTAAAGACTTGATTAGCTGCAAGTATTCGCATTCCAATCATTATTCATGTAAATTGAGTCTGTGTCTTTATATGCCCTGTTTGTGAACAGAATTCCCACTCACCTGAAGAAGGGGCTTGGAGCTCCGAAAGCTTGTGTGGCTTTTGCTACCAAATAAACCTGTTGGACTTTAACCTGGTGTTGTTAAACTTCTTATTGTGTTCATCCCAGTCCAACGCCGGCATCTCCAAATTCTAATAATAGGCCAGTGCATTTCAATGCGGTGTAATGATCTCGTGCTGGGTCCCAGTAGAGTGCAATGATCTTTGATAGATGATTGATGGGCCAGGCCCAGACATGTTTGGGTATTTGTATAATTGGCCTGCCTGAGGTTTGACTGTGTTTGATTTTAATATGCCCAATTCTTTAATTTAGGATATCCAATTTAATCAGCCTTAAAACTGATATTATATTACCACACTCCGTCCTCTTGATCCAGAGAGTGTCAGTGAACCGGATCACACAATCCTTACCAAACCATCTCAACGAACAAGTACCCTGAACCAGGGTTTGATAGTATCATCCCTAACCCACAGTAGTACCAACAAATTTAAATGAAGTAAAATAATACAAGAAGCAATAAAGAAACAATACATCAATACTGCAAACAAACAAACAAACAAAGCAATAAACAGTTCAAAATGACAAGTGACTGTACATATTATAATATAGATGGGAGAGTATCAAAGTTCTTGATTGCAGAGCTTTTCCCGATGTCGGATGGCCCTTGCCGGGTCTAGGTTTTGCAGAAATTCCTTCTTCCATTGGGCAAATTTAAACGTGAGGATGGTTAGGTACACTGCCATAAGTAGGATTCCTATTACGGCCAGGTGTGACAGAATGCGGACCCATGGGTGGATTTGGACTTTTGAACCCCAATCCCAGTGGTCCTCCCACCATGTAGTGGCTCTAATTTCACTAATGTTCTTTTCTATTTCCCCTGCTTATTGCACCACTTTGACAAAGCTCTTATGTGTCCTAATTTGTTGAAGTTTTTCGGGTAGAAGTTTTATCCCGGTATAAATTTTTTCAAAATAGTCTCCCAAGCTTTGTCTCAATTTCTTGCTAGTATTTATTAGTGTTTTCTCTCTTCTGTGTATGTCTACCATCTCAATTAATCCTATCCTAGCGGGAATCTGTGGTTTAATGCAAAATGTAGTGTTGTGGATGTTACAAATGGTTGCCCCATATTGGTAATTTTCTAGCGAGATTGTAATACAATATTCTCCCTCCCCCCTGTAAGCCACCCGAGTGACATCCCTTTCCAAATTTCGAATTTCCAGTGTACAATTTAGGTCAGTGGTTGTTCTGAATCCACACAGGGCATGTTTATTTCCATCCACCAGACATGGGAACACGACCATTTCGTCTGCGTGTTCACATTTCTCCAGACTGGTGACTATGAGCTTCCCTCCTTTCTCAGCCACATACGGTAGAGTCCCCTGGTATCCCATCCACATCCCTCCTTTAATGATCCCCAACACCATTCCTAGTGCAGTCCCCGGGGTTCCTCTACAACTATCGTTAGACCAGACCTTGGTCAGTTGCCATAATTGGCAGTTAGTGACATTGGGGTGTTTTTTTTTCCCCGGATCAGGTGTCCAATCTGTTCATCACTGATCCAGGATGGAACTTTCCCCCTGCTAACCTAATCGAGATTCTCTCTTAACTGCTCGACCATCCATTGCCCATGGATGATACGCAGAGTTCGGTTCTGTTGCCTGGCATCATCTTCCACCCTCCTTCGGGTGATCTGATTAATAATTTGGGCATGTCCTTCTTACCATAAGGCTACTGGCCCTGTTCTCAGCCAAATCTCCCTCGACATCTTGCCGAGCATTTTCATTTAAGCTGTCCAAGGTCTGTTTAACTTGTCGGGTTAGGGTTCTGAGCTTATTATCCAAATCAGCCAGATCCAGTGCGTTAATGGTGGATATCCCTGCTCCGTATGCAGTCGCCAGATCATTCAGGATTTCCCTCCTCTTGCGCCCCTTTGACCTGGGCGTCTCTTGCGTGTGTACCAGTCTTTCGGCTCAGCAGCCTCTGGATCAAGTGGAGATTCAATTTTCTAAGTGGGGAGGGACATCAGTCTGGTAATTGTGTTCCGGCTAAATCTACCACTACTGGTACCAATTTGTAGTGTGCGTTGTCGAATAATATTTTCCCTGTATGTTTTAGTATTAACCCATTTTGGGGCCCTGGGGTGGTTTCGGGACAAGTGGGGATGGGTGCGCTAACAGTTGTCCTTAACCCATTCTTAATTTCACAGTATATGTACACGTTCTGAATAACCTTACCGGGGCACTTCTTTCCTAATTCCAGCCCTTTTTCTGGGCCATGGGCTAGACAGGCTAGCTCCATGTACCCATGGTTAGTGTACGCCCACCAATCACTAGTGAGGGTCGTCCTTAGGGAGCAGTAATCAGAGCTCCCATTATCTTTCCTGTACACCACTCTTTGGTTGTTACACCCATAGGTGATACTCTTATTCGGGTGTACCCATAGGAAGCCATCTCACATTTGCCTGCAGCTGGTGGGGTGAACCACATATATCCAGGGTATCGTAGGCTGATCTTCTGGCCTTCAGTTGATGTGGTGTCTGTGGTTCGGTCTGAGACGAGGAGTCCCAGATGGCAGAGAAGTATGTAGTTCATTCTGGGGGAGATCAAGGTAGCACCTGTTAATTCTTATTAATACCTGATTCTCTTTTCCTTTTCTTTACTAGAATGTTGTATGACTCCCCTCTTTTTCTAAAAAAAACAAAGAAATAAGTAAAGGAATAATAAAGGTCCAATAGTGTCATACGAAGGGTTGGTCGGCAATCAGTGTTGATGGGGTTGAGTGGGGTAAGGAGTTTGCAGAGCGAGAAAATAAAATGTTGGGTATGTGGCATGTGTCGTTGCTGTTGGAGGACTATGGCACAGTATAACAACAGATTCTTCATCCCACAGCCAAACTGTGGTGTGTCGGAAGATTATGACGCAGTATAATGTGGGCAGATAAGAAGTCCTTTTCAATTGGTGATGCGTCGAGTGGGCGGATAAAGCTATTTACAATTTGGACTGCGATGTCCTGATTCTTCCTTAGTGGAGGGAACCTACGTGGGCGGACTTTGGCTGTCAGGTATCCACTGCATTAACACCTCTGGAAGTGAGCGCTGGGTCAAGCAGTTCTGGGAGTCCCAGTACCAGGGGCGCCATGGGGGTAAGGCTTTCTGGTGCCCCAGACTCCTTTTGGTCGAGGTCCCCTCAAACAGGGCCTTCCTCCAGACATCCGCTGAATCGGAGCTGGAACAAGGTGGGCCTGAATTAATTCCGGAACCATAGGGTGGAGGTTCAGGGCCTGGAGTACGGGGTGTGGGTTACAGTGGCTTGTCGGGCTGGTCCTTCGAGGGGCATGGGTCGAAGTCCATCGTCAGGGAACCGCTAAGATGGTCGTGTGGGGTAGTTGGGTGGTGCCCTGCAGTTCCAGGTGAAATGGTTGGGCTTGTGGGGGTGGGCCTCTGGGCTTGGCTCTGTATGGTTCCCAGTGTTGGGCGTACGTCCTGTGCGGCCTTGTGGTTTCCTGTGTTGGAGATCAGCAGGGGTGTATGGGTGTTCGGCGTTTGCTGGTCCCCTGAAGTTTGGTGGTACCCTACCGTCCCGGGCAAAATGGTTGGGTTGCCCACAGTTATAACATTGTGCTGTGCGGGTGCATATCTGGGGTTGGTTTTATCTTGTTCCCTGTACCTGGGATTGGGAATATATCGGGGTTCTGCGCGGGGCTGCGGTTTTCTGTATCGATGATTGGCAGGGGTAAATGGGGGAGAGTTTCCCAGTGCCCTGTTTCCACCTCCCCCTTCGTTACGCCAAAGCGGGGCCGGACGGGTCTGTGTAGATTGGGTTCATCTTTCAATTTTCATGGACTTGGGGGTGTCTATTTGTCTGACTTTCTGTTCCCACACGCGAGTCATTTTGTGAATGGCCCAGGCTTCTGTGTGTGTATTATCATCAGGGTCAAAACTCTCACAGGCTTTCTGACTCCCCTCGGTGGCGTGTGCTATCAGAGTCCGGATCCATATGGGCCGGTGGTGTGCATTTAATTGGACTCGATTTAATTGGCCGAAAACTGCAACAAATTGGTTCCATAGTCAGCCAGCATAGGCTGTCGGGTGTTCCCCTCGCTTTTGTTGGCAGTTGTTTAAGCCTTTTACCGGGTCATCCCTAATGTAGCCTATGGCAGCCAGAACGGCCGCCTCCATTTCTGGTAGGGTTCCCCCGACCACGTTCTGGGGTTCGGGTAGGGCGGAACGGATGGCAGGACTTAAAATAGCAAAATACGTTTAACCACTTCTGCCTCGTCTAGGCTGTTTAAAACACGATATTGGGTGACCTGGTCAAAGAGAGCATGTGGATCCTCGGAGGGTTTGAATAATCCAATCGCTTTAGCTATGTCAGTGAGCTGTGTCATGGTGTATGGAATTACATAAGTCACATTGTGGTTCTGTCCGTCCTGTCGTCGGGTAGTGACCGGGTTCATCGGTACAGGAACCGGATCAGTGACTGGAGTTATCGGGATGGGACTCGGACTAGGGGCTGAGACTGAGTGTGCCGGGATGGGGACTGGATTAGGTGGTGTCGTTGCTTCCATTATCGGGATCGGAGGTGGGGGTCCCCAGTCGGCAGTGACGCTAGCTGTTGCATAATGGCAGGCATCCTCTTCTAATTCCCTCCACTCTACCCCTGGGTCACTGTCCCCGGTTTCAGTGGTGTGTGCACACATTACACCCCTTTTTATGGCTAGTTGCGAGTCGAAATCTTCAATCTCGCACAGGCATTTGTAGTGGTTTGTTGCGTGGGCAGTATTTGCTTTTCCTGCTTGGTGCAAAAATTTACTGCACCTGCAGGTTGCTGCATTTACGTTTAACTTCCTCTACCTGGACGTGGTCGGGGGAACCCTACCAGAAATGAAGGCAGCCGTTCTGGCTGCCATGGGCTACATTAGGGATGACCCGGTAAAAGGCTTAAGCAACTGCCAACAAAAGCGAGGGGAACACCCGACGGCCTATGCTGGCCGACTATGGAACCAATTTGTTGCACGTTTCGGCAAATTAAATCGAGTCCACTTGAACGCACACCACCGGTCCACATGGATCCGGACTCTGAATGGGAGGAAGTCCTCCATTTATATTTGAACCGTAAGTGGCCCAAATGGGTGCAGTGGGGTGACGCCCCGAAACCGGATCTGGGATCCGGGCGGCACGGTAGCACAGTGGTTAACACTGCTGCTTCACTGCTCCAGGGACCTGGGTTCGATTCCCGGCTTGGGTCACTGTCTGTGTGGAGTTTGCACATTCTCCTCGTGTCTGCGTGGGTTTCCTCCGGGTGCTCCGGTTTCCTCCCACAGTCCAAAGATGTGTGGGTTAGGTTGATTGGCCATGCTAAAAATTGCCCTTAGTGTCATGAGATGCGTAGGTTAGAGGGATTAGTGGGGTAAAATATGTAGGGATATGGGGGTAGGGCCTGGGTGGGATTGTGGTCGGTGCAGACTTGATGGGCCGAATGGCCTCTTTCTGTACTGTAGGGTTTCTATGTCTTTCTATGTCTATGTCATTTGGCATGACTGGCCATAATTATTTCCTTTTAGGATTTGTCACTTGAGTGTAGGTAAGGGGTAGGAGTCCGGTTTTCACTAAACTCCCTCCCATAGATTTTACCCAAATTTCCTTCACTATCCTAGTTCTAACTACACAGTTTGTCCACCTCGTGTTACAGAAAATTTACTGGTTGAATCTGTATTAGTCCTTCACTCACTTAAGACTGGCTGTCACGTGGGGCAACCTGCTCTCTTAATTCAGGCTCAGACGGAGTGTTGGAGGTTCAACTTCGGAGCAACGTCTCATTTCTTATCAAAGGACCATCTGGGGTGCCAAATATTGTACCTGTTAATTCTCAGATACTTTCGAGCAGTTTGCTTACTCCAAGGTTTTACCCCTTATTGCAAGATGGACAAAGGACAAACACAAGTAAAGGTTCAATAAGTTTATTAATAATAACACTATTAACCCTTAAATTACCCACAAATAAACAAGAGGATACCCTAGATTCAAGTATACTATCCACAAAGGTGGTTTGGTTAAGCTGCAGGCTCGATTCTCTGAGTCCCTCTGGTCCGTCATCACGAAGGTTTGTCTCGATGGCAGCTTCTTCCATCCTTCCTTCTCTGCTTAGTCTTCCGGATGGTGTGTCTGAGATGTGTACCTTTATCGCCTTGCCTGCCTCCCTTTTCAAAAACTTCTCTGGTTTCCGGCCAATGAGGTCCCAGGAGGCGGTTCCAATACCCAGTGGGTTTCTTGATGTTGCTGGACAGGACACTGGAGTCCGCCCCCAGGTGTCCATCTCCATGCTGTTGCTTACACGAAACCTGTTGCCAGATAAGGTAACTGCAGGAACTCTTGGTGACAGAAAGTCTGGTTCAATCTGGGCTTCTAACAACAGCCATGATGTGGAGATGCCGGCGTTGGACTGGGGTAAGCACATTAAGAAGTCTCACAACACCAGGTTAAAGTCCAACAGGTTTATTTGGCAGCACAAGCTTTTAGAGCACTGCCCCTTCATCAGGTGAATGGAAGTTGTGTTCACAAACAGGGCCTATATAGACATATATATGTAAAAATATATATGTAGACATATATATGTTTATATATAGGCATATTCATGTGTCTATATAGGCCCTGTTTGTGAACACAACTCCCACTCACCTGATGAAGGAACAGTGCTCCGAAAACTTGTGCTGCCAAACAAACCTGTTGGACTTTAACCTGTTGTGAGACTTCTTACTATTCTAACAATAGGCCGGTGCATTTCAATGGGATGCAATGATCTCATTCTGGGTCTCAGTAGAGTACAATGATCTTTGATGGGTGATTGATGGGCCAGGCCTTGACATGTTTCTGTATTTGTATAATTGACCTGCCCCAGGTTTGACTGTGTTTAACTTTAATCTGTCCAATTCTTTAATTTCGGATATCCAATTTAATCAGCCTTAAAACTAGGCCCTGATTATATTGCCACAGAACCCAGGTCCCTGGCGCTGTGAGGCAGCAATGCTAACCACTGTGCCACTGTGCTGCCTCTAGTAGTAGAGGCGGATACAATTTTGTCCTTAAAAAGCATTTTAGACAGTAACATGGGTAAGATGGATATAGATGGATTTGGACCAAATGCGGGCAATTGGGACTAGCTTAATCCCAAAGGGCGGCATGGACAAGTTGGGCCGAAAGGCCTGTTTCCATGCTGTAAGCTAATATGACTCGGCCACAGAAAGTAATTGAGGGCAAAACATTGCGTGTTTTCAAGAAGGAATTAGATATTGCTCTTATGACTAAAGAGTTCAAGGGATACGGGGGAAGGTGGAATCAGGCTATTGAGTTAGATGATCAGCCATGATCATAATGAATGGTGGAGCAGGCTCAAGGGGCCAAATAGCCTACTGCTCCTATTTTCTATGTTTCTATTATGGAGAAGTAAAGACAACATCTGAACCCATCTCTCCCATTGCCATTCGGCAGGGTGGGGTGAGTGGGTAGGGTGGGGTGAGTGGGTGCATGGGTTGCAGGGATTGAAAGTAGGCCTTTTGTATGTCAGCTGGGTAGAAGTCCTATGCTTGACCTGCTGTCCAGTCGAACTCCCATCACTTGTCAGCAGCCCCAAGGTTGAGCACCGGACTATGGCTTCCTGCCTTTGTTCATTTAGGCCGTTGGTCATCCATTATAGGCAATGGCCTAGTGGTATCATTGCTGGGCTAGTAATCTAGAGACCCGGGTTCAAATCCCACCATGGCAGAAGATGACATTAGCATTCAACCAAATAATTCTAATGATGACCATGAAACCATTGTTGATTGTCGTTAAAGGAAAAAAAAACCATCTGGTTCACTAATGTCAATGTCAATGAAAATCTGCCATCCTTACCTGGTCTGGCCCACATGTAATCCGCAGCAATCTCTCAATGTTTACCCGACCTAATTCTTTCATGAAGAACTTTCCAGCCAGGGAAGTGCCTGTTAAGGTGTAATTTTGAAGTTGAAAACAGGATCCAGGTCAGCCCATTTGTAAGCAGCAAGCTCTGAGAAACGGCAATCCGATTGTGACCTGATTAATCACTTTTTGTCATTTTAAATCGAAGGTATGCAGATATGAAAGAACTGGTTTCACCATCCATCCCCAGACCTGCCTGGACCACGAGAAACACAAACTGGGTCCATTTCTCAAATGACAAAGCTGCCCACTCTCAGGATCATCCTGGAATTCATTCATAACCCCGAACTTCCTTTCTTCATGCCAAACCACCATCTTAAACTCCTCTCCAGTGTCCCCTCTACCCTCACCTCTGACAAGCAATCCATAAGACCATAAGATATAGAAGCAGAATTAGGCCATTCAGCCCATCGAGTCTGCTCTGCCATTCAATCATGGCTAATAAGTTTCTCAACCCCATTCTCCCACCTTTTCCCCGTAACTCTTGATCTCCTCACCAATCAAGAACTTATTAGGATGGCACGGTGGCACAGTGGTTAGCACTGCTGCTTCACAGCGCCAGGGACCAGGGTTCAATTCCGGCCTCGGGTCACTGTCTGTGCGGAGTCTGCACGTTCTCCCTGTGTCAATGTGGGTTTCCTCCGGGTGCTCCGGTTTCCTCCTGCATTCCAACGATGTGCCGATTAGGTGGATTGGCCATGCTAAATTGCCACTTAGTGTTTGGGAGATTAGCAGGGTAAATATGTGGAGTTACGGGGATAGGGCCTGGGTGGGATTGTTGTCGGTGCAGACTCGATGGGCTGAATGGCCTCCTTCTGCACTGTCGAGATTCTATGATCTCTGACTTAAATACATTCATGACTTGGCCTCCACAGCCTTCTGTGCGATGAATTTCATAGATTCACCACCCTCTGGCTGAAGAAATTCTTCCTCATCTCAAAGAACAAAGAAAATTACAGCATAGGAACAGGCCCTTCGGCCCTCCAAGACTGCACCAACCATGCTGCCCAACTGAACTAAAACCCCCAACCTTCCTGGGACCATATCCCCCAATTCCCATCCTATTCATGTATTTATCAAGATTCCCCTTAAAAGTCACTATCGTATCTGCTTCCACTACCTCCCCCGGCAGAGAATTCCAGGCATCCACCACCCTCTGCACAAAAAAGTTGCCTTGTACATCCTCTTTAAACCTTGCCCCTCACATCTTAAACCTATGCCCCTTAGTAATTGATTCTTCCACCCTGGGGAAAAGCTTCTGACTTTCCACTCTGTGCATGCCCCTCATAATCTTGTAAACGTCTAACAGGTCACTCCTCAGCCTCCATCGTTCCAGTGAGAACAAACCAAGTTTCTCCAAACTCTCCTCATAGCTAATGCCTTCCATACCAGGTAACATCCTGGTCAATCGTTTCTGTACCCTCTCCAAAGCCTCCACATCCTTCTGGTAGTGTGGCGACCAGAATTGAACACTATATTCCAAGTGCGGCCTAACTAAGGTTCGATAAAGTTGCAACATGACTTGCCAATTTTTAAATCCAATGCCCTGACTGATGAAGGCAAGCATGCTGTATGTCTTTTTGACTACCTTCCCCACCTAATTCTCAGTTCCAATTGATAGGTTTCCTCTTTCGCTGAGACTCAATTGACCACCTCTGCTGTGTCTCTCCCTTCCATTAGACCACCCGGACAAGCTTTCTTTCAAATCCTCCTGTGGCAGGTGATAAGGGAACCAACACGAGGGAAAAACATACCTGATTTCATCCTCATCAACCTGTCTGCCACAGATGCATTCTGAATTGGTGTAACATGGGCAATTATGGATGGGAAATAAATGTTGACCCAGCCAGTGATGCCCACATCCCCTGGGAGATTGAAATGATATATTATATGTCAATATATATTGTGGAATATGCAGTGCTGGACTTGTTAATAAGCTGAAATGAACCTTATTTATTGGTTTACTGCTGATTTTGGAGTCTGCACAGACCTCACCAATGTTATGGGGTCAGTTCAGGGGTCGGCCTCATTTGTGTAGGCCATCTCTCGACCTACTTCCGCACCCCCTCCCCAGTCTGAAATCACACCCCCAGTGAGGTCACGTGAAATCCAACTAAGAATGTTTTCAACAAGTTTGTTCCGTTTGGTTAAGATATTGGAACATAGCTGGGAGATTATAGAATCCCGGTTTCATATGTTGGACTAATGTATGGTAGGACTCTAGGAAGTACAGAGGACCAGAAGGACTTGGGGTGCATGCCCATAGATCAGGTAGCTAAGGTGGTTACGAAGGCGTATGGGATATTTGCCTTGATTAGCAAAGACATATAATATATGAGAGTGGGGAGATTACGATGCAGCTGCATAAAAGGCTGTTTCGGCCACAGCTAGAGTACTGTGTACAGTCCTGGTCACTACACTATAGGAAGGATGTGATTGCACTGGAGAGGGTGCAGAGGAGATTCACCAGGATGTAGCCTGGGCTGGAATGTTTCAGCTATGAAGAGAGGCTGGTTAGGCTGGGGTTGTTTTACTTGGAGCAGAGAAGGCCATGGGGGGACCTGATTGAAGTGTATAAAATTATGAGGGACATAAATAGGGGAGATTGGAAGAAACTTTTCCCCTTAGTACAGGGATAAATAACCAGGGGGTTTGGATTTAAGGTAAGGGGGCAGGAGATTGAGAAAGGATTTAAGGAAAAACTTCTTCACCTGGAGGGTGGTGGGAATCTGGAACTTGCTGCCTGAAAGGGTGGTAGAGGCGGGAATTCTCACAACAGTTAAGAAGCGTTTAGATGATCATCTGAAATGCCATGGCATACACGGCAACAGAGGAAGTGCTGGACAATGGGATTAGAATAGATAGATGCTTGATAGATGGCTCAGACACAATGGGCCGAAAGGCCTCTTTCTGTGCTGTAAAATATTCTGACTCCATGGGTCCTAGTTATAAATGGTGGTTATTTATCCTCACAGTGGTGTGGTCATCATTTTGTGATGTGTTACATTTACCAGATGTAACGTGCATGAACGCTGTCCGGTTACTGAATCCAGATCGTTCTGAAGGCTGGAAGATCTCATTCAATCCAAACGGGGTGGATGTGGTGCTGCCATGCGGTCCACGTGTATCGGAATGTGCTTTCCCCAGCCTGATCAGTGAGACAAGCTGATTGAAGTCGCCATCGAAAGTGGCCGCAAGACTCGCCACCACCCCACGGGCCACTGGGTTCATTGGCTGCAGCATTATCCACAGCGTGCGCTGTGAATGGGAAACTGGTCAAAAGCTGGGGATCCGGGTTGATGGAGGTGTTGAAGGAAGCAGAGAGCTACGTGGAGAAAGCTGGGTGCAAATTTGCTGAAAATCTGGCCGCATGGTGCGTGAAAAACCTCGCACTATTCAGTTTCCATTCCAGCCACATTTTCACAAGGGGCATCTGTTGGTTGAGCTGTTTAGCCTAAACTCCTCTCAGCCTGGCTCCAACGCAAAATCAGGCTGACATATGTACAAGGAACGGGAGTAGGCCATTCAGCCCCTCAAGGTCTGATGGTAGCTTCACTCCAGCATTCCGCCTACCCTCGATAACATTGCACCCCCTTTCCAACAGAGTAACTATCCACCTCTGCCTTAAGAATAAAAGTCCTGATTCCACAACCTTTTCAGGAAGGGAGTTCCAAGGACTCACAGCCCTCTGAGGGGGGCACAGTGGCACAGGGTCTAGCACTGCTGCCTCACAGTGTCACAGACCCGGGTTCGATTCCGGCCTTGGGTGACTATGTGGAGTCTGCATGTTCTCCACGTGTCTGCGTGGGTTTTCTCCGGGTGCTCCAGTTTCCTCCCACACTCAAAAGATGTGGAGGCTTGATGGATTGGTCATGCCAAATTGCTCCTTAGTGTCCAAAGCTGTTCAGGTTAGGTGGATTAGCCATGGTAAATGTGTGAGGTGATGGGATAGGGCAGAGAGAAGGGTTTGGATAGGCTGCACTTTCGGAGAGTTGGTGCAGACTTGATGGGCCCAAGAGACTCCCTTCTGCACTGTATGGATTCCATGGTTCTGAGTGAGCACATTTTACCTCATCTCTGTTGTAATTGGGCAATGCTTTAATTGTAAACGGTGAACCCTAGTTCTAGATTTTTTCACAAGAGGAACCATCCCGCCACATCCAACCTGCCAATACCCCTCAGAGTCTTTAATGTGGTGGCACGTGGACACCGGGGCGACATGTGGACACCAAGGCAACACGGTGGCACAGTAGAGCACTGCTGCCTCACAGAGCCAGGGAACTAAGCTCAATTCCGGCCGCGGGTCACTGTCTGCGTGGAGTTTGCACGTTCTCCCCGTGTCTGCGTGTGTTTCCTCCGGGTGCTCCAGTTTCCTCCCACACTCCAAAGATGGGTTAGGCGGATTGGCCATGATAAAATGACCCCAGTGTCGGGGGAGTAGCAGGGTGAATGTGTGGGATTATGAGAATAGGGCCGGGGTGGGATTATGGTCGGTACAGAATCGATTGGCCGAATGGCCTCCTTCTGTACTGTAGGGATTTTATGATTCTATGTTTCAATTGAGTCAACTCTTTCTCTTCTAACCATATCTCCATAAGACCATAAGAACTAGGGAGAGGAGGAGGCCATTCAGCCTTTTGAGCCTGCTCCCCCATTTAATAAGATCATGCCTGATGTAACACTCTGAGTCTACTTCCTGCAATTTCATGGTTACCCTTAATTCCCTGACTGATTCAAAACATATCGATCTCAGCCTTGAAAATGTTCAAGGCCTCAGTTTCCAAAGGTTCCTGGTGTAAATAATTGCAAAGATTCCCCATTCTCTGAGAGGTGAAATTCTTCCTCAAACTGGTCTTAAATGACTTCCCCCTTATTCTGCGACTGTGTCCTCTGGTCCTTCCCTCTCACCTGAGTGGAAACAGCCTCCCAACATTTACCCTGCCTAATTCCCTCTGAGAATCTGACATGTTTCATTCTTCTGAACTCCAAGAACAGACCCAACCTGTTTAATCTTTCCTCATACCGCAGACACACCTTACCCAGGATCATCCGAGTAAGCCTCCATTGTGCCACCTCCAGTGATAATATAAACTTTGCTTTAATAATGGGACCAAAACGGCACACAGTATTCTGAATGTGGCCTCACTAGTAACTTGTACAGTTGCAGCAACTCCGATTTACTTTAAAACGGCGGCACGGTAGCACAGTGGTTAGCACTGCTGCTTCACAGCTCCAGGGTCCTGGGTTCGATTCCCGGCTTGGGTCACTGTCTGTGTGGAGTTTGCACATTCTCCTCGTGTCTGCGTGGGTTTCCTCCGGGTGCTCCGGTTTCCTCCCACAGTCCACAGATGTGTGGGTTAGGTTGATTGGCCAGGTTAGAAATTGCCCCTTAGAGTCCTGAGATGCGTAGGTTAGAGGGATTAGCAGGTAAAATATGTAGGGGTAGGGCATGGGTGGGATTGTGGTCGGTGCAGACTCGATGGGCCGAATGGCCTCCTTCTGCACTGTAGGGTTTCTATGAAAACACCAGGTCCCTAGAAAGAAAGGCCATCTTTCCCGATTACTTTCTGTACCTGTAAGCTAGCTTCCTGGGTTTCATGAACAAGGACCCCCAACTCCCTTTGTACCACAGCTTTCTGCAACCACTCTCTGTTAAAATAATAATTTGCTTTCTCATTCTTCCTTTCAAAATGAATAATCTCATGTTCTCCCACATTGAATTCAATTTGCCAATTTTCTGCCCACTCACTTATCCTTTCAGTATCTGTCTGTAAATGTTTATTTATATATTTACAAATGGGCGCCACGGTGGCACAGTGGTTAACACTGCTGCCTCACAGCTCCAGAGACCTGGGTTCGATTCCCGGCTTGGGTCACTGTGCTGAGTTTGCACATTCTCCCCGTGTCTGCATGGGTTTCGTCCGGGTGCTCCGGTTTCCTCCCACAGTCTGAAAGATGTGCTAGGTAGTTGCATATACAAGATCAGGCGTCAGAGTGTGGCAACTAGGGGAATTTCACAGTAACTTCATTGCAGTGTAATGTAAGCCTTACTTGTGATTAATAAACTTTTTTTCACTTTTTATTTCCTCCTTACAACCTGCCTTTCCACTCACCTTTGCATCATCTGCACATTTGGCCACGGTACACACTGTTCCTTCCTCGTATCTCCTCAGGTGAGGAAATTGGATGGGGTGATAGGAGATGTTGAGAGAGGTGACGGTGATACTGCTGAAGATGCCAGCAAAACAGCAGGACATGGCAGACAGGTCTGTGCAAACTAATCGCAGCTTGGAAGGCAAATGGTACATTGGCCTTTATTGCAAGAGGATTTTGTAGGGCGGCACGGTAGCACAGTGGTTAGCACTGCTGCTTCACAGCTCCAGGGACCTGGGTTCGATTCCCGGCTTGGGTCACTGTCTGCGTGGAGTTTGCACATTCTCCTCGTGTCTGCGTGGGTTTTCTCCGGGTGCTCCGGTTTCCTCCCACAGTCCAAAGATGTGTGGGTTAGGTGGATTGGCCATGCTAAAATTGCCCTTAGTTTCCTGAGATGCGTAGGTTAGAGGGATTAGTGGATAAATATGTAGGGATATGGGGGTAGGGCCTGGGTGGGATTGTGGTCGGTGTAGACTCGATGGGCCGAATGGCCTCTTTCTGTACTGTAGGGTTTCTATGATTTCTATGATTATTTGAGTTTAGTAGTAGGGGTGACTTACTTCACTTATACAAGGCCTTGGTGAGACCACACCTGCAGTACTGCGTGTAGTTTTGGTCTCTCTGCCGAAGGAAGGATATACTTGCCATCAAGGGAGTGTGTCGGTGGTTCACTGGGCAGAGCCCGGGTTTGGCGGAACTGTCCTATGAGGAGAGATTAGTTCAACTGGGCTTGTAGTCAGTATAGTTTAGAAGGACATTTGTGGATGACATGAAGATTGACGGGGTGGTGAAATCGTACATGGCTGAGCACTTGAAATGTCATAACATTCAAGGCTGTGGGCTAAGTGCTGGAAAGTTGGATGGATGCAGATTTGGTGTGGTTTTGTCAGGGCAGACCCAACTGGCCCAAGTGCCTCTTCTTTACTGTGTGACTGTACGACTCCATGGATTGGAGTAGATCTGATTGAAACATATAAAATTTGAACAAGGCTGCACAGACTAGATGCAGGGAGAATGTTTTCCTGGCTTGGGAGAACCAGGGGACACAATCTCACAGTACCTGGGAGACCCTTTTTTCTAAAGACTGAAATAAGGAAAGTATTAAGAAGCTGCATATATAAGGTTAAAAACGTGGTGTTTGACAAATCTAAATGTTGAAAAGAAATGCCAAGCAAACCAAAAGAAATCATATAGCATTGTCTCTTTAAAAAGCATGTGTCTTTGTGTTTGAATTTTAAACTGCAGGAAGCCGGCTGCAGAAGCAACATTTGTATCTAAAGCAGCAGCCAGAGTTCCAGTAAAGCAAAACAAGCTTTTGCATTGAACCAATGAGCAAGCACTCAGAGACACAGGACCAATGGAATTCAAATGTGAGGTTTGTTGACAGCCTCAAGCCACTCAAATCACAGGAATACTGTGAGGTCATCCCAGGTCGCTACTTCCTGTTAGTCAGCAGATATGAGCTTCACCCAGTCAAACCTTTCCTCATAAAACAACCCACCCATTCCTGGTATTAGTCTGGTAATCCTCCTCTGAACCGCACATTTTCATCCTTCAGGGCTGCAGGAAGGGAGTGTCGCAGTGTGGGGATGTGCAGCCTTTTGGGCGAGACATTTTAACAGAGGTTACAACTGCTCTTTCCGAAGTGAACATGACAGATCCTGTGGGACAGATTCAAAGAGAGCTGGGACATCCTCTCTC
This sequence comes from Mustelus asterias, assembly GCF_964213995.1. NCBI lineage: Eukaryota > Metazoa > Chordata > Chondrichthyes > Carcharhiniformes > Triakidae > Mustelus > Mustelus asterias. The sequence goes on from NC_135805.1 coordinate 147,786,515, forward strand.
TCTCTGTGTTGGGGCCATTATCTGCCAATCAGCTGTCCATAAATTGACTGCATATTTCTGATGTCACAATAGTGTCCTCACTCTCCAGCCAATGAAGTATATTTGTTTTGGGGTATGAAATGTTGCTTGTATGGCATGGTGGCACAGTGGTTAGCACTGCTGCCTCAAAGCGTCAGGGACCCGGGTTCAATTCCAGCTTTGGGTGACTGTGTGGAGTTTGCGCATTCTCCCCATGTCTGCATGGGTTTCCTCCGGCTGCTCTGATTTCCTCCGTAAGAAGTCTCACAACACCAGGTTAAAGTCCAACAGGTTTATTTTCAAAAAAATAAACCTGTTGGACTTTAACCTGGTGTTGTGAGACTTCTTACTGTGCTTACCCCAGTCCAACGCCGGCATCTCCACATCCTGATTTCCTCCCACAGTGTATATTAGGTGCATTGGCCATGCAAATTTGCCCCTTAGTGTTCCATGAGATGTAGGTTAGGGAGATTAGTCGGGTAAATAAATGGAGTTAGTGGGATAGGATCTGGGTAAGACGCTCTGTCGGAGAGTCAGTGCAGTCTCGATTGGCCAAATGGCCTCATTCTGGACTGTAGGGATCCTATAATTCTGTCCTGGGTGTAATTAGCAGCACACCAAACCTTTAGGGGCGGTACTGTGGCACAGTGGTCACCACTACTGCCTCCCAGCAACAGGGACCCCCAGATTTGATTCCGACCTTGGGTGACTATCTGTGTGGAGTTTGCACGTTCTTCCCATCTCTGCATGGGTGTCCTCCAGGTGCTTCAGTTTCCTCCCACAGTCCAAAGGTGTATAGTTTGATTGGCCATGTTAAATTATCCTTAAGTGTATCTGACAGGCGCCAGAGTGTGGCAGCTCGGGGATTTTCACAGTAACTTCATTGCAGTGTTAATGTAAGCCTACTTGTGATACTGATATTTTAAAAAATAATAGTTTGGTGGGATTAGTGGGATACAAACGTGGGGTTACAGGGATAGGGCCTGGATAACATGCTTTGTAAGAGAGTGAGTGTTAAAGAATCAGTACAGACTGGATGGGCTGAATGGCCTCCCTCTGCACTGTAGGGATTCAGTGATGCTTTTCTGACATGGATTGTGAGGAGGGAAATATAACTCCAGAATATTGAAGAACTTATCCTTGTTTTATTTGACTTCAGCTCCTACTTCACAGAGAAATGGAAGAAATACCTTCAGGACAGAGGAATTTTGGATGGCGTATCGAAGCTAACTTTCCCCGAGCTATACGGCATGAGGTTAGGATTGTTTTTGCCTGAGGTCAGACGAATGAGGGGAGATCTCATAGAGACTTATAAAATTCTAACAGATCTAGACAGGATAGCGACAGGGAGGATGTTCCCAATGGGTGGGGGAGTCCAGAGCCAGGGGTCACAGCCTGAAGATTTAGGGTAGACCATTTAGGATGGAGGTGAGGAGACATTTCTTCACCCAAAGAGTGGTGAGCCTGGGGAATTCATTACCACAGGAAGTAGTTGATGCCAAAATATTGAATGTATTCAAGAGGTGGCTGGATATAGCATTTGGTGCAAATGGGATCAAAGGTTATGGGGAGAAAGCAGGATTAGGTTATTGAGTTGGATGATCAGCCATGATATTTATGAATGGCGGAGCAGGCTCGAAGGGCCGAATGGCCTCCTCCTGCTACTATCTTCTATGTTTTTATGATTGAATGTGACAACTTCTACACACGTCAGCTACTAAGGCTGGGATGGGAGCACTGGGCATGATGCCCCCATGATAACTTACGATGCCATCCGGGCAGTTCCTGGGACTAGCTCTGCAACAGAGCTGTTTCTCATGATGGCAATAATGATTCCACCGGCACCATTGCGTCAGCCTGGTGTGGGTCTTGTACGGCTTTGACCAGATTCCCACATCCAACCACAAATGTCTGGAATATCGGAGCCAATTGGAAGTGTTGGCAAAGAAATTATTCCACCGAGCCATCCTGATTCTCGTCCATCACAAAAGAATCAGATGAAATGAGGGCTGAGGAAGGATCTAGTGCTGCCTTATAAAACCTTGCCTACCATTTCACAACCTTTCAACTTAGTTTGAATGTAGCTCGGCTGCACACAAAACATGGCCACTTTACTGTTCAAAGATTTAAATTACACTGCAGGTTCCTCCTGCCCAGCTTTGCTTCCATTTTACCCGGGCTAGATTTGTTCTTACTCCATCAACGTTATCCCTCCTCCAAGTTGCAGCTTCGACTTTTGATTATTCTGTACCCTTCTCTTTTGCTCGTCTAATGGTTATATACAATGGTCACTCTTGCCTGAATGCTCCCCAAAGGAGACTTGGACCCATGTCTTTTCCCAGTGCCAGATCCAGCAATTCCTCCTTTCTACTTTAGCCGAGTACTTACTGATCAAGGAAGTTCTCCAGGATGCATTTTGGAAACTCCTCCCACTCCCTATCCTTTACTCCAGGGTTTCCCAAATCTTTCAAGCCACTGACCTGGTGACCTCCCAAGTGGATCAGGGAACCCCAAGCATTCCCAGAATGTGAAAGCCCCCTTCTTTGCTGCAATATGGGTGTTGCTGGAGAAATGGAATTTGAACAAGAGTTGTGCATCCCTATAAAACAAGGAAGAGTTACACAGTCACAAAAATATTTGCCAGAACACGGCTGCTTCACATTAACCCCAGGTCAAACCACACTCTACTGGCCCTTTAACATTAATCCCTGGAGCAGGGCTCACTCGAGGAGTGGGGAATCTGAAATGTCACACACACACACACACCTTTGCCTCTCTCTCCCACAAACTCACCCTTCTCCCATACACACTGAGCTCCCTCTCATACTATCTCACATTCCCACTCTCTCACAATCAGAACTGTCACACCAAGTCACCATCTTTCTGGAAGGATTACAATACTAACAAGTGATCTGACACTCTGACCTTGTGTCAGCGAGCAGCTGAGTTATCTTGCCTCTCACATACAGTACCAGAGATTATCATAGCATTTATCCTCATTGAATAAAAAAGATGGATGTAATGTGGAGCACACTCAAACTGTCCTTCTGACCTAGAAATTACACGAAAAGGCCAGGCACAGTTCCAGAGACTTCCATAGAAACATAGAACATAGATGCAGGAATAGGCCATTCGGCCTGCTTGGACATTCATTATGATCATGGCTGAACATCAACATAATAGCCTAATCTCTCCTTCCTCTGATATCCTTTGATTCACTTCACCTCAAGTGCTACGTCTAACTGCTTCTTGAAAACATACAGTGCACGATTTTCCGCTGCACTGGCCGAGTAGCATCGTGGGGTGGCAAAATTCAGCGGGAAGCAAAAAATCTGAATCGCGTCCGGAATCTGACTGGTTGCGATCCTCCTGGGCCATTGTTTGTGGTGTGATCTGCCTTGTACCCTTCCCCAGATATTCATATCCCCATGTAAATCTGTTTAGCAAGCTCCAGACGATATTGTCTGGGTTCACTCTTCCTTCCCTGAAAACATTGACAGAATAAAATATATGAATGAATCGCAGTGACTGGGAGCTAAAGTCACTTTTCAATTGCAGAAAGTGCTATAAGGAGAAAAATTAGATGGTGACTGCATTTGCCTCTTGGTGAAGGCTATTTTCACCAGCTCCAAATGCAGCATCAGGCCCATTGATTTCCAGTTTTCTGTTCAGAGACAGGAACTTATTGTGGCTTGTTGCCATTTGGTGGTTGAAAATTATACATACAACAATTATCATAGAATTATAGAATCCCTACAATGGAGAGGAGGCCATTTGGCCCATTGAGGGCAGCATGGTGACACAGTGGTTAGCACTGCTGTCTCACAGCGCCAGGAACCCAGGTTCAATTCTGGCCTTGGGTGACTGTGGAGTTTGCACGTTCTCCCTATGGGTTTCCTCTGAGTACTCCAGTTTCCTCCCACTCTGAAAGACATGCTGGTTAGGTGCATTGGCAATGCTAAATTCTCCCTCAGTGTACCCAAACAGACGTTGGAGTGTGGCGGCTAGGGGATTTTTACAGTTACTTCATTTCATTGTAAATGCAAGCCTACTTGTGACACTAATAAATAAACTTAAATTGAGTCTCTGACAGAGTATCTTACCCAGGCGCTCTCCCATGCCCTATCCTTGTAATTCAGCACATTTAGTAAGGCTAATCCCACCCAACCTGCACAGCATGGGACACTAAGGGGCAATTTAGCATGGCCAATCCACCTAACCTGCACACCATTGGAGTGTGGGAGGAAACTGGAACACCCGGAGGAAACCCACACAAACACAGGGAGAATGTGCAAACTCCTCAGAGACAGTCATGCAAGGCCAGAATTGAACCCTGGTCCCTGGCACTGTGAGGCAGAGTGCTAAGCACTGTGCCACCCAAGGTAAATATGCATTCAGAAACATATTAACTTGGAATGAAGTAATAAGAAATTCTTACCTTCCGATTCAAATGTTTGCAAATCATTACAATAATCAAATTTAATGTTCTAAAATCGAGGGTGTGAAACAGTTCTCTAAATACAGAGCGTGCCGTGTAGTTCAATGGTGAGATAGCAGTGGAAAATCCACTGTGGTTTGATGGCCAGTTTTTACAATGGTCCCTTATTAACCATCCTGTTAATGCATTTCATAAAATAGTTCCAACATAGGTTTTTAAATTAATAAATGAATCTGAAGTCAAAAACAATTGTTAAAATAGTACTGGGTTGAAACGTACAATAAAAAAAACACAAGCAAACCCGGGCAATGGATATTCCTGATGCCTGCTAAAATCAGTAATTGAAATAGATACATAATAGTATCAATTTAAAAAGACAAAACTTAAACACGTGAAATACCAAGTGACACAATGTAGATAAAGTGTCACACACAAAGTACACAAAGATACTACCAGGTCATTAGGCCCAATGTAACAAGAAAATAATTATTCAGTCCCACACTGTTCCCAAGGTAAAGAACACTTTTTAATCCAAAAGTAAAACAGCTCACCATTGAGTGACTTTTTTAAATTTCCCTCTAACTGACAGCATGCAAGTTAGCATTGCTGCCTCACAGCAGCAGGGATCCGGGTTCTTATTCCCAGCTTGGGTCTCTGTTTGTGTGGAGTCTGTACGTTCTCGCCGTGTCTGTGTGGGTTCCCTCCGGATGCTCCGGTTTCCTCTTGCATTCTGGAAGACGTGCTTATTAGTTGCATTGACCCGAACAGGCGCCGGACTGTGGCGACTCGGAATTTCACAGTAACTTCATTGCAGTGTTAATGTAAACTTTACTTGCAACAAAAGATGTCCTGAATTTGTCACTTCGAACTCAAAGAGTGGTTAGCACTGTTGCCTCACAGTGCCAGGAACCCGGGGCACTGCCAATTTATACAGAGACTGTATAAATTTGCAATGAAGTACCAAAGAAATCAAGGAAGGCCACATGTTGCGTACCAGTCCAACATTTAAAAATAAACAGAATGATATTATATGACACACACTGCAGTAATTACGTTCCTCTGATGCCCCTGGAGTTTGACTGCTAACTGCTAGCACTCTGTGTGTACTGCTATTAGAGTTGTAAATAACGGGATTTTGGTGAAGGGACTTCTGCCTCCGAAGACTTATTACAAGAATCATAGCTGCAAAATCAACCTGCCGCTCAGGATACCATCAAAAACAATAACTACAGAAAGATTCCTACACATACACACCATTCTCGGGGCTGACAGATTTAGGATGCAGCCCTTAGTCATAAAAACTACCAAGACTGAAATCTATATAACAGGTCCCACAATCACTTACACTATCTGCATCTGAAGAATACAGAAATAATCCAGACAGGAACCAACCTACAATCAAATATAAACTAGTCCCCGCCGTACAACCGTAGGTTAAACCAGTTCAAGGGTTCCTCAAGTGCCCTTTTTGCAACCTTGTGGAGCCTGTGAGCCATGTCTATGTTTCGTGTTATAGGCACCACCCCCTTTTTAGTTTCCTCAAAAACCTTCTGTTGATGTTTTGTTTGCACTTCAGCCACACGCTCCTGATCTACGTGCACCCGGTGCGGAGGGAGGCGGGGAAGGAAGAGGACCTCTTTGTGACCCTGCTCCTGGGCCTGGCAAGGTGTGCCATCTACAGGTCCAGGCAGTGGGTGACCGGGGAGTTGTCCAACCTGACTGTCTTATCCTATCCCATGGCTATGTTCGCGGTCGGTTGTCCCTGGAAAAAGAGCATGCAGTGTCCAAGGACACAGCTAATGCCTCCCGTGCCTGCTGGGCACCACAGGGACTGGGGTGTATTATTGACCCCTTTAATCAAATTTTAATTTGATGTTTTATGTCTTCTTTCTGCTTTGTCCTTTGTTTTGGGCAGTTCCCCTCCTTTTAGGGAGTTGCCCCTTTTGAATTGTCCTGAAGTTAATTTGAATTTGTTTATTTGGTTGGATACTAAATGATGTCCCTGATTAAAGATCCAGTTGATGGATCAATCAGGGAGTCTTTGCCTTGTACTTAACTGGGAGAGTCAGTTCCTCTGATTCCCCCAGAGGGTGATTGCTGACTGCTCACACTGTCAGTACTGCTGTTAGGGTTTTTGATGAAGGGACTTCTTCCTCCAAAGAATCATAGCCGCAAAATGAACCTGTCATTCACATTCTTGCCTTGAACAGACACAAGGACAATACCAAAAAAACAAAAGCTACAGAATGGTTCCTACATATACATACATACTAGGGGCTGACAGATTGAGGATTCAGCCCGCAGTTATAGAAACTACCAAGACCGAAATCTATATAACAGATCCCACAATCATTTACACTATCTGCATCTGAAGAATCCAGAAATAATCTCATTCATAAAAAATTTAAATGAAGACAGGAACCAACCTACAATCAAATATAAGCTAGGCCCAAAATGATGCAACATATCATGCACTTAAAGGCACAGATACTGGCACATTCGCACCTAATAGCATGCACATGGGAAATTTAAATGAATTGCGCACTCGAGGTCAGCTGTATCTTGATGAGAACTGAATTAATTATAGAATCCCCAGAGTGCAGAAAAGGCCATTTGGCCCATCAAGGCTGCACTGACTCTCTGACAGAGTATCTTACCCAGGTCCTCTCCTCCACTCTGTCACTGTAACCCCACACATTTCCCTTGTCTAGTCCAAAACATCCACAGCAATATTCACATGATGCACAGTTTCATAGAATTCCGATAGTGCAGAAGTAGACCATTCGGCCCATTTAGTCTGCACCAACTCTCTGAGAGAACATCTTACGCAGGCTGCTATCCCACAACCCCATACATTTAACCCACAAATCCAACCTAGCCTACACATCTTTGGGCACTAAGGGGCAATTTAGCATCTCCAATCCACATAACCTACACATTAAGTAAAGTTTATTTATCAGTTACAAGTAAGGTTTACATTAACACTGCAATGAAGTTACCATGATATTCTCCTAGTCGCCACAGTCCAGCACCTGTTCAGGTCAATGCACCTAAGAAGCACATCTTTCAGACTGTGGGAGGAAACCGGAGCACTTGGAGGAAACCCATGCAGACATGGGGAGAACATGCAAACTCCACACAGACAGTGACCCAAGTCGGGAATCGAACCTGGGTCCCTGGAGCTGTGGAGCAGCAGTGCTAACCACTGTGCTACTGTGCAACCCCCTTTGGACATCTTTGGACACTAAGGGGCAATTTAGCATGGCCAATCCACCTAACATGCACATCTTTGGACATTAAGGGGCAATTTAGCATGATCAATCCACCAGATGCACCATAGAAAGCATTCTGGTTGTATCACTGTTTGGCTATGGCTTCTGCTCTTTTTCCTATCCTTCATTTGCATATTTGTCTGGGTTAATCTATAAAAGAGGAGTTCCGGCAGCACTTCTAGTTATTCTTTTTCCTATCCTTCATTTGCATATTTGTCTGGGTTAATCTATAAAAGAGGAGTTCCGGCAGCACTTCTAGTTATTCTGAGTCTGCAGTCTGCATACACCATGCCTGAAGAAAAGAAAGTCCATGCTGCCAAGAAGGGCGCCAAGAAAGCGCAGAAGAAGCCGGCGACGAAAACCGGCAAGAAGAAGAGGAGAACCAGGAGGGAGAGTTACGGCATCTACATCTACAAAGTGATGAAGCAGGTTCACCCCGACACCGGCATCTCCTCCAAGGCCATGAGCATCATGAATTCGTTCGTCAACGACATTTTCGAGTGCATCGCGGGTGAGGCTTCCCGCCTGGCCCATTACAACAAGCGCAGCTCTGCCGAAGACCACAAGAAACTACAAAAGGTCATGAATGTAGCCCAATCCATCACACTTACCAGCCTCCCATCCATTGACTCTGTCTACACTTCCCCCTGCCTTGTAGAAGCAGCCAACATAATAAAGGACCCCACACACCCCAGACATTCTCTCTTCCACCTTCTTCCATCGGGAAAATGATCCAAAAGTCTGAGATTACATACCAACCGACTCAAAAACAGCTTCTTCCCTGCTGCCTTCAGACTTTTGAAAGGACCTACCTTGCATTAAGTTGGTCTTTCTCTACCCCCTAGTTATAACTGTGATACTACATTTTGCACTCTCTCCTTTCTTTCTCTATTATGCTTTCTTTGAATAGTGCACAAGGAACAATACTTTTCATTTTATATTAATACACGTGACAATAATAAATCAAATCTAATCTAATCTAACATGCACATCTTTGGACTGTGGGAAGAAACCATAGCATCTCCCACGCAGACACAGGGAGAATGTGCAAACACCACACAGACAGCCACCCAAGGCCGAAATTGAACCCGGGTTCCTGGCGCTGAGGCAACAGTGCTAACCACCCTTTAAGTCTGAAGTGACAAATTCAGGACTGCTGCATCCAGTCGATGGGAGGAAATAAGGGGCAGCTATAGCTAGTGAGAAAGGGAAAAGTTATACACTGTGTCAGCAGAATGAGGCGGTATTACTAGCAGGGACAATGTGCTGGTACCACCAGAGATATTTTGTAAATTGAGTTTGTGTTTTTACATGCCCTGTTTGCGAACAGAACTCCCACTTACCTGACGAAGGAGCAGCGCTCTGAAAGCTAGTGGCTTTTGCTACCAAATAAATCTGTTGGACTTTAACCTGGTGTTGTGAGACTTCTTACTGTGTTTACCACCTGAGAGAGTCAGGGTGTCAGGAAATGGTGTGAATAAGGAGGTGGGAAGAGGAATGGTTAAAGTAATTTTTTTTTTGTTTATACATCCAATTCAATCCAAAGTCCAATTCAAAGTCTCAGCAAGTGAGACATTCCCGATCCAAGCTGACAAGACAGGCCTCTCACTTCCTGTTTTGGGCTTGACCTACATGATCCAAGCTGATTGGAGTAGGCATTGCACCTCCTCCAAGGCTTGATCTCATTTGCATCTTAGCCACAAGGCCGAGATGCGGCTTTAAAACAATTGTTTTAAATGAAGCCACAATGTAACCTTATGACTTCAACCAAGTACAGCATGTCGATACTACGCTTGATCTTAGCCAAAAGGCCGGGGAATGGTTAGAGTAATTACAAAAGGAAGCTTACCTACTTCAGAGAAGTTGTGGGTGGCTCTTAAACGAGCCGTTGTGTTTTTTTCCAGCGCATTGTTTAATTGTGGAGCAATAACTGATTGGTTATCTGAACTTACCAATCAAATAAATAGAAGACGTCACGTCATTCTTACTTCTCCAATGGTGAACATGTCTTTTTCCTATCCTTCATTTGCATATTTGTCTGGGTTAATCTATAAAAGAGGAGTTCCGGCAGCACTTCTAGTTATTCTGAGTCTGCAGTCTGCATACACCATGCCTGAAGAAAAGAAAGTCCATGCTGCCAAGAAGGGCGCCAAGAAAGCGCAGAAGAAGCCGGCGACGAAAACCGGCAAGAAGAAGAGGAGAACCAGGAGGGAGAGTTACGGCATCTACATCTACAAAGTGATGAAGCAGGTTCACCCCGACACCGGCATCTCCTCCAAGGCCATGAGCATCATGAATTCGTTCGTCAACGACATTTTCGAGCGCATCGCGGGTGAGGCTTCCCGCCTGGCCCATTACAACAAGCGCAGCACCATCAGCTCCCGGGAGATCCAGACCGCAGTGCGCCTGCTGCTGCCCGGGGAACTGGCCAAGCACGCCGTGTCGGAGGGGACAAAGGCGGTGACCAAGTACACCAGCTCCAAGTAAAACTACACAATGCACTGAAAAACGTAACCCCAAAAAAACCCAAAGGCTCTTTTAAGAGCCACCCACAACTTCTGTTAAACAGCTAAACCTACTTTTCATAATTATTTCATGTTTTGTAAATATGCACTTTGAAATTCAGTCTTTACTCAATACTCTTGAGATATGGAACAATGCAGAATGAGAGTCCGGTGAATCGTTGTCCTGCTTGTAAAGTCCCTTCATTTACTGGCTGCTCGGTGACCCTGCGCTCTGATATCCGCCCTTTTAGCTGGCTTTGGAGAGAGCGAATGGAACGCAAGTGCGTCCGTTTCTGTTAGAATGCTCTCAATAATCGATCAGTTTATTAAACGTCAACCCTGCTGATATCGAAACCTCAATTTCAATACCGACACAAGTGAAATCACAAAATGGATACAATATTAGACTGCAGGAGGTAGTGAATGAGTCATCCTGCCGGCTCATCAGTTTTATAAACAACTCCCAGATTAATCTTGATTCGACTCCGAATTGTAAAAAAGATAAATTTGGAACTTGTGATAAAATGTGGACCAATAGAATAAGATGGGATGCATTATAATGAATACGCACAGTACCAACATTATAAAACTTGTTCATCCAATATTCTAGCTATTCGGACGAATGCAACTTGCCCCTTCATCTACAAATATATCGGCGGGTTACTTTGTGATAAAATGTAAACCAATGCAAGAAGGGAGGACTATATTATAAAACTTATTGATTCAATATTTTAACTTCTGGCGAATTTCTGTAATTTGTCCCTTAATTTACACATATATTGGCGGGTTATATTAAAAATCTGGATTCTGCCATTTTGGCGCCTTTATTTTGGGCTTGAATAAAAACTGAAAATGCTGGATAAATTCAGCAAGTCTGGCAGCATCTGGGGAGTAACAATTAAGGATCCGGAATGAAATGACCCTTGATTAGATCCCAAACATTAACACTGTTTCTCCACCAACGCTGCTGGGTTTACCAAGCATTTTCTGAATTTAATTTGGATTTCCCGCAGTGTTGTACTTCAATTAACCTAATTGTCAGTTATTGAGAAATCCCACACAAAGTCAGAGACTGCCTGATAAAGGAAGACTTTAGACTGTGGAGAGAAATAAAGTGCATCTAAACTTGAACTGAAATCTGAATGAGATATTAACATTTTTTTACAATTCCTACTCGAATTTTTCTGTGTATTTTGGCGCTCATTTGAAATTCGAAATAAAGAATCGGTTGAAATCTGAGAATTTGGCGCCCTTACTTTCCGCACTCAGCACCGTGGCCTTTCCCGATTGGTGCTTTAAACAGATATCTGATTGGTTTTGTGGAGAAGGTGTCATTAGGTTTTCCCCATAGCCAATCGGCAATGTGTGCACCGCCATCCCTCCCCAAGCTATAAGAGAAGTGAATCTGGGCGGCTTTTCTCATTCTCTGTCAAAGTCTTTGTGAGTTTGTTACCATGTCTGGAAGAGGAAAGACCGGCGGGAAAGCTCGGACCAAGCCCAAGTCTCGCTCCTCTCGGGCTGGACTGCAGTTCCCGGTGGGCCGTGTTCACAGGCTGCTGAGAAAGGGCAACTATGCGCAGCGTGTGGGTGCCGGAGCCCCGGTCTACCTGGCGGCAGTTCTCGAGTATCTGACGGCTGAAATCCTGGAGCTGGCCGGCAACGCGGCCCGGGACAACAAGAAGAGCCGCATCATCCCCAGACACCTCCAGCTGGCCGTGCGCAACGACGAGGAGCTCAACAAGCTGCTGGGAGGAGTGACCATCGCTCAGGGCGGGGTGCTGCCTAATATCCAGGCCGTGCTGCTGCCCAAGAAAAGCAGTTCTGAGCGCTCCCAGAAGAAGTAAGACGACCATTCGTTAATCTAACAACCCAAAGGCTCTTTTCAGAGCCACCCACTTTCTCTGGAAAAAGGGCTGATCGTTGTCAATGAGGTGCTATTGCATCGTACTATCATCTTACGCCTTATATCGAGATTTAAAATTTCGCTTATTCATAGGGCTTACAACACGGAGAGAGGCCCCATGACCCACCACATCTGGGTTAGCTATCCAATTTTTTTTTTTTGCAATTTTATCTTCCGAGCATATACGAGTTAATGCAGGAGCGAAGAATATGATAAGAGAGGCTATAGAGTGATACATTCCCTACTGTGCCGAAGGAGGCCATTCGGCCCATCGCGTCTGCACCACCGACAGAGCATCACACGTCTACCGCCTCCCACCCCCCTCGCATTTAACCCGGTGATCCCCCTATTCTACAGATTTTGGGACGCAAAAGGACAATTTAGTATTGCCAATCCACTTAACCTACACATCTGCACATGGAGCACACCAGGATGATAGGGAGTGGGATAGCTTGATCTTGGTTTCAGATAAAGCTCGGCACAACATCGTGGGCCGAAGGGCCTGTTCTGTGCTGTACTGTTCTATGTTCTATGATCTTTGGACTGTGGGAGGAAACCAGAGCATTCTTATATGTGTATTCTTCTCATTACGAAATTGAATCACATCAGAACATAATGAAACAAACAAGGCAAGGCCACCAAGGCCTTCAAGCCTGCCCCGCGATTCAATATGATCATGGCTGATCTGAAGTAAAGTTTATTTATCAGTGTCACAAGCAGGCTTACATTAACACTGCCATGAAGTTATTGCGAAAACCCCCTGGTCGCTCCACTCCAGTGCCTCTTGGCGTACACTGAGGGAGAATTCAGCATAGCCAATGCAAGTATCAGTATGAATTCCAGACTGTGGGAGGAAACCGGAGCACCCAAGGGAAGCCACGCAGACACCGGTACAATCACATCAGAACAGATGTAATAGAAGCAGACTCCGGAGACATAGAAATAGACTCTGGAGCACCCAGAGGAAACCCATGCAGTCACGGGCCAGACTTGAACCTGGCGCTGTGAGGTAGTGCTAACCGCTGCACCACCCGTTGTCCTACCTTTATGCAATTTAGCTCGGGCTGAATCTTTCGATTTCAATATGTTCACCAGTGTCAGGTGTGAGATGGGTGCTGGGAAGCAGTTACAACACCATGCTGCGCATTAACTGTACATTTACAGAATACTTAATACCATTGTGTATATCCTTCCAGCCAATATACACCTAAGGGATGATAACTGTGTAAGCGCCCCCCCCCCACTCCTTCCCTCCCCCCCATCGCCCAGACTGTATGCTTAACCCTAACTGCATGCCACATTATTGAAGTACCTCACAATACAACATCACCGAGGTATATCGATTGAAGAGAACTTTACTCTCTATAATCAACAAAATGAAACATATGTATTCTTTTCATTAGTAAACTGTATCACACCAGAACATAAGAAACAGAATCAGGGCTAGGCCACCAAGGCCTTCGAGCCTGCCCCGTTATTCAATATGATCATTGCTGATCTAAAGTAAAGTTTATTTATTCGTGTCACAAGCAAGCTTACATTAGCACTGCAATGAAGTTACTGATAAAACCCCCAGCCGCTACACTCCAGCGCTTCTTCGCGTATACTGAGGGAGAATTCAGCATTGCCAAGACATATATCAGTATGACTTTCTGACTGTGGGAGGAAGCCCAACGAAATCCATGCAGATACGACAAGAACGTGCCGACTCCGCACAGGCAGTGATCCAAGGCGGGAATCATAGAAACCCTACAGTGCAGAAAGAGGCCATTTGGTCCATCGAGTCTGCACCAACCACAATCCCACCCAGGCCCTACCCCCTTATCCTGACATATTTACCCACTAATCCCTCTAACCTATGCATCTCAGGACACTAAGGGGCAATTTTAGCATGGCCAATCAACCTAACCCACACATCTTTGGACTGTGGGAGGAAACCGGAGCACCCGGAGGAAACCCACGCAGACACGAGGAGAATGTGCAAACTCCACAGAGACAGTGACCCAAGCTGAGAATCGAACCCAGGTCACTGGCACTGTGAGGCAGCAGTGATAACCCCTGTGCAATCATGCCGATCTATGTCAGCCTCAACTCCTTTTCTGTGCCATTTTTACACAGCCCTCGATTCCTCAATCCTCTTCCACTTTGAATACTTCCAATAATCCAGCCACCTCTTTGGAGCTGATAATTCCAGAGATTCACCAACCTCTGTGACAAGAAATTTCTACGCATCTCAGTTTTATTGTAGCTATGTCCAATCATTCGAAACTCTCCCACTAGAAAACATCCCAGCATCCACGTTAAGGAATACAGACCCATGCTATTTAGCCTCTCTTAGAGAAAATTCCAATCTCGTAGAACCTTATAACATTCCAACAGGATTAGACAGAGTAGATTCAGAATGTTCCTGATGGTAATGAAGTCCAGAACTAAGGGTCATAGTTTGAGGATAAGGGGCAAACCTTTTAGGAATGAAGTGAGGAGAAATTTCTTCACCCACAGAGTGGTGAATGTGTGGAATTCACTACCACAGAAAGTAGTTGAGGCCGAAACGTTGTGTGATTTCAAGAAGAAATTAAGAATTGCTCTTGGGTCTGAAAGGGATATTGGGGGGAGGGGCGGGAGGGATCAGGATATTGAATTTGAGGATCAGCCAGGATCATAATGAATGGAGGATCATGCCCGAAGGGCCGAATGGCCTACTATTGCTTCTAGTTTCAATGTTACTATGTTAAAACGTCAATATTTTGCACTTTTACACTTTTAACAATTTGAAATGTTTTGTAATGTGCCTTTCAGATTTCATATGAATAAAGTAGACTTCTGCAAGAAGAATTATGTGCCAATCATATATCAGAATTTGGCTGGTGCAAAATCAGCCACGAATGAGATAGGGGCAAATGACAGAAATTGGCAAAATCCTGAATGAGCCAATCATGAAAACTGGTTCTCAGCAATCCTTCATTAGCATAGAGCTTGGTTATAAAAGAAACGGCCCTGGCGCCCTCTCACTTATTCCATATCTATAGTGAAACGGTACCATGGCGGAGGACAAGAAAATAGCAGGAGCTCCCAAGAAAGGGTCCAAGAAAATCGTGAAGAAAACGGCCCCAAGGGGCAGCAAGAAGAGGAAGAGGACCAGGAGGGAGAGTTACGGCATCTACATCTACAAAGTGATGAAGCAGGTTCACCCCGACACCGGCATCTCCTCCAAGGCCATGAGCATCATGAACTCGTTCGTTAGCGACATCTTCGAGCGCATCGCGGGTGAGGCTTCCCGCCTGGCCCATTACAACCGGCGGCAGACCATCAGCTCCCGGGAGATCCAGACCGCCGTGCGCCTCCTGCTGCCCGGGGAATTGGCCAAGCACGCCGTGTCGGAGGGGACAAAGGCGGTGACCAAGTACACCAGCTCCAAGTAAAACTACACAATGCTCTGAAAACATACCCACAAAAAACCCAACGGCTCTTTTAAGAGCCACCCACAACTTCTGTGAAGTAGCTGAACCCACTTTTAGAAATTACTTATTGATATTTTGTAAATAATTGAGCACTTTGAAATTGAGTCTCCGATGCATGTTTCAAACATGTGATGCAGAATGCGAGTCCGGTGGATCTTTGCGTCTTGTTTGTAAAGTCCCTTCATTTAGTGCCTGCTCGGTGACCCTGGCTGCGCTCTGATATCCGTCCTTGTCGCTGGCTTTGGAGAGAGAGCGAATGGAACGCAAATACGTCTGTTTCTCTCTGTGTTAGAGAATGCTCTCAATAGTCGATCAGTTTATTAAACATCAACCCGACTGGTGTCGAAAACTCAATCTCCATACTGGTACAAAGTGAAAACTCCGGTTTTGACACTGAATTTGCAGCCGGTTACAGAATGGATACAATATTATCAGGAGGCGGTGAATGAGACATTCTGCCGGCTGGTCAGAATGTTTAAAACTATGCAGAGTTGCTCTATCACAGGTTAACCTTGATTAGACGCTGGATTGGAAGAAATGAATTTGGAATTTGTGCTAAAATGTAGACCAATAACGCTAATACATATGACAATAAATAAAATCAATAGAATGAGGGAGCACGACATTTTAATCAATACACATAGTACCAATCTAATACACTATAAAACTTGTTCATTCAATATTTTAACTATTTGGGCGAATGCAACTTGTCCCTTAATTTACAAATATATTGGCAGCTTACTGAAAGTTTAGGTTCTGCCATTTTGGCGCCTTTATTTTGGCCTTGAATAGAAACTGGAAATGTTGGATAAACTCAGCAAGACTGGCAGCATCTGGGGAGAAACAGAATTAAGGATCCGGATTGGAATGACCCTTGTAAAGATGCCAACTATTTACTCTGTTTCTCTACCTATGCTGCCGGAGCTGCTGGGTTTATCCAGCATTTTCTGATTTTAATTCGGATTTCCCGCAGTGTTTTACTTCAATTAATTTTCGGCTTCTTGTCAGTTAGAGAGAAATCCCACACGTAAAATCAGAAACTGACAGATCAAAGAAAACTTTAGATTATGGAGAGATATATGTAGGGAATTGAAGTGCATCTAAACTTGAACTAAAATCTGAATGAGATATTAACATTTTTTACAGTTCCTACTGGAATTTTTAAATGTATTTTGGCGCTAATTTGAAATAATGAATCGGTTGGAATCTGAGAATTTGGCGCCCTTACTTTCCGCCCTCAGCACCGTGGCCTTTCCCGATTGGTGCTTTAAACAGATATCTGATTGGTTTTGTGGAGAAGGTGTCATTAGGTTTTCCCCATATCCAATCAGTAATGTGTGCACCGCCATCCCTCCCCAAGCTATAAGAGAAGTGAATCTGGGCGGTTTTTCTCATTCTCTGTCAAAGTCGTTGTGAGTTTGTTACCATGTCTGGAAGAGGAAAGACCGGCGGGAAAGCTCGGACCAAGCCCAAGTCTCGCTCCTCTCGGGCTGGACTGCAGTTCCCGGTGGGCCGTGTTCACAGGCTCCTGAGAAAGGGCAACTATGCGCAGCGTGTGGGTGCCGGAGCCCCGGTCTACATGGCGGCTGTGCTCGAGTATCTGACAGCTGAAATCCTGGAGCTGGCCGGCAACGCGGCCCGGGACAACAAGAAGAGCCGCATAATCCCCAGACATCTCCAGCTGGCCGTGCGCAACGACGAGGAGCTCAACAAACTGCTGGGAGGAGTGACCATCGCTCAGGGCGGGGTGCTGCCTAATATCCAGGCCGTGCTGCTGCCCAAGAAAAGCAGTTCTGAGCGCTCCCAGAAGAAGTAAGACGACCATTCGTTAATCTAACAACCCAAAGGCTCTTTTCAGAGCCACCCACTTTCTCTGGAAAAAGGGCTGATCGTTGTCAATGAGGTGCTTGCTATTGCATCATACTATCATCGTGCACCTTATCCTGTCCAGGCTTTGACAAAGCGTCATCCGGACTCGAAACTTCAGCTCTTTCCTCCTGACAAAGGCTAGCAGACTTGCTGAGATTTTCCAGCATTTATTCTTTTGCTTTGATCCTGTCCAGAGCTTTTTTAATTCTAGTTTTCAGCTCAGTACTACATTAGTAGATAAGATTTACAGCACAGAAACGGCCGTTCGGCCTATCAATTCTGAGCCGTCTGTCATTCTTTGAGAATTTTAATATGGTAATATATTCTGATAAATGTAGGAACCGAGAATGCCTTTTGCAATCTTTACAGTGTATGAGGAAGCCATTCGGCCCATCGAATCTGTACCAGCGCCGACAGCATCTCGCTCACCCCCCCCCCCCCCCCATTTAACCCGCTAATCCCCCTAATCTACAGATTTTGAAACACTGAGGGGCAATTTATCATGGCTAATCCCCCTAACCTACACATCTTGAGACACCAAGAGACAATTTAACATGGCCAATTCACTTCACCTACACATCTTTGGAGTGTGGGAGGAAACAGGAGAAAACCCATGCAGACACGGGTCAGAATTGAACCCGGGTCCCTGGCACTGAGGCAGTGCGAACCAGTGACACACCTTGCCGCCCGTTGTCCAGTTTTAGAAACATAGAAGGATAGGAGCCTTTCGAGCCTGCTCCACCATTCATTACGGTCATGGCTGATTATCCAACTCAATACCTAATCCTGCTTTTTCTTCATAACTTTTGATCCTATTCGCCCCAAGTGCTATATCCAGCCGCCTCTTGAATACATTCAATGTTTTGGCATCAACTACTTCCTGTGGTAATGAATTCCACAGGCTCACCACTCTTTGGGTGAAGAAATGTCTCCTCACTTCCGTCCTAAATGGTCTATCCTGAATCCTCAGACTGGGTGATTTAGTCAGGACTGAATCTTTCCATTGTAATAAGTTCACAAGTGTCAGGTTTGAGATTATGGTTGGATGCTGGGAAGCAGTTGCAGCACCATGATACACATCAAATGCACGTTTACAGGATACTTCATTTTACGATGTATTACCTCCCATTCTATATTCACCTGGGGGAGGTGGGGGGGGGGGGGGGGTGGAGAGCGGTGGCTGGTAACTGGAAAAAAATAGGCTGTGTGCTCAACCATAATTGCATGTAACTCTATTGAAGCGCCTCACAATGCAACTGTTGTCGTCTTAGGTGCAATCAAGACTATGGCACCAAGAGTACTCAAACTTCCAAGCATTTCTTTAGTTATAGCCAATCAAATTCCTTACAAGAGAGACATTACAGATCCAAGCTGACAACAGGCTCCCCGTTCCTTGCCTTGGCTCAACCAACAAGTTCCAAGCTGGCAGAGGCAAGCATTAGACCCCCTCGATGCACTTGATCTGATCTAGGCCAAAAGGCTTAAATGGCGTTTTTAAAAATTGCTTACACAAGCCTCAGTGTAGCCTCATTGACTTCTATCAAGTGCAGTATCAAAAACTATTCTTGATCTTCACCAAAAGGCCGAGAAACGGGCTTTATTACTTGTGCACAAGGAAAACCCACATACAGTGGGATACACTGCTCGGTGTTCGGTCGATTCATGCAGATTTGCAATTACAGTTCATTACATCAAATGAGAAACAAGCAACATTTTAATCCTAATTTACATACATAATCCACCAATCATTATTGTCCTTTCCTATCCAATAGAAACTGTCTCCTTCTAATCCATCATTAGCATAATATGTCGCCATATCTTGTTTTTGGTATTTGTTCTTTTGCTTGTCTTTAGTTCATCCTATGGCCAAGGCGCAGAACACAGTGATTAAGAAACTGACACAAGGTTTGATTAGTCACTTCTTTGAATAAGCAATCGCCAACCTCACCCAGGCTTTGTCTGCACATAAACACTTTCCATTCTTGCTGACGGCGCTGTCTGCCATAGTTGTTGCAATTTAATTTCCACACACTACTGAAGTACAGAGTTTGAAAAAGAATTTTACTCTCTGAAATGAACAAAATGAAATATATGTATTGTTCTCATTTCCAAACTGACTCACTTTAGAGCACAAGAAATAGCAGCAGGAAAGGCCAACAGTCCCTTCAAGCCTACCCCGCCATTCAACATGATCATGTCTGGTCTATGCTGGCCTCAAGTCCTTTTCTGTCATTTCCCCACAGCCCTCTATCGTACTCATTGTTCTTCTGCAGTGAGGCAAGGAGGAACGATTTGTTGCAGGAGTGCTAGAGTGAGAAATTGACCTCTAAATTACATTTTCGCAGGCTTTATTATTTTTTTTAAGTTTCAAACTAAACCGGAAGTAGGCCGCGGGGTGTTCTGGGAAGGGTTTTTTGGAGTGTTTTTTTTAGCGCGCGGGGGGTTTAAAAGTACTATTCAGCGGGCAGTGGAGTGAGCAGGGAGCAGAGTGAGAGTTGAAGGGCTTTGGCTCATCAGGCTGAGGAGGAAACGGGCAGAGGCAGGGTAGGTCTGTTCTTCGTTTTTCCAGTAATTTAAAGAAAGGGGTAATTCTGAGTGGGAGGCCAGTTTATTGCTGTCGGTGTCGGTGTGGGAGTTCATGGAGTAGCCTAGCCTCCCGGAAGTCCATATCTGCACCAGGTGCGTCGAACTGCAGCTCCTGAGAGACCCCGTTAGGGAACTGGAGCTGCGCCTCGATGACCTTAGTCTAGTCAGGGAAAATGAGAAGTTAATAGAGAGAAGTTACAGGCAGGTCGTCACACCACGGCCACGAGAGGAAGACACGTGCGTCATGGTTAGGAAGCGTAAAGGTGACATACCAGAGAGTGCCCTGGTGGTTGTCCCCC
The DNA here is from genome assembly GCF_964213995.1 of Mustelus asterias. NCBI lineage: Eukaryota > Metazoa > Chordata > Chondrichthyes > Carcharhiniformes > Triakidae > Mustelus > Mustelus asterias. The sequence goes on from NC_135805.1 coordinate 147,806,865, forward strand.
TTAACAGTAAGGGATGGGTGTCAGACGGGAGAGAGGAGGGGAGAGAGCAGTCAGTGATGGGATCCCCTGTGGTTGTCCACCTCCAAAATAAGTACACCACTTCCCCAGTATACCAAATCCCCAGGGCCTGATGGAATCTATCCAAGGCTGCTCAGGGAGACGAGAGATGAAATCGCTGGGCCTCTGACGCAAATCTTTGTCTCGTCACTGAACACAGGTGAGGTCCCAGAGGAATGGAGGATAGCTAATGTGGTCCCATTATTTGAGAAGGGTAGGAAGGATAACCCGGGAAATTATAGGCCGGTGAGCTTGACGTCCGTGGTAGGGAAGTTGTTGGAGAGGATTCTTAGAGATAGGATCTATGCGCATTTAGAAAGGAGTAAAATCATTAACGATAGTCAGCATGGTTTTGTGAGAGGGAGGCCATGCCTCACTAACCTGGTGGAGTTTTTTGAAGAAGTGACTAGAATGGTTGACGTGGGAAGGGCCGTGGATGTCGTCTATATAGACTTTAGTAAAGCATTTGACAAAGTCCCTCATGGTTGGTGCAAAAGGTTGGATCTCATGGGATAAAGGGGGAGGTGGCTAGATGGGTGGAGAACTGGCTTGGTCACAGAAGACATAGGGTGGTAGTGGAAGGGTCTTTTTCGGGCTGGATGCCTGTGACTCGTAGTGTTCCGCAGGGCTCTGTTTTGGGACCTCTGCTGTTTGTGATTTATATAAATGATCTGGAAGAAGGTGAAACTGGGGTGATCAGTAAGTTTGCGGACGACACGAAAATGGCTGGACTTGCAGATAGTGAGGAACATTGTCAGAGGCTACAGAAGGATATAGATAGGCTGGAAATTTAGGCAAAGAAATGGCAGATGGAGTTCAATCCAGATAAATGCAAAGTGATGCATTTTGGTAGAACTAACGTAGGGGGAAGCTATACGATAAATGGCAGAACCATAAAGGGCATAGATACGCAGAAGGACCTGGGTGTGCAAGTCCACAGATCCTTGAAAGTGACGTCACAGGTGGAGAAGGTAGTGAATAAGGCATATGGCATGTTGCCTTTATAGGACGGGGCATAGAGTATAAAAGTTGGGGTCTGATGTTGCAGTTGTATCGAGCGTTGGTTCGGCCGCATTTGGAATACTGCGCCCAGTTCTGGTCGCCACACTACCAAAAGGACGTGGAGGCTTTGGAGAGAGTGCAGAGGAGGTTTACCAGGATGTTGCCTGGTATGGAAGGGCTTTGTTATGAGGAGAGATTGGGTAAACTGGGGTTGTTCTCCCTGGAAAGACGGCAGATGAGGGGTGACCTAATAGAGGTGTATAAAATTATGAAAGGCATAGATAGGGTGAACGGTGGGAAGCTTTTTCCCAGGTCGGTGGTGACGTTCACGAGGGGTCATAGGTTCAAGGTGATGGGGGGGAGGTTTAACACGGATATCAGAAGGACGTATTTTACACAGAGGATGGTGGGGGCCTGGAATGTGCTGCCGGGCAAGGTGGTGGAGGCGGACACACTGGGAACGTTTAAGACTTATCTAGATAGCCACATGAATGGAGTGGGCATGCAGGGATACAAAAGAATGGTCTAGTTTGGACCAGGGAGCGGCACGGGCTTGGAGGGCCGAAGGGCCTGTTCCTGTGCTGTATTGTTCTTTGTTCTTGATACTTTGGGGGGGGGGGGGGGGGGGATGACCCTCCAGGGGTAAGGCACGATGACCAGGTCACTGGCACGGAATCGGGCTCTGTGGCTCAGAAGGGAAAGAGGGGGACTAGGAGAGCAATAGTAGTGGGGGATGCAATAGTTGGAGGCACAGACAGGCGGTTCTGTGGTCGTGAACGAGACTTCAGGATGGTAGTCTGCCTCCCTGGTGCCGGGGTCCTGGATGTCTCTGAGCAGGTAGGAAGCATCCTAAAAGGGGCGGGTAACCAGACAGACGTCATTGTCCACATTGGTGCAAATGACGTCGGCAGAAAGAGCAGGGAGGTCCTGCGAGAGCAATTCAGGGAGTTGGGTAGTAGGCTAAAAAGCAGGGCCTTTAGGGTAGCAAACTCTGGACTACTCCCAGTGCCACGTGCTAGTGAGGCTCGGAACAGGGAGACTGCACAGCTAAACGCGTGGCTAAACGACTGGTGCAGGAAGGAGGGTTTCGACTTTGTGGATCACTGGGAAGTCTTCAAGAGAGGATGGCACCTGTACAAGAAGGACGGGTTACACCTAAACTGGAGGGGCATGAATATCCTAGCTGAGAGTTTTGCTCGTGTGGTTCGGGTGGGTTTAAACTAATGTGGCAGGGGGGTGGGGATCAGAACAATAGGTCAATAAGCATAGAGGCTGGGGACGAGGTTGGGGCCAAGACAAGGCTATCTAAGGGGAAGAGCATTCTGGGGAGGATGACCTCAGTGGGCCTGGAGGTCTGGAGTGCATCTGCTGCAATGCAAGGAGCGTCACAGACAAGACAGATGAGCTTAGAGCCTTAACGCTTGCGCGGAACTTGGATGTGGTTGCAGTGACGGAGACCTGGTTAAAAGAAGGACAGGACTGGCAGCTGAATATTCCGGGGTATAAGTGTTTTAGGCGAGACAGAGAAGGGGCTCGGAGTGGTGGGGGAGGAGCAATGCTGGTTAGGGAGCATATTACAGCGGCACAGAGGGTGGGCAATTTGGAAGGGTCAGGTAACGAGTCACTGTGGGTGGAGCTCAGAAACAGGAAGGGTGCAGTCACTATGCTGGGGGTATACTACAGGCCTCCCAACAGTCCACGGGAAGTTGAGGAACGGATATGTAAGGAGATTCTGGACAGGTGCAGAAAAAATAGGGTTGTTGTAGTGGGAGACTTTAATTCCTCTTGTATAGACTAGAAATCGCTTAGGGCGGGGGGCCTGGACGGGGAAGAATTTATAAAATGCGTACAGGAAGGTTCTTTGGAACAATATGTTGACAGTCCAACTAGGGAGGGGGCCATACTGGACCTAGTGCTGGGGAATGAGCCCGGTCAGGTCATCAATGTTTCAGAAGGGGAACATGTGGCAAATAGTGACGACAATTCTGTAAACTTAGGATAGTAATGGAAAAAGATGAGTGTTGTCCTATGGGTAAGGTGCTGAATTGGGGGAAGGCTAACTACAGCTGGATTAGGCAGGATTTGGTGGCTGTTGATTGGGAAAGGCTGTTCGAGGGTAAATCAACATCTGGCATGTGGGAATCTTTTAAGGAGCAGTTGATAGGACTGCAGGACAGGCATGTGCCTGTAAAGAGGAAGGATAGGAAAGGTAGGAATCGGGAGCCGGGGATAACCAGTGAAATTGGGGGTCTAATCAAAAAGAAAAAAGAGGCATACATGAGGTCCAGGCAGCTAAAAACAGATGGAGCACTGGAGGAATACAGAGAAAGTAGAAAAGAACTCAAACAGGGAGTTAGAAGGGCAAAAAGGGGTCACAAAATGTCCTTGGCAGACAGGATTAAGGAGAATCCTAAGGCATTTTATACATACGTTAGGAACAAGAGGGTTGTTAGGGAAAGAATCGGACCTCTCAGGGACAAAGGAGGGGAATTATGCTTGGAACCAAAGGAAGTAGGAGAGATCCTAAATGAATACTTTGCATCAGTATTCACAAAGGAGAGGGACATGTTGACTGGTAATGTCTCAGAGAGATGTGTTGACCCATTCGAAAAAATCTCAATTACAAGGGAGGAAGTGTTAGGTTTTTTAGGAAACATTAAGACAGACAAATCCCCAGGGCCAGATGGCATCTATCCTAGACTCCTCAGGGAGGCAAGAGATGAAATTGCTGGGCCTCTAACAGAAATCTTTGTCTCTCCACTGGACACAGGTGAGGTCCCAGAGGATTGGAGGATAGCAAATGTGGTCCCGTTATTTAAGAAGGGTAGAAAGGATAGCCCGGGTAATTATAGGCTGGTGAGCTTGACATCCGTGGTAGGGAAATTGTTGGAGAAGATTCTTAAAGTTAGGATATGTGCGCATTTAGAACTGAATAATCTAATTCGCAATAGACAGCACGGTTTTGTACGAGGGAGGTCATGCCTCACAAATTTGGTTGAGTTTTTTGAGGAGGTAACAAAAACGATTGACGAGGGAAGGGCCGTGGATATCATCTATATGGATTTTAGTAAAGCATTTGACAAGGTCCCTCATGGCAGGCTGGTGCAAAAGGTTAAATCTCACGGGATAAAAGGTGAGCTAGCTAGATGGGTGGAGAACTGGCTTCGCCATAGAAGACAGAGGGTAACAGTGGAGGGGTCTTTTTCCGATTGGATGTCTCTGACTAGTGGAGTTCCGCAGGGTTCTGTACTGGGACCTCTGCTGTTTGTGATATATATAAATGATTTGGAGGAAGATGTAGCTGGTGTGATCAGTAAATTTGCGGATGACACAAAGATTGCTGGAGTTGCGGATAGTGATGAAAATTGTCAGAGAATACAGCAGGATATAGATAGGCTGGAACATTGGGCGGAGAAATGGCAGATGGAGTTTAATCCAGATAAATGCGAAGTGATGCATGTCGGTAGATCTAATGTAAGGGGGAGCTATACAATAAATGGCAGAACCATCAGGAGTATAGACACACAGAGGAACCTGGGTGTACAAGTCCACAGATCCTTAAAGGTGGCAGCACAGGCGGCGAGGGTGGTCAAGAAGGCATATGGCATGCTTGCCTTTATTGGATGGGGCATAGAATATAAAAGTTGGCATATGATGTTGGAGCTGTATAGAACGTTGGTTTGGCCACATTTGGAATACTGCGTCCAGTTCTGGTCGCCACACTACCAGAAGGACATGGAGGCTTTGGAGAGAGTACAGAAAAGATTTACCAGGATGTTGCCTGGTATGGAGAGTCTTAGCTATGAGGAGAGGTTGGGTAAACTGGGGTTGTTCTCCCTGGAAAGACGAGGATGAGGGGTGACCTAATAGAGGTGTATAAAATTATGAAGGGCATAGATAGGGTGAACCGTGGGAAGCTTTTTCCCAGTTCAGAGGTAACGAACACAAGGGGTCACGGGTTCAAGGTGAGGGGGGCAAGGTTCAACACAGATGTCAGGGGGATGTATTTTACACAGATGGTGGTGGGGGCCTGGAATGCACTGCCAAGCAAGGTGATTGAGGCGGACACGCTGGGATCGTTTAAGACTTATCCAGATAGCCACATGAACAGACTGGGAATAGGGGGATACAAACGAATGGTCTAGTTGGGCATATGAGCGGCGCAGGCTTGGAGGGCCGAAGGGCCTGTTCCTGTGCTGTATTGCTCTTTGTCCTTTGTTCTATTCCTCAATCTATCAAATATTTATCTCCCTCCACTTTAAATGCTTCTCACGTTCCAGCCGCCACCACCCTTTGGCCTGAGAATTCCAGAGATTCACCACCATCCGTGAGCACAAATGTCTACGCACCTCAGTTGTCAATGACAGACCCTCTATCTGTCCACTCATTCAAAGCTCTCGCACTCGTGAAAACATCTCTTCATCTATCCCAAGGAATACAGACCGGTATTATTTAGTCTCTCTGAGAGAAATCATCCAAACTCATGGAACCTTACAAAAATCTAACACGATTCCACTGGGTAGATTCAGAACGAATGTTCCCAATGGTGGGGGAGTCCAAAAGCTGAGGTCATAGCTTGAGGAAAAGGAGCAAAACTTTTAGGACCGAGGTGAAGAGAAATTCCTTCACCGGTGTTGAATGTGTGGAATTCACTACCACAGGGAGTAGTTGAGGACAAAAAGGTTTTGGAATTTCAAAAATAAATTAGATATAGCTCTTGGGTTTAAAAGGAATCAAGGGATATGAGGGAAAGGTGGGATCAGGATACTAAATTTCAGGATCAACCATGATCATAATGAATGGCGGACCAGGGTCGAAGGGCCGAATGTCCTACTCCTTCTTCTAGTTTCTACGTTAAAACGTCAATATTATTGCATTTTTACTGTTATAACAAATTGAAATGTTTTGCAATGTGTCCTTCAGATTTCATATGAGTAAAGTAGACCTCTGCAACAAAAATTATCCGCCAATCTTGTCAGGATTTAACTTGTGCAAAATCAGCCACCAATGAGAAAGGGGTAAATAACAGAAATTGACGTAATCCTAAATGAGCCAATCATGAAAACTGGTTCTCAGCAATCCTTCATTAGCATAGAGCCCAGGGCTTGGTGATGAAAGAAGCGGCCCTGGTGTCTGCAGTGAAACAGTACCATGGCTGAAGACAAGAAAACAGCAGGAGCACCCAAGAAAGGGTCCAAGAAAATCGTGAAGAAAACGGCCTCGAAGGGCAGCAAGAAGAGGAAGAGGACCAGGAGGGAGAGTTACTCCATCTACATCTACAAAGTGATGAAGCAGGTTCACCCCGACACCGGCATCTCCTCGAAGGCCATGAGCATCATGAACTCGTTCGTTAACGACATCTTCGAGCGCATCGCGGGTGAAGCTTCCCGCCTGGCCCATTACAACCGGCGGCAGACCATTAGCTCCCGGGAGATCCAGACCGCCGTGCGCCTGCTGCTGCCCGGGGAACTGGCGAAGCACGCCGTGTCGGAGGGGACAAAGGCGGTGACCAAGTACACCAGCTCCAAGTAAAACTGCACAATGCACTGAAAAAATATACCCCAAAGGCTCTTCTAAGAGCCACCCACACCTCCCAACAGAGCAATGCCATCTGTACAGAATCCTTTTCGAGTTTTGTTTTTGAACAAACATTTCCTGCAATTGTATGTGTGTGCCTGAAACACAAAGGCTCATGCAGTTTCACTGCCCGTGTTTGTCCGTTTAGTCGGTGTATGGTAATACTTTTATTATCAGCGTATGTTATTGTGTGAGCGGGTGTCAGTATTTGTGTGATGATTTTGTACGTGCATTGTAGTTTGATCAATCTGATAACTCAGTTTTTGTCAGCATCAGTATGTGTGGTGGTGTATGTGTATCTGTGGTTGTTTCGGTTGCGGCAATTTTCTATGATAGCTGACTCAGTTTTTGTCAGGTATGTGTGATTGATGCCTTTGTATGTATCATCGTGTATTTGCGTTCGTATGTTAGTTTTCTGAGCTTGTGTCGATCGTTTTTGTCGATTATTAAAATTAATACTCCGCCTTTGTTCCGCCCGTACTAAGCCAAATCCTTCAAGCTTCAGTCACCTGATGTTTGTTCTCTTTCGTTGATAGAATGAATTCAGTATGTGCCAATATGTAGCAGTTCGGTCTCCAGTTTACAACAGTTTAAAATAAAAGCCAGCACTTCGTTTTGGAATCATCGTTTAAAATTCACTTAATCTTTGAAGCCTCATTTCTGCAAAGATTAACCTGAAAAAGTGTCAGGTTACAGAATGTGTGAATAGGCTGTTCGGTCCAAGAAATTGAACACACAGAAAAACTAGCTTACAGCAACGAAGCTGTGGTTTATGAAGAAATGTATAATAATCCGTCAGGAGAAATGTATTTGCGAAATCTAATAGCAGATTGAGAATTATTGCCTCCTGATGTGAAATTCTATATCAAACCGCTGCTTATTTCACAAATATATTGGCAGCCTTTTCAAATCTGGGGCAAAAAGAAAACCGTTTGGCGCCTGGGAAATTTGGCGCGCTTTATTTTCCATCCTCGTCGCATTTTCCTGTCTGGATTGATGAAGAATGAGCTGTTTGATTGGTACCATGAACCAGCCAATGGGACCCAGTGCAGAGGGTCCAGTCGCAAGTGTGCCCAGCACTATTCTTGAGGAAGGTACAAGAGGGGCAATAGTGGGTAGGTTTTATCAGACTCCTGTGAGTTCAACAAGCTGCTAGGAGGGGTGACCCCGATTACCCAAAGGCTATTTTCAGAGCCATTCACATTCTCTATGAAAGGGTTACGATATTTGAGTTTTCACTAGAGTAGCAAAGCTTTATTTTATTGTATGAAGAGGCAGGCACTTCAGCCATTGTCAGCATCTCCCCAGATGTATCACATTTATTTCCAAGTTTAATTTTATTTATTAGGGTCACAAGTACAAAGAACAAAGAAAATTACAGCACAGGAACAGGCACTTGGGCCCTCCAAGCCTGCACTTACCATGCTGCCCGACTGAACTAAAACCCCCTACCCTTCTGGGGACCATATCCCTCTATTCCCAGCCTATTCAAGACGCCCCTTAGAAGTCCCTATTGTATCTGCTTCCACTACCTACCCCGGCAGCGAGTTCCAGGCACCCACTTCCCTTTGTGTAATAAAAAAAATTGCCTCGTACATCTCCTTTAAATCTTGCCCCTCACACCTTAAACCTATGCCCCAAGCAATTGACTCTTCCACCCTGGGAAAAAGCTTCTGACTATCCACTCTGTCCATGCCCCTCAGAATCTTGTAGACTTCTATCAGGTCGCCCCTCAACCTCCATCATTCCAGTGAGAACAAACCAAGTTTCTCCAACCTCTCCTCACAGCTAATGCCCTCCATACCAGGCAATATCTTGGTAAATCTTTTCTGTACCTTCTCCAAAGCCTCCACATCCTTCTGGTAGTGTGGTGACCAGAATTGAACACTATATTCCAGTGCGGCCTAACTAAAGTTCTATAAAGTGGCAACATGACTTACCAATTTTTAAACTCAATGCCCTGGCCAATGAAAGCAAGTATGTCGTATGCCTCCTTGACTACATTCTGCGCTGCCACTTTCAGTGACCTGTGCACCCAGATCTCTCTGCCTATCAATATTCTGAAAGGTTCTGCCATTTGCTGTATATTTCCTATCTGCATTAGACCTTCCAAAATGCATTACCTCACATTTGTCCGGATTAAACTCCATCTGCCATCTCTCCACCCAAGTCTTCAACCAATCTATATCCTGCTGTATCCTCTGATGGTCCTCATCACTATCTACAAATCCACCAACCTTTGTGTTGTCCGCAAACATACTAATCAAAACAGTTTTATTTTCCTCCAAATCATTTATATATATTACAAACAGCAAAGGTCCCAGCACTGATCCCTGAGGAATGCCACTTGTCACAGCCCTCCATTCAGAAATGTACCCTTCCACTGCTACCCTCTGTCTTCTATAACCAAGTAAGAAGTTTAACAACACCAGGTTAAAGTCCAACAGGTTTGTTTGGTAGCAAAAGCCACACAAGCTTTCGGAGCTACAAGCCCCTTCTTCAGGTGAGTGGGAATTCTGTTCACAAACAGAGCATATAAAGACACAAACTCAATTTACATGAATAATGGTTGGAATGCGAATACTTACAACTAATCAAGTCTTTAGGAAACAAAACAATGTGAGTGGAGAGAGCATCAAGGCAGGCTAAAAAGATGTGTATTGTCTCCAGACAAGACAGCCAGTGAAACTCTGTGGGGGTTACAAATAGTGTGCCATGAACCCAATATCCCGGTTGAGGCCGTCCTCGTGTGTGCGGAACTTGGCTATCAGTTTCTGCTCAGCGACTCTGCGCCGTCGAGTGTCGCAAAGGCCACCTTGGAGAACGCTTACCCGAATATCAGAGGCCGAATGCGCGTGACCGCTGAAGTGCTCCCCAACAGGAAGAGAACAGTCTTGCCTGGTGATTGTCGAGCGGTGTTCATTCTATAACCAAGCCAGTTTTGTATTCACCTTGCCAGCTCACCTCTGATCCCATGCGACTTCACCTTCTGCACCAGTCTGCCATGAGGGACCTTGTCAAAGGACTTACTGAAGTCCATGTAGACAACATCCACTGCCCTACCGTCATCAATCATCTTTGTCACTTCCTCGAAAAACTCGATCAAGTTAGTGAGACACAACCTCCCCTTCGCAAAACCATGTTGCCTCTTGCAAATATGTCCATTTATTTCCAAGTGGGAATAAATACTGTCTCGAAGAATCCTCTCCAATAATTTCCCTACCACTGATATAAGGCTCACTGGCCTGTAATTACCTGGATTATTCTTGCTACCCTTCTTAAACAAAGGAACAACATTAGCAGTTCTCCAATCCTCTGGGACCTTTCCTGTAGCCAATGAGGAAACAAAAATTTCTCTCAGTGCCCTAGCAATTTCCTCCGTTGCCTCTCTGAGTATTCTGGAGTATATCCCATTAGGCCCTGGGGACTTGTCAACCTTAATGTTTCTCAAGAACCCCAATGCCGCCTCCTTTTTGACCTCAACATGACTCAAACTATCTACACACCCTTTCCCAGACTCATCGACCAAGTTCTTCTCTTTGGTGAATACTGAAGCAAAGTACTCATTTAATATCTCGTTAATTTCCTCTGGCTCCACGCATAGATTCCCTCCTCTGTCCTTGAGTGAGCCAACCCTCTCCCAGGCAACCCTCTTGCTCTTTATATACGTATAAAAAGCCTTGGGATTTTTCTTCATCCAGCTGGCCAATGCTTTTTCGTGACCCCTTTTAGCCCTTCTTACTCCTTGCTTAAGTTTCCTTCTACTTTCATTGTGTTCCATACTTGCTTCATATGTTCCCAGCTTCCTAGCTTTGACAAATGCTTCCTTTTTCTCGTTGACTATGCTCACAATATCGCTCATTATCCAAGGTTCCCAAAACTTGCCATACTTATCTTTCATCCTTACAGGAATGTGCCGGTCCTGAACACCTATCAACTTACACTTGAAAGCCTCCCACATTCCAGATGTTGATTTGTCCTCAAACATCTGACCCCAATCTACATTCTTCAGTTCCTGCCTAATATTTTTGTAATTAGCCTTCCCCCAATTTAGCACCTTAACTTGAGGACTACCCATATCTTTATCCATCAGTACCTTAAAGCTTACAATTGTGGTCCCTATTCCCAAACTGTTCCCTGACTGAAACATCGACCACCTGGTCGGGCTCATTTCCCAATATCAGGTCCCTTCCCTAGTTGGACTATCTACATATTGTTTCAAGAAGCCATTCTGGATGCTCCTTACACACTCTGCCCCATCCACGCCCCTAGCACTAAATGAGTCCCAGTCAATATAGGGAAAGTTAAAATCTCCCACCACAACAATCCTGTTACTTTTACACCGTGCCAAAATCTGCTACATATCTGTTCCTCTATCTCCCACTGACAGTTGGGCGGCCGATAGTAAACCCCAACATTGTGACTGCACCCTTCCTATTCCTGAGCTCTACCCATATTGTCTCGCTGTATGAACAATGAATGAATGAACACCGCTCGACAATCACCAGGCAGGAGTGTTCCCTTCCAGTCGGGTAACACTTCAGCAGTCACGGGCATTCAGCCTCTGATCTTCAGGTAAGTGTTTTCCAAGGCAGCCTTCACGACACATGACAACACAGATTCGCTGAGCAGAAACTGATAGCCAAGTTCCGCACACATGAGGACGGCCTCAACTGGGATCTTGGGGTCATGTCACACTGTCTGTAACCCCCACAACTTGCCTAGGCTTGCAAAATCTCACTAATTGTCCTGGCTGGAGACAATACACACCTCTTTAACCTGTGCTTGGCCCTCTCTCCACTCACATTGTCTGTACCTTTAAGACTTAATTACCTGTAAAGACTCACATTCCAACCATTATCTTGTAAATTGAGTTTGTGTCTTTATATGCCTTGTTTGTGAACACAAGTCCTCACTCACCTGATGAAGGAGCTTGAGACTCCGAAAGCTAGTGCTGCCAAATAAACCTGTTGGACTTTAACCTGGTGTTGTGAGATTTCTTACTAATATTCTCCTTAACCAGTAGTGCAACTCCCCCACTCCTTTTACATCCCCCTCTATCCCACCTGAAATATCTGTGTCCTGTAATGTTAAGCTGCCAATCCTGTCCTTCCCTTAACCAAGTCTCAGTAATGGCAACAACATCATAGTTCCAAGTACTAATCCCAAGCTCTAAGTTCATCTGCCTTACCTGTTACAACTCTAGCATTGAAATAAATGCACTTCAGTCCACCAGCTCCTCTTTCATTAGTAACCACACCCTGCCTGCTCTTTCTCAGGTGAGTCTTATTGTCCCTACTCTCTGGTTCCCCTTCAACTAATTCACCTTTGCTTTGGATCCCACCCCACTGCCAAACTAGTTTAAATAGGTAGGCTTACATTAACACTAAAAAATGAAGTTACTATGAAAATCTCCTCATCACCACACTCCAGTGCCTGTTCGGGTACACTGACGGAGAATTTAGCATGCCCAATGCATCTAATTAGCATGTCTTCCAGACTGAGAGAGGAAACTGGAGTGTCCGGAGGAAACCCACGCAGACATGGGGGGGGGGGGGGACGTGCAGACTCCACACAGACAGTGACCCAAGCCGGAAATCATACCCAGCTCCCTGGCACTGTGAGGCACCAGTGCTAACCATTGTGCATCATGCCACCCAATTCAACTACCAGTACAATGAGACTTAAAAACTACACCAATATAAGTCCAAAGATGTGCAGGTTTGATGGATTGGCTATGCTAAATTGCCCCTTAGTGTCCAAAGTTGGGCAGGCGAGATGGATTGGCTATGCTAAATTGGCCCTTCGTGTCAACAATGTGTAGGTTAGGTGGATTGGCTATGCTAAATTGCAAGTCGCAAGTTCATTCCAAATATAACACTCTGGTCCCCTATGTGAACAAGCATTTAATTCTACATTTACCAATTAGTGGTACTGTGTGCAAAGGTGAGATAAATTTGACTTTTGCCACTCTCCAGTAAGGTCGGTGTTTGTGGAAATGGTTAGGTCTCTCCTGAGTTATGTAAAGGTGGGATTTATTCAGATTTAGACAGACTGTTGATGTGAAATTCATTCTGACTCTCAACCTTTGGCAGTATGCTTAATGGCAGAAGTAGCAAATGTATTTTGGATTTTTCTCTTTTATAATCTGTATGAATTGAGATTTCCTTCTGAACCTGACAGGCACTGGTATTGTTTGTAAGTGTGAAATGTTTTCATTATCTATCAGTCTCTAATGTACATGTGCACGAGGAAACAGTTCAATATCAAGGTGAAATCAACTCAATTTTATTCACACTCTGGGAATATCGGCGAATGTGGAAGTCTTTCTGACTCCAAAGCTATGGTAAAATGTGTGTGTTTGAGAGGGTTTTTCTTCTCGAATTATCGGTTTAAAGTAAAGCTAAAGGTGATTAATTAGTCACAAGTAAGGCTTACATTAACACTGCAATGAAGTTACTGTGAAATTCCCACAATGTTATGCGATTCTAAAATTAATTCTTCTGATATGCTTCTCTTTTGTTCTCAATATTACTGTGAGATGAATGCTGTATCACTCAGTCAATATGTATTTGATGTGATTTAAAACTGAGTGTTTTGAATTATATGTGTGCATCTGTGTTTTCTTTTGATCTGGTATTATATTTGACTGTGATTCATTATCAAATTGTCATTCTGTGTCTCAGTGCCAAACATGGTGTAAGTGTGCAGCAATCCTTAATCTTCGAGCTGTTATGATGGTCATCCATGTATTTGCAAGATCCATTACATAATTTTCCACACTTTAGTACTCAATACTTTGGTCTGTATGACTATTTGAATTTTGTTTTCCTGTTGTATCACATTATTTGCAGATTGTTTGTATTAATCTAAGGAGGAATATTGGCCAAGCCTATTATTTCTATCTGTCTGGTTTTAGATCAGAGTTGTCGGCGTTGATCGTTTGTGAATACTGACCAGTGTGAATTGAAAGGATATCTGTTATTTTATGAATATGAAGAAGAGGAATGCATCCATCTGTCAATGCCAATCAACATGTTTGTACTGCTCCATGCATGTGTGTGCTTTTTAATGTAACTCCAGTAGGTTGGACTGCAGCTATCCCCATGATAGCAGAAGTGATGCCAGTTCTGCATTTGTGATTGGTTATTTATTAGTGTCACAAGTAGGCTTACAGTAACACTGCAATGAAGTTACTGCAAAAATCCACAAGTCGCCACACTCCGGTGCCTGTTCGGGTACTCTGAGGGAGAATTTAGCATGGCCAATGCACCTAACCAGCACATCTTTTGGACTGTGGGAGGAAACGGGAGCACCCAGAGGAAACCCACACAGGCACGAGGAGAACGTGCAAACTCCACACAGCCAGTAACCCAAGCTGGGTGCCTGGCACTGTGAGGCAGCAGTGCTAACCACTGTGCCACCATGCTGCCCAATGGTAACTACAGTTGTGAGGAACAGGTCATAATATACCTTCTGGCTTGAGATGAGAAATTATGCAATATATTCTGGCTCCAAAAAGTTTATTGCTTTGAAAACAAGAAACAGAAACAACATATTATGTAAGTTACAAACTGATGTGGATTGGAATATGTTGATGATATTATAATGAGTGAGTATGTCCATATTTTGTCTAAGGGCTGTTGAGGACCAAGAGAGGTGCAAAGATTGCAAACGTCTGCCAAAGCTGCTTGGTAGGAGCATTAGGTTTTTGTAAGTTATCAGCATCCAGACACAATTGAACCTCTGACCTATTCCTCGATTTGGACTTGTCTGACAGTGCAGTAAAAGTGTCACAGTGCTGGTGTTAATCTCCCATTGCAGTGTGACTACCTGCAAAATTAAGCATCATGTCCTACAAGTGGCAAGCACAGGCTGAATAATCAGGTCTGTTGAACTGAGGTTAAAGCTGGTGTGTTTAACAGATTGGAGGAAAGAAATCAGCACTGATCTATGGGGGGATTTCCAAATGCGCAATTTTGGAAATCTCATTGAACAGGATGTTTGAAATGTATCCCTCCACACTTCGCTGCTGCATGAACTAACAGCATTTTGTAAATATTCCCCATTTTCACAGAGTGAGCCGCTGCTCAAATTGTTCACTGCCCAATAGCAACAAGCAGGACGAGATTGGAATGGAAACAGAAAGTGCTGGGAAATCTCAGTCAGTCCGGCAGCATCTGTACAGAGAGAAACAGAGTTTAATGTGTTGAGTCCAATATGAATCTTTACTACAAGGTCCCACATCAGAGGTTAGCATGTGAAATTACAGCACGTGGGATTGGGGATAGTGCATTGAGATGGAATGAAAACTGGTTGGCAGGCAGGAAACAAAGACGAGGAATAAAACGGTATGTTTCCAATGGTCAGCAACGACGAGTGGGGGAACCACAAGGATCACTGCTGGGACTCCAGCTATTCACAATGTACCTTAATGATTTAATTTAAATGAGGGAACTGAAAGTAATATTCAAATTTGCAGATGACACAAAGCTGGGTGGGAGGCTGAGCTGTGAGAATGATGCAGAGTTGCTTCAATGTGATTTGGACAAGTTGAGTGAGGGAGCAAATGCTTGGCACATGCAGTATAGGGTTAGTAAACCTGAGGTTATCCACTCTGGTAGCAAAAACAGGAAGGCAGATTAAGTGAATGGCTTCAGATTGGGAGAGGAGAATGTGCAACAGGTCCTTGGTGTCTTTGTACTCCAATTGCTGAAAGTATGCATGCAAGTGCAGCAGGGGGTAAACAAGGCAAATTATATGTTGGCCTTCATAGTGAGAGGATTCGAGTACAGGAACAGAGGTGACTTGCTGCAATTTGGACTTTGGCCAGACACACCTGGAATACTGTGTGCAGTTTTAGAGTTGTAGAGTCATGCACTGACAATAATTACCTCTAAAGTCACGCTAATCCCATTTTCCTGCACTTTTCCCATATCCTTCAATGTTGTGATAGTTCAAGTGCTTATCCAAATACTTTAAGATTGTAAGGTTTCCATTACCTTTCCAGGTAATACATTCCAGAATCCCACCACCCTCGACTCTTTCTTTCATAAATCCCCTCTGAATCTCCTGCCTCTTACCCTAAAACTATGCCCCCTTGTGATTGACCCCACACCTGAGGGGAACAGCTGCTTCTTATTAACCAGGTCCAGATCCTTCATAATCTTATACATCTCAATCATGTACCCCCCACCCCACCCTTCTCTGCTCTAAATAAAACAATCCAAACTTGTTCTGTTCAATTTCTCCTCATAGCTCAGATGCTCCGTCCCAGGCAACATCGTGGTGAATCTCCTCTGTACCCACTCTAGTGCTATCACATCCTTCCTATAGTGAGGTGACCAGAACTGCACACAGTATTCTAGCTGTGGCCTAACCAATGCTCTGTATAATGCCAACATTATCTCCTTGCTCTTGTACTGAATACAACCACTGATAAAAGCAAGCTTCCCATATTCCTTTTAAATATCCTATTCACATCCTCTGCCACCTCCTGGGATCTGTGAATAATTACCTCGGCATCTCTGTCCCTCCGAACTACCCAGTGTCCGGCCATTCATTAAATTATCCCTCCTCTTGTTTCTTCTTCCAAAGTGCATCACCTTGCACTGATCAGAGTTAAGTACCATCTGCCACGGCTCTGCCCATTTGAAAAACCTACGTATATTTTCCTGCAACCTATGACCTTCTTCATTATTAAACACCCTACCAATATTGGTGTCATCTTCAAACTTATTTATCATTCCCCCACATTGTTATCTATATCCTAGGTAGAATCCTACATTGCAGAAGGAGGCCATTCAGCCCATCGAGTCTGCACCGACCACAATCCCACTCAGGCCGTATCCTCATAAACCCTAGCTGGTCCCCCTAACACCAAGGGGCAATTTAGCATGGCCAATCAACCTAACCAGCACATCTTTGGACTGTGGGAAGGAATGGAGCATCCTGAGGAAACCCACACAGACACAGGGAGAACATGCAAACTCCACTCAGACCCTCCAAGCCGGGAATCAAACCCAGGTCCCTAGTGCTGTGAGGCAGCAGTGCTAACCACTGTGCCACTTATATACAACAAATAATAAGGGACCTAGAACTGATCCTTGTGTCACACCACTGGACACCGGCCTCCAGTCACTCAAACAGCCTTCTACCATCACAATTTGTTCCTATTACCAAGCCAGTTTCAGATCCATCTTGCTAAGTTTCCCTGAATTCCATTTGCTTTAACCTTCTCAATCAGTCTCCCATGTGGGACTTTGTCAAAAAGCTTTGCTAACATCCAGATAAACTACATCAACTGTGCTTCCCTCATCCAGACACTCGATCACATTTTCAAAAAGTTCTATCAAATTTGTTAGGCAAATCCCTCTGACAAAGCCATGCTGACTATCCCTAATGGATATTAACTCGCTTCATTCTATTCATACGTTAGGAACAAAAGAGTTGTCAGGGAGAAAATCGGACCTCTCAGAGACAAAGGAGGGGAATTATGCTTAGAACCAAAGGAAATAGGGGAGATCCTAAATGAATACTTTGCATTGGTATTCACGAAGGAGAGGGACGTGTTAACCGGGAGTGTCTTGGAGGGAGGTGTTGACCCGTTAGAGAAAATCTCCATTACAAGGGAGGAAGTGTTAGGTTTTTTAGGGAACATTAAAACTGACAAAGCCCCAGGGCCTGATGGCATCTATCCTCGACTGCTCAGGGAGATGAGAGATGAAATTGCTGGGCCTCTGACGGAAATCTTTGTCGCTTCTTTGGACACAGGTGAGGTCCCTGAGGAGGATAGCGAATGTGGTCCCGTTGTTTAAGAAGGGTAGCAGGGATAACCCGGGAAATTATAGGTCGGTGAGCTTGACGTCCGTGGTAGGGAAGTTGTTGGAGAGGATTCTTAGAGACAGGATATGTGTGCATTTAGAATGGAACAATCTCATTAGTGACAGACAGCATGGTTTTGTAAGAGGGAGGTTGTGCCTTATACATTTGGTGGAGTTTTTTGAGGAAGTGACAAAAACAGTTGACGAAGGAAGGGCCGTGGATGTCGTCTATATGGATTTCAGTAAGGCATTTGACAAAGTCCCACATGGCAGGTTGGTTAAGAAGGTTAAGGCTCATGGGATACAAGGAGAAGTGGCTAGATGGGTGGAGAACTAGCTTGGCCATAGGAGACAGAGGGTAGCGGTCAAAGGGTTTTTTTCCGGCTGGAGGTCTGTGACCAGTGGTATTCCGCAGGGCTCTGTACTAGGACCTTTGCTATTTGTGATATATATAAATGATTTGGAAGGTGTAACTGGTGTTATCAGCAAGTTTGCGGATGACACGAAGATGGCTGGACCTTGCGGATAGCGATGAGCATTGTCGGGCAATACAGCAGGATATAGATAAGCTGGAAAATTGGGTGGAGAGATGGCAGATGGAATTTAATCTGGATAAATGCGAAGTGATGCATTTTGGAAGAAATAATGTAGGGAGGAGTTATACAATAAATGACAGGGCCATCAAGAGTATATGATGGCTCTGCTATTTATATGGCAGAGGGACCTAGGTGTGCAAGTCCACAAATCCTTGAAGGTGGCAACATAGGTGGAGAAGGTGGTCAAGAAGGCATATGGTATGCTTGCCTTTATAGGATGGGGTATAGAGTATAAAAGCTGGAGTCTGATGATGCAGCTGTATAGAACGCTGGTTAGGCCACATTTGGAGTACTGCGTCCAGTTCTGGTCGCCGCACTACCAGAAGGACGTGGAGGTGTTAGAGGGAGTGCAGAGAAGGTTTACCAGGATGTTGCCTGGTATGGAGGTTCTTAGCTATGAGGAGAGATTGGGTAAACTGGGGTTGTTCTCCCTGGAAAGACGGAGAATGAAGGGAGATCTAATAGAGGTGTACAAGATTATGAAGGGGATAGATAGGGTGAACGGTGGGAAGCTTTTTCCCAGATCAGAAGTGATGATCACGAGGGGTCACGGGCTCAAGGTGAGAGGGGCGAAGTATAACTCAGATATTCGAGGGATGTTTTTTACATAGAGGGTGGTGGGGGCCTGGAATGCGCTGCCAAGTAGGGTGGTGGAGGCAGACACGCTGACATCGTTTAAGACTTACCTGAATGATCACATGAGCAGCCTGGGAATGGAGGGATACAAACGATTGGAACAGTTGGACCAAGGAGCGGCACAGGCCTGGAGGGCCGAAGGGCCTGTTTCCTGTGCTGTACTGTTCTTTGTTTGTTCTCCATTATTTGCTCCAATAGTTTCCCGAACACTGACATGAAACTCACCAGTTTGTAATTTCCTGGTTCATCTCTACCACGCTTCTTGAAAAGTGGAACCACATTAGCCATCCTCCAGTCCTCTGGAACTTCCCCCATGGCCGGAGAGGAACTAAAGAGTTATGTCAAAGCTCCTGCAATTTCCTGCCTCACCTCTCACAGCAACCTGGGATGGAATTCATCCAGGCCTGGGGTTTTGTCTATTTTTAAGCCCATCAAAGCCACCAATACTTCCCTACTTCCTATGTCAAGATCATCACAGTCCCTTTCTCTGAATGCTTTACCTATGTTCTTCTGTTCTTGAGTGAAGACCAATGAGAAGCATTAATTTAACAACCTCCAATATCCTGTAGTGTTACACACAGATTTCCCCCTTGTTCACTAATGGACACTACTCTTTCCCTAGTTAACATCTTCCCCTATTGTATTTATAGAATATGTTAGGATTCTCCTTCATCTTGTTTGCAAGTCCATTTTCATGCTCCCTTTCTGCTTTTCTAATTGATTTCTTAAGTTCCTTCTTGAACTTCCTATTTTCCTCGAGGGACACAGTTGAATCGCTCCCTTTGGACTTGCTAAAAGTCTCTCTCTTCTTCCTCATCCAGTCGTGAATTGCCCTAGACATCCAGGATTCCCTGAATATCTTGCTCCTGCATTTCCCCCTATAAGGAACATGTTGGATCTATGCTCTCCTCATTTCCTTTTTGTATGCCCCTCCCCCAAACCACTCCATGGTAGACTTTCCCACAAGGAGCTGCTCCCAGTTAACTTTGGCCAGATCCAGCCTTATTTCAATAAAATTTGCCTTCCCCCAATCCAAAGCCATTTTTTGTAGGCATCCTTCTCCATGTCCATATGAGGAGAGATTGAGTCAGTTAGGGTTATATTCACTGGAGTTTAGAAAAAATGAATGGGGAATCTCATTGAAACCTGTAAAAATTCTAACAGCGCTAGACAGGGTAGTTTCAGGAAGGAAGCTCCCAATGGCGGAAGTGTTCAGAATCAGTGGACACAGTCCATGAGATGGTGTAAACCAGTTATGAATGGGAAGAGGAGAAATTTCTTCACCCAGAGAGTGGCTAGCCTGTGGAATCCGCTACTACAGAAAGCAGTTGAGGTCAAAACATTGTGGTTGGAATTTTACTGCCCCATCCACCATGGGAATCAGAGCGGGTGAGGGGCAGCACATGGAAAGGTTCGTTGACCTCGAGTGGGGTTTTCCATTTCACGGCGGCGTAGAATCGTGCCTCCCACCCCCAGCACCCGCCCCCCCCACTCCGCGTATGTTTTCAAGAAGGAGCTAAATATAGCACTTGGGCGAAGTGGATCAAAGAATAAGGGGCAAAGTGGGAATAGGTCACTGAGATAGAGTGATCAGCCATGATCGTAATGAATGGCACATCAGGCTCCAGGGCCCGAATGGCCTACTCCTGCTACTGTTTTCAATGCTTTCAGAACTTCTTCAGTGAGATTAAAACTGAATGAGAACAGTCGGTAAAGTTTTGGGAAAAAGCAAACAGCGGGATTTTTAAAAAAAATGATTTCCCCTTCAAAAAACATATCACATGCACACCAATATGCATACAGACAACTTCATAAGCACACAGAAATACACACACAAATGCACACACAACACCGCAATACAGCCACAAACTTACACACAGGAATACACACACACAAACTCACAAAAAAAGCAAACGCAAATACACTCGTAAGCAAATACACAAAGCAACAACATTCAAAGTGACGAAAAAATACTCCGAAAATGTACACAGATCCACACACACGGAGGTGCACACGTACACACATGGTCACACTCACATACAGACTCGCACAAACACAGATTGAGTGGCCTCTCCCCTCCCCACACTCACCTCCTTCTTCCGGATCCAGCCCATCCCCGACTCCGCGCTCACAAGCAGCCAGACACTTTGATACATTGACATCCGCTGACAACCCTGCTGCAGGCACGGTGCACAATGGATGTGCCCCTTTCAGGACACTCGCTGCTTGCTTCTCCGCTGGGCTGCTGATATCTCGGGAGCTCCTGAGGGCTGAAGCAGCATTTGACCGCCACCAAGGGCCGAGCTGGAGGCGGGGGTGAGAAAGCGAGACTAGACCAGTGAGTTTACTCCCATCAATGTCCCGTGGAGAAATAGGGTCTAGAATTATATGTACATATAATATTATACATTCCTTGTCCCCAGGCCTGTGTTCAACACTGTTCAAATAACATTTGCATCTTGCAGAACATTTAACTTTTAAAATATCATGAGGCATCCGAGAAAGGCCAATTTGCCTCTTTTAATATTATTGAAATTAATGTTTCAGCAATCACTCAATGTTTCACTGTGTGGGTAAGTGTCGGGGGAGTTGGCTGTATATGAGTATAGGTCACTGAAGGTGGCAGGACTGGTGGAGCGGGCAGTTAATAAAGCATACAGTAACCTGGGCTTTATTAATAGAGGAATAGAGTACAAGAGCAAGTAGGTTATGCTGAACTGACAGAGCTAAGTGATCCCACAACCAACGGATCAGATCTAATCTCTGCAGTCCTTCCACATCCAATCGGGAATGGTGGTGGAAAATTAAACAACTCACTGAAGGAGGAGGCTCCACCAATATCCCCATCCTCAATGATGGAGAAGCCCAGCACATCAGTGCAAAAGATAAGGCTGAAGTACTATCTGAGCCGTTTGTGTGTACAGAATGGCAATTTTAAAATGCTACAGTGAGTAGAAATGTACATACTTCATTTGTCAATCACTGGAACAATGTGACAAAATGTGATTCACAGTTAAGACTAGGTAACATTGTCACTGTGTTACTGTGTCACTGAGATTTGTTAAGAAAATCAATATTGTATTGTTTTCACTCTCAGATGCTCCATATCAATGCAGGTTTTTTTTGCACATAGTTGGACAGACACGGCATATCCCACTCCCTAATCCTTTGTGTCAGTGTTATTAAGACAGTCTAATGTAGATGCACACTGACTCTGCAATCTCTGCTATAATGACTGGTTAGGGTTGACCCATATGACTCTAATTTCCTGAAGAGAAAACTGCAGACTTGCCTTCCTACAGCTGTCTGCCCCCCAATACTATTTTCTTCTTTTCGACACTCATTACAATCTAGCTCTTTGGGCTTTTATTTAATTAGTTGATCAGAGGTAGTGGTGGTGCAGTGGTATTGTCACTGGACTAGTGATACAGTGGGGTAGCATAATGCTTTTGAGGAGCCAGTTTTGAATCCCACCACATCAGAAGGTGAAATTTGAATTCAATAAAAATCTGCGAATAAAAATCTAACGATGACCATTGTTTTTAAGGGTGCCAGGGACCCAGGTTCAATTCCAGTCTTGGGTGACTATCTGTGCAGAGTTTGTACATTCTTGCTGTGTCTACGAGGGTTTCTTCCGGGTGCTCCGTTTTCATCCCACAGTCCAAAGATGTACGGTTAGGTAAATTGGCCAGGCTAAATTGCGCCCAATGTCAGGGCATTAGCAGGGTAAATACCTGGGTCTATGGGGATATGGCCTGGTTGGGATTGTTGTCAGTGCAGGCTTGATGGGCCAAATGGCCTCCTTCTGCACTGTGGGGAGTCTATGATTCGAATTTCTATGTTTTGTTGCTGATTAATCTCAAATTCATTTGAGGGCACCTCTTAGCACCAATTAATTTTCCAAAAGTAAAGATGCATTTCTGTATTTTTTTTTAAACACCCTCTAGTCATTGATGCAATGAGAAACAGCACAAGAGGGAAGAGGGAGAGAGAGATAGTGTCAGTGTCTTAGAACCCCAAGGTATAATATGAAGTCAGATCAGTTTTTATACTTTGGCATAAATGTGAGGACAGAATGCTTCACTCCAGTAGCAGTTCCATGGCCAAATTAGGAAGCTTTTATTAAAACAGCCTTTATTGACTTGGTGTCACATTTCACTTCACGTCCAGCGCTTTGGAGTATTTCAGTATATAAAAGGAACTATAGAAATCGATATGACTATTACTAATGTTGTTTCTCTTCTTCTCTAATCTGTGCTGGAGTATCACTGCTAGATTAGTTAAAATCGGATAGCTGTCCTATTTCTATGGCAGAGTATAGAGGGTGTAGGAGTAGAGTTAAGAGAGAAATCAGGAGGGCAAAAAGGGACACAAGATTGTTTTGGCAGATAAGGCAAAGGAGAATCCAAAGAGCTTCTACAAATACATAAAGGCCAAAAGTATAACTAGGGAGAAAGTAGGTCCTCTTAAGGATCAACAAGGTCATCTATGTGCAGATCCACAAGAGATGGGCGAGATCCTAAATGAATATTTCTCATCAGTATTCACTGTTGAGAAAAGCATGGATGTTAGGGAACTTGGGGAAATAAATAGTGATGTTTTGAGGAGTGTACATATTACAGAGAAGGAGCTGTTGGAAGTCTTAAAGTGCATCAAGATAGATAAATCCCCGGGACCTGAAGAAGTGCATCCCAGGACATTGTGGGAGGCTAGAGAGGAAATTGCGGGTTCCCTAGCAGAAATATTTGAATCATCGACAGTCACAGGTGAGATGCCTGAAGATTGGAGAGTGGCAAACGTTGTGCCTTTGTTTAAAAAGGGCCGCGGGGAAAAGCCTGGGAACTACAGGCCGGTGAGCCTCACATCTGTGATGGATAAGTTGTTGGAAGGTATTTTGAGAGACAGGATCTAAAGACATTTAGAGACGCAAGGACTGATTAGGGACAGTCCGCATGGCTTTGTGAGTGGAGAATCATGTCTTCCAAATTTGACTGAGTGTTTTGAAGGGGTAACCAAAATGGCAGATGAGGGCAGTGCAGTTGATGTTGTCTACATGGACTTTAGCAAGACCTTTGACAAGGTGCCGCATGGTAGGTTGTTGCATGAGGTTAAATCTTACAGGATCCAGGGTGAAGTATCTAAATGGATACAAAATCAGCTTGATGACAGAAGCCAGAGGGTGGTTGTAGAGGGTTGTTTTTCAAACTGGAGGCCTGTGATCAGTGGTGTGCCTCAGGGATCGGTGCTGGGTCCACTGTTATTTGTCATTTATATTAACGATTTGGATGAGAATATAGGAGGCATGGTTAGTCAGTTTGCAGATGACACCAAGATTGGTGGCATAGTGGACAGTGAAGCAGGTTATCTCGGATTGCAATCAGGTCTTGATCAATTGGGCCAGTGGACTGATGAATGGCAGATGGAATTTAATTTAGATAAATGTGAGATGATGCATTTTGGTAGATTGATCCAGGGCAGGACTTACTCAGTTAATAGTAGTGCGCTGGGGAGAGTTACAGAACAAAGAGCTCTACAGATTCATAGCTCCTTGAAAGTGGAGTCAAAGGTGGACAGTGTGGTGAAGAAGGCATTCAGCATGCTTGGTTTCATTGGTCAGAACATTGAATACAGGAGTTGGGACATCTTGAAGTTGTACAAGACATTGGTAAGGCCACACTTGGAATACTGTGTACAGTTCTGGTCTCCCTATTATAGAAAGGATATTATTAAACTATAAAGAGTGCAGAAGAGATTTACTAGGATGCTACTAGGACTTGATGGTTTGATTTATAAGGGGAGGCTGGATAGACTGGGACTGTTTTCTCTGGAGCGTAGGAGGCTGAGGGGTGATCTTATAGAGTTCTCTAAAATAATGAGGGACATAGATCAGCTAGATAGTCAATATCTGTTCCCAAAGGTAGGGGAGTCTAAAACTGGAGGGCATAGGTTTAAGGTGAAAGGGGAGAGATACAAAAGGCTCCAGAGGGGCAATTTGTTCACAGAGGGTGGTGAGTGTCTGGAACAAGCTGCCAGAGGTAGTAGAAGAGACTGGTACAACTTTGTCTTTTGAAAAGCGTTTAGACAGTTACATGGGTAAGATTGGTGGAGAGGGATATGGGCCTAATGCGGGCAATTGGGACTAGCTTAGGGGTTTAAAAAAAAGGGCGGCATGGACAAGTTGGGCCAAAGGGCCTGTTTCCATGCTGTAAACCTCTGTGACCATCATTGTCGATTGTTGGAACAAAAATCCATCTGGTTCACGTACAAATTACAAAGTGTTGTGAAGTAAGCCCAGTCCATCACTCAAACCAGCCTCCCACCCATTGACGCCGTCTACACTTGCCACTGTCTCAGAAAAGCAACGAGCAAAATTAAGGACCACATGTTCCCTGGATACACTCTTTTCCACTTTCTTCCGTCAGGCAAAAGACACAAAAGTCTGAGGACAAATACCAACCGACTCACGAATAGCTTCTTCCTTGCTGCCATCAGACTTTTGAATAGACCTACATTGCATTAAGTTGATCTTTCTTTACACCACAGCTATGACTGTAACACTACATTCTGCACGCTCTCCTTTCCTTCTCTATGAACAGTATGCTTTATCTGGATAGTGTGCAATAAACAATTATTTTCACTGTATACTAACACAATGTGACAACAATAAATCAAATCAAGAATATCCTTTAGGGAAGGAAATCTGCCATCCATTCATGGTCTGGCATGTGACTCCAGAGCCACAGTAATGTGGTTGACTGATCTCTGAAATGGCCAAGCAAGCCACTCAGTTCAAGGGCAACTAGGGATGGTCAACAAATATAAGTCCAGCCAGCTACACCCAAATTCCCACAAATAAATAACAAAAAAAAATGCTCAATCTCTCCTCATCTCAGTCCCGCCTTCCCAGAATTTACCACTCATAACTTCAAGTTGGCAAAATAGGTTCATCAACATTTTGCACGAAACATACAACCGAGTTTAGCGTTGGCTTTTCAAATTATTGACTTATTTTCCCATTGAACTGAAAAATTGATTTAAAGATGGGTTCATACACAGTTGGTTCTTAAGTACAAACTTGTGAGTGTCACTGTTTCTTTATCATTTGTTCCAATTGTTGTCTTTACAATCTGATATTACTTTTTTTGAATTTAATATGCATGAATATGGTGACTACGTTCTCCCAGGATTCATCATCTGAATGAATAATATAAATAGTGGCATTCATAATTGAAAGACTAAAGCTACATCTGTCTTGGTGTCAGTGACATCGTAAAACCCATTACCTGGTCCTTACTCTATACTCTGGCTAAAACTAACACAGCAACTTGGATGAAGTCTCACCAAAGGTGATAACACCTTTATTAAGCAACACTGTGTACTCATAACAATACCTTTTGTTTTGCATCCCTGTGTGCTACGAACTGTCTCAATGGCCGATTCAATGACAAAATCTTCTGTGTGCAGCACGGTGGCACTGCTGTCTCAGTGTCAGGGACCCGGGTTCAATTCCGGTCTTGGGTAACTGTGTGGAGTTTGCACATTCTCCCGAGATCTGTGTGAGTTTCCTCCAGCTGCTCTGATTTCCTCCCTCAGTCCAAAGATGTGCAGGTTAGATGGATTGGCCATGGTAAACTGCCCCTTAATATCAGGGGGATTAGCAGGGTAAATGTGGATTCATGGGGATAGGGCCTGCATGGGATTGTTGTCGGTGCAGGCTCGATGGGCTGAATGGCCTCCTTCTGCACTGTAAGGATATGATTGAGTAACTTGCAAAATTGTTTGAACCACTGCAGCCACAATGGTTCTGTGGGCTCTTTTGTTCTACTTGTTTTGCTATGGTCCTTTGCCATGTCAGGTAAAGCATGTTTTTAGTGCATTGAACTGTTCTTAAATGCATCTCTTCTCATCTCCGTGTCATTGCAGATGTTCCCTGGCTGAGCCCCATTTGACAGTCAGACTTGAAGTACCACAAGGTAGCTCGACTCCATTTTGTCATCTCCAGTATCATCATCCATCTCCAGAACTGGGAGAAAGCAGCACATTTTTGCCCCATTAATGAAGCTCAGTTTGTTTGTGTTCCTTGGTATGAGTCCTCTTACAGTTTCAGTCATTTTGCAGAATGTTGTTGTTCCTAGCAAAGCTGCTTGACTGAATTAACCATCATGCTTTGTGTTTTGAGTTGACAGTGCAGTTCAGCAGAGCTCCTCACACACCTGCAGCCACAGTCCATTTATCTTGATGTTTCATCTTACCACTACGAGACAGATGCCACACACAGGGTTACGCCAACACATGTCTATATTGATAAATCTGGAAGGAATAAGAAATGGTTACATCGTTACAAAGTTATTGTATATTTTAAAAAGTTACATAACACCTTGGCTTACTGCATTAACTGCTGACTGTGGGACATCACTGTCACTGTCTCTCCCAGATACAGTGTGACAATGCGGTGGTGCTGTCTCTCTCGGATACAGTGTGACAATGTGGTGGTGCTGTCTCTCTCGGATACAGTGTGATAATGTGGTGGTGCTGTCTCTCCCAGATACAGTGTGATAATGTGGTGGCGCTGTTTCTCTCTGATACAGTGTGACAATGTGGTGGTGTTGTCTCTCCCAGATACAGTGTGATAATGCGGTGGTGTTGTCTCTCTCGGATACAGTGTGACAATGTGGCAGTGCTGTCTCTCTCGGATACTGTGTGATAATGCGGTGGTGCTGTCTCTCTCGGATACAGTGTGACAATGTGGTGGTGCTGTCTCTCTCGGATACTGTGTGATAATGCGGTGGTGCTGTCTCTCTCGGATACAGTGTGACAATGTGGTGGTGCTGTCTCTCTCGGATACAGTGTGATAATGCGGTGGTGCTGTCTCTCCCAGATACACTGTGACAATGAGGTGGTGCTGTCTCTCTCGGATACAGTCTGACAATGCGGTGGTGCTGTCTCTCTCGGATCAGTGTGACAATGTGGTGGTGCTGTCTCTCTCGGATACAGTGTGACAATGTGGTGGTGCTGTCTCTCTCGGATACAGTGTGACAATGTTGTGGTGCTGTCTCTCTCGGATACATTGTGACAATGCGGTGGTGCTGTCTCTCTTGGATACAGTGTGACAATGTGGTGGTGCTGTCTCTCCCAGACACAGTGTGATAATGCGGTGGTGCTGTCTCTCTCGGATACAGTGTGACAATGTGGTGGTGCTGTCTCTCCCAGATACAGTGTGACAATGTGGTGGTGCTGTCTCTCACAGATACAGTGTGACAATGTGGTGGTGCTGTCTCTCCCAGATACAGTGTGACAATGTGGTGGTGCTGTCTCTCACAGATACAGTGTGACAATGTTGTGGTGCTATCTCTCTCGTATACAGTGTAACAATGCGGTGGTGCTGTCTCTCTTGGATACAGTGTGACAATGTGGTGGTGCTGTCTCTCCCAGACACAGTGTGATAATGCGGTGGTGCTGTCTCTCTCGGATACAGTGTGACAATGTGGTGGTGCTGTCTCTCCCAGATACAGTGTGACAATGTGGTGGTGCTGTCTCTCTCGGATACAGTGTGATAATGCGGTGGTGCTGTCTCTCTCGGATACAGTGTGACAATGTGGCAGTGCTGTCTCTCTCGGATACAGTGTGATAATGCGGTGGTGCTGTCTCTCTCTGATACAGTGTGACAATGTGGTGGTGCTGTCTCTCTCGGATACAGTGTGATAATGCGGTGGTGCTGTCTCTCTCGGATACAGTGTGACAATGTGGCAGTGCTGTCTCTCTCGGATACAGTGTGATAATGCGGTGGTGCTGTCTCTCTCTGATACAGTGTGACAATGTGGTGGTGCTGTCTCTCTCGGATACAGTGTGATAATGCGGTGGTGCTGTCTCTCCCAGATACACTGTGACAATGAGGTGGTGCAGTCTCTCTCGGATACAGTCTGACAATGCGGTGGTGCTGTCTCTCTCGGATACAGTGTGACAATGTGGTGGTGCTGTCTCTCTCGGATACAGTGTGACAATGTGGTGGTGCTGTCTCTCTCGGATACAGTGTGATAATGCGGTGGTGCTGTCTCTCTCGGATACAGTGTGACAATGTGGTGGTGCTGTCTCTCTCGGATACAGTGTGATAATGCGGTGGTGCTGTCTCTCTCGGATACAGTGTGATAATGCGGTGGTGCTGTCTCTCTCTGATACAGTGTGACAATGTGGCAGTGCTGTCTCTCTCGGATACAGTGTGACAATGTGGCAGTGCTGTCTCTCTCGGATACAGTGTGATAATGCGGTGGTGCTGTCTCTCTCTGATACAGTGTGACAATGTGGTGGTGCTGTCTCTCTCGGATACAATGTGATAATGCGGTGGTGCTGTCTCTCCCAGATACAGTGTGACAATGTGGTGGTGCTGTCTCTCTCTGATACAGTGTGACAATGTGGTGGTGCTGTCTCTCTCGGATACAGTGTGACAATGTGGCAGTGCTGTCTCTCCCAGATACACTGTGACAATGAGGTGGTGCAGTCTCTCTCGGATACAGTCTGACAATGCGGTGGTGCTGTCTCTCTCGGATACAGTGTGACAATGTGGTGGTGCTGTCTCTCCCAGATACAGTGTGACAATGTGGTGGTGCTGTCTCTCTCGGATACAATGTGATAATGCGGTGGTGCTGTCTCTCCCAGATACAGTGTGACAATGTGGTGGTGCTGTCTCTCTCTGATACAGTGTGACAATGTGGTGGTGCTGTCTCTCTCGGATACAGTGTGACAATGTGGCAGTGCTGTCTCTCCCAGATACACTGTGACAATGAGGTGGTGCAGTCTCTCTCGGATACAGTCTGACAATGCGGTGGTGCTGTCTCTCTCGGATACAGTGTGACAATGTGGTGGTGCTGTCTCTCCCAGATACACTGACAGTGTGGTGGTGTTGTCTCTCTCGGATACAGTGTGACAATGTGGTGGTGCTGTCTCTCCCAGATACAGTGTGACAATGTGGCAGTGCTGTCTCTCTCGGATACAGTGTGACAATGCGGTGGTGCTGTCTCTCCCAGATACAGTGTGACAATGTGGTGGTGCTGTCTCTCCCAGATACAGTGTGACAATGTGGTGGTGCTGTCTCTCTCTGATACAGTGTGACAATGTGGTGGTGCTGTCTCTCTCGGATACAATGTGATAATGCGGTGGTGCTGTCTCTCCCAGATACAGTGTGACAATGTGGTGGTGCTGTCTCTCTCTGATACAGTGTGACAATGTGGTGGTGCTGTCTCTCTCGGATACAGTGTGACAATGTGGCAGTGCTGTCTCTCCCAGATACACTGTGACAATGAGGTGGTGCAGTCTCTCTCGGATACAGTCTGACAATGCGGTGGTGCTGTCTCTCTCGGATACAGTGTGACAATGTGGTGGTGCTGTCTCTCCCAGATACACTGACAGTGTGGTGGTGTTGTCTCTCTCGGATACAGTGTGACAATGTGGTGGTGCTGTCTCTCCCAGATACAGTGTGACAATGTGGCAGTGCTGTCTCTCTCGGATACACTGTGACAATGTGGTGGTGCTGTCTCTCTCGGATACAGTGTGACAATGCGGTGGTGCTGTCTCTCCCAGATACAGTGTGACAATGTGGTGGTGCTGTCTCTCCCAGATACAGTGTGACAATGTGGTGGTGCTGTCTCTCTCGGATACAGTGTGACAATGTGGTGGTGCTGTCTCTCTCGGATACAGTGTGACAATGCGGTGGTGCTGTCTCTCTCGGATACAGATTGACAATGTGGTGGTGCTGTCTCTCCCAGATACAGTGTGACAATGTGGTGGTGCTGTCTCTCTCGGATACAGTGTGACAATGTGGCAGTGCTGTCTCTCACAGATACAGAGTGACAATGTGGTGGTGCTGTCTCTCTCGGATACAGTGTGACAATGTGGTGGTGCTGTCTCTCTCGGATACAGTGTGACAATGTGGTGGTGCTGTCTCTCTCGGATACAGTGTGAAAATGCGGTGGTGCTGTCTCTCTCGGATACAGTGTGACAATGTGGCAGTGCTGTCTCTTTCGGATACAGTGTGATAATGCAGTGGTGCTGTCTCTCTCGGATACAGTGTGACAATGTGGTGGTGCTGTCTCTCTCGGATACAGTGTGAAAATGCGGTGGTGCTGTCTCTCTCGGATACAGTGTGACAATGTGGCAGTGCTGTCTCTTTCGGATACAGTGTGATAATGCGGTGGTGCTGTCTCTCTCGGATACAGTGTGATAATGCGGTGGTGCTGTCTCTCTCGGATACAGTGTGACAATGTGGCAGTGCTGTCTCTTTCGGATACAGTGTGATAATGCAGTGGTGCTGTCTCTCTCGGAGACAGTGTGACAATGTGGTGGTGCTGTCTCTCTCGGATACAGTGTGACAATGTGGTGGTGCTGTCTCTCTCGGATACAGTGTGACAATGTGGTGGTGCTGTCTCTTTCGGATACAGTGTGATAATGCGGTGGTGCTGTCTCTCTCGGATACAGTGTGACAATGCGGTGGTGCTGTCTCTCTCGGATACAGTGTGATAATGCGGTGGTGCTGTCTCTCTCGGATACAGTGTGACAATGTGGTGGTGCTGTCTCTCTCGGATACAGTGTGACAATGCGGTGGTGCTGTCTCTCCCAGATACACTGTGACAATGAGGTGGTGCTGTCTCTCTCGGATACAGTGTGACAATGCAGTGGTGATGTCTCTCCCAGATACAGTGTGACAATGTGGTGGTGCTGTTTCTCTCGGATACAGTGTGATAATGTGGTGGTGCTGTCTCTCTCGGATACAGTGTGACAATGTGGTGGTGCTGTCTCTCTCGGATACAGTGTGACCACGCGGTGGTGCTGTCTCTCTCGGATACAGTGTGATAATGTGGTGGTGCTGTCTCTCTCGGATACAGTGTGACAATGTGGTGGTGCTGTCTCTCCCAGATACAGTGTGACAATGTGGTGGTGCTGTCTCTCTCGTATACAGTCTGACCACGCGGTGGTGCTGTCTCTCTCGGATACAGTGTGACAATGTGGTGGTGCTGTCTCTCCCAGATACACTGTGACAATGAGGTGGTGCAGTCTCTCTCGTATACAGTCTGACCACGCGGTGGTGCTGTCTCTCTCGGATACAGTGTGACAATGTGGTGGTGCTGTCTCTCCCAGATACACTGTGACAATGTGGTGGTGCTGTCTCTCTCGGATACAGTGTGACAATGTGGTGGTGCTGTCTCTCTCGGATACAGTGTGACAATGTGGTGGTGCTGTCTCTCCCAGATACAGTGTGACAATGTGGTGGTGCTGTCTCTCCCAGATACAGTGTGACAAGTTGGTGGTGCTGTCTCTCCCAGGTACAGTGTGATAATGTGGTGGCGCTGTTTCTCTCTGATACAGTTTGACAATGTGGCAGTGCTGTCTCTCTCGGATACAGTGTGACAATGTGGTGGTGCTGTCTCTCCCAGGTACAGTGTGATAATGCGGTGGTGCTGTCTCTCTCGGATACAGTGTGACAATGTGGTGGTGCTGTCTCTCTCGGATACAGTGTGACAATGTGGTGGTGCTGTCTCTCTCCGATACAGTGTGACAATGTGGTGGTGCTGTCTCTCTCCGATACAGTGTGACAATGTGGTGGTGTTGTCTCTCTTGGATACAGTGTGACAATGTGGTGGTGCTCTCTCTCTCGGATACAGTGTGACAATGTGCTGGTGCTGTCTCTCTCCGATACAGTGTGATAATGAGGTGGTGCTGTTTCTCTTGGATACAGTGTGACAATGTGCTGGTGCTGTCTCTCTCTGATACAGTGTGACAATGTGGTGGTGCTGTCTCTCTCGGATACAGTGTGACAATGTGGTGGTGCTGTCTCTCTCGGATACAGTGTGACAATGTGGTGGTGCTCTCTCTCTCGGATACAGTGTGACAATGTGCTGGTGCTGTCTCTCTCGGATACAGTGTGACAATGTGGTGGTGCTGTCTCTCTCGGATACAGTGTGACAATGTGGTGGTGCTCTCTCTCTCGGATACAGTGTGACAATGTGCTGGTGCTGTCTCTCTCGGATACAGTGTGACAATGTGGTGGTGCTGTCTCTCTCGGATACACTGTGACAATGTGGTGGTGCTGTCTCTCACAGATACAGTGTGATAATGAGGTGGTGCTGTTTCTCTCGGATACAGTGTGACAATGTGGTGGTGCTGTCTCTCTCGGATACAGTGTGATAATGTGGCGGTGCTGTTTCTCTCGGATACAGTGTGACAATGTGGTGGTGCTGTTTCTCTCAGATACAGTGTGATAATGTGGTGGTGGTGCTGTCTCTCTTGGATACAGTGTGACAATGTGGTGGTGCTGTCTCTCTCGGATACAGTGTGACAATGTGGTGGTGCTGTCTCTCTCGGATACAGTGTGACAATGTGGTGGTGCTGTCTCTCTCAGATACACTGTGACAATGTGGTGGTGCTGTCTCTCCCAGATACACTGTGACAATATGGTGGTGCTGTCTCTCTCAGATACAGTGTGACAATGTGGTGGTGCTGTCTCTCTCGGATACACTGTGACAATGTGGTGGTGCTGTCTCTCTCGGATACACTGTGACAATGTGGTGGTGCTGTCTCTCCCAGATACACTGTGACAATATGGTGGTGCTGTCTCTCCCAGATACACTGTGACAATGTGGTGGTGCTGTCTCTCTCGGATACAGTGTGATAATGCGGTGGTGCTGTCTCTCTCGGATACAGTGTGACAATGTGGTGGTGCTGTCTCTCCCAGATACAGTGTGACAATGTGGTGGTGCTGTCTCTCCCAGATACAGTGTGACAATGTGGTGGTGCTGTCTCTCTCGGATACACTGTGACAATGTGGTGGTGCTGTCTCTCCCAGATACACTGTGACAATGTGGTGGTGCTGTCTCTCTCGGATACAGTGTGACAATGCGGTGGTGCTGTCTCTCTCGGATACAGATTGACAATGTGGTGGTGCTGTCTCTCTCGGATACAGTGTGATAATGCGGTGGTGCTGTCTCTCTCGGATACAGTGTGACAATGTGGTGGTGCTGTCTCTCCCAGATACAGTGTGATAATGCGGTGGTGCTGTCTCTCTCGGATACAGTGTGACAATGTGGTGGTGCTGTCTCTCCCAGATACACTGTGACAATGTGGTGGTGCTGTCTCTCCCAGATACAGTGTGATAATGCGGTGGTGCTGTCTCTCTCGGATACAGTGTGACAATGTGGTGGTGCTGTCTCTCCCAGATACAGTGTGACAATGTGGTGGTGCTGTCTCTCACAGATACAGAGTGACAATGTGGTGGTGCTGTCTCCCTCGGATACAGTGTGAAAATGCGGTGGTGCTGTCTCTCTCGGATACAGTGTGACAATGTGGTGGTGCTGTCTCTCTCGGATACACTGTGACAATGTGGTGGTGCTGTCTCTCCCAGATACACTGTGACAATGTGGTGGTGCTGTCTCTCTCGGATACAGTGTGACAATGCGGTGGTGCTGTCTCTCTCGGATACAGATTGACAATGTGGTGGTGCTGTCTCTCTCGGATACAGTGTGACAATGTGGTGGTGCTGTCTCTCCCAGATACAGTGTGATAATGCGGTGGTGCTGTCTCTCTCGGATACAGTGTGACAATGTGGTGGTGCTGTCTCTCCCAGATACAGTGTGACAATGTGGTGGTGCTGTCTCTCACAGATACAGAGTGACAATGTGGTGGTGCTGTCTCCCTCGGATACAGTGTGAAAATGCGGTGGTGCTGTCTCTCTCGGATACAGTGTGACAATGTGGCAGTGCTGTCTCTCTCGGATACAGTGTGATAATGCGGTGGTGCTGTCTCTCTCGGATACAGTGTGACAATGTGGTGGTGCTGTCTCTCTCGGATACAGTGTGATAATGCGGTGGTGCTGTCTCTCTCGGATACAGTGTGACAATGTGGTGGTGCTGTCTCTCCCAGATACACTGTGACAATGTGGTGGTGCTGTCTCTCTCGGATACAGTGTGACAATGCGGTGGTGCTGTCTCTCCTAGATACACTGTGACAATGAGGTGGTGCTGTCTCTCTCGGATACAGTGTGACAATGCAGTGGTGCTGTCTCTCTCGGATACAGTGTGACAATGTGGTGGTGCTGTTTCTCTCGGATACAGTGTGACAATGTGGTGGTGCTGTCTCTCCCAGATACAGTGTGACAATGTGGTGGTGCTGTTTCTCTCGGATACAGTGTGATAATGTGGTGGTGCTGTCTCTCTCGGATACAGTGTGACAATGTGATGGTGCTGTCTCTCTCGGATACAGTGTGACAATGCGGTGGTGCTGTCTCTCCCAGATACAGTGTGACAATGTGGTGGTGCTGTCTCTCCCAGATACACTGTGACAATGAGGTGGTGCAGTCTCTCTCGTATACAGTCTGACCACGCGGTGGTGCTGTCTCTCTCGGATACAGTGTGACAATGCGGTGGTGCTGTCTCTCCCAGATACACTGTGACAATGTGGTGGTGCTGTCTCTCTCGGATACAGTGTGACAATGTGGTGGTGCTGTCTCTCTCGGATGCAGTGTGACAATGTGGTGGTGCTGTCTCTCCCAGATACAGTGTGACAATGTGGTGGTGCTGTCTCTCTCGGATACAGTGTGACAATGTGGTGGTGCTGTCTCTCTTGGATACAGTGTGACAATGTGGTGGTGCTGTCTCTCTCCGATACAGTGTGACAATGTGGTGGTGCTGTCTCTCACAGATACAGTGTGATAATGAGGTGGTGCTGTTTCTCTCGGATACAGTGTGACAATGTGGTGGTGCTGTCTCTCTCGGATACAGTGTGATAATGTAGTGGTGCTCTCTCTCTCGGATACAGTGTGATAATGTGGCGGTGCTGTTTCTCTCGGATACAGTGTGACAATGTGGCGGTGCTGTTTCTCTCGGATACAGTGTGACAATGTGGTGGTGCTGTTTCTCTCAGATACAGTGTGATAATGTGGTGGTGGTGCTGTCTCTCTTGGATACAGTGTGACAATGTGGTGGTGCTGTCTCTCCCAGATACAGTGTGACAATGTGGTGGTGCTCTCTCTCTCGGATACAGTGTGACAATGTGGTGGTGCTGTTTCTCTCAGATACAGTGTGATAATGTGGTGGTGCTCTCTCTCTCGGATACTGTGTGAAAAGTTGGTGGTGCTGTCTCTCTCGGATAAAGTGTGACAAGTTGGTGGTGCTGTCTCTCTCAGATACAGTGTGATAATGTGGTGGTGCTGTCTCTCCCAGATACACTGTGACAATATGGTGGTGCTGTCTCTCCCAGATACACTGTGACAATGTGGTGGTGCTGTCTCTCTCAGATACAGTGTGACAATGTGGTGGTGCTGTCTCTCCCAGATACACTGTGACAATATGGTGGTGCTGTCTCTCTCGGATACAGTGTGACAATGTGGTGGTGCTGTCTCTCCCAGATACAGTGTGACAATGTGGTGGTGCTGTCTCTCTCGGATACAGTGTGACAATGTGGTGGTGCTGTCTCTCCCAGATACAGTGTGACAATGTGGTGGTGCTGTCTCTCTCGGATACAGTGTGACAATGTGGTGGTGCTGTCTCTCCCAGATACAGTGTGACAATGTGGTGGTGCTGTCTCTCCCAGATACAGTGTGACAATGTGGTGGTGCTGTCTCTCCCAGATACAGTGTGACAATGTGGTGGTGCTGTCTCTCCCAGATACACTGTGACAATGTGGTGGTGCTGTCTCTCTCGGATACAGTGTGACAATGTGGTGTTGCTGTCTCTCCCAGATACAGTGTGACAATGTGGTGGTGCTGTCTCTCCCAGATACAGTGTGACAATGTGGTGGTGCTGTCTCTCTCGGATACACTGTGACAATGTGGTGGTGCTGTCTCTCCCAGATACACTGTGACAATGTGGTGGTGCTGTCTCTCCCAAATACAGTGTGATAATGTGGTGGCGCTGCCTCTCCCAGATACACTGTGACAATGTGGTGGTGCTGCCTCTCCCAGATACACTGTGACAATGAGGTGGTTCTGTCTCTCCCAGATACACTGTGACAATGTGGTGGTGCTGTCTCTCCCAGATACACTGTGACAATGTGGTGGTGCTGTCTCTCCCAGATACAGTGTGATAATGTGGTGGTGCTGTCTCTCTCGGGTACACTGTGACAATGTGGTGGTGCTGTCTCTCTCGGATACACTGTGACAATGTGGTGGTGCTGTCTCTCCCAGATACAGTGTGACAATGTGGTGGTGCTGTCTCTCTCGTATACAGTCTGACAACGCGGTGGTGCTGTCTCTCTCGGATACACTGTGACAATGTGGTGGTGCTGTCTCTCTCGGATACACTGTGACAATGTGGCAGTGCTGTCTCTCCCAGATACAGTGTGACAATGTGGTGGTGCTGTCTCTCTCGGATACACTGTGACAATGTGGCAGTGCTGTCTCTCCCAGATACAGTGTGACAATGTGGTGGTGCTGTCTCTCTCGTATACAGTCTGACAACGCGGTGGTGCTGTCTCTCTCGGATACACTGTGACAATGTGGTGGTGCTGTCTCTCTCGGATACAGTGTGACAATGCGGTGGTGCTGTCTCTCTCGGATACAGTGTGACAATGTGGTGGTGCTGTCTCTCCCAGATACAGAGTGACAATGTGGTGGTGCTGTCTCTCTCGGATACAATGTGACAATGTGGTGGTGCTGTCTCTCCCAGATACAGAGTGACAATGTGGTGGTGCTGTCTCTCTCGGATACAGTGTGACAATGTGGTGGTGCTGTCTCTCTCGGATACAGTGTGACAATGTGGTGGTGGTGCTGTCTCTCTTGGATACACTGTGATAATGTGGTGGTGCTGTCTCTCTCGGATACACTGTGACAATGTGGTGGTGCTGTCTCTCTCGGATACACTGTGACAATGTGGTGGTGCTGTCTCTCTTGGATACACTGTGACAATGTGGTGGTGCTGTCTCTCTTGGATACACTGACAATGTGGTGGTGCTGTCTCTCTCGGATACACTGTGACAATGTGGTGGTGCTGTCTCTCCCAGATACACTGTGACAATATGGTGGTGCTGTCTCTCCCAGATACACTGTGACAATGTGGTGGTGCTGTCTCTCTCAGATACAGTGTGACAATGTGGTGGTGCTGTCTCTCCCAGATACACTGTGACAATATGGTGGTGCTGTCTCTCTCGGATACAGTGTGACAATGTGGTGGTGCTGTCTCTCCCAGATACAGTGTGACAATGTGGTGGTGCTGTCTCTCCCAGATACAGTGTGACAATGTGGTGGTGCTGTCTCTCTCGGATACAGTGTGACAATGTGGTGGTGCTGTCTCTCCCAGATACAGTGTGACAATGTGGTGGTGCTGTCTCTCCCAGATACAGTGTGACAATGTGGTGGTGCTGTCTCTCCCAGATACAGTGTGACAATGTGGTGGTGCTGTCTCTCCCAGATACACTGTGACAATGTGGTGGTGCTGTCTCTCTCGGATACAGTGTGACAATGTGGTGTTGCTGTCTCTCCCAGATACAGTGTGACAATGTGGTGGTGCTGTCTCTCCCAGATACAGTGTGACAATGTGGTGGTGCTGTCTCTCTCGGATACACTGTGACAATGTGGTGGTGCTGTCTCTCCCAGATACACTGTGACAATGTGGTGGTGCTGTCTCTCCCAAATACAGTGTGATAATGTGGTGGCGCTGCCTCTCCCAGATACACTGTGACAATGTGGTGGTGCTGCCTCTCCCAGATACACTGTGACAATGAGGTGGTTCTGTCTCTCCCAGATACACTGTGACAATGTGGTGGTGCTGTCTCTCCCAGATACACTGTGACAATGTGGTGGTGCTGTCTCTCCCAGATACACTGTGACAATGAGGTGGTTCTGTCTCTCCCAGATACACTGTGACAATGTGGTGGTGCTGTCTCTCCCAGATACACTGTGACAATGTGGTGGTGCTGTCTCTCCCAGATACAGTGTGATAATGTGGTGGTGCTGTCTCTCTCGGGTACACTGTGACAATGTGGTGGTGCTGTCTCTCTCGGATACACTGTGACAATGTGGTGGTGCTGTCTCTCCCAGATACAGTGTGACAATGTGGTGGTGCTGTCTCTCTCGTATACAGTCTGACAACGCGGTGGTGCTGTCTCTCTCGGATACACTGTGACAATGTGGTGGTGCTGTCTCTCTCGGATACACTGTGACAATGTGGCAGTGCTGTCTCTCCCAGATACAGTGTGACAATGTGGTGGTGCTGTCTCTCTCGGATACACTGTGACAATGTGGCAGTGCTGTCTCTCCCAGATACAGTGTGACAATGTGGTGGTGCTGTCTCTCTCGGATACAGTGTGACAATGTGGTGGTGCTGTCTCTCCCAGATACAGTGTG
The DNA here is from genome assembly GCF_964213995.1 of Mustelus asterias. Classification (NCBI taxonomy): domain Eukaryota; kingdom Metazoa; phylum Chordata; class Chondrichthyes; order Carcharhiniformes; family Triakidae; genus Mustelus; species Mustelus asterias. The sequence continues at coordinate 147,845,879 of NC_135805.1, forward strand.
ACAATGTGGTGGTGCTGTCTCTCTCGTATACAGTCTGACAACGCGGTGGTGCTGTCTCTCTCGGATACACTGTGACAATGTGGTGGTGCTGTCTCTCTCGGATACAGTGTGACAATGCGGTGGTGCTGTCTCTCTCGGATACAGTGTGACAATGTGGTGGTGCTGTCTCTCCCAGATACAGAGTGACAATGTGGTGGTGCTGTCTCTCTCGGATACAATGTGACAATGTGGTGGTGCTGTCTCTCCCAGATACAGAGTGACAATGTGGTGGTGCTGTCTCTCTCGGATACAGTGTGACAATGTGGTGGTGCTGTCTCTCTCGGATACAGTGTGACAATGTGGTGGTGGTGCTGTCTCTCTTGGATACACTGTGATAATGTGGTGGTGCTGTCTCTCTCGGATACACTGTGACAATGTGGTGGTGCTGTCTCTCTCGGATACACTGTGACAATGTGGTGGTGCTGTCTCTCTTGGATACACTGTGACAATGTGGTGGTGCTGTCTCTCTTGGATACACTGACAATGTGGTGGTGCTGTCTCTCTCGGATACAGTGTGACAATGTGGTGGTGGTGCTGTCTCTCTTGGATACACTGTGATAATGTGGTGGTGCTGTCTCTCTCGGATACACTGTGACAATGTGGTGGTGCTGTCTCTCTCGGATACACTGTGACAATGTGGTGGTGCTGTCTCTCCCAGATACAGTGTGACAATGTGGTGGTGCTGTCTCTCTCGGATACAATGTGACAATGTGGTGGTGCTGTCTCTCCCAGATACAGTGTGACAATGTGGTGGTGCTGTCTCTCTCGGATACAGTGTGACAATGTGGTGGTGCTGTCTCTCTCGGATACACTGTGACAATGTGGTGGTGCTGTCTCTCTCGGATACACTGTGACAATGTGGTGGTGCTGTCTCTCCCAGATACAGTGTGCCAATGTGGTGGTGCTGTCTCTCTCGTATACAGTCTGACAACGCGGTGGTGCTGTCTCTCTCGGATACACTGTGACAATGTGGTGGTGCTGTCTCTCTCGGATACAGTGTGACAATGCGGTGGTGCTGTCTCTCTCGGATACAGTGTGACAATGTGGTGGTGCTGTCTCTCCCAGATACAGAGTGACAATGTGGTGGTGCTGTCTCTCTCGGATACAATGTGACAATGTGGTGGTGCTGTCTCTCCCAGATACAGTGTGACAATGTGGTGGTGCTGTCTCTCTCGGATACAGTGTGACAATGTGGTGGTGGTGCTGTCTCTCTTGGATACAGTGTGACAATGTGGTGGTGCTGTCTCTCTCGGATACAGTGTGACAATGTGGTGGTGCTGTCTCTCTCGGATACAGTGTGACAATGTGGTGGTGCTGTCTCTCTCGGATACAGTGTGACAATGTGGTGGTGCTGTCTCTCTCGGATACAGTGTGACAATGTGGTGGTGCTGTCTCTCCCAGATACACTGTGACAATGTGGTGGTGCTGTCTCTCTCGGATACAGTGTGACAATGTGGTGGTGCTGTCTCTCTCGGATACAGTGTGACAATGTGGTGGTGCTGTCTCTCTCGGATACAGTGTGACAATGTGGTGGTGCTGTCTCTCCCAGATACAGTGTGACAATGTGGTGGTGCTGTCTCTCTCGGATACAGTGTGACAATGTGGTGGTGCTGTCTCTCTCGGATACAGTGTGACAATGTGGTGGTGCTGTCTCTCTCGGATACAGTGTGACAATGTGGTGGTGCTGTCTCTCCCAGATACAGTGTGACAATGTGGTGGTGCTGTCTCTCTCGGATACAGTGTGACAATGTGGTGGTGCTGTCTCTCTCGGATACAGTGTGACAATGTGCTGGTGCGGTCTCTCCCAGATACAGTGTGACAATGTGGTGGTCCTGTCTCTCTCGGATACACTGAGACAATGCGGTGGTGCTGTCTCTCTCGGATACACTGAGACAATGCGGTGGTGCTGTCTCTCTCGGATACACTGAGACAATGCGGTGGTGCTGTCTCTCTCGGATACAGTGTGATAATGCGGTGGTGCTGTCTCTCTCGGATACAGTGTGACAATGTTGTGGTGCTATCTCTCTCGGATACAGTGTGACAATGTGGTGGTGCTGTCTCTCTCGGATACACTGAGACAATGCGGTGGTGCTGTCTCTCTCGGATACAGTGTGATAATGCGGTGGTGCTGTCTCTCTCGGATACAGTGTGACAATGTTGTGGTGCTGTCTCTCCCAGATACACTGTGACAATGTGGTGGTGCTGTCTCTCTCGGATACACTGAGACAATGCGGTGGTGCTGTCTCTCCCAGATACAGTGTGACAATGTGGTGGTGCTGTCTCTCTCGGATACAGTGTGATAATGTGGTGGTGCTGTCTCTCTCGGATACACTGTGACAATGTGGTGGTGCTGTCTCTCCCAGATACAGTGTGATAATGTGGTGGCGCTGTTTCTCTCTGATACAGTGTGACAAAGTGGCAGTGCTGTCTCTCTCGGATACAGTGTGACAATGCGGTGGTGCTGTCTCTCTTGGATACAGTGTGACAATGTGGTGGTGCTGTCTCTCTCGGATACAGTGTGAAAATGTGGTGGTGCTGTCTCTCTTGGATACAGTGTGACAATGTGGTGGTGCTGTCTCTCTCGGATACAGTGTGACAATGTGGTGGTGCTGTCTCTCCCAGATACAGTGTGACAATGTGGTGGTGCTGTCTCTCTCGGATACAGTGTGACAATGTGGTGGTGCTGTCTCTCTCGGATACAGTGTGACAATGTGGTGGTGCTGTCTCTCTCGGATACAGTGTGACAATGTGGTGGTGCTGTCTCTCCCAGATACACTGTGACAATATGGTGGTGCTGTCTCTCCCAGATACACTGTGACAATGTGGTGGTGCTGTCTCTCTCGGATACACTGAGACAATGCGGTGGTGCTGTCTCTCTCGGATACACTGTGACAATGTGGTGGTGCTGTCTCTCTCGGATACAGTGTGACAATGTGGTGGTGCTGTCTCTCCCAGATACAGTGTGACAATGTGGTGGTGCTGTCTCTCTCGGATACACTGTGACAATGTGGTGGTGCTGTCTCTCCCAGATACAGTGTGACAATGTGGTGGTGCTGTCTCTCTCGGATACAGTGTGATAATGTGGTGGCGCTGCCTCTCCCAGATACACTGTGACAATGAGGTGGTGCAGTCTCTCTCGTATACAGTCTGACAACGCGGTGGTGCTGTCTCTCTCGGATACAGTGTGACAATGCGGTGGTGCTGTCTCTCCCAGATACAGTGTGACAATGTGGTGGTGCTGTCTCTCTCGGATACAGTGTGACAATGTGGTGGCGCTGTTTCTCTCTGATACAGTGTGACAAAGTGGCAGTGCTGTCTCTCTCGGATACAGTGTGACAATGTGGTGGTGCTGTCTCTCTTGGATACAGTGTGACAATGTGGTGGTGCTGTCTCTCTCGGATACAGTGTGAAAATGTGGTGGTGCTGTCTCTCTTGGATACAGTGTGACAATGTGGTGGTGCTGTCTCTCTTGGATACAGTGTGACAATGTGGTGGTGCTGTCTCTCTCGGATACAGTGTGACAATGTGGTGGTGCTGTCTCTCCCAGATACAGTGTGACAATGTGGTGGTGCTGTCTCTCTCGGATACAGTGTGACAATGTGGTGGTGCTGTCTCTCCCAGATACAGTGTGACAATGTGGTGGTGCTCTCTCTCTCGGATACAGTGTGATAATGTAGTGGTGCTCTCTCTCTCGGATACAGTGTGACAAGTTGGTGGTGCTGTCTCTCTCAGATACAGTGTGATAATGTGGTGGTGCTGTCTCTCTCGGATACACTGTGACAATGTGGTGGTGCCGTCTCTCCCAGATACACTGTGACAATGTGGTGGTGCTGTCTCTCCCAGATACACTGTGGCAATGTGGTGGTGCTGTCTCTCTCGGATACAGTGTGACAATGTGGTGGTGCTGTCTCTCCCAGATACAGTGTGACAATGTGGTGGTGCTGTCTCTGCCAGATACAGTTTGACAATGTAGTGGTGCTGTCTCTCTCGGATATACTGTGACAATGTGGTGGTGTTGTCTCTCCCAGATACACTGTGACAATGTGGTGGTGCTGTCTCTCCCAGATACAGTGTGACAATGTGGTGGTGCTGTCTCTCTCAGATACATTGTGACAATGTGGTGGCGCTGTTTCTCTCTGATACAGTGTGATAATGTGGTGGTGCTGTCTCTCTTGGATACAGTGTGACAATGTGGTGGTGCTGTCTCTCCCAGATACAGTGTGACAATGTGGTGCTGCTCTCTCTCTCGGATACAGTGTGACAAGTTGGTGGTGCTGTCTCTCTCGGATACAGTGGGACAAGTTGGTGGTGCTGTCTCTCTCAGATACACTATGACAATGCGGTGGTGCTGTCTCTCTCTGATACAGTGTGACAATGTGGTGGTGCTGTCTCTCCCAGATACACTGTGACAATGTGGTGGTGCTGTCTCTCTCGGATACACTGTGACAATGCGGTGGTGCTGTCTCTCCCAGATACACTGTGACAATGTGGTGGTGCTGTCTCTCTCGGATACAGTGTGACAATGTGGTGGTGCTGTCTCTCTCGGATACAGTGTGACAATGTGGTGGTGCTGTCTCTCTCGGATACAGTGTGACAATGTGGTGGTGCTGTCTCTCTCGGATACACTGTGACAATGTGGTGGTGCTGTCTCTCCCAGATACAGTGTGATAATGTGGTGGCGCTGTCTCTCTCAGATACAGTGTGACAAGTTGGTGGTGCTGTCTCTCCCAGGTACAGTGTGATAATGTGGTGGCGCTGTTTCTCTCTGATACAGTGTGACAATGTGGCAGTGCTGTCTCTCTCGGATACAGTGTGACAATGTGGTGGTGCTGTCTCTCTTGGATACAGTGTGACAATGTGGTGGTGCTGTCTCTCCCAGATACACTGTGACAATGTGGTGGTGCTGTCTCTCTCGGATACAGTGTGACAATGTGGTGGTGCTGTCTCTCCCAGATACACTGTGACAATGTGGTGGTGCTGTCTCTCTTGGATACAGTGTGACAATGTGGTGGTGCTGTCTCTCCCAGATACACTGTGACAATGTGGTGGTGCTGTCTCTCTCGGATACAGTGTGACAATGCGGTGGTGCTGTCTCTCCCAGATACACTGTGACAATGTGGTGGTGCTGTCTCTCTCGGATACAGTGTGACAATGTGGTGGTGCTGTCTCTCCCAGGTACAGTGTGATAATGCGGTGGTGCTGTCTCTCTCGGATACACTGTGACAATGTGGTGGTGCTGTCTCTATCGGATACAGTGTGACAATGTGGTGGTGCTGTCTCTCTTGGATACAGTGTGACAATGTGGTGGTGCTCTCTCTCTCGGATACAGTGTGACAATGTGGTGGTGCTCTCTCTCTCGGATACAGTGTGACAATGTGGTGGTGCTGTCTCTCCCAGATACACTGTGACAATGTGGTGGTGCTGTCTCTCTCAGATACAGTGTGATAATGTGGTGGTGCTGTCTCTCTCGGATACACTGTGACAATGTGGTGGTGCTGTCTCTCTCGGATACACTGTGACAATGTGGTGGTGCTGTCTCTCCCAGATACACTGTGACAATGTGGTGGTGCTGTCTCTCCCAGATACACTGTGACAATGTGGTGGTGCTGTCTCTCCCAGATACAGTGTGACAATGTGGTGGTGCTCTCTCTCTCGGATACAGTGTGACAAGCTGGTGGTGCTGTCTCTCCCAGATACACTGTGACAATGTGGTGGTGCTGTCTCTCTCGGATACAGTGTGACAATGTGGTTATTCTGTCTCTCCCAGATACAGTGTGACAATGTGGTGGTGCTGTCTCTCTCGGATACAGATTGACAATGTGGTGGTTCTGTCTCTCTCGGATACAGATTGACAATGTGGTGGTTCTGTCTCTCCCAGATACAGTGTGACAATGTGGTGGTGCTGTCTCTCTCGGATACAGTGTGACAATGTGGTGGTTCTGTCGCTCCCAGATACAGTGTGACAATGTGGTGGTGCTGTCTCTCTCGGATACAGTGTGACAATGTGGTGGTTCTGTCGCTCCCAGATACAGTGTGACAATGTGGTGGTGCTGTCTCTCTCGGATACAGTGTGACAATGTGGTGGTCCTGTCTCTCCCAGATACAGTGTGACAATGTGGTGGTTCTGTCTCTCCCAGATACAGTGTGACAATGTGGTGGTGCTGTCTCTCCCAGATACACTGTGACAATGTGGTGGTGCTGTCTCTCTCGGATACAGTGTGACAATGTGGTGGTGCTGTCTCTCTCGGATACAGTGTGACAATGTAGTGGTGCTGTCTCTCTCGGATACACTGTGACAATGTGGTGGTGCTGTCTCTCACAGATACAGTGTGACAATGTGGTGGTTCTGTCTCTCCCAGATACAGTGTGACAATGTGGTGGTGCTGTCTCTCTCTGATACAGTGTGACAATGTGGTGGTGCTGTCTCTCACAGATACAGTGTGACAATGTGGTGGTGCTGTCTCTCCCAGATACAGTGTGACAATGTGGTGGTTCTGTCTCTCTCGGATACATTGTGACAATGTGGTGGTGCTGTCTCTCTCGGATACAGTGTGACAATGTGGTGGTTGTTCTTCTGCTGTCAGTTTTCGGTATCTAAGCTGAATGGGAGCTTCTTGCTTTATCTATTAGTGGCCTGAATTACATATAACTTCTGTACCTGTCAATGTCTGGTGCCGTTTGAGTGTGGGAGTAATTGCCTGTTTATATTTGATCATATAAATTCAAATACGATTGCAAATCAGTCAATCTCTCATAACATAAGGGAATATGGAATTTGTTGAATAACAGTCTATTCCTGATACAGTGTGGGATTCTGCCAGGCAAACACTTTGTTCAAATATGTGCAGGTTAAGTGGATTGGCCAGGCTACATTGCTGCTTCCTGTCCCAAGTTACATAGTGTGGCGGGTTAGTGGGGTAAATACATGGTGTTGCAGGATAGGTTCTGGGTGAGATGCTCTGTTGGAGAGTCAGTGTAGAATCAATGCACTGTAGGACTCTGAGATATGTTGTTTTGAAATTCTACACTGTCCGCAACATCGTTTACAATACTTCCAAGTTTTGAACTACATACAACTTATACTTCATCTGCCACCTTTCAAATTGTTCGCTGCAAAACCAAGGTCCAGATTTATATAGCCACTGAGTCATAGAGGTTTACAGCATGGAACAGGCCCTTCGGCCCAACTTGTTCCTGCCGCCCTTTTTTTTAAACCCTGATGCTAATCCCAATTGCCCGCATTTGTGCCCACATCTCTGGAGAGAGAACAGAGTTAACGAGTCTGGATGACTCTTCATTAGAGTTTGTCAGCTCTGATGCAGGGTAATCCAGACTGGAAACATTAGCTATGTTCCCTCTCCACTGATGCTGTCAGACCTGCTGAGACTTTCCAGCATTTTCTCTTTTTGTTTCAGATTCCAGCATCTGCAGAAATTTGCTTTGATCTCAATCAGTTCTTGTCAGTTGGCTTGTATGAGGAAGAGAGAGAGAGAAGGGACCTGCTCCTCAGAAAGGTGTGCCTGCACTGGAAACAATGTGTGATTCTAGCATTAAGTCTCACTGCAGGATTTGTAACATAAACCTGGAACTTCAAGTCATAGTGGGACAGACTCACTGTGCTGCCTTTTCACCTTCTGTTACGTTAGAGATCATGTACTTACTGTGCCTGAGGAGGAGGTGCCTGCATTGCTTATTGTGCTCTAACTGGAGGAATGATCACATTTATTCTAGCTTACTGAATCTGTTAAGAAAAAGTATATCAATGATATGGACAGGTGTGGGATAGAGCAAGATGTATTTGTGTCTAATGAAATGGAATATCTGAGGAGAATAGGCAACGGAATCAGTGTTACTGTCTGATTGTACTGCAAAGCATTAACATGCATGTTCCCTGCACTAAGTGTGTCAGACAATCTTTATAGTTAGCTGTCAGAAGACCTGATGAGATGTTGGTATGGCAGGAATCTCACTGGATACATAAGCCAGGCACCAGGGGTTACTCTGGGAGCGGGTGATTGAATTCAATTAATTTAAGATGGACTTGCAAATTTATATCGAGACTATCATTAATTGTCATTAAAAAGGCATCTGCTTCACTTATGTTCTTTAGTGTGGGGGCGAGCAGGGATTAAATTCCATAAATTTAACATAGAATATAAATCCAGACTTGCAAATTAAAGTCTAGAAGATCATTCACCATCATTAAAAAACAAATCTCATAGCGACATAGTGTTGTACGGCACAGGAAATGCCCTTCATGGCTGCAACGACAAGAACTACGACGGGGGAGGTTTAACACAGATATCAGAAGGACATATTTTACACAGAGGGTCGTGGGGGCCTGAAATGTGTTGCCGGGCAAGGTGGTGGAGGCGGACACACTGGGAACGTTTAAGACTTATCTAGACAGCTATATGAACGGAGTGGGAATGGAGGGATACAAAAGAGTGGTCTAGTTTGGACCAGGGAGCGGCGCGGGCTAATTGTTCCTTGTTTCTCGTTTCAAGGCTTCATTCTATGATCATCTTGCTGGTGCCAGTACAGAGCGAGACTGCAGATAGTTGGGAACCTGTCTCGGGGGCAGGGAATTCAGATGGTGTTCGTAAAGCAGAAGTGGAAATGAATAGGGTTGGGAAGCATTTTCTGATCAGGGCCAGTGTGATCTCCTGGACTCGTTTCGATCGCCTTAGGGGGTCGGAGAGGAATTTCCCAGATTTTCTTTTCCCCATATTGGCCCTGGGGTTTTCACTCTGGGTTTTCGCCTCTCCCTGGAGATCACATGGTCTGGAATGGCGGGGTGGGGGTGAGTTAATAGGTTGTGATGAACAAAGCATCGTAGCTGTGAGGGACAGCTTGGTGGATAGGATATTAGATGTAGATAGGCTGGAAAATTGGGCGGGGATCCTGGATTCAGGATTCAATCCTGGACCGGGGAGCGGCGCGGGCTTGGAGGGCCGAAGGGCCTGTTCCTGTGCTGTATTGTTCTTTGTTCTTTGTTGTTCTTTGTAAACTCGTGCTAATCCCATTTTCCTGCACTTGTCCCATATCTTTGAGTGTTAACATAATTCAAGTGCTCATCCAAATACGTTTTAAAGGTTGCAAGGTTTCTGGCATCCTGTACCTTCCCAGGCAGTGCATTCCAGATTCCCACCATCCTCTAAGTGAAGAGATTTTTTTCTTAAATCCCCTGAATCTCCTGCCACTTATCCTAAAACTATGTCCCCTTGTGACTCACAAGGGGAATAGCTGCTTCCTATTCATCTTGCCCAGACCCCACAATCTTATACACCTCTGTGTCCCCCACCCCCAGGCCACACTTGAGTGCTGACTGGGAAATGACAGTCAACATGGTTGTCAGGAGTTTTGTGTGCGCACTTGAAGTCACATTTTGCAAAGTAGTGTCTGACTTTACTGAGAAGGACTTCCCTCGTAATCTGAAGTGAACTCTGGTGTCAAATAAATTGAACCCCGAAAAGTCTAAAGCTTACTTTGATATTTGTGCAGGAAAGCGTGATGTTTGGAGAATGCTGGTTGCATCCTCTGAAACATTGAACTTCTTGTCATGACTTGAAATTGGTATCTTGATGAAATTGCGCCTTCCTGAAAAATCATGTATTTTTAAAGTTGGAATTTGTGATACCGGCTAAGATAATACTTGTTGCTATTGGCTATGCTTTGATCTATTGTGCCTACCTGTCCAAACTATTTACTGCAAACATTTTAAAACATGTCCCCCCTCAGCCTTCTCTGCCCCAAAGGTAGCACAGTAGCACAGTGGTTAGCACTGCTGCTTCACAGCTCCAGAGACCTGGGTTCGATTCCCGGCTTGGGTCACTGTCTGTGTGGAGTTTGCACATTCTCCTCGTGTCTGTGTGGGTTTCCTCCGGGTGCTCCGGTTTCCTCTCTCAGTCCAAAGATGTGCGGGTTAGGTTGATTGGCCATGCTAAAATTGTCCTGGGATGCTTAGGTTAGAGGGATTAGTGGGTAAATATGTAGGGATATGGGGGTAGGGCCAGGGTGGGATTGTGGTCGGTGCAGACTCGATGGGCCAAATGGCCTCCTTCTGCACTGTAGGGTTTCTATGATTTCAAAGAAAACAATCCAACCTTTTCCAATCTCTCCTTATAGCTCAAATGCTCCATCCCAGGCAACATCCTGGTGAAACTCCTCTTTATCCCCTCTTGTGCAATCCTTCCTATAGTGAGGTGACCAGAACTGCACACAGTGCTCCAGCTGTGGCCTAACCAACACTCTATCCAACTCCAACATTACCTCTTTGTTCTTATACTCTGGTTCATTCATCTTCTTTGGAGTGGTGGGCGTGGGAGGGGAGGTGGCAATTGAATTTACTTAATTTAGTCTAGAATATCAACTTAGACTTGCAGATTTATGTCCAGACTGTTGCTAATTGTGCATTTGATTTAGTTATGTCCTTTAGTGATTATACATGGCTCCAGATGCCCAGCAATGGGGTTGACTCCCTAACAGCCGGGGAAGCTACGTCTCATAGAATCCTACAGTGCAGAAGGAGGTCATTCAGCCTATTGGGTTTGCACAATCACAATCCCACCCAGGCTCTATCCCCATAACCCAATGCATTTACCCTACCTAGTCCCCCTGACACAAAGGTGCAATTTAGCATGGCCAATCCACCTACCCTGCACATCTTTGGACTGTGGGAGGAAACCAGAATACCCGGAGGAAACCCCACGCAGACAAGAGGAGAATGTGCAAACTCCACACAGATACTGACCCAAGCCAGGAATCGAACACGGGTCCCTGGCGCTGTGAGGCAGCAGTGCTAACCACTGTGCCACAGTACCACCCTGACGGAACAATACTATTTTGCATTGGGACTGTTCCTGGGTCCTGTCCGTGTTCATATCACGCATTCCCCCCATGACTAAACATAACATTGCAATTCTCTTCATGGGATATAACCAGAGACACCTAACTGTGCAGAGTCTTAGAATGCTACAGCACACAAAGAGGCCCTTCTGCCCATCATGTCTGAATCAGTGATCAAGCAGCTATCTATTCTAATCCCATTTTCCAGCACTAGCTCCATTGCCTTGTACGTTGTGGCATTTGAAGTGCTCATCTAAAATTCTTAAATGTTATGCAACTATGCTTCTCATTCAGTTGAGCAGAGGATGAGGTGGTCTGTGGAGTTTACAGTGGTTGGGATTCTCTAACCTCGTCCACGGCTGTCATTCACCATTCCGCTGCCATGAATGGAAATTTGGCTGAGTGCCAAATTCCCAGTTCACTGAAGCAGTGATTGATCCTATGAGCATGGGAGCATTCTGGGCCATGTATTACCAAGCCCAGTTTTATGTATCAGCATTTGAAAAGCTGTGTGGCCAACAACAAACAAGGTGACATTCACTCACAGTGGCCCAGTGGTTAGCACTGCTGCCTCATAATGCCAGGGACCCAGGTTCAATTCCAGCCTTGGGTGAGTGTATGTGTGGAATTTGTACTTTTCCCTCAGTCTGTGTGGGTTTCATCCAGGTGCTCTGGTTTCCTCCAACAGTCCAAAGATATGTCAGTTCGGTTCATTGGCTATGCTAAATTGACTCAATGCACAAATATTTGCAGGTTAGGTGGATTAGTCATGTAACCCCTTGGTTTCCAAAGATGTGCAAGTTAGATAGATTAGCTATGTCTGGGCCAGATACTATTTTTTTAAATTAGTCTCACAAGTAGGCTTACATTAACACTGCAATGAAGTTAGTCGCCACACTACAGCACCTGTTAGGATAACACTGTGGGAGAAATTAGCGTGGCCAATGCACCTAACCTGCACGTCTTTCAGACTGTGGGAGGAAACCGGAGCAACCCCACGCAGACACGGGGAGAACGTGCAGACTCCGCACAGAGTGACCCAAGCCGGGAATCAAACCCGGGTCCCTGGCGCTGTGAGGCAGCAATGCACTGTGTTAGCACTGTGCCACCCCAGGGTCAAACGGCCTGCTTCTGCACCTATGACCTCTGTTGCTTTACAAAGGTATGCGCTGTCCCCAGCATAGACCCACCCCCTCTCTTCCCCGTCACTCACTGCAGCTTCCAGGTCCAGTTCAGCCTGTATTCCGCGGATTTCACCAAAGGCCATGCAGCCCATAGAGAAACAAGGCGATTTGCTGCTCTTCACTGGAGCTGTTTAACTCCCTCCCTTTGCCTCTGACGTGAACTCTCCACACACACACACAGCCCAGCATAAGAACAAAATCTGCCGGCCTGGGGGAGGGGCAGTAAAGGCGCATGCGCCCTTCCTGGCAATGTGAAACTGCACACAGCAGGCGGGGAGTTAGCACGCAGGCGCAGACCCCAGAGAATCCAACAGCAACAAGCGACTGGATTTGTATAGCGTCTGCAACCTCATACACTGGCCCAAAGCGGTTTGCAAGGCTGTCAGCAAAGGCAATCTGTCCACAATGCAGATTTAGAATCGCTCTCAAATACTCTGTTAAAGAAGCAGGTCTTGAGGACATTCCATGGCTATTCCATCCAAGTAAGAAGTCTCACAACACCAGATTAAAGTCCAACAGGTTTATTTGGTAGCAAAAGCCACTAGCTTTTGGAGCGCTGCTCCTTCATCAAGTAAGTGGGAGTTCTGTTCACACACAGGGCATACAAAGACACAAACTCAATTTACAAAATAATCTGATAAAATAATCTTACCTGATGAAGGAGCAGGGCTCCGAAAGCTAGTGGCTTTTGCTACCAAATAAACCTGTTGGACTTTAACCTGGTGTTGTGAGACTTCTTACTGTGTTTACCCCAGTCCAACACCGGCATCTCCACATCATGTATTCCATCTAACCAACACATATTGGGACAAATTAGTATGGCCAATCCACCTAACCTGCACACCGTTGGACACTAAGGGGCAATTCACTTTAGTCAATCCCCCTGATCTGTATATTTTTGGATTGTGGGAGGAAACCGGAGCACCGGAAGAAATCCTGACAGACACGGGGAGTATGTGCTAACTCCACCCACTACCAGAATCAAACTGTGAGGTAGCAGTACTAACCATTGTGCCCCTATCCAGGGTCGACAGAGCAGTCAAGGAATTCCACAATTTGGGACCGGTATATCTGAGCATTCAGAGGCACTGAAGCACTTTCAAGATGGAAGTTAGCCGCCCTTAACTGACATTTAAGTGTCACCCGCATTGCTGTGTAACAATCAAAAATGGTTCCATCAATGGACGTTTAATTCCAGATTTCTTTTGAATTTAAATTTCACTATCTGCCGTGGTGGGATTCAAACTTGGGTCTCCAGAGTATTACCCTAGTTCTCCTGATTGTACTGCCAGTGAGAATATCACTAAGTTATTACTTTCCCTGCGTATGTTGCATTTCGAAGAGGTCATTCACCAGCACATTGTACAAAGGAAATATGTGGATCCACAATAAATGTTGCCATCACATCTGTGATGAGTGATTAAATATAAAATTGTCCCAAAATTGCACAATAGGGTTGTGAGATCTGAAAATAAATTAGGCCAGATCTGTCCTGCTGAAATGTGGGGACTGAAGCGTTGGTATGTTGGTGATGATTCTTGATAGCGGCTGCTGGATTTAATCCGAGTGAAACAACCAACCTCTCTGAATGAAGCGGGAAGGGCCATGGACTGTGTAGCTGCAGTGCTGTACGGCAGGCAGAAAGTATTCCACTGGTTCAGTGTCGAACACTGTCTTTGAGTGTGGCGATAATAAATGATCCATTCTTGCATAAAATGCTTCTGTGATTTATTTATTTATCTTTGTAACAATGAAGTTGAAGAGCAAAGTGAAGAGGAACAACATTCATACCTCACTGACTCCAAACATGACATTGTGGCTACGTCTGTGATAGATTTTCACTGTGTGTGTGTCTCTCTCTCTCTGTCTCTCTCTCTCAGTCTCTATCTCCCTTTCTCTCTTTCTGTCTCTCTCTCCTCCTTTATTTCTGCCTCTCTTCATCTTTCTCACGCTCTATCTGTCTCCGTCTTCCTGTCTCTCTTTCTGCCTCTCTCTCCATCTCTTCCCGTTCCGTCCTCTTATCTTCCTCTCTCTGTGTTTGCCTGGCTACCAATCTCTCTCGATCTATCTATTTTCTGCCCTGTTCTACCTCACATTCTCCTCTTTCTCTATCTTGCTTTCTGCTCTCCCCTCTCTCTTTCTCTGCCTCTGTCTGTCTCTCTCTGACTCTCTTGCTCTCTCTCTGCCCCTTTCCCCTGACCTCTCTCTCTCTCTACCTCTATCTCTGCACATGATTTCCCCGCATCCCTCTCCACCACCATGTCTTGTAAGATATCAGTTTCATGTTCATACGTGAATGAGAGACAGCAACACTCATCAGATGTCAGTTAGTCCAGGTGAGTGTGAGGCCGTCTCCAACACTTGCCTCAACATCACGCAGGAAGATGGAGAGGTTCAGAAATTCTCAGCATCTGCCCCTGAACTGCTGCTCAGTGGATAGTTGGACAAATCTGAAGTTGCCTCGGGTAGGCTAGTGGGAGATACCTACCATTCAGAGAATGTAAGAGCGGGGAGGTTACGATGGAACCGTATAAAATGCTGGTTAGGCCACAGCTAGAGTATTGTGTGCCGTTCTGGTCACCAACTATAGGGAGGATGTGATTGTCCTGGAGAGGAGATTCACCAGGATGTTGCCTGGGCTGGAGTGTTTCAGCTATGAAGAGAGGCTGGTTAGGCTGGAGTTGTTTTCCTTAGAGCAGAGAAAGCTGAGGGGGGCGGGGGGGGGGGGGGAGGTACTGACTTAGGTACACAAAATAATGAGGGACATAGATAGGGGAGATAGGAAGAAAATTCTGCCCTTAGTGGAGGTGTGAATAACCGGAGGGGGGGTGGGGGGGGGGGGGTGGGGGGGAGATAGATTTAAGGTAAAGGGAGGAGATTTAAGAGGGGGGATTAACTTTTTTTTTACCCAGAAGCTGGTAAAGTGTAGTAGAGACAGGGGCTCTCACATTTAGATGAGCGCTTGAAACACTATAGTACCAAAGGTTACGGAGCAAGTACTGGAAAATGAGATTGGAATAGATGTGTTCGAGGTCCAGTGCAGTCACAATGGGCCGAAGGGCCTCTTTCTGTGCTGGAAAACTTTGAATACCTTAGAATATAAAAGGCAGAGGTGTCTATTGCATAAACTTTGCTGAGAGGAGGAAAGTTCTAGCTCCTGGGATCTCTCTAAGAGATTTCCAATCTCTGTGCTTGTGTGCCCGGCTTCAATGTAGGCTTTCCCCGCCGCCTTTGAGGCGAAGGATTTGAAAGCCCTGCCTGGGCAGAGCACAGATATCCCGTCCAAAGCCCGGCTGGGAATTGGGGGCGAAGCCTAGCGTTTTTTGGGCGATTTGGGTGAAAAGGGAGAGGAGATGTCGGCGGAGTTGCTCTGGCGGAGAGCTCTGAGCAACATTTGTGTGGGTTTAACTGACCAACACATAGATAATTCCGGGGGGATTCTGATGCAGGGTGAGGTATCCAGGCTTGGGCACACGGGGGGGCCCCGTTGGAGTTTTGGGGGGTCCTATATGAATGGGGATCGGGGGGTTTAAGTGGGAGAGAAACACAGACAGAGAGGCAGCTCTGGAAGCTGAGAGCTGCCAGTCACCGTTCACGTCCGCTCCTTGCCTTTAACTTGCTCTGTGCTGCCGCCTCTCGCTTCATTCCAGATTTAACTCTCTCTGAAGTCGAGACAGCTTTCGGACACAGATCCAGCTATGGCAGACGCTGCAGCAATCGAGACGGCTCCGGCTGCCGCCCCCGTCGCCCCAGCCAAGAGCCCCAAGAAGAAGAAGAAGACGGCGGCCGTCCGCTCCAAGTCTACCGCTCCCAAACTCAGGGAGCAGATCCACAAGTTGGTGGGGGCCAACACCGAGCGCCGTGGGATGTCCGGGGCGGCCATCAGAAAGGCACTGGCCATCAGCGGGCTGGACGTGGACAAGAACCGCGGCCGCATCAAGCTAGCCATCAGGAAGAGCGTGGAGCAAGGCATCTTGGTGCAAGCCACGGGTACCGGCGTCTCCGGATCCTTGAAACTCGCCAAGCAGACGACAAAGGCCAAGGCGGCCAAGACGGCGAAGAAACCGGCGACCAAGAAAACCATCGTCAAGAGATCTCCCGCCAAGAAACTGGCCAAGAAATCTCCCGCCAAGAAATCTCCGGCCAAGAAATCTCCGGCCAAGAAACCTGCGGCCAGGAAACCCCACAAAAAAGTGGTCAAGAAAGTTGCCAAGAGGATCTCCGTCAAGAAGGCTGTCCCTGCTCCCAAGAAGGTTGCCCCCAAGAAGGCGAAAGCGGCCAAAGCCCCTAAACCCAAAGCCACAAAGGCCAAGAGAACCAGCAAGAAGTGAAGTGACCCCTCAACTTGTTGCAAAAAGTGACAATTCTGAACCCAAAGGCTCTTTTAAGAGCCACTACATCCACCAAAAGAGCCGAGACTCCCGAGCGTCCCCTCAAACAGGCTAGTTATTCTTCCAAATCGGTTTAAATAACTACTTCATTATTTCCCTACTTTCAATAAACAGCTTTTAAGAAGTTCGTACATTAACGCTATGACATACAAGACTGGGCCAAGCGCTGGGAATAGGGCAGACAAAATGGGCCGAATGGCTTCGTTTTGCGCTGTTGACTGAAGGATGGATCTGCAGAAGTTAAGTTGGATGGTAGGTTAGAATAAGTTCGAAAGGCCGAATGCCCTCCTAGTTTCCATACATGCATAGACACAGCGAATAAGGGATCTCTGATAACTAAATTGCTTTTTTTCTAATTGTTGGTGTTTCGTGTTGTTAAATGCTTTTAAATATTGTTCACTTTTAATGGGTTTTAGAGTTGGAGTGAGGAAGGGCGGGGGATGTCGATGTTAATCCGATCTGGGTGCGTGAGATTGGTGGGGTGTGCTCTGTCCAAATATAGCGTCTGGCATTTTTGAAAAGACAATAATTCCTCATTAGAGCCGCGAATACTTCGTATATCTGGAAAATAAATCCTCCGTTTCGGAACAAGGATAACATTGGGAGGCTGTTTATTCTGTGAAGGCCTTACTGGACAGGATGGCTTTATTTGGGAAGTTAAAATTTTCAAAAGGCGCACATTTCAATATTTTGTAATGTCCTTTCAGATATTAAATGAATAGAATATATATTGACAACAAAAATAAACCCCTAAAGGAGCCCTCTTACAGCACAGGGGGAGATGTGGAACACACGAGAACGGTATGTGCCGGAGAATGAATCCACAGATGAACCATATATTTCCTTTTAGTGCAGAGACCTCGGGGGTGCCAGATATTAGAGGGAAGCAAACTTACCTCCGCACAGTCTGTTACAAATTTCAACAGCTATGCAATGTGCCTTTGCCAATTTTATGAATGCATTCATAATAAAACTGCTGGAA
Organism: Mustelus asterias; assembly: GCF_964213995.1. Lineage (NCBI taxonomy): Eukaryota > Metazoa > Chordata > Chondrichthyes > Carcharhiniformes > Triakidae > Mustelus > Mustelus asterias. Next base: position 147,863,323 of record NC_135805.1, read on the forward strand.
AAACTCAGCAAGACCGGAAATTATGTTTTTATATTAATATTATATTTCCAACATCCCGCACTGCATACAATATCGTAATGTATGTTATAAATTTATGCATTTTTACATGTGTAATATATACATTGTAATATATCAATTTATTTTCATTTATACATATCGTGATATCTGTGTTATCCAAATTTACAATACAATTGTGTATATAATATGTATTTATACGTGTACATTTTAAAAATAAAACACATTTGAAAGAGTTGCTTTGATCAACACGGTTTGATTTAGTGAAATTGGCGGTCTTTTTGGCGGTGAATTTTGAAAAACAGGCGCCATCCGAGCTCAGCCAATCAGAGCTGGCAGCCTGTGGTTGCTATGAGGGTGATTGGATAGGGCTGTGGCGGGAGCCAATCAGTGGCGCTGGGCGGTGCTTCAGCCAGTTGAAAAAGGGAGGCTGGAAGCCGCTCTGACATTCCGAGTTGCTGCGTTTGAGGAGATGGCCAGAACCAAGCAGACAGCGCGCAAGTCCACCGGAGGGAAAGCTCCCCGCAAGCAGCTGGCTACCAAAGCTGCCCGCAAGAGTGCTCCAGCCACGGGCGGAGTGAAGAAGCCTCACCGCTACCGGCCCGGCACTGTGGCTCTGCGGGAGATCCGCCGCTACCAGAAATCCACCGAGCTGCTGATCCGCAAGCTGCCCTTCCAGCGCCTGGTGCGGGAGATCGCTCAGGACTTCAAGACCGACCTGCGCTTCCAGAGCTCGGCCGTCATGGCGCTGCAGGAGGCCAGCGAGGCTTACCTGGTGGGGCTCTTTGAGGACACCAACCTGTGCGCCATCCACGCCAAGCGAGTCACCATCATGCCCAAAGACATCCAGCTGGCCCGCCGCATCCGCGGGGAGCGCGCCTAAACCGCCCGGACCCACTTCTAAACCCTTTTGAATAGCGGAACAAAAAAACAAAAGGCTCTTTTCAGAGCCACTAAATCCACCAAAAAGAGCAGTAATCGGCCTGAGGTGCGTGCTTGGTGCTAGTGCAGCTATGCTGTGCTAGCTCTCTAAATTTTTTAATTAACAGTAAGCTATGGTTGAAGCAATTACAGAATTGAACTGAGTGAGCTGGGGTGTAACCTTTGCTCGCTTTACCATATGTCATTACACTCCGACCTGGCCTCCTCAGCCTTCTGTGGTACTGAATTCCACAAATTCACCACCCTCTGACTGAAGAACTTCCCATCCATCAAGTTCTCAAATGTCCTTTTACCCTCAGATCCTCGTCTCTCTTACTGATAGAAGAATTTCCTCCACGTCCACTCTATCCAGGCCTTTTAATGCGATCCCCTTCCTCACTGGTCCTTTTTAAACTCCATCGAGTACAAACCCGGAGCCCTAAATCGTTCCTCATACGTGATATGTGTGATAAAACAATCTAATTTGGTAGTTATTTAACTTGCAGTTGTAATCCAGATTGGGTGATGATTCAATCCAACTTTTCTGTTAAGGTGTTGACTCACCAATGGTTTAGCCAAGGTAAATCTAATAACGTTACTCACTGATTACATGCGTTTGATTAAAATATTTAAAAACAGATGAGTCTCATTCAATTGCCCGCCCAGCAGTTTGGAAGAAATGTTTCCCAAGCATATACATTAGGGAAAGGCTTCTAAAAGTCAATGGTTTAGAATTTGGCACTCCCTGCTGGAGGGCTATGGTACTGCGCTTGTTGTCAGTCCAGAGTGAGTATGTTCTGATCTATATTGATATGTTACGGTCACTGAGTGCGCTTTGTTTAACCGGCAATGAATGAGTGGATCTCAGATTCACATCGGTTAGTTTGGCGGCCTTCTGTAAGGCCATAAAACATAGGAGCAGAATTAGGCCACTCGGCCCATCGAGTCTGCTCCGCCATTCAATCATGGCTGATTTTTTTTCTCACCCCCATTCTCTTGTCTTTTCCCCATAATCAATAAACTATCTATCTCTGTCTTAAAGACACTCAATGACCTGGCCTCCACAGCCTTCTGTGGCAGAGTTCCACAGATTCAGTACTCTCTGGCTGAACAAATTCCTCCACATCTGTTTTAAAGGATCGTCCCTTTAGCCTGAGGTTGTGCCCTCTGGTTGTTTTTCCTACTAGTGGAAACATCCTCACAGTATCCTGTAAGTTTCAAAAATATTCTCCCCTCATCCTTCTGAACTCCAACGACCCAGAGTCCTCAAAGGGCATTTAGATTTAATTTCCTATTCCCATTTCACCGTCCCCGTGGTTGGTTTCAAATTTGTGCATTCGGCAGAGCATCAGCCTGGGGCTCTATATTACACTATGCCACTGTATCGTCTCTGCCACTAGTCATGGAATTTTACATAAAATGAGGCACTTCGGGCCATGTCTGCGCCCGCCATTCAGCACCGATGCATCCTAATCCCATTTACCAGCAATTAATCTTGCTGCCTTGTTTGAGTGCCATTCGTTTGGAAGTTGCATATAGATTCATAGAATGCGGCGGCACGGTAGCACAGTGGTTAGCACTGCTGCTTCACAGCTCCAGGGTCCCGGGTTCGATTCCCGGCTCGGGTCACTGTCTGTGTGGAGTTTGCACATTCTCCTCGTGTCTGCGTGGGTTTCCTCCGGGTGCTCCGGTTTCCTCCCACAGTCCAAAGATGTGCGGGTTAGGTTGATTGGCCAGGTTAAAAAAATTGCCCCTTAGAGTCCTGGGATGCGTAGGTTAGAGGGATTAGCGGGTAAATATGTGGGGTGGGATTGTGGTCGGTGCAGACTCGATGGGCCGAATGGCCTCCTTCTGCACTGTAGGGTTTCTATGATTTCTATGAATGCAGAAGGAGGTCATTCGGTCCATCGAGTTTACACCGACCCTCTGACAGCGCATCTAACCCAAACGCATGTATTTACCCCGCTAATGCACGTGAGACAATGGGCAAATAATCAACCTAACCTGCACATCTTTGGGCTTTGGGAGGAAATTTTGAGCACCCGGAGGAAACTCACACTGACACTGTGGAGTTTGTACATTCGCCCCCAAACAGTCGCCCCTGGCCGGGTTTGAATGCGGGTCCCTGGCAGAATGAGCAGCAGTGCTAACCACTGTGCCACCGTGCATTTATTTCATCACAGGCGGGATGATGTGGAGGTTAATAGGCCAGATCTGCTCCCACCCCCCACCTCTTTCTTTCACGCTAGGATGGTACAGTCCACCATACAACTATGCAAATGAAGGATTGCTGAAAGCAGAGATGTTGATTGGTTTAATTCCAGCTCTATATCTGAGCCTTTATCCTATCAGCTTCCACAGCCATCGCAATCTCAAACTGAATATTGATATAAACCTGACTGGTTTTGTATGCCTGAGAAGGAATATGCATAGGCAATATTAGAAGTACTGAGTGCTCAGAGTTTCAGTGAAGAATTTTCTATGTGGGTGGCACAGTGGTTAGCACTGCTGCCTCACAGCACCAGGTACCCGGTTTTAATTCTGGCCTTGAGAGGCTGCATTGTCTGCACGTTCTCCCTGTGTTTTCCTCCCACAGTGGAAAGATGTGCTGTTTACATGGATTGGCCATGTGAAATAGCTGCTTTGTGCCCAACGTTGTGTAAATTAGCTGGATTAACCATGGTACGGGGTTATGGGAATAGGGCAGGGGGAGGCGTTGGCCTGGGTAAGCTGCTCTTCCAGCAGTTGGTGCAAACTCGATGGGCCAAATGGTCTCCTGCAGTATAGGGATTCCAAAGATCCCTGAAGGCAGCAGGACTGGTGGATAAGGTGATTAGAAGGCATATCTGATTCCCGTCTTTATTCGCAAAAGCAGAGGATATAAGAGCGGGGAGGATACGATGGAGCTGTATAAAACACTGGTTGGTTAGGTCACAGCTAGAGTACTGTGTGCGGCTCTAGATGCCACACCATAGGAAGGATGTGATTACACTGGAGAGGGTGCAAAGATGATTCATCAGTTATAGAATCATCGAGTCATACAGTGCAGAAAAGGCCCTTCAGCCTAATTGAATCTGCAAAGACAATTACTACCACTAACTGTGCACTAATCCCATTTCCCTGCATTTGTCCCATATTCTTGAATGTTATATTTCAAGTGCTCATCCAAATATTTTTTATATTGGTCAATTGGTCAAATCTAGTCAGTGGCTACCACACCTCGCAGTTTCATTGGCCTGGACTTGGGAATGGTCTTCGGTTCAACACAGAAAATGATCTTTTTCACAAGCTGACTTCTGCCTTCTGTGCTTGATCCCGAGCTGAGCTGTTTTCTGAAAAGGAATCTCTCACTTGTGCTGCTTCTTCTTCAGCACCTCATCTGCTTCCTGACCACAGACATTTGACTCTGAAGTTACTGTGGGCAGGTGCTGGATTGGGAAGCTGGCATTGAGTGAATGTAATTCATAACAATAGGAAAATAAGCAATTTATGTGAAATAAATTGAATCAGATGTGATTTGAGGAAATTAATTACAATGAGTATTCAAAAACTAACTCGATTGCATTTCAGGTACAGATTCTCAGCCCTAAGATGTGGATGAGCAGGATTTATTTTTCTTTAAGAAATATGAATCAATGAAATTTTGTAACTACAAAAGCAGTGGAAACTGGATCAATGAATTTATTCAAGGCTGAGTTTGGATAGATTTTTATTGTACAAGTGAATCAAAGTTTACTGTCATGGGCAGGTGGGGAAGCGGAGTTATAGCTACCCATGATCAGATTTCATGGCAAAGCAGGCTCGAGCAGCCTAATGACCTTTTCCTATTTTATGTCCTTTTACCATCTCTCCAGACATGCATTAATTTAGTAAGAAGTCTCACAACACTAGGTTAAAGTCCAACAGGTTTATTTGGTAGCACAAGCTTTCAGAGCGCTGCTCCTTCATCAGGTGAATGCTTTGAAAGCAGCGCTCTGAAAACTTGTGCTACCAAATAAACCTGTTGGACCTTAACCTGGTGTTGTGAGACTTCTTACTGTGCTTGCCCCAGTCCAATGCTGGCATCTCCACATCATGCATTAATTTACTCTGAGTGCCCTGCTTATGATATTGTGAGGGATGGGGTGTGGGGGTGCATTGGCAACATATCCTGATTTCTTATAGATAGCTAGAGGAACAGCACCCCCTCGCCCCACTTGCCCACATACTTCTCTCCTAATTATAAAATCCCTTTTCAGTATGTCATCTTAAGCTACCTACTGCTCAATATACAGCTGAGCTGTGCATGGTACCATGAATTTTCCCTGGCTGCACTCTGCAGTTTTAAATTTTTTTTATTGGATATAGGCATTGCAGTCTGGCCCAGTATTAATTACCCATCTCTAATTGCCCTGGAACTGAGTGTCTGGCTAGACAGCTGCACAGGACATTTCCTTCCGTAAAGGTGAACCAGAATGGGTTTATATGACAATTCACAATAGTTTCAGGATCATTATTAGACTTAATTGGACCACCACTCGTCACTAGTAGTCCTGACTGCTGGTTGTGGGGTGAGATGCAGTCATGTACTCCTGCCCTCCAGTCAAGTCTGGTGATCAGCCATTCCCAATGAAGAAAGAGATGATAAACTTGAGTTGTTTTCTATGGAATAGAGGGGACATTTAGTTGATCAACCATGAATGTCCATCTATATTGGGGAGGATGAACCTGTTCAGTTTACAGAGGTCAATCACCAGGTGTCATAGATGAATCTTTTCAGCAAGAGTGTTTGGAACACCCTCACTAAAACCTTCATTACGTTTAAATAGAAATCTTGGATATGCTATCACCAAACACAGGTTCGGTTCTCAGTATTTAAATCTGCCCAAGACCACATCCTGTAGATCTTTATGTTCATTGTATTTTTATTGACATTGGAGCACGGTGACACAGTGGATATCATCACTGCCCCACAGTGCCAGGGACCCAGTTTCAATTCCAGCTTTGGGAAATTGTCTGTGTGCAGTTTGCATGCTCTCCCTATGTCTGCATCGGTTTCCTCCCACAGTCCAAAGATGTGCAGGTTAGGTGGATTGGCTATGCTCAATTGCCCCTTAGTCTGTCTGTGTGTGCTTTGTGATGGACCAGTGTCTGTTGAGATCGGTTCCAACTCCATTGAATTAGTTAGCAATAAGTAAAGTATTTACATTCCTCTCCGTTCCTTAATGTCTGTAGCACGACTCATTCATGTAATTGGATTTATATTTCATTCCATACCAGTGTTAATTGTGGCTCAGAGATATCCCAATCACTTCCGAAACAGAGGTTTCTGTATTATAATCATGATGTGGAGATGCCGGCGTTGGACTGGGGTGAACTCGGTAAGAAGTCTCTCAACACCAGGTTAAAGTCCAACAGGTTTATTTGGTAGCAAATACCATAAGCTTTCGGAGCACTGCTCCTTCGTCAGATGGAGTGGAAATGTGCTCTCAAACAGTGCAAACAGACAAAATCAAGTTGCAGAATACTGATTAGAATGCGAATCCTACAACCAGCCAGGTCTTAAAGGTACAGACAATGTGGGTGGAGGGAACATTAAACACAGGTTAAAGAAATGTGTATTGTCTCCAGACAGAACAGCTAATGAGATTCTACAAGCTCAGGAGGCAAGCTGTGGGGGTTACTGATAATGTGACATAAATCCAACATCCCGGTTTCGGCCGTCCTCATGTGTGCGGAACTTGGCCAAGTTCCACACACATGAGGACGGCCGAAACCGGGATGTTGGATTTATGTCACATTATCAGTAACCCCCAAAGCTTGCCTCCTGGGCTTGTAGAATCTCACTAGCTGTTCTGTCTGGAGACAATACACATTTCTTTAACCTGTGTTTAATGTTCCCTCCACCCACATTGTCTGTACCTTTAAGACCTGGCTGGCTGTAGGATTCGCATTCTAATCAGTATTCTGCAACTTGATTTTGTCTGTTTGCACTGTTTGAGAGCACATTTCCACTCCATCTGACGAAGGAGCAGTGCTCCGAAAGCTTATGGTATTTGCTACCAACTAAACCTGTTGGACTTTAACCTGGTGTTGTGAGTCTTCTTACAAAATGCTGATATTCAGAGTTCCAACAAATAAATGGTAAGGTGGATGGACATGCACCTTTACCCCCTTCACCTGACATCATCACTGAGGAACCAACTGAGTTTTACCTCCCAGCCTATCTAAAAGTGAACAATGTCTAATATTGTTCAGCTGAACTGTCTGATATCATCCAGTTCCCATTGAGTTAACTTCACCAGCCCTCAATTCAAATCCCCACAAGCTCTTGTGTAAATGAATTAAATCTTTTCTTTTCAAATCTTCAAAGAACAAGTCAGACAGCAAATCATCCACTAGGAATGTTTAATTGACACAATAACATAATCATCTGTGTGGAGTTTGCACATTCTCCTCGTGTCTGCGTGGGTTTCCTCCGGGTGCTCCGGTTTCCTCCCACAGTCCAAAGATGTGCAGGTTAGGTTGATTGGCCAGGTTAAAAAATTGCCCCTTAGAGTCCTGGGATGTGTAGGTTAGAGGGATTAGTGGGTAAAATATGTGGGGGTAGGGCCTGGGTGGGATTGTGGTCGGTGCAGACTCGATGGGCCGAATGGCCTCCTTCTGCACTGTAGGGTTTCTATGATTTCTATAACTTCAGTATCAAAATAGTTGGAGACAGGGTCACCCAGCAATACTAATCAGATACAATTAATAGGCGGGTAAGTAGCACTCTGAATGAGAGGTTGTCAGCTACAATTTGTGTGATCAGCAGTAATTGGGTGCCAGTGGCAACATTACTGATATGTGTGAAACTTATTAAAATAATTTATTTTCTTCCTGTTACCTGTTCTTTCCACTATATATATATGTATATATCAATTCATCATTACTGTATAGTGATCAATTTGACATTTGAGTTGTGATTTTTACATTAAACCACAGAGTCTTATCCCTCTGTCTCTTGATCAGACTCTGGTCACAGCTGATATCTAATACTGGGTCATCTTATGTGAACTTGTTGTTCCAATCTGCTCATGGCCGATCACAGATTGCTTCCTATTCCTTGATTTCTGAAGTCTGATGAATATCTGCTAGAATTGAGGGGTTTTGCCCCATTCTCAGGACGGAACAGACTTGGCAGCAGAGCGTTGCTGATAATTGAGTTGATTGAGAGCAAGTCAGGACAAGTTGATTCAGTTTTTGGTTTCACGGCTTTCTTACTGAGGGAAGACAGTAAAGTATTGGTACTTTCAAACCAGTTCCCCAGCTGCAGAATCCACTGGAACCTCCCTAACGAGATACTCTCTAGGTCACCCCCTGCAGTGGGTGTTTGTTCCTATTGGACAGTGGGATCTATCCCAGCTAAAGAGACCCTGTCCCCATCCTGAACCCACACAGGTTCACTTCCCAGCAGGGTCACTGGGCACTGAACAGAAACCCTGGATCCTTTACCCCTAACCGCAGGAATACTGAGAGGGCGGGGGGTGTAGCCACTGCACAGCTGTCTCAGGGAGCTGCAGAACTGTGAAACATTAATAACCAGGCACTAACTAATTAGCGTGTGTTTAGGTGGCACAAACCTCAGTCCCCGGACACCTTTTTAAATTTAATTTCAGTCCGGACACTTCATCCCGCCCTGAATCAAGGTTAAAGCCAAAACGTAAAGGGTGCCTGGCCAATCGGCTGCCCACCAACTATAAAAGCAAACAGGCCACGTCAAATTGCCCTTCATGGATTAAATTGCCATCTTTATTATCAGCGAGTGCATGTCTGATTCTTGTTCTTGCTCACTGACTGTAACATTATGGCAGTGCGTGTTAATGGCAGGATCCATGCCCCACATCTTATCTCTCAATTCCATCTACTTCCAGGTTTGGCGCATGCCCACACAAGCAAATTAAAATTATTCATCAATGTAAAACCTAGATAACTCCTTAAGCCAAGTCCCCAAACAAGCCCAATAATGGATAGGTGCAGGAAAAATAGGGTTGTTGTCGTGGGAGACTTCAATTTCCCTGGTATAGACTGGAAATCGCGTAGGGCTGGGAGTCTGAATGGGGAGGAATTTGTAAAATGCGTACAGGAAGGTTCTTTGGAGCAATATGTAGATAGCCCGCCTAGAGAGGGGGTTATACTGGACCTAGTACTGGGGAATGAGCCCGGTCAGGTCTTCAAAGTTTCGGTAGGGGAACATGTGGCAAACAGTGACCACAATTCTGTTAGCTTTAGGATAGCGATGGTAAAGGATGAGTGGTGTCCCAAGGGTAAGATGTTGGATTGGGGGAAGGCTAATTTCAGTGGGATTAGGCAGAAATTGGTAGCTGTTGATTGGGAGAGGCTGTTTGAGGGTAAATCCACATCTGGCATGTGGGAGTCTTTTAAGGAACAGTTGTTAGGGCTGCAGGATAGGCATGTGCCTGTAAAAAAGGATAGGAAGGGTAGGATTCGAGAACCGTGGATAACCTGGAAAATTGAGGGATTGGTCAAAAAGAAAAGAGAGGCGTACGTTAGGTCCAGGCAGCTAAAAACAGAGGGAGCTCTGGAGGAATACAAAAAGTAGGAAAGAACTCAAACGAGGAATTAGAAGGGCAAAAAGGGGTCACGAAATGTCCTTGGCAGACAGGATTAAGGAGAATCACAAGGCATTTTATTCATACATTAGGAACAAAAGGGTTGTCAGGGAAAAAATCGGACCTCTCAGGGACAAAAGTGGGGAATTATGCTTAGAGCCCAAAGAAGTTGGGGAGATCCGAAATGAATACTTTGCGTCGGTATTCACAAAGGAGAGGGATGTGTTGACTGGGAGTGTGTCGGAGGGGAGTGTTGACCCGTTAGAGAAAATCTCCATTACACTGGAGGAAGTGTTAGGTTTGTTAGAGAATATGAAGACGGACAAATCCCCAGGGCCTGATGGAATCTATCCAAGGCTACTCAGGGAGACGAGAGATGAAATCGCTGGGCCTCTGACGCAAATCTTTGTCTCGTCACTGGACACAGGTGAGGTCCCAGAGGATTGGAGGATAGCTAATGTGGTCCCGTTATTTGAGAAGGGTAGGAAGGATAACCCGGGATATTATAGGCCGGTGAGCTTGACGTCCGTGGTAGGGAAGTTGTTGGAGAGGATTCTTAGAGATAGGATGTATGCGCATTTAGAAAGGAATAAACTCATTAACGATAGTCAGCATGGTTTTGTGAGAGGGAGGTCATGCCTCACTAACCTGGTGGAGCTTTTTGAAGAAGTGACTAGAATGGTTGACAAGGGAAGGGCCGTGGATGTCGTCTATATGGACTTTAGTAAAGCGTTTGACAAAGTCCCTCATGGTAGGTTGGTGCAAAAGGTTGGATCTCATGGGATAAAGGGGGAGGTGGCTAGGTGGGTGGAGAACTGGCTTGGTCACAGAAGACAGAGGGTGGTAGTGGAAGGGTCTTTTTCCGGCTGGATGCCTGTGACTAGTGGTGTTCCGCAGGGCTCTGTATTGGGACCTCTGCTGTTTGTGATTTATATAAACGATCTGGAAGAAGGTGTAACTGGGGTGATCAGTAAGTTTGCGGACGACACGAAAATGGCTGGACTTGCAGATAGTGAGGAACATTGTCAGAGGCTACAGAAGGATATAGATAGGCTGGAAATTTGGGCAAAGAAATGGCAGATGGAGTTCAATCCAGATAAATGCGAAGTGATGCATTTTGGTAGAACTAACGTAGGGGGAGCTATACGATAAATGGCAGAACCATAAAGGGTGTGGATACGCAGAGGAACCTGGGTGTGCAAGTCCACAGATCCTTGAAGGTGACGTCACAGGTGGAGAAGGTAGTGAATAAGGCATATGGCATGTTGCCTTTATAGGACGGGGCATAGAGTATAAAAGTTGGGGTCTGATGTTGCAGTTGTATAGAATGTTGGTTCGGCCGCATTTGGAATACTGCGCCCAGTTCTGGTTGCCACACTACCGGAAGGATGTGGAGGCTTTGGAGAGAGTGCAGAGGAGGTTTACCAGGATGTTGCCTGGTATGGAGGGGCTTAGTTATGAAGAGAGATTGGGGAAACTGGGGTTGTTCTCACTGGAAAGACGGAGGATGAGGGGTGACCTAATAGAGGTGTATAAAATTATGAAAGGCATAGATAGGGTGAACGGTGGGAAGCTTTTTCCCAGGTCGGTGGTGACGTTCACGAGGGGTCATAGGTTCAAGGTGAGGTGAGGGGGGGGGGGGGGGGGTTTAACACGGATATCAGAAGGACGTATTTTACGCAGAGGGTGGTGGGGGCCTGGAATGCGCTGCCGGGCAAGGTGGTGGAGGCGGACACACTGGGAACGTTTAAGACTTATCTAGATAGCCACATGAACGGAGTGGGAATGGAGGGATACAAAAGAATGGTCTAGTTTGGACCAGGGAGCGGCGCGGGCTCGGAGGGCCGAAGGGCCTGTTCCTGCGCTGTATTGTTCTGTTCTGTTCACCACCTTACTGCACCCGCCCCCACCACCCGACAAGCACAGCCCTTGTCCACCCCTAATCCACCTCAACTAGCCCCCCCCGCCCCAACAACAACACCACCAACCCTACTACATCCTGATCCGACAAGCACAGCCCTTGTCCACCCCTAATCCACCTCAACTAGCGTCCCCCACCAACAACACCACCAACCCTACTACGTCCTGATCCGACAAGCACAGCCCTTGTCCACCCCTAATCCACCTCAACTAGCACCCCCCCCGCCCCCCACCAACAACACCACCAATCCTACTACGTCCTGATCCCTCACAACTATCTCAATGACTAAATTTGTTGAACCACACCCCCCTAATCCACCTCAATAACTACTCCCCTCCCCCAAACACTCCACCAACCTTGCTGCCTCTTGGGACCACACAACGATCTCCATGACCAAATGTGAATAGCATACCCACCTGACCTGACCGTACCCCCGTCCCAATCTCTTGATGCTAAACTCTGACCCTATAATCACCCACTGAGCCACCTGGCCTCCCCTACCAGACTAAACCTCCCGTCAACCCCATCCCACCTCCCTCCACCCCACCACCCGAGTAGTCTACTGACCACCAACTATTGCCCCACTACCCTCAAAATCACCCAGCTAACCACCCGAGCTTTTGCAACTACCCTACTGCCACCCACTTATCCGTCAACTAACCACTCACCCACTTACCTTCCTCACCCACCCATCGACAAACGCCTGCCCTCAATCACAAACTAACATTAATTAACCTTGACAAAGGGCAGCTAGTGCTGTAAATAGGATGTGCTCTCTCTTCCCCGACACTACTCTGGTGGAGCTCCTTGGGGGGGTCACTGTCCTGTAAATAGGGTGTGTGCTCTCTCTTCCCTGACTCTGCTCTGCTGGAGCTCCTCGGGGGGGTCACTGTGCTGTAAATAGGGTGCGTGCTCTTTCTTCCCCAACTCTATTCTGCTCCAATGGAGCTCCTCGGGGGTCACTGTCCTGTAAATAGGGTGTGTGCTCGATCTTCCCCGACTCTACTCTGATGGAGCTCCTCGGGGGTCACTGTGCTGTAAATAGGCTGTGTGCTCGATCTTCCCCGGCTCTACTCTGATGGAGTTCCTCCGGGGGTCACTGTGCTGTAAATAGGGTATGCTCTCTCTTCCCTGACTCTGCTCCAATGGAGCTTCTGGGGGGGGTCACTGTGCTGTAAATAAAGTGTGTGCTCGATCTTCCCCGACTCTACTCTGCTCTGATGGAGCTCCCTGGGGTCACTGTGCTGTAAATAGGGTGTGTGCTCTCTCTTCCCTGACTCTACTCTGCTCTGATGGAGCTCCTGGTGGTGTCACTGTGCTGAAGATCCCAGGGAAAATATGCAGCAGCTTGAGGTGCTTGAATGTTTGGGAGAACGTTCACGCACAGCGGCAATCTGCTTATCATTGCTGCTGCTGGAAAATTCAGGCCAATTTATATTTCAAAATCCCATTTATATTTAAATTAACGCAAGCACTCACCGGATCCTCTCCAGACTCCTGCAGGTCTGTATGATGCGGCGGAGAGCAGGGACAGATTGGTCTGTGAAGGAGTTTGAATTCAGCATCAGATCCGTCAGTGACTGCTTTGTACTGAGAGCAGAGGCAAGATCCTCAACACAAGAATCTGTGAGAGTTACTATACAGACTGGAAATCAGAGAGAGAATACCAGGAATCAGGGTAAATCGCCAGAGTTTTAAAGAATGCTATGAATAACAATAATGTATAGTATGAGACATTCAAAAAGCACAACTTGCATTTGTACAGAATGAAGTATATTAATGCCGAAACTGAAATATAAATAGAACATACTGGAAATGCTCAACAGGTTCGGTAAAATTTTGTGAAGAAAGAAGCAGAGTTAAAGTTTGAGCTTTCATTGGAACTGGGAAGTGGCAGTGAAGGTTTGAAGTGACAGCGGTGGGTGACTGGGGAAGAAATAAAGAGGACAAAACTGGAATTACAGGAGTGATTAACTGACAATAGGGATGATGGGACAAGACAAATACACAGCATCCCCATGTCCTTACTTGGAGAGGCTCAGGAGGAACATGGGATGGTCAGTGGTTTGGGAATGCAGTTTGTGGTGCGGTTGAAGATAATGGCTGTGATTTTATCAGAAGCTCTGAAGTGCCAACATGGGGATTGAAAATGGGTGGTGTGACTGTGTGGGCAGGATAGGTAGAGTTATGAAGGTGATATTGTGAGAGGCAGATAATTAATGGCTGGCAGGCAGGGGGCAGCTGTCCACTCAGGCAGTGTGGGCGGGGTCCCGGTTAGGGTAATATGGCACCATCTTTGAAGGCAGCCAGCAGGACTTTCAAACACAGCAGCTCTGGACAGAGCAGTGAGGGAGCTCTGCTGACTGAATGAAGGGCTGAAATGACTGAAAGCAGATCAAGGGTTCTCCCAATCCCTAATACCTCCGGGGATTCCTCCCGGCTGCTCGGCCTCAGAGGGAGGTCCTGTTCCCTCAGGATGGGAGATTAATCCATCAATCTAAACAAGTCTGTATGAAGATTGTAAGAAGGTGAGTGGGTGTGAGACACATGGTTGCAGTGTAGAAAAAGGATCAATGTCCTGATGTGTTCTGACAAGGTGAGTGCGGCACAGCCTGAAATGTGAATAAGGATGAAAGTGAAATTGTAGAAAGAACATCTCCACCCAGACACTGGCAATGCAAAGGCAGCAGCACTGACTGTCAGAGACATGTCAGTTAGGCTGGTACCAGCGGTTTTGACCAAGCTTTTCACATGGTGGTGGGGGCACCTTTCAATTTTGTTCTCAATCAAGGGGCCGATGAGCAAATTTCAGAATGATCATGTTTGGCGCAGCATGAACAAAGAACAAAGAACAATACAGCACAGGAACAGGCCCTTCGGCCCTCCAAGCCTGCGCTGCTCATGTGCCCAACTGGACCATTCTTTTGTATCCCTCTATTCCCAGTCTGTTCATGTGGCTATCTAGATAAGTCTTAAACGATCCCAGTGTGTCCGCCTCAATCACCTTGCTTGGCAGTGCATTCCAGGCCCCCACCACCCTCTGTGTAAAATACGTCCCCCTGACATCCGTGTTGAATTTCATCTGAATTTCAATCAAAAACAAAACTGAGATATGAACAGAAACAAGTTGCTGAGCACAATAATGAGTAATAAATATGAGCATTATGGTTTAATCCTGATCAATCACAAATTGTTTCTCTCCCACGTTTGCTACAGATTGATTCAAAAACACATCAGCAGCAAAAATGGGAAAGAAGCAGCATGTGATTGGAGGAGCAGCTCCATACAGATTCATCCATTCAAACGTCACTCAGAGACTGGGATTTTGAAAACAGGCTCCGGGGACACATTGAGGGGCTTTGAGGATCACATTTAGCCCTTGGTCCACACGTTGGACAATTCTGGGTTAGTGCATGTGTTTCATGGGTGAGTAACAACTGAAATTTACATGCTTGGAAAGAGAGCAAACACCATCAGGGAATGAGTGGAGATGTCAACATCGTGCCATCCTTACACCAATGGAAGATGAAATGCTGGATGCCTGGGGCAGAGTGCGCAATCACTGCTGGTGAGATGGGTTGTGGAGCTGAGAGAGTGAGTGGCCCAATGAACAGGCACAGGAGAGCATACGGTGAGTAGAAAACAGTGCTTGTTTGTCCAGCACTGGGCACAAAGAGCACTCTGAAGTACGTGTTCGAATAAGAACAAAACTAGGAGCAGGAGTAGACCATTCAGCCCCTCGAGCCTGCTCCATCATTTCATAAGATCATGGCTGATCTAATTGTGGTCTCAGCTCCACTTTCCTGTCAGTCCCCGGCAACCCTAAAATAATTTGAGAGACTGACATCCCATTGCCTATGGATCAGAAAGAGAAACAACAGAAGCGAGAGTAAATGTAGTTTTCCGTATTAATAACTGACACCAATAGTAATGGACAGAATTGTTGATACCAATACCAGGGGTCAAAATATATTTTTGAATACCCAGTTATTATAAACAGAATCTCACAGAATCTGGTACTTACTGCAGTTTCTGCATTTTACAGTCTGGATTCCTCAGAGCCATGGACAGTAGTTTCACTCCTGAATCACCCAGTGTATTGCAACCTAGGTTCAGGTCTATCAGTGACTGGTTTGTACTGAGAGCAGAAGCAAGGTCCTCAGCACAAGTTTCTATGAGATCGTTCCTGGAAGAAAAATAACAGGAATCAGGGTAAATCCCCAACGTTTTCAAGAATACCATTATAAACAATAATAAGCTGCAGCGTGGGACATTCAAGGAACACAATTTCACTTACTACAGAAGGCAAAACACTATTGATGTTGCAAATCTGAAATAAAATATGCCAGGAACTCTCAGCAGGTCAGGCAACATTTGTGAAGAGAGAATCAGAGTTAGTTTCAGTTCGATTAGCTTTTATTAGAACTGGGAAATAGCAGTGAATTAAATTGCTTTAAGTGACAAAGGACTGCGGATGGAATGGTGACAAGGAAGAAACAAAAAGGAAACACCGGAGTGATTAAATGACAAAAAGGATGAGGGTGAAAGAAAAAAGTACAGGATCCCCATGTCCTTACACCGAGTCACTAGGGAGGATCATGGGATGGTCAGTGGCTCAGGAATAGCATTTGTGGTGGGGTTCAGGACGATGATGAGCACAGTGATGAGCACTGCTCCCTCACAGATTCAGGGACCTGGGTTCAATTCCGGCCTTGGGTGACCGTGTGGAATTTGCACGTTCTTCCGTGTCTGTGTGGGTTTCCTTCAGGTGCTCCGGTTTCTTCCTATAGTCCAAAGATGTGCAGGTTAGGTGGATTGGCCATGCTAAATTGCCCTTTAGTGGCCAAAGATGTGTAGGTTAGATGGATTGGTCATGACAAATTTGGAAGGTGACAGGGATGGGGCCTGGGTACGATACTCTGTTAGCGAGTTGGTGCAGACTTGATGGACCAAATGGCCTCTTCAGCACTGTAGGGATTCTATGAATTGTCTATGATGTGAGAAAAATCTTTTTCACGCTGCAATTGATTGGGTCTGGAACACTCTGCCTGGAGGTGTGGTGACAGCTGACTTGAGGCATTCAAGAGGCATTCAAGGGGCGGCACGGTAGCACAGTGGTTAGCACTGCTGCTTCACAGCTCCAGGGTCCCAGGTTCGATTCCCGGCTCGGGTCACTGTCTGTGTGGAGTTTGCACATTCTCCTCGTGTCTGCGTGGGTTTCCTCCGGGTGCTCCGGTTTCCTCCCACAGTCCAAAGATGTGCGGGTTAGGTTGATTGGCCAGGTTAAAAAAAAAATTGTCCCTTAAGAGTCCTGAGATGCGTGGATTGGCGGGTAAAATATGTGGGGGTAGGGCCTGGGTGGGATTGTGGTCGGTGTAGACTCGATGGGCCGAATGGCCTCCTTCTGCACTGTAGGGATTCTATGATTCTAAGAGGGCATTGGATGATTATTTGAATAGAAACAATGTGCAGAGATACGGGGAAAGGGCAGCAGAATGGCAATAAGTCATAACGCTCGTTTGGAGAGCTGGTGCAGACAAAATGGGCCAAATGACCTCCTTGTGCACCGTAACAATCCTGTGAAGATAATGGCTGGAAATTTAGCAATAATTCGAATGGAAGCTGGTGATGTTGCAGTGTGGACAGGGTTAGATAATTAAGCTATAGTCCACAAAGGACCATTGGTATTTCTCTCCAATAAAGTCAACAAAGGTCAATCAAAACAAATTGAAAATTTTGCCAAAGGTCTATTTAAACTCAGCCTTGAATATATTCAATGACCCTGCCTCCACTAGTCTTCAGGGAAGATAATTTGACAGACTAATGACCCTCTAAAAATACATTTCTCCTCATCTCAGACTTAAGCGGGAAACCCTTAATTTTTAAATTTGTCCCCGAGTTCTCGTCGATCGGACAAGGAGAAACATCCACTCAGCAATTACCCTGTCCCGTCGCCTATTTCAGCGAAATCACCTTTCAATCTTCTAAACTTTAATGGATATAGTTGCAATCTACTCAAAATGTCCTCCTTCAATAAACTTCATCCCAGGGGTCAGTTGAGTGAATCTTCTCTGAACTGGTTCTAATACAATTGTATTCTTTCTAAGTAAGGAGCCCAAAACTATACATTATACTCCAGTTGCAGTCTAACGAAGGTTATGTAAAACCATAACAAAACTCCCCTACATTTACATTCATTCCCCTTGCAATAAGAATGTAAAGAATGAATAAATAGTAGCAGGAGTCAACCATTCAGCCCGTCGAGCTGCTCCGCCATTCAACGATACTATGGCTGATCTTCGACTTCAACACCATTTCCTGCGTTATCCCCGCATCCTTTGATGTTATTAATATGTAGAAATCTATCGACCGGTCTTGTACAAACTAAATGACTGCTCCTCCACAGCTCTCTGAGACAGAGAATTGCAAAGATTCACTAGCCTTCAAAAAAGAAATTCTTGATTTTAGTCCTAAATAGCTGCCATATTCTGACACTGTGCCCCAGGGTTTAGACTCTCCAGCCAGGGGAAACATCCTTCTTGTATCTGGCCTGTTAAGCACTGCAAGAATGTTGTATTTTTGAATGAGAATACCTATCACTCTTCTAAATACCTGCAAATAATTGCCTAGTTTATTTAATTTTTTCCTCATGGGACAAAATATCCGTCCCAGGAACTAATTTAGTAAATTTTTGTTACACTCCCTCTATGGCAAGTGTATCTTTCCTTTGGACTGGAGACCAAAACTACACACAATACTCCAGGTGTGGTCTCACCAATGCTGTATTTAATTGCAGTCAGGCATCTTGGCTTCTGAACTCAAATCCTCTTATAATAAAGGCCAACGTACCATTTACCTTCTTAAGTGCTTGCACATTAGCTTTCAGTGACTCATGAACAAGGACAAAGTACCTTTGAAGTTCAATTCTTCCCAGTCTCTCTCAATTTCTGTTTTTCCTACAAAATTGGATAACCTCACATTTTTCCACATTGTAGTCCACCCGCCACCTTCTGGCCATTTCCTTTGCCTCTCCAAATCCCTTTGAAACATCTTTGCATCCTGCTCACAACTCAAACTTCCACCCACTTTTCTGTCATCTGCAAATTTGGAAATATTATATTTGATCCCCGCATTCAAATCATTGATATAGATTTTGAATACCTGGGACCCAAGCACTGATCCCTGTTGTACTCCACTGTCAACCCAAAAATAAGCCATTGATTCCTACTCTGTTTTCTGTCTGTTAACCAGTTCTCAATCCATGCCAGTATACGCCACCCAATCCCTGGCTTTGATCTTATTTAAGCACCTCTCGTGTTTGACCTTATCAAAATCTTTCTGAAAATTCAAATGTATAGCATTCACTGGTTCCCCCTTATCCATTCTGCTACTTCCCTCTCTCTCAACATTTCCACACCCTGGTCAGACTTTCGTCTGTTTCTGTAGCTAACTGTTCCTGCAACTTGTCACTCGTCTATCACCAGGGGCTTATAGCTTGAGGGGCATTTCACCACGTCACACTCATAAACTAAGGGACAATTTATCATGGTCAATCCACCCAACCTGCACGTCTTTGACTGTGGGAGGAAACTGGAGCACCGGCAAAAACCCAGGCAGGCATGGGGAGAATTTGCAAAGTCCACATTGACAAGACGCCAGGCCCAAATTGAACACAGGTGCCTGACGTTGTGAAAGAACAGTGAAAACCACTATGCCACCCATTCTGCTAATTACATCCTCAAATAAAAATCAGTTTGCTAAAATGATTTTCCTTCCATAAATCTATGCTGACCCCAATCCTAATATTTTCTAAGAAATAAGAAGGGGGAAATCACTTTGATAGAGTTGTACTATAGGCCCCCAAAGAGTCAGTGGGAAATTGAGGAGCAAATATGTAAGGAGATATTTGCATAGCTCCAAGAAAAATAGGGTGGTAATAGTCGGGGATTTTAACTTTCCCAACATTGACTGGGACAGTCATAGTAGTAGAGGGTTGGATGGAGAGAAATTTGTTGAGTGTATTCAGGAGGAATTTCTCATTCAGTGTGTGGATGGTTCGACTAGGGAGGGGGCAAAACTTGACCTCCTCTTGGGAAATAAGGAACGGCAGGTGACAGAAGTGTTAGTGAGGGATCACTTTGGGACCAGTGACCATAATTCTATTACTTTTAAGATAGCTATGGAGAATGATAGGTCTGGCCCAAAAGTTAAAATTCTAAATTGGGGCAAGGCCAATTTTGATGGCATCAGGCAGGAACTTTCAAAAGTTAATTGGGAGAGTCTGTGAGAAGGCAAAGGGACATCTGGTAAGTGGGAGAACCGTGCTGGGACCAGAGTCCTAGCGAATCGTATCACTAGAGCTGTAGATAGGGCTAATTTATGGGGGCGGTGGGGGGGGGGGGCGGTGCAGAGGTAAGAGGAATTACGAAATCAATGGTAGAGGAGAGGGAGCGAGTGCAAGTGAATGAGGGCATTCAAGTAGTTAAAGGAGTAGAGGGTGAGGGAGAGGTTGATAGCGTTTCATCAAATTGGGTCCAGATAAAAGCTGGAATAAAGACACTTTGCCTGAATGCACGAAGCATTCGGAACAAAGTTAATGAGTTGATGGTGCAAATCAGCACAAATGGGTATGATCTAGTGGCCATTACAGAAACGTGGCTGCAGGGAGACCAGGACTGGGAGATGAATATCCAGGGGTATCAGGCAGTTAGGAAGAATAGACAGGAAGGAAAAGGTGGTGGGGTAGCTCTGTTAATAAAAGATAATATCAGGGTAATCAAAGAAACCCTACAGTACAGAAAGAGGCCGTTCGGCCCATTGAGTCTGCACCGACCACAATCCCACCCAGGCCCTACCCCCATATCCCTACATATTTTACCCGCTAATCCCTCTAATCTACGCATCCCAGGACACTAAGGGGCAATTTTAGCATGGCCAATCAACCTAACCCGCACATCTTTGGACTATGGGAGGAAACCGGAGCACCCGGAGGAAACCCACGCAGACACAAGGAGAATGTGCAAACTCCACACAGACAGTGACCCAAGCCGGGAATCGAACCCAGGTCCCTGGAGCTGTGAAGCAACAGTGCGAACCACTGTGCTACCGTGCCGCCCTTAGTAGTGAGTAGATGTAGTAGTGAGGGATGACATACGCTCTAAGGAACAAAACGTGGAATCGTTATGGGTAGAGATAAGGAATAGTAGGGGGAGAAAGACACTAGTAGGCATGGTCTATAGGCCCCCAAATAATAATGTTGAGGTGGGGAGGGCTATAAACAAGCAAATAATGGATGCGTGCAAAAACGGAACGGCAATAATCATGGGGGACTTCAACCTGCATATTGATTGGCTGACTCAAGTTGGAAGGGGTGGGATGGAGGAAGAGTTCTTAGATTGCTGTCGGGATAGTTACCTTGAACAGTATGTTACAGAACCGACGAGGGAACGAGTTATCTTAGATCTGGTAATGTGTAACAATGTAGGTAGAATTAAGGATGTTCTTGTGAAAGACCCTCTTGGGTCAAGTGATCACAATATGGTCGAATTTCTGATACAAATGGAAGAGGAGAAAGCAGGGTTCCATACCAGTGTCCTCTGTTTGAACAGAGGGAAGTACGATAGGATGAGGGCTGAATTGGCTAAGGTGGACTGGGAGAGCGGACTGGTAGGTAGGACAGCTGAGGAACAGTGGAGGATTTTTAAGGAGATCCTTTTCAGTACTCAGCAACAATATATTCCGGTGATAAAGAAGGACTGTAAGAAAAGGGATAACCAGCCATGGATAACGAAGGAAATTAAGGAGAGTATTAAAGACCGATGCGGACAGAGTGGCCAAAAACAGTGGAGAAGCGGAAGAGTGGGAAAACTTTAAGAAACAACAAAGAACGACTAAGAAAGCGATAAAGAAAGGAAAGATAGGTTATGAAGCTAGGCTAGCTCTAAATATAAAAAATGATAGTAAAAGCTTTTACAAATATATAAAAAGGAATAGAGTGGCAAGAGTGAATGTTGGACCCTTGGAGGACGAGAGGGGGGATTTAATAGTGGGAAATGAGGAAATGGCTGAAACTTTAAATAAGTTTTTTGTGTCGGTCTTCACGGTGGAAGACACAAATAGTTTACCGAATATTAACGATAGAGGGTTGGGAGGAGGAGAGGTACTCAATACAATTAATGTTACCAGGGAGGCAATGCTTGGTAGACGAACGGGACTGAAGGTGGACAAGTCCCCGGGCCCGGATGGAATGCATCCCAGGGTACTGAAAGAAATGTCAGAGGTAATAGCGGATGCGTTAGTGGTTATTTATCAAAATTCGTTGGATTCTGGGGTAGTGCTGGCGGATTGGAAAACGGCTAATGTTACGCCGCTGTTTAAAAAAGGAAATAGACAAAAGGCAGGTAACTACAGGCCGGTTAGCTTAACGTCTGTAGTTGGGAAAATGCTGGAATCCATCATTAAAGAAATAACAGGCCATCTGGATAAGAATGGTTCGATTAAGCAGACGCAGCATGGATTCATATGGGGAAAGTCATGCTTGACGAACTTGTTGGATTTTTATGAAGATGTGACTAGTGCGGTTGACGGAGGGGAACCGGTGGATGTGGTGTTTTTGGATTTCCAAAAGGTGTTTGATAAGGTGCCTCACAAAAAGTTGCTGAAGAAGATTGGGTCACACGGAGTTGGGGGTAGGGTGTTAGTGTGGATTGGGGATTGGCTATCCGACAGGAAGCAGAGAGTCGGAATAAATGGGTGCTTTTCTGGTTGGCAGATGGTAACTAGTAGCGTGCCGCAGAGATCGATACTGAGGCCTCAACTATTTACCATTTATATAGACGATCTGGAGGAGGGGACTGAGTGTAGGGTAACAAAGGTTGCAGACGACACAAAGATAAGTGGAAAAGTGAATCGTGTGGAGGGCGTAGAAGGCCTGCAGAGAGATTTGGACAGGCTGAGTGAGTGGGCGAGGACCTGGCAGATGGAGTATAACGTTGACAAATGCGAGGTTATTCACTTTGGAAGAAATAATAGCAAATTGGATTATCTAAATGGAAAAAAATTACAACATGCTACTGTGCAAAGGAACCTGGGGGTCCTTGTGTATGAGTCGCAAAAACCCAGTCTGCAGGTGCAACAGGTGATCAAGAAGGCAAATGGGATGTTCGCCTATATCGCAAGGGGGATAGAATATAAAAGCAGAGATGTCTTGCTGCATCTGTACAGGGCATTGGTGAGGCCGCAGCTGCAATACTGTGTGCAGTATTGGTCCCCTTATTTGCGGAAGGATATACTGGCCTTGGAGGGAGTGCAGAGAAGGTTCACCAGGTTGATACCAGAGATGAGGGGTGTTGATTATGAGGAGAGACTGAGCAGATTGGGGTGTACTCGTTGGAATTTACAAGGCTGAGGGGGGATCTTATAGAGACCTATAAGATAATGAAGGGGCTGGATAGGGTAGAGGTGGAGAGATTCTTTCCACTTAGAAAGGAAGCTAGAACTGGAGGGCACAGCCTCAAAATAAAGGGGGGTCAGTTTAGGACAGAGTTGAGGAGGAACTTCTTCTCTCAGAGGGTGGTGAATCTCTGGAATTCTCTGCCCACTGAAGTGGTGGAGGCTACCTCGTTGAATATGTTTAAATCACGGATAGATGGATTCCTGATCGGTAAGGGAATTAGGGGTTACAGGGATCAGGCGGGTAAGTGGAACTGATCCATTTCAGATCAGCCATGATCTTATTGAATGGCGGGGCAGGCTCGAGGGGCTAGATGGCCTATTCCTGCTCCTATTTCTTATGTTCTTAAAAGTGTGTTAACCAGGGTTCAGGGTAAGCACATTCCTCTTAGAATGAAGGGCAAGGCTGGCAGAAGTAGGGAACCCTGGATGACTCGGGATATTGAGGCCCTGGTCAAGAAGAAGGAGGAGACATGTGACATGCACCGGCAGCAGGGATCAAATGAATCCTTTGAAGAGTATTGGGGGTGTAGGAGTAGAGTTAAGAGAGAAATCAGGAGGGCAAAAAGGGGACACAAGATTGTTTTGGCAGATAAGGCAAAGGAGAATCCAAAGAGCTTTTACAAATACATAAAGGGCAAAAGAGTAACTTGGGGGAAGAGTAGGGCCTCTTAAGGATCAACAAGGTAATCGATGTGCGGATCCACAAGACATGGGTGAGATCCTAAACTAATATTTCTCAACAGTATTTACTGTTGAGAAAAGCATGGATGTGAGGGAACTTGGGGAAATAAATAGTGATGTTTTGAGGAGTGTACATATTACAGAGAAGGAGGTGCTGGAAGTCCTAAAGCGCATCAAGGTAGATAAATCCCCGGGACCTGATGAAGTGTATCTCAGGACATTGTGGGAGGCTAGGGAGGAAATTGCGGGTCCCCTAGCATTTGAATCATTGATAGTCACAGGTGAGGTACGTGAAGATTGGAGAGTGGCAAATGTTGTGCCTTTGTTTAAAAAGGGCTGCAGGGAAAAGCCTGGGAACTACAGGCCAGTGAGCCTCACATCTGTGGTGAGTAAGCTGTTGGAAGGTATTTTGAGAGACAGGATCTACAGGCATTTAGAGACGCAAGGACTGATTAGGGACAGTCAGCATGGCTTTGTGAGTGGAAAATCATGTCTCACAAATTTAATTGAGTTTTTTGAAGGGGTAACCAAGAAGATAGATGAGGGCAGTGCAGTTGATGTTGTCTACATGGACTTCAGCAAGGCCTTTGACAAGGTACCGCATAGTAGGTTGTTGCATAAGGCTAAATCTCACAGGATCCAGGATGAGGTCGCTAAATGGATGCAAAATTGGCTTCTTGACAGAAGCCAGAGGGTGGTTGTAGAGGGTTGTTTTTCAAACTGGAGGCCAGTGACCAGCGGTGTGCCTCGGGCATCAGTGCTGGGTCCACTGTTATTTGTCATTTATATTAATGATTTGGATGAGAATATAGGAGCTATGGTTAGTAAGTTTGCAGATGACACCAAGATTGGTGGCATAGTGGACAGTGAAGTTATCTCGGATTACAACCGGATCTTGATCAATTGGGCCAGTGGGCTGACGAATGGCAAATGGAGTTTAATTTAGATAAATGCGAGGTGATGCATTTTGGTAGATTGAACCAGGACAGGACTTACTCAGTTAATGGTAGGGCGCTGGGGAGAGTTACAGAACAAAGAGATCTTTGCAAGTGGAGTCACAGGTGGACAGAGTGGTGAGGAAGGCATTCGGCATGCTTGGTTTCATTGTTAGAACATTGAATGCGGGAGTTGGGATGTCTTGTTGAAGTTGTACAAGACATTGGTAAGGTCACACTTGGAATACTGTGTACAGTTCTAGTCACCCTATTATAGAAAGGATATTATTAAACTAGAAAGGGTGCAGAAAAAATTTACTAGGATGCGACCGGGACTTGATGGTTTGATCTATAAGGAGAGGCTGGATAGACTGGGACTTTTTTCTCTGGAGCGTAGAAGGCTGAGGGATGATCTTATAAAAGTCTATAAAATAATGAGGGGCACAGATCAGCTAATTAGTCAATATCTTTTCCCAAGGTTAGGGGAGTCTAAAACTAGAGGGCATAGGTTTAAGGTGAGAGGGGAGAGATACAAAAGGGTGCAGAGGGGCAATTGTTTCAGAGGCTGGAGAGTGTCTGGGATGAGCTGCCAGAGGTAGTAGTAGAGGCGGGTACAATTTTGTCTTTTAAAAAGTATTTAGACACTTACAGGGGTAAGATGAGTATAGAGGGATATGGGCCAAAGACCTACATCAGATAGCAGGGAGGGACAAAGAACACTTGAGCAATAGTTATAGGGAATTCTATAGTTAGGGGTGCAAATAGGTGCTTTGTGGACGTGAGACTCCAAGATAATATGTTGCCTCCCTGGTGTGGAGATGCCGGCGTTGGACTGGGGTAAACACAGTAAGAAGTTTAACAACACCAGGTTAAAGTCCAACAGGTTTATTTGGTAGCAAAAGCCACACTTTTGCCTTTTGCCTCCCTGGTGCCAGGGTCCAGGATGTCTCTGAACGGGCAGAGAGCATTCTGAAGGGAGAGGGTGAACAGCCAGTGGTCGTGTTACACATTGGTACTAACAACATAGCTAGGAAGAGTGACGATGTCCTGCAGCAGCAGTTTAGGGAGTTAGGTAGAAAGTTAAAAAGCAGGACCTCTAGGGTTGTAATTTCAGGATTGCTCCCTGTGCCACGTGCCAGTGAGGCTAGAAATAGGAAGATAGTACAGCTCAACATGTCGTTAAACAGCTGGTACAGGAAGGAGGGTTTCAGATATCTGGCCCATTGGCATCTCTTCCAGGGCAGGTGGGACTTGTACAAGACGGAAGGGTTGCTTCCAAACTGGAAGGGCATAAACATTCTGGCTGGGAGGTTTGCTAGTGTCACACGGGAGGATTTAAACTAGTTTGGCAGGGGGGTGGCAACCAAAGCAAAGGTGAATTAACTGAAGGGGAACTCGAGAGTAGGGCCAGTAAGACTCAGAGAAAGAGCAGGCAGAGTGTGGTTGCTAATCAAAGAACGGTTGGTGGACTGAAGTGCATTTGTTTCAATGCGAGAAGTGTAACAGGTAAGGCAGATGAACTTAGAGCTTGGATTAGTATTTGGAACTATGATGTTGTTGCTATTACAGAGACTTGGATAAGGGAAGGACAGGATTGGCAGCTTAACGTTCCAGGATACAGATGTTTCAGGCAGGATAGAGGGGGATGTAAAAAGGGGTGGAGGAGTTGCACTACTGATTAAGGAGTAGTTGCACTGCAGGAGGACACCTCAGAGGGCTCATACAGCAAGGGTAGAGGAAGGGTGTAGTCACAATGTTGGGGGTTTAATGCAGGCCGCCCCACAGCCAGCGGGAGATAGAGGAACTGATATGTGGCAGATTTTGGCAAGGTGTAAAAGTAACAGGGTTGTGGTGGGAGATTTTAACTTCCACTATAATGACTGGGACTCACTTAGTGCTAGGGGCATGAATGTGGCAGAGTTTGGAAGGAGCATCCAGGAGGGCTTCTTGAAACAACGTAAATAGTCCAACTAGGGAAGGGGCCATACTGGACTTGGTAGTGGGGAATGAGCCCGGCCAGGTGGTCGATGTTTCAGTAGGGGAGCAGTTCGGCAACAGTGACCACAATTCAGTAAGCTTTAAGGTACTGATGAATAAAGATAAGTTGGTCCTCAGGTGAAGGTGCTAATTTGGGGAAGGCTAATTGCAACAATATTAGGCAGGAACTGAAGAATGTAGATTGGGGGCAGGTGTTTGAGGGCAAATCAACATATGGCATGTGGGAGACTTTCAAGTGCAAGTTGATAGGGATTCAGGACCGGCACATTACTGTAAGGATGAAGGGTAAGTATGGCAAGTTTCGGGAACCTTGGATAATGAGAGATATTGTGAGCCTCGTCAAAGAGAAAAAAGAAGCATTTGACAAGATTAGGAGGCTGAGAACACACGAAGCAAGTGAGGAATACAAGGAAAGTGAAAGAAACTTAAGCAAGGAGTAAGGAGGGCTAAAAAGGGTCATGAAAAGTCATTGGCCAGCAGGATTAAGGAAAATCCCTACGCTTATTATAGATATATAAAGAGCAAGAGGGTAGCCAGGGAGAGGATTGGCCCACTCAAGGACAGGGGAAGGAATCGATGCATGGAGAGAGAGGAAATGGGTGAGGTATTAAATGAGTATTTTGTGTCAGTATTCACCAAAGAGAAGGACTTGGTTCATAACAAATATGGGAAAGGGTGTGTTGATAGTTTGAGTCATGGTGAGATCAAAAAGGAGGTGGTATTGGGGGTGTTGAGAAACATTAAGGTAAACAAGTCCCCAGGACCTGATGGGATATACCCCAGAATACTGAGAGAGGCAAGGGAGGAAAGTGCTGCGGCCATGAGAGAAATTTTTGTATCCTCACTGGCTACAGGGGAGGTCCCAGAGGATTGGAGAATAGCCAATGTTATTCCTCTGTTTAAGAAGGGTAGCAAGCATAATCCAGGTAATTACAGGCCGGTGAGCCTCATGTCAGTGGTAGGGGAAATATTGGAGAGGATTCTTCAAGACAGGATTTACTCCCACTTGGAAATAAGTGGACGTATTAGCGAGAAGCAACATGGTTTTGTGAAGAGGAGCTTGTGCCTCAGGATCTTGATCGAGTTTTTGAAGGAAGTGATGAAGGTGATTGATGAGGGTAGGGCAGTGGATGTTGTCTACATGGACTTCAGTAAAGTCTTTGACAAGGTCCCTCAAGGAAGACTGATATAGAAGGTGAAGTCGCATGGGATCACAGGTGAGCTTGCAAGATGGATACAAAGCTGGCTCGGTCATAGAAGAGAGAGGGTAGCAGTGGAAAGGTGCGTTTCTGAATGGAGGGCTGTGACAAGTGGTGTTCCTCAGGGATCAGTGCTGGGAGCTTTGCTGTTTGTAATATATATATATATATAGGAAAATGTAACTGGTTTGATTAGTAAGTTTGCGGAAGACACAAAGATTGGAGGATTTGCGAATAGTGATGAGGACCATTAGAGCAGGATATGGATCGGTTGGAGACTTGGGCGGAGGGATGGCAGATGGAGTTTAATCCAGACAAATGAGAGGTAATGCATAATGGAAGGTCTAATACAGATGGGAAATATACAGTAAATGGCAGAACACTTAAGGGTATTGATAGGCAGAGGGATTTGGGTGTGCAGGTACATAGGTCATTGAAAGTGGCAACGTAGGTGGAGAAGGTAGTCAAGAAGGGGCACGGCATGCTTGCCTTCATCGGCCAGGTAACTGAGTTTAAAAATTGGCAAGTCATGTTGCAGCTTTATAGAACCTTAGTTAGGCCGCACTTGGAATATAGTGTCCAGTTCTGGTCTCCACACTACCACAAGTATGTGGTGGCTTTGGAAAGTCTACAGAAAAGATTTACCAGGATGCTGCCTGGTATGGAGGGCATTAGCAATGAGGAAAGATCGGAGAAAATTGGTTTGTTCTCACTGGAACAACGGAGGTTGAGGGCCGATCTGATAGAAGTCCACAAGATTATGAGGGGCATGGACAGAGTGGATAGTCAGAAGGTTTTTCCCAGGGTGGAAGAATCAATTCCTAGGGGACATAAGTTAAAGGTGCAAGGAGCAAGGTTTAACGGGGAAGTAGTGGAAGCAGATACGATGGTGACTTTTAAGGGGCGTCTGTACAAACACATGAATAGGATGGGAATACAGGTCCCCGGAAGGCTAGGGGGTTTTCGTTCAGTCGGGCAGTGTGGTCAGTGCAGGCTTGGAGGGCCGAAGGGCCTGTTCCTGTGCTGGATCTTTCATTGTTCTTTGTTCCAACATTTCAGTTGCCTTCCTAACTACTTTAGGGCGGCACGGTAGCACGGTGGTTAGCACTGCTGCTTCACAGCTCCAGGGTCCCGGGTTCGATTCCCGGCTCGGGTCACTGTCTGTGTGGAGTTTGCACATTCTCCTCGTGTCTGCGTGGGTTTCCTCCGGGTGCTCCGGTTTCCTCCCACAGTCCAAAGATGTGCGGGTTAGGTTGATTGGCCAGGTTAAAAATTGCCCCTTAGAGTCCTGAGATGCGTAGGTTAGAGGGATTAGTGGGTAAATATGTGGGGGTAGGGCCTGGGTGGGATTGTGGTCAGTGCAGACTCGATGGGCCGAATGGCCTCCTTCTGCACTGTAGGGTTTCTATGATACTTGCTATATAGAGTCGGAGTCATAGAGGTTTACAGTATGGAAACAGGCCCCTCGGCCCAACTTGTCCATGCCGCCCTTTATTTTTAAACCCCAAAGCTAATCCCAATTGCCCACATTTGGCCCATATCCCTCTATACCCATCTTATCCCTGTAACTGTCTAAATGCTTTTTAAAAGACAAAATTGTTCCCGCCTCTACTACTACCTCTGGCAGCTCGTCCCAGACACTCTCCACCCTCTGAAATAATTGCCCCTCTGCACCCTTTTGTATCTCTCCCCTTTCACCTTAAACCTATGCCCTCTAGTTTTAGACTCCCCTAACCTTGGGAAAAGATATTGACTATCTAGCTGATCTGTGCCCCTCATTATTTTATAGACTTTTATAAGATCATCCCTCAGCCTTCTACACTCCAGAGAAAAAAGTCCCAGTCTATCCAGCCTCTCCTTATAACTCAAACCATCAAGTCCCGGTCGCATCCTAGTAAATTTTTTCTGCACCCTTTCTAGTTTAATAATATCCTTTCTATAATAGGGTGACTAGAACTGTACACAGTATTCCAAGTGTGGCCTTACCAATGTCTTGTATAACTTCAATAAGACATCCCAACTCCCGCATTCAATGTTCTAACAATGAAACCAAGCATGCCGAATGCCTTCTTCACCACTCTGTCCACCTGTGACTCCACTTTCAAGGAGCTTTGAACATGTATCCGTAAATCTCTTTGTTCTGTAACTCTCCCCAACGCCCCACCATTAACTGAGTAAGTCCTGCCCTGGTTCAATCTACCAAAATGCATCACTTTGCATTTATCGAAATTAAACTCCATTTGCCATTCGTCAGCCCACTGGCCCAATTGATCAAGATCCTGTTGTAATCGCAGATAACTTTCTTCACTGTCCACTATGCCACCAATCTTGGTGTCATCTACAAACTTACTAACCATAGCTCCTATATTCTCATCCAAATCATTAATATAAATGACAAATAACAGTGGACCCAGCACTGATGCCCGAGGCACACCGCTGGTCACAGGCCTCCAGTTTGAAAAACAACCCTCTACAACCACCCTCTGGCTTCTGTCAAGAAGCCAATTTTGCATCCATTTAGCTACCTCATCCTGGATCCTGTGAGATTTAGCCTTATGCAACAACCTACCATGCGGTACCTTGTCAAAGGCCTTGCTGAAGTCCACGTAGACAACATCAACTGCACTGCCCTCATCTACCTTCTTGGTTACCCCTTCAAAAAACTCAATCAAATTTGTGAGACATGATTTTCCACTCACAAAGCCATGCTGACTGTCCCTAATCAGTCCTTGCATCTTTAAATGCCTGTAGATCCTGTCTCTCAAAATACCTTCAAAGAACTTACCCACCACAGATGTGAGACTCACTGGCCTGTAGTTCCCAGGCTTTTCCCTGCAGCCCTTTTTAAACAAAGGCACAACATTTGCCACCTCAGTGGGTAGCACTTGTCTTTCTTAATTCCTTCAAGGGATGATGGCGTCACTGGTGTATCCATCCCCAATTGACCCAGAGAAGGTGGTGGTGAGTCTTAAATTCTGCAGTCCATCTGGTACAATGTCATTAGGAAGTGACAGCTAGGATTTTGATCCCACAGCAGTGAAGTAAAAGGAATATATTCCAAGTCAGGAATGGCATGGGGCTTGGACAAATTTATTACGAGTCCATTAATAACGGACAGCGCCAGGGACCCGGGTTCAATTCCAGCCTGGAGTGACTGACTGTGTGGAGTTTTGCATGCTCTCCCCACCTCGGTGTGGATTTGCTCCTTGTACTCCGGTTTGCTCCCATACTCCAAAGATGTGTAGGTAGGTGAATTAGCTATGGTAAATTGTCCCTTAGTATCCCAAGATGCGTAGGTTATGTCGATAATCCATGAGAAATGTGTGGGGTTACTGGGATAGTGTGGGGGAAAAAGGGCCTGAGCAAGATACTCTGTCAGAGAGTCGATGCAGACCCGATGGTCCAAATGGCCTCCTCCTATAGTATGGGAATTCTCTGATATCAATAAAACTGACAGGAATAATAATGTGTAGCGTTTATTGATCACACTGTTAACATTTACAGTGTCAGACATCCAGTTTTTAATTGTAAACACAACCTCAAATATTCTGGTTCTTACCCCAGTTTCTGTATTTTACAGTCTGGTTTCCTCGTGGCGGAAACAGTAGTTTCACTCCTGAATCTCCCAGATTATTGCAGCTCAGACTAAATGGAAAGAGTGAAAGACACGTTAAAATCAGTTAAATTTCAACAAGGAAGGAAGGAGCTGGGTCAATTTTCGGGTCAGAAATTTAGCACTGGTGGGGACCTGGTTCAAGTTACAATCCTACATTGCAGCCAATTGTCCTTTCAGTTGAATGGAAAAAAAAAGTGAGCAGTGAAAACTGATGAACAATTCACTGGTTTGGCCAATGGTGAATACCACTTTCACCTCTCTGTGTATTTTTTGTTTCTTCGTCCATGGGATTTGGGTATCGCTGGCGAGACCAGCATTTAGTGCCCACTGCTAATTGTCGCTGAGAAGGCGGGGGTAATTAGGGATGTGAATAAATAAGTAAATTTTAAAAATGTTCCTTAGTCTGCTGTCATTTCCTGATCATTGGTGAACTGGTGCGACGACAATAATCTCTCCCTCAATGTAAGTAAAACGAAGGAGCTAGTCGTTGACTTCAGGAAGCTTAGTGGAGGACATGCCCCTGTCTGTATCAATGGTGATCAAGTGGAAATTGTTGAGAGCTTCAGATTTTTAGGTGTCCAGATCACCAACAACCTATCCTGGTCCCTCCATGCTGACAGTATCGTTAAGAAAGCCCACCAATGCCTCTACTTTCTCAGGAGGCTAAGGAAATTCGACATGTCCACTATGATTCTCACCAATTTTTTACAGATGCACCACAGAAAGCATCCTTTGCGGATGTATCACAGCTTGGTATGCGCCTGCTCTGACCAAGACCACAAGAAGCTAAAAAGGGTTGTGAACATAGCTCAGTCCATCACACAAACCAGCCTCCCATCCATCGACTGTCTACACTTCCCGCTGCCTCGGCAAAGCAGCCAGCATAATCAAGGACTCCATTTACCCCGGACATACACTCTTCCACATTCTTCCATTGGGAAAAAGATACAAAAGTCTGTGAACATGTATCAAACGACTCAAGAACAGCTTCTTCCCTGCTGCCATCACATTTTTGAAAGGATCTATCATATATTAAGCCTATCTTTCTCTTCACCCCATCTGTAATTGCAACACTATGTTCTGCTCCTTCTCCTTTCCTTCTCCCCTATGGACTCTATGAACAGTGTTTCACTGTTTCCCAATACATGTGACAATAATAAATCAAATTTAAAAAAACAATAACTTTTTAGCAAAGGCATCATTCTTTTTCACCTTTAAATTTTACTCTCATATTCTTACTTTAGAAAGATTTTCTGACTCTGTGCGTCTTTATTCAAACTGGAATGTTTTAACAAAATAAAAAGCTCCACAACAATGAAAATTTCAGGAATGAGACCAAACAAAGTTACCTCAACTCCTGACATTTGTACAGAATGGATCCCATCCGCTGGATCCCTTCACACTGAATATAACATTTCTGTAGATCAAGGCGCTTTATTGTATCACAGAGTCCAATGGTCTGAGACAGGATCACACAGTCAATCGGGGTCAGTTGTAATCCTTGAAAAGTAAAGTGTTTCCACAGATCCCACTGTGTTTCGAGCCAGTGCTTTATTGAGAGACTCAAACAGGTAGTGGAATGTGTTCAGGTCCCTTCTCCCAGGTTTACTCTCGGTATTTCAAATCTGCCCTTCAACCTTTTCCTTCACCCAGTCAATCACTCGGCAGGTTGTTTGATGAAGAAATTGGCCCAGAAACTGCTCCAGGGGCCGAGCTGACCGTGGGGAGGAGAGACCAACAACAAAACGGAGAAATATCTCAAATCGCCCATCTTCCTCTCTGGAGGATTCACGGAGGAGTTTCTGGATGTCTCCGGGATCTGGAGTCAGGAATTGTGAGTGTGCAGCTACAAACACTTGGATATAAGATGTGGGAATGTGTAAACCACATTCTGGGCAGAATCACCTCTCGCCAAAAGTTCCATCAGAACCCAGACAGGAATTGGGAAGGTTGCAGATTGTACTTGATCAAATCTCCATATCTAAACACAATCTTCTCCGAGACTCCTGTGAAGGCCATCTCACCAAGCTTCAGTAATACATCACAGGGGTTTTCAATATTTCGGCCATGGTTTTTTAGAATGTTGTAAATATAGTAGGAATATAGTTGGGTGATGGTCTTGGGAACTTGCTGCTGTTTCCTGTCTCTTTGTGTAAAGAAGGGACCCAGTGACAGACCGAGAATCCAGCAGTAGGAAGGGTTGTAGCACATGGTGTTCAGGATCTCGTTCTCCTCCACGTGTTTGAAAACAGCTGCTGCCACTGTCTGATCATCAAAAAACTTGTTGAAATATTCCTTCCGTTCATCAACAACAAATCCCAGGATTTCAGCCCAGACACTGATCTCAGCCTTTTCCAATAAATGTAATGCAGTGGGGCGGCTGGTCACTAGCATTGAACATCCTGGGAGTAGCTTGTGCTGTATTAAACTGTACACAATGTCAGACATTTCACACCAGCATTCAGGATCTGTGCACATGTACTGAGGTTCTGTATTTCTCCGATTGTCAGCAAAATCAATCCTGTCCTTAAATTCATCCAAACCATCGAATATAAACAGCAGTCCCACTGGATTCTTCCAGAGCTCTCTCAGAACATTTCCGAAGTAAGTATACTGATCCAGTATCAGATTCCTCAGGTTTATTCGACAGTTAATAGTGTTCAAATCCTGGAATTTAAAACTGAAAACAAACTGAAAGGGTGGATATATTTTCCCAGTTGCCCAGTCATAAACAATCTTTTGCACCATCGTTGTTTTTCCAATTCCCGGGACTCCGCTCACTGCTGCTGAATTGCCAGATTGGGATTTTCTCTGGGAAAAGCTGCTCTGGAAGAATTGATCAGTTCGGATTTTTTCCAGTTCTCTCCGGAGATGTTTCTCTCTCCATTCTTCATGGTCTCGGCCTCTTGCCAGCAGTTCATGTTCTACAAGTGTCCGATCTCGAACAGTAGAAATGACCGTTAGCTCAGCGTATCGATCAACCAGCTGGAAAATCCTAACCTTCTCCTTGATTAGGATAGTGTTCACTCTGTGTTTCAGTTTGTATCCGGAGTGTGTCCTTGTGTTTTTGCTGTACATCTATAGTTAGAACAGACAGAAAGTGTTCTCAATGTTAGTTATGTTGACATCCTAACTACTTCTCACTAAAATTTTATTAATCGATAAAATATTGCAAGTAGATTTAATTCAGTTTCAACAGAGAATTGTGTTGGTCAAACTGGTGTTGGCCAAATCCAACCCCTCAACCCGCTGAATTGGTCAGCTAAACTTCGCTGAGTAGGCTCAGTTCTGAAGAATTCACATCGGACCTAAAACTCTGTTTCGCTTTGCACTGATGCTGCCAGATCTGCAGAATCATTCCAACACTTTCTGTTTTTATATCACTGGATATTCAATAGAATTCATTTGAAAAATGCTGTCAATTTGCTCTTCCAATCAAAAAAGGTCTTGGGAGGGAGGGGGTGGGGTCATATTTTCTGGCTCCAAAGCTCAGAGTGTGGCAGCAAGTAACAGGAGTGAGGCCGGGTCAGGGATCGGCCAGAGAAACAGACTGGACTCCCTGTGGGCGCATAAGTTTGCATGTGTGTGAGAGACAGAGTGTGAGAGACAGGTCTTGTGTGCGAGAAACAATGTGTATGTGTGCGAGAGAGAGAAAATATGTGTACGAAAGCGTGTATATGAGAGAATGTAAGAGTGTCAATAGTTCACGAGTGTGTGACAGCAAGAGTGTGAGAAAGAGTACGTTATATGAGTGTGTCCGCGAGACAGTAGAGTGCGTGAGTGAAAAAGCTGTGCGAGAGAGTTTGAGGGAGTGTGAGAAAGTTGGTGCGAGTGTACGTGTGAGAGTATGATAGAGTGAAAGAGAGCTGTGTGTTTGTGAACGTATGGGTATGAGAGACCAGAGTGCGAAAGACAGAATCTGAGAAACAGAGCATGAGAGACAAGTGTGAGAGAGCGAGCAAGAGTGAGTGAGAGGGAGGGGGAATGGAGACTGTAAGAGAGTGTGTGAGAGCGCGAGTGAGAGTGCGAGTGAGAGAGAAAGATATGCACGTGTGAGCATTGAGAGGGCATGTGGAGACTGCGAGAGAAAGTGAAATACAGTGCGACGGAGAAAGTGTGTGGGGGACACTAAGGGCCCGATCTTATCATCAAGTTGCGCCCGTGTTTGGGCACGAAAAATTGGTAAAGTCAGGCGTGAGTCAAGTAGCGTGATCCGCGCCCGCCTCAGCGCTGGTTCCCACTTTACCAAGGCCCAAAAACAGCCGTGATCGGGACCGTGCCCGAAATGGACACAACAGCCAATTAAATGCATTTAAATTGACTTAATGAGCTGCACGCACAACCTTACCAGCACTTCCCCCTTTGCCATCGCGTTCGCCCATCCAGAGTCTGCACAAAACAGACATGCTCTACAAAAGTCTGATTTGGGCGCTCCAGATATTGAGGTGGTAAGTGTTGAGTGTCCGATGGCTCTCTGCTTGAGATCGGTGGGGAGGGGAGGTGGGGGTCCACTGCCACTCTGCCTGAGATCAGTGAGGGGGAAGGAGCCCGCAATAGGTCTGGGTGGCAGAGGGGGTCAGTAATGTTATGGGGCTGGGGCAATGTCTGAGAGAGCCAAAGGGAGGCATTATCCGGCCCGGGAGCAATATGGCAGAGGAGGCGCATTTTATTTTTTTTCCGCGCCGATCGGAGCTGCAGGATTTTGGGCGCGTTAAGCTCCATCCACAGGCTTCTGCAGCGCGCTTTGGAATTGCTGATATTTTTTTCCAGGCAGAGTGCGTATGTGGGCGCCTCAGAACAGGTCGAAAAGTCCGATCCAAAACACTCAGTTTCAAGTCCGCCCAGCACTTAGAATCAAAATGGTAAAATAAGACCCTTAATGTACCAGAGTGTGTGAGAGAGAAAAGAGTGAAAGTGAGAGAAAGTGAGGAGAGCGTGAGCGTATGAAAGAGAGAATGCAAGACATTCTGAATGGGAGGCCAAACAGCCAGATGTTGTGGTCCATATCAGTACCAACAACATAGATAAGATGATAAGATCCTCAAGGTGGAATGTTGGAAGCTAGGAAATCATTTAAAAATCAGCATCTCAAAAGGTAGTAACCTCAGGATTACTCACAGCGCCATGAGCTAGTGAAAGAAGGAATAGGAGATGAATGCATGGCTGGAAAGATCATGTAGCAGGGAGAGATTTGGATTCCTGAGATGTTGGGACTGATTGTGGGAAAGATGGGACCTGTACAAACTGAAAGGTCTGCACCCAGCTGGTCCACAGCCAATGTCCTTCAGGGTGTTTACTAGTACTGTTGGGCAGGGTTTAAACTAGAGTGGCATCGGATGGGAACCTGAGCGAGAAGACTGAAGAAAGGGAAACAAAAGGTCAAAATAACAGACAGCAAAGTAGAAGGCAAAAAGAAACATGGGCGAACAGGAATACCAAGGAATCAGTGGTCTCATGGGAAGGAGGAATGTACAGCAATTAGTATTACTGGAACAATGGTGCTAGAAAAATTAATGGGACTGAAAGTCGATAAATCCCCAGGGCCTGGTAATCGACATCCCACGGTACTAAAGGAGCTGGCCACAGAAATAGATTTATATTTTGGTTGTCATGTTCCAAAATTCTGTATATTCTTGGAACAGACCCCACAGATTGGAGAGTGGCAAATATAAGCATGCTATTTAAGAATGAGAGAAAGTGTCTGAGAGTGTGAAGCAGTGTGAGAGAGACAGTGTGAGATTGTGGAGGTTTGAAAGTGAGAGAGAGAGAGAGATATAGAGAATAGGTGAGTGATGTTGAGAGGTGCAGTGTGAGGGATAGGACGTAAGCGGGGAGACAGTGAGAAAAAAAATAAGAGTTTGAGAGCATGCACGGCTGAGTGAGTGAGTGTGACGACAATTAAGAGTAAATGAGAGTGTTTGGTAATGAGTGTCAGTGAGTGACCGAGTGAGAGTGTGTGTGTGTGTGTGTGTGTGTGTGTGTGTGGAAGAGTGTGAGGGACAATGTGCGAGTGTACGAGTGAGTGCATGTCAGATTGACAGTTATGCAGCGTGGATTTTAATTGGCATGCATCAGACCAAGCACACTTTCACTGCAGTTTGGAAGATTCAGAGACAATTTGATTTAATCTTCCTGAGAAGTATTGACAGGATGATTGTGGAGAGGATGTTTCCACTTGTGGTAAAATTTAGAAATGGGGGTCACTGTTCATCAATAAGGGTTCACTCTTTTAAAACAGAGTTGAGGAGAAATTTCCTCTCAAAGGGTCTTTGGAAATCTCTACGTCAAAAGGCTGTGGAAACAGAGTCTTTGAATATTTCATAGCACAGCTAGATAGCTTCTTCATTAGCAAATGGATGAAAGGTAATCTGGGGTGGACAGGGATGTGCAGTGAAGGTTAGAATCCAATCAGCCATGGCCTTATTGAATGGCGGGGCAGGCTAGAAGGGCTGAGTGGCCTACTCTTGC
The DNA here is from genome assembly GCF_964213995.1 of Mustelus asterias. Taxonomy (NCBI): domain Eukaryota; kingdom Metazoa; phylum Chordata; class Chondrichthyes; order Carcharhiniformes; family Triakidae; genus Mustelus; species Mustelus asterias. The sequence continues at coordinate 147,901,122 of NC_135805.1, forward strand.
TCCTAATTCATATGGCTGTATGAATTGTAACTTGAACTTACGCAGAATAGAAGAGGATGGATTATAAATTCAAACAATAATTAACCATGATTCCGAGACTTAGATTTTCCAATTCCCAAATTCTGACAACAAAAATTAAGTTGAACTAAAACAAAATTCTGAAAGTGTGTCCTGGTCCCTCCACACCGATTCTATAGTTAAAAAAGCTCACCAACGCCTCTACTTTCTCAGAAGGCTAAGGAAATTTGGCATGTCCACTACGACTCTATTACCAATTTTTAGGTGCACCATGGAAAACATCCTTTCTGGATGTATCACAGCTTGGTATGACTCCTGCTTTTGCCTAAGACCACAAGAAACTGAAAAGGTTTGTGAACATAGCCCAGTCCATCACACAAACCAGCCTCCCATCCATTTACTCCATCTACAGTTCCTGCTGCCTCGGGAAAGCAGCCTGCATAATCAAGGACTCCATGAACCCCTGATATGCTTTCTTTCATTTTCTTCCATTGGGAAAAAGATAGAAAAGTCTGAAAACACGGACTGACAGTTTCAAGAACAGCTTCTTCCCTGAAAGATCAGCTTAATATAGGATAGATCCTTTCAAAAGTCTGATGGGAGCCTGTAACTGCAACACTCTATTCTGCACCCTCTCCTTTCCTTCTCCCCGATGTACTTTTGAACGGTATGTTTAGCGCGAAAGAAACAATACATTTCACTGTATCCAAATACGTGTGACAATAACAAATCAAATAATAATGAGCAATAATCATTCATATTCTCAAAAGTGAAATAAATGGTTTGAGATCTCCCTAGTCATTTCTTACCTTTCAGGTGAGTGGGTATTTCTGATAAACTGTGTCCAATGTTCATATAATCAAATGAAATGAAAGGAATGACATTTCATGAAATCAAGTCTGTGCGATATTACAATAAAATCTGCAATGTTTGAATCTCAAAATGAATTCATGATGTGAGTTTACCATACCACGTTCCGGTATTTCTTTCAGTATTTTATCCAACTTCGCGCCCTGCGAGCCCGAGATCCTTTCTCCATCACCAGATTGAGGAGAAGTTTGGAACTGTCCACCCGGTTTCCCTGCTCTGCGAGCTCAGTGACTTTCTGTAAAGAATAATAAGGAATATATTGAGGAGCAGAGTGAAAGATAAACACTGAGAATGAGAAGGAAAAAATCCGCTCAGTGATTGGATTACCCAATTGTTTGCAGCACAGAGAGCAGTCATTGAGCCGCGTCCTGATCCAGAACGAACACTGAATAAAAATCACATCTTGATTCAGTCATTAATCTCAATCAAATATGAATTAACCAAATTCATCAATAAATATATATTTCAAAGAGAGTAATCACAGGCAGCCTTCAGTAATTTTAATTAGTTTTTCTGTATTTCGATTAGTTTTTTTTGTCCTTCAGTGTCCAACATGACACCAGATATGATCCACTTCTATCTCACATTAACTTTCTCATATTTCTCAAGAACATTCTGTTGTCACACTTGGTGATTTACACAGTGAAAGAGATTCTTCTAGGTGGTAGACCTTGTTTAGAAGGTGCCTCCGAAAGAGTTACTCTCCTAGGATTCGCAGCCTCTGACCTGGTCTAATCGCCAGTGTTTATATGCCTTGTCCATTTCAGTTTTTCAACATCAAGCAAGGATGGAGTTTCTTTTGTTGATGCTCGTCATTGCCTGGCACTTTTGCAACATGAATGTAACAACCCAAGCTTAACTACTGTCCAGATGTTCTGGCATGTGTGTGAAAATTGCTTCAGTATCCGAGTCGCTGTGAATTGTGCTGAACATTGTGCAACCACCAGCAGACATCTTTACTTACCTTAACATGGAGGGAAGTTCATTGATGAAGCATTCCTCTTATCAGAATGTCAGGGCCCATAGACTTGACACTATCCATCTATTTCCATTGTTTCAAGGTATCACATGGAGTGAATCGAACTGGCTGAAGGCTAACATCTGAAATGCTGGGCATGTCAAAAGACAGTCAAGATGGGTAATCCACTTGGTACTTCTGGCTAAATATGACTTCAAATGCTTCAGCTTTGTCTTTTGCATTGATGTACCGGATTCAATGTCACTGAGGATGGGGATATTTGTGAGCTTCCTGCTCCAGTTGGTTACTTAATCATCTACACCAGCCATGAAGGAACGTGGCAGGAATGCAGAACTTGGATCTAATCCATTGGTTGTCAGGTCACTTAGCTCTGCCTATCGCATTCTGATTCTGCTGCATGGTGTGCAAGTAGTCCTTTATTGCACCTTCACCAGTTTTTTACATTTTTAGGTCTATCCAATGCTGCCCCAGGCATCCCCATTGGCAGTCGTCATTAAACCAGTAATGATAGAACAGGGTATATGCCAGGTCATGAGATCACAGATAATGATAATACACAATTCAGCTGCTGTTGCTGGTCCACAGTGCCTCGTGGATGCCTGGCTTTGACTCACTCGGTCCTACAAAATGTCAATTTTTTTCCCGCGCCACCAATGTGGCAACCATTGTTGATTCTGAAGCTGTTTCAGTTCACCTCCCTGGGAGCAGTGAAGCTGTTTAAACAAGGAAGACGAGAGTTGTGCACTTGGAAGTCAGTGAGGATAAACGAGGATGTACTGACCCATCACTGAGTTTTCACCAGATCCTCGAGGCGCAGAGTGGGGATATCCAGGGTGAGCTCTTTCAACAGCTGCTGGTAGACTGCTGAGAACAGATTGGGCTCCACATGGAGGAGTGAGTAGATGGTGCTCATGGTCAGGGGCCAGTTATGCTGGCAGCTCAAAGTGAGGTTGGGACTTTGTTTTCTCAAGGTAGTGCCTTAGTCATGGGGAGATACATCTGTGACAGGCAGGATGGGAAGAATGAGGTCAAGTAAGCATTTTTCCCTTCTCGTTGAGTCCCTCACCATGTGCCGGAGACCCCAGCTAGCACTTATGTCCTTTAGGACTTGGCCAGTTCATTCGGTAATGAGGCACTTAATGATGGAAACTGAGGTTCCCCCACAAGCGTACATTCTCTACCTTTGCCAGTTTCACTGTTTCCACCAAGTGTCGTTCAATATTGATGCATACTGATTCATCAGCTAAGCAAGCACGGAAGGCTTGCCCCTGTTTGAACATGATTACTGGAACTTCATGCAGTACAGACTCCATGTTAAGGCCTTCCAGGGAAATCTGCTCCTGACGAGATAGCATTGTGCTGCCACCACTTGTGGGTATTTCCTGTCAGTAGGGCAGGGCATGTTAAGCAAACTGTCAGTGATTTCTGGACTAGTCTGTGGAAGAGCTCTCCAAATTTTGGGATGTCCCACATTGGGAATCTTTGCAGTGTCGACAGGTCTGGATATATCATTGTCTTTTTCAGACGGCCCATCCAGTTTCATTTCTTTTGGATTTTGTAGCTGTTTGATACAACTGAGTGGCTTGCTACGCTCTTTCAGATGGTATTTAAGAGTTAATCGCATTGTTGTGGAGATGTAGTCACATTTGGGCCAGGCAAGGATAATAGATTGCATTCCTCAAAGTACATCAGTGAACTGCATGGGTTTTTACGTCAATGGACAATGCTTTCACGGTCACTATTACTGCAACTAGCTTTTAATTCTAGATTTTTTAGTTATTTTAATTTCCACCAGCTTCCATGGTGAGCGTTGAAGGCGTGCCCCCACAGTATCAGCCCAGGTCTCTGGGTTATCAGTCAGCGACATTATTTACATAAAGGCAGGGCCATGGTGGTAACTCGGCTACAAGAGCAGGTTAGAAGCTGGGAATTCGCAAAGAGTGACTACACCACATCGGCTGCAGCAATACAAGGAGGGAGATCACCATCACTTTCTCAAGGGCAATAATGAATGGACAATAAACACTGGGCTAGGCAACGACATGCACATCCTCTGCATGAATTGAAGAGGCCAAGAGAAAGGTGTAAGGAAATTCAATCAGCTGAATGCACTTTGAACGCGAGTATATCACACAGATTGACTACATTATCATGCAGCTGCATTCTGGGACGTTACCAGCATTCAGCAGTCATTGCTAATGTGGGGATTTGAGAATGTTGCAATAATTCCACTCAGGCTGAACAGATTAAATGAGGAGATGAACTGGTTGGAGTTATCATGAATCTAAAAGTAGCTGATGAAATAAATGTGCAACATCAATGGGGGAAACAGCTGTTTAATTTCTGTCCCAAAGTCTTTCTTTGGGTTATTTCCCTGGTTTGTGTTTCACAATTTCCATAACCTCAGTTCTTCCCTGTTTTTAAACAGCTTTTCTAATATCACAGGCTCTTTCTTTGGTCATTTAAAGGAGTAGTTTCCTGGGTAATTCATTGCCTCCCCCCTACAGTTACCTCTGCTCTCTCCTTTCTCGAGTCCCATCACAACTCTTCTCCTCTGTTCTCACTCCACACAATTATATCCAAACCATGCCACTGTCCTTTGTTCAAATACTGACAGATGTTACTGGCTATTTTCACCTCTTCAGAATATTGTTTCAAATTCACAAAATTCGCTCTTTCGATCCCTTTCTTTCTCCTTTTCCCGTTCGCTTCCATATTTAATTTGACAATGATCTAATATTGCAATAATTCCCAGTAGTAGCATTGGAATTAAATCACATCATAGAATCCCTACTGTGCACAACCAGGCCATTCGGCCCATCGAGTCTGCACTGACAACAATCCCACCCAGGCCAACAATCCTCGTAACCCCACATAATTACCCTTGACATGGAGGGGCAATTTAGCACAGCCAATCAACCCAACCCACACATCACTGGACTGTGGGAGGAAACAGGAACACCTGAAGGAAACCCACACAGACATGGGGAGAACATGCAAACTCCATACAGTTACCTGAGAGCAGAATTGAACCTGGGTCCCTGGCACTGTGAGGCAGCAGTGCCAACCACTCTGCCACCGTGCTGTTCTATGTTGGTTGGGTGTATTTATTGGGCTAATACGATTCGATTTATTATTGTCACATGTATTAGTATACAGTGAAAAGTATTGTTTCTTGCGCGGTATACAAAGCATACTGTTCATAGAGAAGGAAACGAGAGTGTGTAGAATGTAGTGTTACACTCATAGCTAGGGTGTAGAGAAAGATCAACTTAATGCAAGGTAGGTCCATTCAAAAGTCTGATGGCAGCAGGGAAAAAGCTGTCCTCAAGTCGGTTGGCCCGTGTCCTCAGAATTGATCTGAATGAGGAAATTATCTTTCTTCTAAAATTGGAGATACTTTTGGAGCACAAAAAGTAAGGCTTACACTCCACTCGGTACTGAACTGTTGAAAGTGTTGTCTATCAGATGAAATTTTAACACTAGGTGCAATCTGCCTGCTCCAATGGGTGAAAAAGATCCCATCGCACTATTTCAGAAAATAGGGGAGCTAGCGCTCAATAAGCACTGTAAAGAAATACATAAACTTGTCATTATCACCTTTCTGTTTGTGAGAATTTGATGTGTGCAAATTGCCTGCTGTGTTTCCTACATTACAGCTGTGGCTACACTTCAATGACTCTAAGGAGTTTTGAGACACCTGGTGGATGTGAAAAGCATTAGATAAATACATGCTTTTATTTTCTTTTATTGTTGTGGCCATGCAATTCTGGTTGCTTCAGTACGAATGAATTCTTCAAGAAAGCAACTGGATGAAGGGATCAAATCAAGAGTTTCTGGGTAAACTGGACATACTTTCACTTAAAAAGATCAGATTGAGGTGATATCATTTATTTTTCAGTTTACAGAATCACAGAACTTTGAGCAGTAAAAACAGGGGAACCAGCCTGAGCTCGAAGAGCATTAGATTCAGAGGAAACAGTCGATCTGTAGGTCAGATTCCCCAAGGAGGAGACGATGAAAACTGTTGATTCATTCAAAAGGAAATTAGATATATTCATTTCAGAAAAAAAAAGCTGGATGCACTATTCGTGTAATCGGAGGTAACATTTTTATTTATTCATTCATAGCTTGTCACTGGCTAAGCCAGTATTTATTGCCCATCATTAAGTGCCCTTTGGAAGGTGGTAGTGAGACACCTTCTGGCCAGCTACAGTCAGTGCAGTGAAGATACACTGGAGGTGACAAAAATGGCGGAGGATTATGCTTTGCATGCGGAGGCTGGTGGGGTGAAATGTGAGAACAAGCGGGACTCTATCCTTGTTCTGGAAGGGAGGGGAGGGGGTGAGGGTCGTGGCGTGGGGGATGGACCGCACGCTGTTGAGGGCCCTGTCAACAACTGTAGGTGGGAAACCACGGTTGAGAAAGAAGGAGCACACATTAGAAGCTCCACTATACCCAACACCTCTCCCATCACTCATGGCACCTTCCTATGCAATCGTAGATTGTGTAATAACTGCCCCTTTACCTCTTCCATGCTTACCATCCAATATCCAAAACACTCATTCCAGGTTAAGCAGCAGTTCACTTGCAACTTTCAATTTGATCTACCGCATTTGCTACTCCCAATGTGGTCTCTTCTATGTCAGAGAGACTAAACATAGACTGGGTGATCGCTTTGCTGAGCACCTTTGGTCTATGCGCAATCAGGACCCTGACCTTCCAGTTGCTTGCCATTTTAACACACGATCCTGCTCCCATGCCCATGTGTCTGTCCTTGGCCTGCTGCAATGTTCCAGTGAAGCTCAACGCAAACTGGAGGAACAGCATCTCATCTTCCGGCTAGGCACTTTACAGCCTTCCGGTCTCAACATCAAATTCAACAACTTCAGATGATTAGTTCTCCCCCACCTCAACCACTTTGTTTTCATCTCATTTAATTTGTAACTGTTGTTTAACTTTTCTTTATTTACACCCTCCCACTCTTTCTCCCTATTTTTTTCCCCTCGTCTTACCTTTTCACCCCCTTTGCTTTCCCCTTTCTGAATTTTACCATCTCCATCTATCACAGCTTACCCTCTGATTTCAGCTTCTCTGCTGTTTGGCCTTTCACACCTCCGATTCTCTCTATGGACTGCCATTAGCAGTGTTTTCCTTTGTTTTTGTGGCTATGACTTATCTTTCATTCCCTCCCCCTGCAGTATAAATATCTCCCATTTTTTATGCCTTTTAACTTTGACAAAGGGTCACCTGGACTCGAAACATCAGCTCTTTTCTCTCCTTAAAAATGCTGCCAGACCTGCTGAGATTTTCCAGCATTTTCTCTTTTGGTTGATTTCATGGGTTTTGGAGGTGCTATCAAAGTAGCTGCAGCATATCTTGTAATTGTCTTATACACTGCTGCCACTGCCTATCGGTGCTGGAGGAATGGAATATTTACAGTAGCATGGCATGACAATCAAGTGGGTAACTGTGTCCTGGATGGTGTTGAGCTTCGAGTGCTGTTGGAGCTGCACCAATCCATGATAGTAGACAGCATTCCATCACATTCTCCACTTGTGTTTTGGAGATGATTCACATCTTTGGAAAGTCAGGAATTGTGTCACTTGCAGCAGATGTCCAACCTCTGACCTGCTCTTGTAGCCACCTTATTCCATTTAAGGTTCTAGTCAATGGTAACCCTCATGAAGGTGATGGTGCAAGATTCAGGAATGGTAATGTGGTTGAATGTCAAATCACAGAATCATATCATAGAATCCCTACAGTGCAGAAGCCCCATTCCCGTAACCCTGCTAATCCCCTGACACTAGAGTCAAGTTAGCATGGCCAATCTAACCCGCGCATCTTTAGAGTGTGGGAGGAAACCGAAGCACCTGGAGGAAACCCATGGGGAGAATGTGCAAACTCCATGCAGAGTGACCCGATGCCAGAATTGAACCCCGGTCCCTGGCGCTGTGAGGCAGCAGTGCTAACCACTGTGCCACCATGCCACCCTAACTGGAGAGATCTTTAGATTCTCGATTGAGGAAATGATCATTGCCTCACACTTGTGTGGCAGAAATGTCACTGAACACTTGGCATTCTGGATATTGTTCACCTCTTGCTGTCTCTGAGGAGTTGCAAATGGAGCTGTTCACTGTATAATCATCAGAAACCATCTCTGCTTCTAAACATCTGATGGAGGGAGGGTCATGAAGCAATTGAATCATTGAGGAACTCCTGCAGTGATGTCACAGGCTGTCATAATTGGCCTCAAACAAATAACACTGTCTTCCTTTGTGCCAGGTTAGACCCCAGCCAGTAGACTACTTAACCCCGGTTTCCATTTTCCTAGCATTCCTTGATGACACTTGATCAAAATCTGCCATGATGTCAGGACCGGTCACTCTAACTTCATCGCTGGAATAAAGCCTTCTGCTCCATGAATTGACCAAAGCTGTCAGAGGAACCACAGCCAAGTGGTCCTGGCAATACATGCTTCAATTAGCAAGTTATCGCACAGTAAGTACACTCACTATCCGGACTTGGAAATATATCACCATTCCTTCACTGTCGCTGGGTCAAAATCCTAGAACTCCCTCCCTAACAGCACTCTGGGTGTACCTACACCCGATGGACTGCAACAGTTCAAGTAGGAAGCTCACCACCACCTTGTCAAGGGCAACTAGGGAATGGCAATAAATGCTGGCCTAGCCAGCGACACCAACATCCTGTAAATAAGTGAATAAAGTACCACTTTGAAGCACTGCCAAAGACACATTCAGTCACTTGACTAGTGACAGGAGACTGGTGGGATGCTAATTTTACAGTTGGATTTGTCCTTCTTTTGTGGAATGGATCAATTTGGACATTTGTTTCACATTGTTTGGTTCATGCCAGCGCTGTAGTTGTACTGAAGTAAATTGTCTCAGGAGTGTAACCAGACAAGATTTGGTCATCAGTCGTCCAGCAATGTATTTGTTACCAGTCCTGCCATATATATGAATGTTAGAATAGACTAAACTCATTGCCATTCTCACTTACATGATATTCTTGGCCACTGAAATGGTCCTCGTCTGTTAACATGAGACCGAGCCCTTCCACCCCTTATTCAATCGCCTGTTCCAGTCTATCCTGGTAGAATTTTGTCAGTTGGAATAGTTTGTAATCCTCACACTTTCCCAGGAACTTAGTGAAGTTTGGATCTGTGAACACAAATGGGAAAAACTAAACACATTATCGAGTTTAGATCTAGTTCCTTTTATAACAACCCACTAAAGCCATATTACCAAACATCTTTTGAAAAATCTTAAACATATTACAGCTAATTTGTGACTTCAATGTGTTCTTAATTAATTAGTTCAGAGTCTGTAATAGCGTGCAAAATATTCCTATCTCAGTGTGTTCTTATTCTCTGGCTATAACAGCCAGTATTCCATGAAGTTTTCTATTTTGCTTTTTGCCTGCACATGACATTAATAACGTACATGGATTTCCAAGTTTCCCTAGCGTTTCATGGTTTCTAGTTTTCCTATTCAAGCCTGATTCTATCCCTTTTACAGAGTGGAGGACATTATGTTTGCCCACATTGAAATCCACTTGCCACAATTGTGCCAATTTACTTAATCTATTGATAAATTTCTGCATGTTTCATCTGCACTGCCTATGCCGCTGCCTATCTTTCTGTCAAAGCAAATTTAGATGCATTTCATAATTCTATTATCTAGGTCGTCAATAAATATGGTGATTAGTTGACAGCATAACACAGACTCTTGCAGAGCACCACAATGTGCATCATCCTGGCCAGACTAGATGTCTATTTACCCATCTCTATCTCCTGCTACTCAATTTCATTACAAGATTAATAATCTGCCTTTAACTCCATGACTGAAAGTTTAGCAAAGTCTGTTCAAATTGCTTCTGGGAGTCCATTTAAATAATGTCTGTATGCATTCCCCTATCCAACACTTTCATCACATCAGCTCAACTGGTTTTCAGTACACTTTTGATGTCCTGTTTGTTAGCGCGAGTGGGCGAATACAACCACTACGGACCCAGAGTCAGGTTCAACAATGGCACAGCTTTATTGCTTTACGTCGACGGAGGTACAATCAGGACATACATACAATAACAGTCCCGAAGGTACTCTAAAAGCCCGCCGCAATGGGCTACAGTTATACTCGAACTTTGACACGTTGTATGATTCAAATGTTAATGTTTTGTTTACAGTGTTTGACTCTGACCATTCTGTTTGATGTTTTAAGTACAGTATCAATGTTTATGTATGGTAATCGTTTCTGTCCAATGGGTTTATCAATGGACTAGAATCTCCCCGGGGTTTCTTGAACAATGGGTGTTTGGCTGATCTCAGGAAGTCTTTTGAGGCTAAGAAGGCTTCCTGATATCACTTGATTAGGTCAGTGGTGCTGATTTGATTAGATGAGTTTCCTTTGGTGCCACCCTGTCTGGCCCCCTTTTGTGTGTTAGACCTGGTTTGCATTTTAAAAGCATGCCTTTGCCTGCTTGTCTGGATCTGTCCTTTTTAATCTTTAATGGAGGGGTTCTGACTGCAGTTTGGCCTGTTTCATATTATATACGTAACTTCATAAATTTGTTGCCCGCTAACATGTTCGCGTTACAGGTTCTTGTACGAGACCTGGATCCTTTGCCAGGGCAGTAATTATATTTCAAAGTATTTTCTGAACCTACCTTTATCCAATCCAATTATGTTTGATGATGTTGGATATTCCTCCCTGTTGGAAATTTTAGCTATGGTTGTCACAGGTATGCTCAGCTTCTGATGCTCTGAAATAAATATATTAACAGGAGGGTTAAATGAAATAGAAAAGTGCAAATGCCTTCTTTCTAACTTTAAGCAGCAAGGTGATATCCTGAATGTATTTCTGGAATATATTTTGGGATTTACAATTTCACAAACATCACAAAGAGATCAGTGGTCAATCTGACTGCAGCACAGTGGCTTGAACTGCTGCCTCACAGTACCAGGGGCTCGGGTTCTATTCACAACTTGGGTCAGTGTCTGTGTGGAGTCTGCACGTTCTCCCCCTGTCTGCATGGGTTCCCTCCGGGTGCTCCAGTTTCCTCCCACAGTCCGAAAGATCCATTTTGGTTAGGTGCATTGGCTATGCTAAATTCTCCCTCAGCGTACCCGAACAGATGCCGGAGTGTGTCGACTAGGGGATTTTCACAGTAACTTCATTGCCGACTTGTGACATCAACAAACAAACTTTAATTTTTTCATAATATGGGCTGTTTGAACAATGAATCCTCGTCTCTTCTGTTTCTGAAAACATTTGGTCCATGTCCAGCCTCTCCTTCTCTCCAATATAATCGACCTATCATTACCTCTTAAATGCACACACAGCTTTCCTGGAACTTGTCTGAATCCCTGTCATCAAGTTTCCACTTCTGTCACCATACTAAAACAGCTCTTATCAAAGTTACAGATGACATCTGATCAGAATCTGAAAGTGGTGATTAACATCATTCACCCACGGGCACAGTGGTTCGTGCTGCTCCCTCACAGCTCCAAGGGTAAATATTCACCCACGAGCACGGTGACACAGTGGTTCGTGCTGCTCCCTCACAGCTCCAAGGGTAAATATTCACCCACGAGCACGGTGACACAGTGGTTCGTGCTGCTCCCTCACAGCTCCAAGGTCCTGGGTTCAAATCCAGCCTCGGGTTTGGTTTCATTTCGGGTGGAAAGCTCAAATTCGCCATTTTCTCTCCAAACGGAGGATTAATCTCCAGAAACAGTCCCTGTTTTAAGAATAAGAAGTTCAATCAATGTTATAATCCAGTTAATTCCCTATTATCAGACTGAAATGATCAACATTCAAACTCTTACCGTTAATCACAATCCCTTCCCACTCGCGCTCAGGGGCAGTCCGGCGCATGCGTACACAGAGCGGAGCCGCGCCGTTCCCCGACTTTGCACATGCGCACACTGAGCGGAGCCTCGCCGTTGCCTGGCTTTGCGATTTTGCACATGCGCAATGTCGGGAGGTGACATCACTCACTCATCATAAGTTCGCGCGAAGGCCGAGGCGCGTGAATCCCCCATGCGCGGGACCTCCGTCTGGATGTCAATCAGCCACCCGCAACCAATAAGAGGTTCGCGCGCACTGCTGGTCACTGAATGGCGCAGAATTCAACCCAGAAAGTATGACAGAGACAGAGTGAGAGAGACAGAAACAGAGACAAAGACAGGGACAGGGAATGGTTTAGGGAGAGAGAGGAACAGAGAGAATGGTTTAGGGCAGGGGTCTCCAAACCATGGCCCGCGGGCCACATCCGGCCCGCAGCAACGTGAAATATTTATAAATAATATTTATAAATAATAATAATTGGCCCGCGAAAATGTGTAAAATATACGATGTTGGCCTTGTACTGAAAAGTTTGGAGACAGCGGGTTTAGGGAGAGAGAAACAAAGAGAGAAAGGTTTGGGGCCGAGTAGTACAGTGGTTAGCACTGCTGCTTCACAGCTCCAGGGTCCCGGGTTCGATTCCCGGCTTGGGTCACTATCTGTGTGGAGTTTGCACATTCTCCTCGTGTCTGCGTGGGTTTCCCCCGGGTGCTCCGGTTTCCTCCCACAGTCCAAAGATGTGCGGGTTAGGTTGATTGGCCATGCTAAAAATTGCCCATTAGTGTCCTGAGATGCGTAGGTTAGAGGGATTAGCGGGTAAATATGTAGGGATATGGGGGTAGGGCCTGGGTGGGATTGTGGTTGGTGCAGACTTGATGGGCCGAATGGCCTCTTTCTGTGCTGTAGGGTTTCTAAGATTTCTAAGAAACGGAACAGTTCAGGGAGGGGTAACCCTGGCACAATGGTTACCTCTACTGCAGTAAGAAGTTTAACAACACCAGGTTAAAGTCCAACAGGTTTATTTGGTAGCAAAAGCCACACAAGCTTTCGAAGCTCTAAGCCCCTTCTTCAGGTGAGTGGGAATTCTGTTCACAAACAGAGTTTATAAGTCTATAACTTATAAACAGAGTCTATAACTGCCCCACTGATTCCAGCCTTTGGTGACTGTGAGGAGTTTTTCCTGTTGGGCACCGCAGGGGCTGGGGTGCATTATAGACCCTGATAATCACATTATGATTTGATGTTTTAAGTTTCCTTTGTACTTTGGTTCTCCTTTTGGGGAGCTGCCCCTTTTAATTTGTCCCGGAGTTAATTTGAGTTGGTTTATTTCTTTTGCCCTAAAAGAAAGAGGAGTTTCTACTTATTCCCCATGAATGCATGAGTTTCCTCCTGGTGCTCCACTTTGCTCCCAGATTCGAAAGAATGCTGGTTAGTTGGGTCCGCCATGCTAAGTTGCCCTCAGTGTCCAAAGATGTGTAGATTGGAAGGTAAATGCATGGGGTTATGGGCATAGGGTGGTAGTGGGATGTGTCTCGGTAAGCTGTTCAGTCGGCACAAATTGAATGGGCTGAATGGCCTCCTGCTCTGTGGGGATTCTGTGGATTTAATCAGAAATGGATAAAGCCCCACATTCCTTTTCACTGTGGTTGTACCAAGAACTATTGGCTTCCATGGATTGAATTGAAGAGTCTTCCTCTGACTCCCTCAAAATCTCATCAATCTCTCCCAGCCATCACAGTTCACACTCTTCATTGTCCGGACGAATCTTGTGGAACAGGATTACTTTTCACCCATCAGTCTTTTTGTTCCAGCATCAGCAGGAATTAATTGAGGAATCTTATCACATCAAGGAACTACACCTCAGGTATTTCTTTGAAGGGTAGGGGGTTTTAGTTAAGTCGGGCAGCATGGTCAGTGCAGGCTTGGAGGGCCGAAGGGCCTGTGCCTGTGCTGTAATTTTCTTTGTTCTTTGTTCTTTATTTGCAAACTGACAGGAACAGAAGTAATTTAACAGTCCCGAGTGTTTGCTGTTTCTTCCAGTGAGATCATTGTTGATCTGTTACTGAATTTATTGTACTTGTCTTTGACTCATAACCCTTGATGCATTGGTTTAACAATCTACCGATCAGATTGACAATTCACCAAACACCCACTGCTCAGTTAGCACAAAATTATTACACCTATCATGAATGCTAAATTTGTAGAAATGTTTTCTAACCTCACTGCAACCCTCAATTGGTTCCAGTCATTCTCTCCCCCCTCTCTCTCTACCTCACTTTTCCCCAAGTCTTCTGTTCTCCCCGACTTGCTGCCCAGTTTGTACACCTTGACTAGTCTTAAGAGGCTTCAAGGTGATTTATACAAGCTGAGTGAGTGGGCAAATACATGGCAGATGCAGTATAACATGGATAGATGTGACGTTCACTTTGACCAGTGTAAGTCTCACAACACCAGGTTAAAGTCCAACAGGTTGTTTTGGAATCACGAGCTTTTGAAGCGCTGCTCCTTCATCATGGCTACTTTGCCCAGAGAAACAGAGTAGCAGAGTATTGTTTAAATGGTGATAGATTGGGAAATGTTGACGTACAAAGGGATTTGGATGTTCTTGTACACCAGTCACTGAAAGTATACAGTCTTTTGTATGGTAAATGATTCAAATTTAGTCTACATTTATCTTTCTTTGCCATGAAATGATGCACCTCCTGGTTACCGTTGACTCATAACTGAACTGGACTGGCCATATAAATACTGACTACAAGAGTAGGTCAGAAGCTAGGAATTCTGCAGCCAGTAACTCCCCTCCTAACACTCAAAGCCTGTCCACCATCTACAAGTCACAATTCAGGAGTGTAATGGAATATGTCCACTTGCCTGCATGAGTGCAGCTCCAACAACACTCAAAGCTCAACGCCATCCAGGACAAAGCAGCCCACTTGATTGCCACCCCTTTCGCAAACACTCAATCCCTTCAACATCGATGAAGAGTGACAGCTGTATGGTGTGCCATCTACAAGATTCATTGCAGAAACTAAGGTTCCTTCGGAAGCACCTTCCAAACCCACGACCACTACCATCTAGAATGACAAGAGCAGCAGACACATGGCAACACCACCACCTGATAATTCCTCTCCAAGTCAGTCACCACCTTGACTTGGAAATATGTTGTAATTCCTTCACTGTTACTGGGTCAAAATCCTGAAATCATCTCCCTAACAGCACTATGGGTGTACCAAAACTTCAGTGGTTCAAGAAGGCAGCTCACCACCACCTTCTCAAGGGTAACTAGTCTTTGGGCAATGAATGCTGGCCTAGCCATCAACGTCCACATCCTGTAAATGAATAAAGAAACAAAATAGGGGCAGGAGTAGTCGGCCGTTCAGCCCTTCAAGCCTGCTCCACCACTCAACATGATCATGGCCGATTCCCCCCTCTCAATACCACACGGCCTGCATTCTGCCCATGCCCCTTGGCACGTATGGAGGCTAGAAATCTATTTCCATCTTAAAATATTATTCAGTGGCTTGGCTTCCACAGCTTTCTGTGGTGGAGAATTCCACAGGTTCACCAACCTCTGAGTGAAAAAGGTTTTCCTAAATGGCCACCATTGTATCCTGAGACTGTGACCCCTTGTTCTCGACTCTCCAGCCAGAGGAAACAACATCCTGTCTATTCAGCATGTCAGAATTTTGTTTGCTTCAATGGGATCTCGTCTGATTTTGAATTAATTTCTTATTGTCACAGGTATTAGTTAGTATACAGTGAAAAGTATTGTTTCTTGGGTGGTGTACAGACAAAGCATATCATACGTAGAGAAGGAAAGGAGAGGATGCAGAATGTAGCGTTACAGTCATAGCTAAGATGTAGAGAAAGATCAACTTAATGAGGTAGGTCCATTCAAAAATTTGATGGCAGCAGGGAAGAAGCTGTTCTTGAGTCAGTTGGTACGTGACGTCATGCTTTTATATCTTTTTTCCGATGGAAGAAGATGGAAGAGAATATGTCCGAGGTGCGTGGGATCCTTAATTATGCTGGCTGTTTTGCCGAGGTAGTGGGAAATGTAGACAGAGCCAATGGATGGCTGGCTGGTTTGCGGGATGGTCGGGGCTTCGTTCACAACACTTTATAGTTTCTTGTGGTCTTGATAGAGCAAGAGCCATACCAAGCTATGATACAACCAGAAAGAATGCTTTCTGTGGTGCATTGGTAAAAGTTGGCAAGAGTCGTAGGAGACACGCCAAATTTCCTTAGCTTCCTGAGAGAGTGGAGGCGTTGGTCGGCTTTCTTAACGATGGTCATGGAGGGACCAGGACAGGTTGCTAGTGATCTGGACACCATGAAATGTGAAGTTCTTGATCATTTCCACTTTATCCCTGTTGATATTGACAGGGTAAGAAGCCTCACAACACCAGGTTAAAGTCCAACAGGTTTATTTGGTAGCAAAAGCCACTAGCTTTCGGAGCGCTCGCTGCCCCTTCGTCAGGTGAGTGGGAATTCTGTTCACAAACAGGGCATATAAAGACACGAACTCAATTTACAAAATGGTTGGAATGCGAGTCTTTACAGGTAATCAAGTCTTAAACGTACAGACAATGTGAGTGGAGAGAGCATTAAGCACAGGTTAAAGAGATGTATATTGTCTCCAGACAGGACAGTCAGTGAGATTTTGCAAGCCCAGGCAAGTCGTGGGGGTTACAGATAGTGTGACATGAACCCAAGATCCCGGTTTAGGCCGTCCTCATGTGTGCGGAACTTGGCTATCAGTCTCTGCTCAGCGACTCTGCGCTGTCGTGTGTCGTGAAGGCCGCCTTGGAGAACACTTACCCGAAAATCAGAGGCCGAATGCCCGTGACCGCTCAAGTGTTCCCCCACAGGAAGAGAACAGTCTTGCCTGGTGATTGTCGAGCGGTGTTCATTCATCCCTTGTCATAGCGTCTGCATGGTTTCCCCAATGTACCATGCCTCGGGACACCTCCACATCATGATATAGACAGTACCAGTATCCTTTGCAAAGCAAATTTTCCAATCTATCACTATGTAAATAATTCTCTGCTGTTCTGTTTCTCTGACCAAAGTGGATAACCTCTCATTTAGCCACATTCACACTTATCCAACTTCACATATCCATATGCCTTCTATTTACCCACTCGCTCAACTTGTCTAAATCAGCTTGAAGTTTTTTAATGCCCTTCTCACTACTCGCATTCACAGCAATTTTTTTTTAATTGTAGTCTGAGCAGAAGCAGGCAGATTTTGATGAAACAGAATGATGACCTTGTGAAACTGCAATCTGTGCCTCGGAAGTGAATTCTATAATTGGTGCAGTGCTGTGTTGTGAATGAAATAACTTTAAGGTAGATTGGTCTGATCAACACTGGTGTTTGAGGATCTCAGCCGCTGGAGATAAAATGAGCTCTGGTTCAGTTGTGGGTCAGGTTTCAGCGACCAAGCGGCACGGCTGCAGTTAGGCACCAGCACCCTGCCTGTCTGAAAATACTCCCGTCTGCAATGCTGGAAAGATTTGATGATACGCTGCCGACATGTGGTGAAAAATGAAAAGAGAAGATGGATTTGGTGAGGAGAAACAAACAACAAGTGGTTATAAATACAGTTTCACAAAGTATTATTCTTTCATCAAAGGCCTGATGAAGTGTATCCCAGGACACTGAGAGACTGGGGAGGAAATTACGGGTCCCCTAGCAGAGATATTTGAATCATCGAAAGTCATGGGTGAGGTGCCTGAGGATTGGAGAGTGGCAAATGTTGTGCCTTTGTTTAAAAAGGGCTGCAGGGAAAAGCCTGAGAGCTACAGGCCAGTGAACCTCACATCTGTGGTGCGTAAGTTATTGAAAGGTATTTTGAGAGACAGGATCTACAGGCATTTAGAGACGCAAGGACTGATTAGGGACAGTCAACATGGCTTTGTGAGTGGAAAATCATGTCTCACAAATTTGGTTGAGTTTTTTGAAGGGGTAACCAAAAAGATCGATGAGGGCATTGCAGTTGATGTTGTCTACATGGGCTTTAGCAAGGCCTTTGACAAGGTACCGCATGGTAGGTTGTTGCATAAGGTTAAATCTCATGGGATCCAGGGTGAGGTAGCCAAATGGATACAAAATTGGCTTGATGACAGAAGCCAGAGGGTGGTTGTAGAGGGTTGTTTTTCAAACTGGAGGCCTGTGACCTCAGGGATTGGTGCTGGGTCCACTGTTATTTGTCATTTATATTAATGATTTGGATGAGAATATAGGCATGGTTAGTAAGTTTGCAAATGACACCAAGATTGAGTTATAAGGGGAGGCTGGAGAGACTGGGACCTTTTTCTTTGGAGCGTAGAAGGCTGAGGGTTGATCTTGGAGAGGTCAATAAAATAATGAGGGGTACAAATCAGCTAGATAGTCAGTATCTTTTCCCAAAGGTAGGGGAGTCTAAAACTAGAGGGCATAGGTTTAAGGTGAGGGGAGAGATACAAAAGTGTCCAGAGGGGCAATTTTTTCACACAAGGTGGTGAGTGTCTGGAACAAGCTGCCAGAGGTAGTAGTAGAGGCGGGTACAATTTTGTCTTTTAAAAAGCATTTAGACAGTTACATGGGTAAGATGGATATAGAGGAATATGGGCCAAATGCGGGCAAGTGGGACTAGCTTTGGGGTTTTAAAAGAAAAGCGTGGCATGAACAAGTTGGGCCAAAGAGCCTGTTTGCATGCTGTAAAGCTCTATGGCTGCCTGCTTCAAGCTTTTTAAAGGTTTTTTGGGAAATTCCCAGTGGTCATCGTGTTGATACATCGGCAGTTTTGGAAGATCTGAGTTGACATTTTTCACTGCGTTGTGCAGCAATGTGATAGCTTTATTAAATGATGGAATGACAGGGACAGGATCGATTGACGCAGGATATTTACAATAGTTCAGATGTGACCAACGAAGCAGCCAATTAGTTTCCGTTTGCAGAAGTTTTGAAGTTTAATTGATGTGCTGACGGGCTGTTAAATCAATGATTAACTCAAAACGTGAAATTGACTGAAATTAAACAGCTGGAGGAAAAATTATTTTCCTCATTTACATCATATATTTGAATCAATGACATAAAGTTAACAGGAGTTCAGCACAAAACATACTGCAGAGTATGCATGGGTTTTAGCCTGCTGAAAGGCATGAACATTCGAATCACAGCTCAGTCTGTTGCTTGTTAACAGGAAATAACTCAAGATATTACAACTATTTCACTGTTCCTAATGGGAAAATAACCTACGATGGAAATTGTGTAAATTCAGGGTAGTAGATTTGGTTAGCATCGTGAAAAGGCCGGAGACTGAGATTAATTGGGCTAAGATCCAAATGCATTACATTTACACGTTTAAAATGAAGACAAAAATGAACTGCTTGTGATCAAAGCTGAAGGTCGTTCAGCTCAGACACTTTGGTGCCTGAGCCCAATACACGAACAATGGTCTTTGCACCTTGCTGTCCCTAATCTTTTTACAGTCAAATGAGAGAATAGATGTAGACAGATTGTACTGATTAGACTGAAGGTCTTGAGCTGACGTTTCGAGTCCAGATGACTCGTTGTCAAAGCTTAAGGCTTTGACAAAGGGTCATCTGGACTCGAAGTATCAGCTCTTTTCTCTCCTCACAGATAGTGGGAAATGAGGATATGGCTGAGTCTTTAAATAAGTTTTTTGTGTCGGCCTTCACGGTGGAGGACACAAATAGTTTGCCAAATATTAACGATAGAGGGTTGGCAGCAGGAGAAATACTTAATACAATTAATGTTACCAGAGAGGCAGTGCTGGGTAGACTAATGGGACTGAAGGTGGACAAGTCCCCGGGTCCGGATGGAATGCATCCCAGGGTATTGAAAGAAATGTCAGAGGTAATAGTGGATGCGTTAGTGATTATTTATCAAAACTCGTTGCATTCTGGGGTAGTGCCGGTTGATTGGAAAACGGCTAATGTTACGCCGCTGTTTAAAAAAGGAAGGAGACAAAAGGCGGGTAACTATAGGCCGGTCAGCTTAACGTCTGTAGTAGGGAAAATGCTGGAATCCATTATTAAAGAGGAGATAGCAGGGCATCTGGATAGAAATGGTTCGATCAATCAGACGCAGCATGGATTCATGAGGGGAAAGTCGTGCTTGACGAACATGTTGGATTTTTATGAAGATGTGACTAGGGCGGTTGATGGAGGAGAACCGGTGGATGCGGTGTTTTTGGATTTCCAAAAGGCGTTTGATAAGGTGCCCCATAAAAGGCTGCTGAAGAAGATTAGGGCACACGGAGTTGGGGGTAGTGTGTTAAAGTGGATTGGGGACTGGCTATCCGACAGGAAGCAAAGAGTCGGAATAAATGGGTGTTTTTCCGGTTGGAGGAAGGTAACTAGTGGCGTGCCGCAGGGATCGGTACTCGGGCCGCAACTGTTTACCATTTATATAGATGATCTGGAGGAGGGGACGGAGTGTAGGGTAACGAAGTTTGCAGACGACACAAAGATAAGTGGAAAAGTGAATCGTGTGGAGGACGGAGAAGATCTGCAGAGAGATTTGGACAGGCTGAGTGAGTGGGCGAGGATATGGCAAATGGAGTATAACGTTGAGAAATGCGAGGTTATACACTTTGGAGGAAATAATAACAAATGGGATTACTATCTCAATGGAAACAAATTAAAACATGCTACCGTGCAAAGGGACCTGGGGGTCCTTGTGCATGAGACGCAAAAGCCCAGTCTGCAGGTACAACAGGTGATCAAGAAGGTAAATGGGATGTTGGCCTATATTGCGAAGGGGATAGAATATAAAAGCAGAGATGTCTTGATGCACCTGTACAGGGCATTGGTGAGGCCGCAGCTGGAATACTGTGTGCAGTATTGGTCCCCTTATATGAGGAAGGATATATTGGCATTGGAGGGAGTGCAGAGAAGGTTCACGAGGTTGATACCGGAGATGAGGGGTTTGGATTATGAGGAGAGGCTGAGGAGATTGGGTTTGTACTCGTTGGAGTTTAGAAGGATGAGGGGGGATCTTATGGAGACTTATAAGATAATGCGGGGGCTGGATAGGGTGGAGGCGGAGAGATTCTTTCCACTTAGTAAGGAAGTTAAAACTAGAGGACACAGCCTCAAAATAAAGGGGGGTCGGTTTAAGACAGAGTTGAGGAGGAACTTCTTCTCCCAGAGGGTGGTGAATCTCTGGAATTCTCTGCCCACTGAGGTGGTGGAGGCTACCTCGCTGAATATGTTTAAAGCGCGGATTGGATGGATTCCTGATCGGTAAGGGAATTAAGGGTTATGGGGATCAGGCGGGTAAGTGGTACTGATCCACGTCAGATCAGCCATGATCTTATTGAATGGCGGGGCAGGCTCGAGGGGCTAGATGGCCTACTCCTGCTCCTATTTCTTATGTTCTTATGCTGCCAGACCTGCTGAGATTTTCCAGCATTTTCTCTTTTGGTTTCAGATTCCAGCATCCGCAGTAATTTGCTTTTAGACTGAAGGTTTTGTTTATGACGCTGCTGTGTAACTGATCTTTACCCAGGGTATGTTCAATAAACGGTTGAATCCACTACACTAATTTATCCAGACTCTCTGGAACTAGAAGCAGGAGCAGTTGCACAAGGTAAGGATCCAGAATATCTGCACCAGCATTATCATGTTTTACTGTAGAGAAACTGAGCCATTTCGACTTTTGGTCAAGTAGTTCCATAGATTCTTCCCAAGGTTATAACTCTGAAAGAGGTGAGCGGTCTGTGCTAGCTCTGTTAAAATAATCCCAGGCAATCCCACTATCCTGTCTTTTCAGTGTAGCTCTGCATGATTTCCTTCAATACTTGTTCATCTCCAATTGAATTCCTCTATAAAATTAAAATAGTTTCTCAATCCTTCAAACAATGGAAAACATTACTGTGTAGTTATTGTTCAAACTGTTCAGAGTTTTGAACAACTCTTGTAACCTTCCCTCAATCTCTGTTCTACTGAACCAACTGAGCTCCTTCACCCCCGGTATGATTTTCTCCAATCTTTTCTTCACCCTCTCTGAAACTGTTACCTCTTTCCTGATTCAAAACATTACTCTGCTTGAAGCTGAACCAATTTTTCATAAAGTTTCATCATCACTTCCTGAGTTTGAGCAAGTAATGTTCTGCGGGGGGGGGTGGGGTGTGTGTGTGCGTGTGCGTGCGTGCGCGCGCGCGGGTGCAGAGTGAGGGCATCCTAACTGTGGCGTATCCCAACGATTTCCCCCACCCCTGCACAGGGGTCCTCAGATCATAATTGCATGACAGTTGTCTGGGAAGTTCAATTTCGAGGAGTACCAGCAACTCCCTCCCAACCACTCTGTCGCCACCTCTGGTGATCTGCCCTCAGGTGGGACAGACATTGACTAATTCCATTCCAATCAATGGAACCAGCAGGCGAATACAATCAAAAAATATTGAAGAACTAAGGCTGTAAACAGAAAAATTGCTCACTCACGAGGGACCATCTCGAAGACATTCTAATCATTGCTCTACTGTTACATGGAAAATAATCAGTGACTGAATTTACACAAATTCAAGGCTGTAGAAACAGGTTATTGTAATTGATGTCTGGATACTGAGATGAATAGAGCCACATTACACTTACTCAGGTAGAATTGGAACAAAAATAGAGTGAAAAATCTAGTGATTGGAAGCAAAAATGTTCAAAGCAAGAGCTTTGTGTTTCCTATCTTCTGATATCTGAACCCAATAAATGACGAGGTTCTTTGCACCTTGCTCGATGTTCATAGTCAAATAATAAAGTTATACAGTGGGTAATAAAATCTCCCAATTTCAGACTGTTTGTCTATGGGGTCTGAAAGAGCCAGGGAAGGTAGTCACTGTCAACAGGCACACAAATGAATGACTTTGTCAAAATTGATCAGTCATTTATCCGTTCAGTAAAAATGAGACTGTGTTTAATTCAGATTCAACTCTGAGGGATTGTACTGATCAGGCTGAATATCTTGTTTATGATTGTGATAGAGTTGTGAGAGTCTGGAACTCACTGCCTGCAAGGGTGGTGAAGGCAGAGACCCTCATAACATTTAGGAAATACTTAAATGTAAACCTGTTGTGCCAAGGTTATGGGGGCAAGTGCTGGAAATTTAGGTGGTATGTAGCAGGTGCAGATGTGATGGGCCACAGGGACGTTTTCTGGCTGTAAACCTCTATAACACTATGATATGTAGGCAATCTTTACTCTGGGTGTGTTCAATAAACTATAGGTCTAATACGATAGGAAATATACAGTAAATGGCAGAACCCGCAAGAGTATTGATAGGTAGAGAGATCTGGGTGTACAGGTACACAGGTCACTGAAAGTGGCAATGCAGGTGGAGAAGGTCGTCAAGAAGGCATACCAAGAAGGCTTGCCTTCGTCGGCTGGGGCATTCAGTTTAAAAATTGGCAAGTCATGTTGCAGCTTTATAGAACCTTAGTTAGGCCACACCTGGAATATAGTGTTCAATTCTGGTCGCCACATTACCAGAAGGATGTGGAGGCTTTGGAGAGGGTACAGAAAAGATTTACCAGGATGTTGCCTGGTATGGAAGCCATTAGCTATGAGGAGAGTTGGAAAAGCTTGGTTTGTTCTCACTGCAACGGTTGAGGGGCGACCTGATAGAAGTCTAAGATTGAGGGGCATGGTCAGAGTGGATAGCCAGCTTTTTCCCAGGGTGGAAGAGTCAATTACGAGGGGGCATAAGTTTAAGGTGCAAGGGGCAAGCTTTAAAGGAGATGTACGAGGCAAGTGTTTTACACAGAGGGTGGTGGGTGCCTGGAACTCGCTGCTAGGGGAGGTAGTGGAAGTAGATACAATAGTGACTTTAAGGGGCATCTGGACAAATACAGGAATAGGATGGGAATAGAGGGATGGGGTCCCTGGAAGGATGGGGGGTTTTAGTTCAGACGGGCAGCATGGTCAGTGCAGGCTTGGAAGGCCGAAGGTTCCTGTGCTGTAATGTTCTTTGTTCTTTGCAGAAATCACTACATTAATTTATCCAGACTTTCTGGAACTAGAAACAGGAGCCACAGCACGAGGTAAAAGCCCAGAATATACTTAACACTTTTAATACTTTTCATGAAGGAAACTTGAGCATAATGGCTTTTTATGTAGATAATCAGTCGATTCATAGAATGGTTGACAGCACTGAATGTCAGCGAGTCTATGCCGGGCAATGTAAGATCAATCCCTCTAACCCCACTATCCCGTCTTCCTTGTCGTACTGTTTTCTTTTTTTTTCTTGGAAAATCTCGGTGAAGTTGGATAGAAGATGCTCAATCCTTCCAGCAACAATAACAGTTTTGCTGTAATTTGTCTAAATTGTTCATTCTTTTAAACATTTTGTTCAAACCTCCTCTCAAGCTCCATGTCCCAATACCTGCCCATACAATTGAAGTCCCACATCTGACACCATTTTCATAAATATTGTCTTCAGCTTCTCTGAAGCAGTTATGTCTTTTTTTTTTAAGGATGCATCCATTATTCGACACATTACAAGTCACTTCACTAATTCACATATTCACAAACGTCTTTCCAATATGTGAAATCAGCAGACAACTATCACAGAATAATGCAGATACGTATTTTCAATATTACTGATCAAAGCTTCGCCTGTTGCTTATTAACTAGAGATCCTCTCCAGGACATCACATTCATTGTTCTAATCTTACTTGGATAATAACCCATGACAGAAATTGTACAAATTCAGAGCAGTAGAATCTGGTTAATATGATAAGAGGAATGCCAACTCCGCATGATCGAAAGCAAAGATATTTCAACACGAGAGCTCAGTGTTTCCTATCCTGTGGAGTCTGAACCAATAAATGCACAATATTTTTTGTAACTTGCTCGCTATAGTCTTTTGTAGTCAAATAATAAAGAAATTATACATTAGCTAATAAAACGAGGACAAATTTGCATCCAGCTGCTGAATACTGTTTTCATTCTGGGGCTTGCTGACTCATGAAGGACTCGGGGGAAGTTAGTCACTGTCAACCGACACACAGAATAAATAGCTTTGCCTGAATTGTGTCAGTGATTAATCAGAACAACTTATTCTAAACAAGACTGTTTGAGCAGCTCTGAGAGAATAGCGTGAATGATTGGACTGATCAGGCTGAAGGCCTTGTTTCTGATTGTGGTGTGTAACTGGTCAGGATGTAGTTCAATAGTTTCATGGCATGGTTGGCAGCGTTGAAGAAGGTGATGGGAACAGACCAGAAACTCGAAGGTATATTTTGCAGTTAGCCTAGGCCCCAACTTTTCCATTTGATTTCGGCTTATAAGGCGTTTCGCTCCAACTATGATGCAACTGACCCACAAGGAAGGTTTTATCAAAACAAATTTATTTAAGAACACAGTTAGAATGTAACAGAGAATTACCATAACTTACCAATCAAAATACTTAAACATGACAAAGTATTATTCTTCACAGCTAGCTATCTCTATTGTTCCAATTTAGCAGTATCCCCATAGACATATGCCCTTCTTCAGAATTAGGCAGCACAAAACAAAACAAGTATGCTCATGTTCCGCTAGATTTCCAGACTTTTAAGTCCCAATATCCCATCTTTCTTGTCCTGTTTTCTTTAAATCTCTGTTTGTTATCTTTGGAAGATCTCCGTGGATACAAACATTCTCAGTCCTTCCAGCAATAATAACAGTTTCTCTGTACTTTGTCTAAATTGTTCATTCTTTTATACATCTTTTAACTTTTTTTTTTCTCAATCTCTGTCACAATACCTCTCCATGTAACTGAAGATTCTCACCCCAGTACAATTTTCATCGATATTTTCTTTACCCTCTCTGAACCAGTTACATTCATAAGTTTTGGGTCCTTTATTCAACACATGATTCCTGCTTGAAGCTAAACAAAGGTTTTATGAAGTTTCCTCATACCTTCTTTCAATTTGGATCGTACCTTCCAAGCTCTGGGGAAAAAGATGCAAAAGTCTGAGGACACATACCAACCCACTCGAGAACAGCTTCTTCCCTGCTGCCATCAGACTTTTGAATGGATCTACCTTGCACTAAGTTGATCTTTCTCTACACCCTTGCTATGACTGCACTCTCCTTTCCTTTATGTACAGTATGCTTTGTCTGTATAACGTGCAAGAAACAATACTTTTCACTTTATACCAATACATGTGACAATAATAAGTCAAATCAAATACTGAGAGATAAATCACCAACTTCTGATGATTGAAGACTGTGTTACAATAACGGTCACTCAGAGAAAGTTAGAAGAATTACAACCAACCAAAACTTCTGGGGAACTGTAGAACTCATTGAGACTCTTTGGGAATCATCCCACCCACTGACCACCCTTCAGCAGAGAATAAATCCCCACCCCTCTGAATAACCCAAACCACCTCATAGGATCCCTCGACTTCCCCCTCCAGCACCCAGCTCCACCCTCTGAGTACCCACCAGCATCCCAAGGAGCACCCAGCATTAGCATGACAACAATTCACGGGACTCCACGTCTGACTTCTTAACCTCCTGACTTGTCCCCTTAACTCCTTCAGCCCACCCCCATGACACACTGCAGCTGCACTCCCTCCCGTGTCCATTACCCCACCTCCGATATTCAATAGGATCCACTGACAACTTCCCAATTCCCGGAAAGCACCTGACTGTCCGCTGCCCTGTGTGACTTCTTCTTCCCTCCCTCCCCCCCCCCCCCCACCGCTGCCAAAACCCTGACTACCCAGCCAACTCAAGTGTGTGCTTTTATGACCCTCTCGATTAATCCCCCCCCCCCTTTCTGACGCATAAGTTACCTCCAAGTCTATTTCCCGCTGACTAACAATCACTGAGCACCAACCGCCAGCCCCAGGTAACAATACCTAACCACCTGACCCTCCCACTGTCAACCCTCCAAACACCTGATTGTCTCACTGACCACCCCGGCTGATGTCCTCCTGAGCTCCGCCAAGTGACAATTCCACTGACAATGTAACGCCCCATAACCACCTCACTCAGCACCTTCATAAAACTTCAGCCCCCAACTACCTCCAAAGCAAGCCTATGTTGCACCTTCCACTGACTATCCCCATGGTCTCCCACTCACCTAACCACCCCTCTGACAACCCAAAGGCTTGACCATAACCATGGGATCCTCCCTAAACCCTACCTGCCTACTAATCCCATTGGACATCCATGGATCCTAACGATTGTCCTCCACCTGAAGATTAGCCCCTTCAACCCACCATAGGGCAACACAACTGCCCTCCCCAGATGCTGAATACCCCTTCACCCCACCGATAACTCAGGGGACTGACCTACAACCACCTGACCTCCCACAGGATTCTGGACTATCCTAGACTGCCTGACTGACACCAGAACCGAACCCCCTCCCTGACTTCCCTGGCATGCCCAACTGTCTTCTGACTTACCCTCTCACCTCTATGCCCCCCCCCCCCCCCCTCAACTCCAGTCCTCATGATCTCATTTGCCTACATGCCCTCCCACCATTCACCACTCCTATCATTGAAAACCTGACCTCCAAACTGGACTGGATTTGAAGCTTAAAAAAGCTTGCATGATTTTCTGTGCAACCCGCCGACTGTTTTACAGTGGCGGAGACAGCTCACCAGTGGCCTATGGTGGGATATTGTTGTCCCACCATTTTTAAGGGGGTTTCCCATTGAATGCAGCCATGAAACCCATGGTGGGGAGTGCGCTGTTGGCAGGGTTGGAAGTACCCGCCAGCGTGAACAGCCATAAAGTTCCGACTCCAAAGAGTGGACTGGCAATCCAACTCCCGATTCCCACTCCACAGAAGCTGTATACCGTAATGCCAAACATATTTCGGAATAATGTCAGCGCCCAGATTCTTTGGGGTATTCACTACCTTCAGCCATTATTTTCGGTGTCACTTGGAGAGAATCAAATTGGTTGGAGACTGGCGTCCATTGTTAAGATGCCAGATCATAAACCTCAAGGTATGTTATGAAGTCAGACTAGACCCAAATAATTTTCTATTTTGGCATTAGTGTGAGGATATGGTGTTTCACTCCAGGATTGTTCTACTGATAACGCAGGGATCTTTTATCAAAACAAATTTTATTTAACAGCACAGTTTAACAATAACAAATTAGTTTAACTTTTAACAATTCAACAATACTTAAACATGAAAAGATACAATTCTTAAGTGCTAATCTATCCCCATGAGTTTCAATCAATATATATAAATGAGTACTTATCCTGTGCTCCCAGCTTTCAATTTGAAGGTTTTACTAGACAACTTGGTACCCCGCAAAACAGATCTGAATTCTAAACACACCCCTTACAAGAAACATGATATACATATTTCTTAAAGACATTGTATCATCACACTGTGATGTGGGAAACCTCTGGGTGAGGCCATGGTGGATCTGGAACAAGTCACTCAAGGTCTTGTTGCCTCACAGGGTTGACGCCTCATTTTAACATGCACTTGGTGGTACTCACATGCCCTCCAGAAAACTTTGTTGTACCAGCTTTGACCTCCCGGCTTGGTGGTAATACCAGAGTGGGGGCTATGACAAACTGTAAACTCATAGCCTGTCGGTTTGTACAATTCTGTTGATGATGGACAACAACACCTCATAAATGTCAAGATGCGAGTTGATGGATCTGTTCAAAATCTATCCCACTTAGCACGGTGACTTTACCACACCCGACCATAGGGGCTATCCTCAATGGGCTTTCATCTCCACTGAGTGGTCACTCCTATCAATGCTACCATGGACAAATCTAGCTGCAACCGCTTGATTGGTGAGATGGTGGTTAAGGAGGCTTTTCCCTCTGGTTGGTTACCTCACCACCATTTGCAGTCCTACTCTTAGAAGGTCCAGACAACAAGGTCAGTAATGCTGCTTCTGAGGCATTCTTCCCTCTTGTGTGTTGTTGTAACCCTAATTGCTTCTTTAGTAATGTTTGCAATGGAAGGTGACCGATTCGCAGGCTAACAGGTGGGAGGATCAGGTTTTAACCAGCAGGATATTTGCTTGTCCATATTTGACCTGATATCATGAGCGGTTATGGAGCAGAGTCAATGTTGAGAACTCCCAATAACTCCCTCCTGCCCACTGTGCCATCATATCTGGTCGATCTGCCCTATTCGTAGAGCAGACATTTACTGATGTTGTTTCCATAAGTGAAACTGTCACACAAGCAAAATAAAATATTGCAATAACTATTTACAATATGTCTAATTGCAGCTCATTCTGGTTACTTGTTAACCAGAGATTATCGCCATGAGATTTTAACTGTGGTTCTGCTGTTAATGAATAATTTCAGAAAATATATAAATTCAGGGCAGTAGAATCTGTAATGTTATATAAGCCTGGATAGCTAGATTAATCGATTTCTAAAATACAAATATATCACATTTTACAGTTATAACTGGGACAAAACAACAGCTACTGATCAAATTCAAAGATGATTCCACACGGAGCTCAGTGTGTCCTTCCCTCTGGTGTCTGAACCCAATAAATGAACAAAGATATTTACTAATCTTTTATAGCCAAATAATAAACAGGTTATACGGTGGGCAATAAAATGAGGACAACTTCACATCTAACTACAGCATATGGTTTATCTGGGGAGCTTTCTAAACCACCACTCAAAATACCTATAGCAATGAAGACATCAGTACTGTATACAATAGCTATGTATGGAAAATTCCCAATTTAGTCTTTCTCCACACCACTGCTTTTTTTTTAATAATCATTCCTTGGTTTTTGTTGGTTGTCTGCCTTCCTGGTGTGCAGTTTCTGCTGTAGAAGCATATATAGTTTAACTTTATAACATGAGTAACCTCCATGTGGAGGTCAGAATGTTTAGAGAGCCGGGAAAAGCGAGTCACTGTCACCAAACACAGAATTAATTACTTGGCCGAAAATGATCAATGCTTAATCAGAAAAATTCAATCTAAATACTGTGTGTAATTCAGATCCACCTCCATACAGGGAGGAAAGTGTGGATTGTACTCATCAGGCTGAAGATCTTTTTTATGACTGGTACCATGTAACTGATCTTTACTCGGGGTGTGTTCAACGATCTGCAGAACCCACTACACAAATTTATCCATACTTTCTGGAACCAGAATCAGGAACCGGAGCACAAGGTAAGGATTCACAGTTTACTGACCACCATTATCATGCTTTAATGTAGAAAAAGTGACCCGTCATGCTTTCTTGTGTCGTGGTTCAATCAACTGAGATAATGGTTGATGGGACTGAGGGGGGGTTGGTGAGTCCTTGGCTGACCATGCTAAATCATTCCTGCAAGTCCCACTATCCCGTATTCTTTGGAACCCTATTTTTTGGAGAGGAAAATGTAGGTGAAATTGAGTACAAAGATTCTCCAATCCTTTCAGCAATTGAACTTGTTTCTCTCTCTTTACCCTGTATAGATTTTATTGTTCGACACAGCTCTTCAATCGTCCTCTGCATCCCTCTGCTCTAAAGATATCCAGTCCAGCTTCTGAAACCCATCCATGTCACTGAATTTCTTCATGCCCTTTACCATCCTCATCAATCTTTACTGCACAGTGCCTGTAGATGCTTTAAGTGTTGCGTTATATTCTCTTGCTTTAAACTAAAACAGTGTTTAGAAATGTTCATAATTTCCTTGAGTTTGTACTGTATGGCCATAATCTTATTGACTCCTCCCACCAGTGGATTGGTGAGGCGAGCCTGTGAGATAGGATGAGAGGCGGAAAACCAGGGCTACCTGGCAGTGTCAAGGTGTGGGGCCTACAGTGGCAGCGATGGGAGGGCCGGGGTGGGGCGGGGCGATGTCCAGGGAATGGGGGGCAGGCAGAAGAACCGGCACAAGGAGTGATCAGCAGCAGGTCCTGATGTTCGTGGAGGAGGGGGGCAGCCGGCTTAACTAAGTGCCGTATATTTGTGATTGGAGCGGCCCAAAAAATTGGCGCAATTCTCTTCCATTGTCACGTTAATTCAGCACTGAAGGCACAATTTCATGCATCTATCTGTAAATTTCAGCATTCCCTGAGCTGCCCTATCAACGTCAGTTGTTTGTGTATACGTAGCCCAAAGTCCTTGCTGCTGCTGCCACCTTAGAATCACATGTTTCATTTTATGTTATCTCTCCTTGTTCTTCTGATCAAAATGTATGACTTCGACATTTTCGATGTTGAATTTCATCTGGCTCATGTACGCCTATTTCACCAACCTGTCTGTCTAGTTGAAGTCTTGTCACTATCCTCCTCGCAGTACTTCCAAGTTTCATGTCTGTAAATTTGAAAGCATTCCTGTTCAGTGAAGTCAGAGATATTGAAATGTACCTTACACAAACAGTGACTCTAGTATTGAAACACAAACAGAAAAATGTTGAAAAAGCACAGCTGATCTGGCACAATCTATGGTGAGAGAAAGCAGTTAATGTTTTGAGTTCGAATGACTCTTCCTCCGAGATAAGGAGAGGGAGAAATGTGCAGGATTATACGATCTATATGAGAGAATTGAGCAGCTGGCGTGGAATAGAATGTCAGTAATTGGTAGGAGCTGGGAGAGATTGCAGCAGAATGTATAGGTGAGGTTACAGATGAAGGAATAATGATAGGAGTGTGTGCCAGTAGTTGCATAAAGGTAAGATATAAGAATGATATAGGCCCGAAACTCCAAGGAATTTTGTGAAGTTAGCCTAAATCCTAAGTTTCACATTTGATTTTTGGCTTTGATGAGCATAAGGTGTTTCACTCCAGGTATGATGCAAGTGACCCACTAGGAAGTTTTTAATCAAACAAAGTTTATTTAAGAACACAGTTACAATATAATAAAAGAATTAGCATAACTTCTACCAATTGCAAGATTTAAACATCTCCCAGTATAACTCTTAACAGCTAACTATCTCTGTGGTTCCAATTTAATAAGAAGTTTAACAACACCAGGTTAAAGTCCAACAGGTTTATTTGGTAGCAAAAGCCACACAAGCTTTCGAGGCTCTAAGCCCCTTCTTCAGGTGAGTGGTTGACTCACCTGAAGAAGGGGCTTAGAGCCTCGAAAGCTTGTGTGGCTTTTGCTACCAAATAAACCTGTTGGACTTTAACCTGGTGTTGTTAAACTTCTTACTGTGTTTACCCCAGTCCAACGCCGGCATCTCCACATCATGAGTTCCAATTTAAAACAATGTCCCGCAGACATACACCCGTTTTCAGAACTAGTTAGCACAAACACAAGTGTGCTGACGTGATGCTGGATTTCCAGCTTTGTAACACCTATGGACAGAAATCCAAGCCAGCAATTGTCAGAGAAGGACATATCCACAAACCTCGGGTAAACCCAGCCTCTAGACTTTAGAGAGGAGAAAAGAGATGCTCTCCCTTAACTCAAAAGCAGCATCTCGCCAGCAACACATAGACGGCAAAACTCCAACTACAGAGAGGGGGAAAACACTGCTGTTTCTCTCAGCTCCAAGCAGCTTTTGAAAAATGAATCCAAAACTGGACTTCTGTGTGAAACATAGTTGGCTCGTCATATGGCATGCCCTGTCAATCACCCACAATCAAGCTCTACTCTGCAATCCCAGGTGAAGCCACAGTACACTGCATCAGTTCAGATGAAAACAAACATGATATCAATTATACTGCTTTAATAACAATAAAGGACACTGGCTGCAGTCAACAAGGCGCCAACGAAGTCCCAGGGACCGCTGAAACATCCTGCAGAGAAATATGATTTAAATACATTTGTGAAAGGCACAATATCGTCACCTTATGGAGCCAGTGTGATCAGATGGTTTGTAACCCGGGAAGATGGAGTCAGTGAGATCAGACAGTGTGTAACACTGGGAGGATGGAGCCAGTGAGATCAGGCTTCATGCAGTGTGTGGTGCAGGGGATTTGCTAGACCTATTGTCTAGTTGTGGAGCCACAGGAGATGGGTGAGATCCGAAACAAACATTTCTCGTCAAGACTTGGAAGCTAGGGAACTCGGAAGTAAATAGTGATGTCTTGAAAAGCATCCATGTTACAGAAGAGGAGGTGCTTGAGGTCTTAAAATGTATAAAGATGGCTAAATCACTGGGGCCTGATCATGTGTATCCCAGGACAAACTAGGGAATAAATTGTGGGGCTCCTAGCGGAGATATTTGACTCATTGACAGCTACGGGTAAGGTGCCAGAAGACTGGAGGGAGGAAAATGTGCCGTTATTTAAAAAGGCAGCAGGTAAAAGCCAGGGAACCACAGACTGATGAGCCTCACATCAGTGGTGGGTAAGTTGTTGGAGGGGATCCTGAGAGGATCTACATGCACTTGTATAGGCAAGGCCCGATTAGGGATAGACAGCATAGCTTTGTGTGTGGGAAATCGTGTCTTACAAATTTGGTAAGAGTATTTTGGAGGGATGACCAAGAAAATGGATGAGGGCAGTGCAATAAACATTGCCTACATGGACTTTAGCAAGGCGCTCGACAAGGTACTACATCGTAGACTGGTCAGTATGGTTTGATCACATGGGACTCTGGGAGAACTAGTCAATTGGATACAGAATTTGCTTGTGGGTACAAGACAGGGTGGTGGTAGAGGGTTGTTTTTCAGACTGGAGGCCTATGACCAGCAGTGTGCCACAGGGATCAGCGCTAGGCCCGTTGTTGTTTGTCATTTATATAAACGATTTGCATGAGAATATAGGAGACATGGTTAGTAGGTTTGTGGCTGACAACAAAATCAATGGTGTCATGAACAGTGAAGGTTATCGAAGACTACTGGGACAATGGGCCAAGGTATGGCAGGTGAAGTTTAATTCAGATAAATGTGAGGTGTTGCATTTTGGTAAGACAAACCAGGGCAGGACTTCCACAGTTAATGGTAGGGCCCTGGGGAGTGTTGTCGAACAGAGAGACCTTGGGATGCAGATACATAGTTCCTTGAAAGTGACGTCACAGGTAGACAGGGTGGTGAAGGCGGCATTTGGCACACTTGCTTTCATCGGTTAGAGCATTGAGTACAGGAGTTGGGACGTTATGTTACAACTGCATAAGACATTGGTCAGGCCACATTTGGAGTACTGTGTACAATTCTGGTCATGCTGCTATAGGAAGGATGTTATTAAACTGGGGAGGCTGCAAAAAATATTTACAAGGATGTTACCAGGACTGGAAAGTTTAATTATAAGGAGAGGCTGGGATATTTTATACATGGAGCATAGAAAGATGAGGGGTGACACTATAGAGGTTTATAAAATCATGAGGGGCATAGATAAGGTGAATGGCCAAGGCCTTTTCCCCAGGGAGGGAAGTCCCAAGCGAGAGGGCATCGGTTTCAAGTGAGAGGGGAAGTATTTAAGAGACCTGTGGGGCAACATTTTCACACAGTGGATGGTACGTATATGGGATGAGCTGCCAGAGGAGGTGGTAGAAGTGGGGATAATGACAACATTTAAAATAAATTTGATCAGGAACATGGATATGAAAGGTTTAGAAGGATATAGGCTAAACACAGTCAAATGGGACTAGTTTAGTTTCACAAACTCGGTCAGCATGGACAAGTTAGGCCAAAGGGGGCCTGTTTCTGTCCTGTATATCGCTAAGACTCTGTGACGCTTTGAGGTGGTGGAGAGATTTGAAAAGCTCAATTGAGGTTTGGGTCGGTGAGCACAGGTGATGGGCAAATGAGACTTGGTGCAAGTTAGGTTTTAGGAAGCAGGCTTTCAGAGCAGTGGGTGTTACATGTGTAACATGAGCTCTGACGATGGGCCATCTAGACTCAGAACGTTGGCTCTATTCTCTCCCCACAGATGCTGTCAGACCTGCTGAGATTTCCCAGCATTGTCTGTTTTTGTTTGCTGAGGAGCAGCAGTGTATTTGAGAAATATAACTGGGCTATCAATAGACCACCCAGTGGAACTCCAGATATAAAAGTGTGGGAATTGTCTGCAATTTAACAGATAAAAATTTAAACAGGAACAATTGAAATATTTCCACCCAGCTGGATGGCAGTGGAGAGGAAGATGATGTAACCAACTGTGCCAACATCTTTAGAGGTAGAAATGGATGAAAATACTTAATTGACCACTATCAGGTTCTGATCAGACTTTGGTAAGAGCTGTTTCAGTATTGTGACAGAGGTGCAAACCTGATTTCATTGAATCCCTCCAGTGCAGAAGGAGGCCATTCAGCCCATCGAGTCTGCAGCAACCACGATCCCACCCAGGCCCTATTCCCGTAACCCCACATATTTACCCTGCTAATGCCCTGACAAGGTCAATTTAGCATGGCCAATCAACCTAACGCGCACATCTTTGGACTGTGGGAGGAAACCGGAGCACCCGGAGGAAACCCACGCAGACACGGGGAGAACGTGCAGACTCCACACAAACAGTGACCCAAGGTCGGAATTGAATCCGGGTCCCTGGCGAACCCACTCAGGTCAACCTACACATGACTAACCACTATGCCACAGTACCACGGAATTCAAACAAGTTCAAGGAAAGTTGTGTATGGATTTAGGAGGTAATGATATGGTCAATTATATTGGAGAAAAGGCGAGGCTGGACATGGACCAAAGGTTTTCAGGATTAGAAGAGATGAGGATTCATGTTCAAGAAGACATTGACAACAGCCTACATAATGGAGCAGCAGTCAGACCGGCTGCTGATCTCTTCATGTTTGTGAAATTGTAAATCCCCAAAATATATTCCACAAATATATTCAGGATATCACCTCACTGTTTAAAGGTAGAAAGAAGGCATTTGCACTTTTTTATTTCGATTTAACCCTCCTATTAATATATTTCTTTCAGAGTATCGGAATCTGAGCATACCTGTTACAACCATGGCTGGAATTTCCAACTGGGAAGAATCTCCAACATCTTCAAAAAGATTGGACTTGGGCAATGGTAGGATCAGAAAATACTTCAAAATATAATTACTGACCTGGTAAAGGATTCAGATCTCATGCAAGAACCTATAGCTCACACAGGATGAGAAACCAGGACTTCAAAAGTACACTATAAACCAGCTGAGCTGATGTTTTTAAAAAATAAGTATTGGATAGGGGAATTCATATAGACATTACTTACATGGACACGCAGAAGCAATTTGAAGAGACTTTGCTAAACTTTCAACCAAGGAGTTAAAGGCACATTGAGTAGCAGGAGATGGGTAAATAGGTATCTAATCTGACCAGGATGATGCACATTGTGGTGCTCTGCAAGGGTTTGTGTTATGCTGTCAACTATTAACAATATTTATTGATGACCTAGGTGATGGAATAAAAAAACACGCATTTAAATTTGCTGTTGACAGGAAAATAGGTGGCAGTGTAGATGGTAACATACAGAAATTTTTCAATAGATTAAGTGAATTGGCACAATTGCGTCAAGTAGATTTCAATATAGGCAAATGTAACATCCTCCAATTTGTAAAAGGGATAGAATCAAGCTTGAATGGGAAAACTGGAAACCATGAAACTCTAGGGAAACTTGGAAATCCATGTCGATTATTTTAATGTCGTGAACAGGCAAAAAACAAAATCAAAAACCTTAATGGAATTCTGGCTGTTATAGTCAAAGGACAAGAACACACTGGGATAGAAATATTTTATGAGCAATTTAAGTTCCTGAACTACTTGATTTAATGCCACATTGAGGTCATCCATGATCTGATTGAATGGCAGTACTGGCTTGACAGGCTGAATGACGTGAACTCCTGCTCTTAATTCCGATTGTCATATATTCTTAACTGTGAGCACCTCAGCCCCATATCTTATGAAGAGTATATCGGCTTGGAGGGAGTGCAGCATATCTTTCCCAAATTGATGTCTGGTCTTCAAATATTACATTTTGGAGGGAGATTACAGAAACAGGATTGTATTCACCACTTTTTAGAACATCAAAATGTGATTTGATGATTTTTAAATTGTAAAGGACTAAAGAGATATTAGGGGGGGCGGGGGGAGGGTGATCTTACCAGCTAATGGTGGGGACGGGGGGGATCTTACCAGCTAATGGGTGGGCCGAGCCGATGGGATCGCATGAGAGCCGACAAATCAGTTTTGCGCCCAATTTATCACGATCTTGCCGGTACCAGATATCTGGCAAGGTCAGCCTCGTTCCCACTTCTGGTGCGAGTCTGAATAAATTATTTAAATACAATTTAATTGAAATTTGTGAACCCGGAACATTATCGTCGGGGCTCCCTTGCCTAGGTGGCCTTGCTGGGAGAGGTTCTCTCCGGCAAGAATCACAGCTGGTCCCCAGCAACAGGGACCAGATGTTATGGTCTGGTAGAACTGAAAGCCATTGAGGCCCTCCAGGGAGGTGGGGGTCAAGGGAGAGGTGCCCCTTGGCCTGTTCCAGCCTGACAAACTGGCACTGCCCAATGGGCATTCTGCCAAGAAGGCAGGGCAGTCGGTGGTTTGGGAGGACCCACTGCCACACTGTAGACCTGCAATCGGTGGGGAGAGGGAGGTGGGACCTGCTGCCACTCTGTAGATCTGCGATCAGTAGGGGGAGGGTGGAGAGAGTCATTCCGGGGCTGGGGAGTGTGGTGTTGCGAGGCTCGATTGGTCTGGTGGGGGATGAGGGGTTCTCAATCAGTGTGGGCAGTGGAGTGGCGGGGGGGGCGTGGGGGTTGATCGGTCTGGTTGGGGGAGGTCGTGGTGGGTTGCAGACCCCCATGGTAGCTGGACGAGTGGAGGGGGTTGAGGGGCGGGGGGGGAGCGGGGGCGCTGCCTTCTTTAGGCCATGGAGGTTGGTTGACAGCAGCAGAGGCTGTGACCGGCCTCTCTGCTCTCACAGCAGAGGGGCATGTGCAATGGTGCCCCCTGCTGTTCTCAGCCAGAGTTCAGATGATTTAAGCCCTGCCCTTCCCCCTATACTTTTTTTCTATGCATAGTGATTGGGACACCCAAAAAATGGATCAGAAATCTCCCATTTTTGTCCCGGACCTGGAATTTTTTTCATAAAATTGCCCCCAGAGTATGTTTTTACTGCATGATGTTGTTTGGGCCAAGGTCTTTGTGGTTATTGTGGTCATGATGGTGAGGGGTGGAGCTGGAGGTGCAGCAGTGGCAATTGTAGTCAAATTAAGAAACATAACTTTCATGAGTGAAATTAGGAAACACTCGACACAAATAAATTTGTCCCCCAGAGGACAAGTGATGCCGAAAATTTGCGATCAATCGCTTCTTATTAAGCAAGGATATGAAATGATTTGGGGCAAAACTGAGCATAAGGACTTTTGTCACATTAGTTGGCATATCACTGAGTGTTTAAGGTTTTTTTTGAAAGATGTTTGATAATGTGGCTTTAGTGGGTTGTTATAAAAGGAATTAGATATAAACTCGATAATGTGTTTAGTTTTTCCCATGTGTGTTCACAGATCCAAACTTCACTAAGTTCCTGGGAAAGTGAGGATTATGAATTGTTCCAATTGACAAAGTTCTACCAGGATAGACTGGAACAGGCGATTGAAGAAGGGGTGGAAGGGCTCGGTCTCATGTTAATAGACAAGGACCACTTCAATGGACAAGAATACCATGTAAGTGAGGGTGGCAGAGAGTTTAGTCTATTCGAACATCACATAGCTGGCAAAACCAGTAACAGAGAAATTGCTGGACAATAAATGACCAAATCTTATCTGCTCCTGAGACAATCTGTTCCAGTACAGCTCCAACACTGGCATGTTCCCCACACTCCATTATCCTGAGACAGTATGGCAACAGCGCGGGCATGTACCACACTTTCCATACTCCAGAGACAACAATGTGAAACAAATATCCAAGTTTATCCATTCTGCAAAATAAGGACAAATCCAACTGGAAAATTAACATCCCAACAGTCTACACTCACTAATTAGTGAAGAGACTGAATGCATCATTGACAGTTACTCTAATCATTTATTCATTTATGGGATGTTGGTGTAGCTGGCTAGGCCAGCATTTATTGCAGTTCTCTAGTTGCCCTTGACAAGTGGTAGTGAGCTTCCTTCTTGAATTGTTGCAGTCCATGTGGTGTAGGTACGTCCAAAGTGCTGTGAAAGAGGGAGTTCCAGGATTTTGACCCAGTGACAGTGAAGGAATGGCCGATTATATTTCCAAGTTAGGATGGTGAGTGTACTTACTGACTGTGCAATAACTTGTTAATTGAAGCATGTATTGCCAGGACCACTTGGCTGCGGATCTTCTGACAGCCTTGGTCAATTAATGTAGCAAAAAGCTTTATTCCAGAGATGAAGTTAGAGTAACTGGTCCTGACATGGCAGATTTTGATCAAGGAATGCTGGGAAAATGGAAACCGGGGTTAGACATTCCACTGGTCGAGGTCTAACCTCGCACAAAGGAAGATGGTTGTATTTGTTTGAGGCGAATTATGCCAGTGTTGTGACAGCACTGCAGAAGTTCCTCCATGTTGAGCATTCTTCCCAAACATCTCCAACTGCTTCATGATCTTCCCTCCATCAGATGGTTAGAAGTAGAGATGTTTTCTGATGATTATACAGTGAACAGCTCCAAAGGCAATTTCTCAGGGACAGCAAGAGCTGAACAATATCCAGATTGATCAGTTGCATTTCTGCTACACAAATACGGGACAATGATCATCCCTAAGAAATAGAGAATCTAAAGATCTCCATGAAATTCAACCACATTACCATTCCTGAATCCTACACTATCATTTTCATAAGGGTTACCATTGACTAGAACCTGAAACAAGAAGGTGGCTACAAGTGCAGTTCAGAGGCTGGACATCTGTTGCAAGTGACCCACCTGATTCCCAAAGATGTGAATCATCCCCAAGACACACAATGTGATGGCATACTCTCCACTGTCATGGATTGGTGCAGCTCCAACAGCACTCGAAGCTCAACATCATCCAGGATAAAGCTCCCCACTAGCCACTGCTACTGTAAAACATGTCATTGCTCCAACACCAAAAGACAGTGGCAGCAGTGTGTGCCATGTACAAGATACGCTGCAGCAACTTTGACAGCACCTCCAAAACCCTTGAATTCCACTGCTTGGAGAAGGATGAAGGCTGCAGGCGCATGGGGATACGATCACTTCCCAGTCTCTCACCATCCTGACATGGAAATTAAATACTGTCCCTTCTTTGTTATGAAGGTAAAATGCTGGAGTCCCCTCAGTAACAAGTGTGGGTGTACTGGCACTGCACGGACTGTGGCAGTCCAGAAGATGTCTCACTATCACCTTCTGAAAAGCACTTAATGACAGGCAATAAACACTGGCTTAGCCAGCAATGCCCACAAGCTATGAATTAATAAATAAAAATGATGTTACCTCCAATTAAAGAAATAGTGCATTCCATTTATGAACTCAATCTGTCAAACTTCCTTTTGAATGAATCAACAGCTTTCATCGGCTCCTTGGGGAATCTGTCCCACTGACTATTCACTGACTGAAATATTGTTTCCTCTGAATTCAACTCATTTCAAGCTCAGGCTGAGACCCCAGTCTTTCCTGTGCAAAGTTCTGTGAACTGAAAAAGCAATGGTATCACTTCAATCTGATCTTTTCCAGTGAAAATATGTCCAGTTTACCCAGAAATTTGATCCCTTCATCCTTTCTTCAAGATTCCTTTTGTGCTGAGGCAACTAACATTGCACGATCACAACAGTAAAAGAAAAGAAAAACATGTATTTATGAGACCATAAGACATAGGAGCAGAATTAGGCCACTTGGCCCATCGAGTCTGCTCCGCCATTCAATCATGGCTGTTATTTTTGTTTTCCCCATATACCCTGACCCCCTTATTAACCAAGAAACTATTTATCTCTGTCTTAAAGACACTCAATGACCTGGCCTCCACAGCCTTCTGCGGCAAAGAGTTCCACAGATTCACCACCCTCTGGCTGAAGAAATTCCTCCTCATCTCTGTTTTAAAAGATCATCCCTTTTTCCCATGGAAAATGCTTTCCACGTCCACCAGGTGTCTCGAACCTCCTTATAGTCAATGACGTGCTTTTGAAGTGGAGTCACAGCTGTAATGTAGGAAACACAACCAATTTGTACACAACCAATTTGTACACACCAAATTCTCACAAGCAGCAAAGCGATAGATTATGGCCGGAATTTTACCATCCCGCTCTCCATGGGAATCAGAGCGGGCGAGGGGCGGCAGACTATGGAAAGGTCCGTTGCCCTTGGGCGGGACTTTATGGTTTTGAGATGAACAAGGCCATAAAATTCCAGCCCTGTCTGTTTCTTTACAGTGTTTGAGTGCTAACTCCCCAACTCTCTTCTGAAATAATGCAATGGGATATTTTCCATCCACTGGAGCAGACAAATTGTACCTCGTGTTAACATTTCATCTGATAGCACTTTCAACAGTTCAACACTCCTCTGTACTGTAGTGGAGTGTAAACCTTACCTTTTGTGCTAAAAAAAATCCCAAATTTTAGGAAGAACATAGAACATAGAAAGCCACAGCACAAACAGGCCCTTCGGCCCACAAGTTGCGCTGATCATATCCCTACCTCTAGGCCTATCTATAGCCCTCAATCCCATTAAATCCCATGTACTCATCCAGAAGTCTCTTAAAAGACCCCAACGAGTTTGCCTCCACCACCACCGACGTCAGCCGATTCCACTCACCCACCACCCTCTGAGTGAAAAACTTACCCCTGACATCTCCTCTGTACCTACCCCCCAGCACCTTAAACCTGTGTCCTCTCGTAGCAACCATTTCAGCCCTTGGAAATAGCCTCTGAGAGTCTACCCTATCCAGACCTCTCAACATCTTGTAAACCTCTATCAGGTCACCTCTCATCCTTCGTCTCTCCAGGGAGAAGAGACCAAGCTCCCTCAACCTATCCTCATAAGGCATGCCCCCCAATCCAGGCAACATCCTTGTAAATCTCCTCTGCATCCTTTCAATGGCTTCAACATCTTTCCTGTAATGAGGTGACCAGAACTGCGCGCAGTACTCCAAGTGGGGTCTAACCAGGGTCCTATAAAGCTGCAGCATTATCTCCCGACTCCTAAACTCAATCCCTCGATTAATGAAGGCTAGTACGCCGTACGCCTTCTTGACCGCATCCTCCACCTGCGAGGCCGATTTAAGAGTCCTATGGACCCGGACCCCAAGGTCCTTCTGATCCTCTACACTGCTAAGAATGGTACCCTTCATATTATACTGCTGCTTCATCCCATTGGATCTGCCAAAATGGATCACTACACACTTATCCGGGTTGAAGTCCATCTGCCACTTCTCCGCCCAGTCTTGCATTCTATCTATGTCTCGCTGCAACTTCTGACATCCCTCCAAACTATCCACAACACCACCTACCTTGGTGTCGTCAGCAAACTTACCAACCCATCCCTCCACTTCCTCATCCAGGTCATTTATGAAAATGACAAACAGCAAGGGTCCCAGAACAGATCCCTGGGGCACTCCACTGGTCACTGACCTCCATGCAGAGAAAGACCCCTCCACAGCCACTCTCTGCCTTCTGCAGGCAAGCCAGTTCTGGATCCACAAGGCAACAGCCCCTTGGATCCCATGCCCTCTCACTTTCTCAAGAAGTCTTGCATGGGGGACCTTATCGAACGCCTTGCTGAAGTCCATATAGACCACATCCACCGCTCTTCCTTCGTCAATGTGTTTGGTCACATTTTCAAAGAACTCAACCAGGCTCGTAAGGCACGACCTGCCCTTGACAAAGCCGTGCTGACTACTTTTGATCATACTAAACTTCTCTAGATGATCATAAATCCTGTCTCTCAGGATCCTCTCCATCAACTTACCAACCACTGAGGTTAGACTCACCGGTCGGTAATTTCCCGGGCTGTCCCTGTTCCCTTTCTTGAATATAGGGACCACATCTGCAATCCTCCAATCCTCCGGATCCTCTCCCGTCTCCATCGACGATGCAAAGATCATCGCCAAAGGCTCCACAATCTCCTCCCTCGCCTCCCACAGTAACCTGGGGTACATCCCATCCGGTCCCGGCGACTTACCAACCTTGATGCCATTCAATAGTTCCAACACATCCTCTTTCTTTATGTCCACATGCTCGATCCTTTCTGTCCACCGCAAACCAGCAGTACAACCACCCAGATCCCTTTCCACCGTGAATACCGAGGTAAAGTATTCATTAAGCACCTCCGCCATTTCTAACGGTTCCGCACAAACTTTTCCCCCTTCACCTTTTAAGGGTCCTATGCCTTCACATCTCATCCTTTTACTCTTGACATATTTGTAGAAAGCGTTGGGATTCTCCTTAATCTTACCCGCCAAGGTCTTCTCATGACCCCTTCTCGCTCTCCTAATTTCCTTCTTAAGCTCCTTCCTACATCCCGTATACTCCTCTAAATCCTTAACACCTCCTAGCTCTCTGAACCTTCTGTACGCCTCTCTTTTCTTATTCACCAGGTTCATCACAACCTTCGTGCACCATGGTTCCCGTACCCTACCAACACCCCCCTGTCTCATCGGAACGTTGTCATGCAGAGCTCCAGACAAGCATTCCTTGAAAATCCTCCACTTTCCTTCGGTACTTTTCCCCAAGAATGCCTCCTTCCAATTTACCCGTCTAATTTCCTCCCTGATGACACTGTATTTCCCTTTACTCCAGAGAAACACTTTCCTAGCCTGCCTGATCCTATCTCTTTCCAATGCTATCGTGAAGGAGATAGAATTATGATCGCTATCC
Organism: Mustelus asterias; assembly: GCF_964213995.1. NCBI lineage: Eukaryota > Metazoa > Chordata > Chondrichthyes > Carcharhiniformes > Triakidae > Mustelus > Mustelus asterias. The sequence continues at coordinate 147,944,489 of NC_135805.1, forward strand.
CCAAGATGCTCACCCACCGAGAGATCCTCCACCTGTCCAGGTTCATTAGCCAGCACCAGATCAAGTACAGCCTCTCCTCTAGTAGGCTTATCCACATACTGTGTCAGGAAACTCTCCTGGACACACCTAACAAACTCCTCTCCATCCAAACCCCTAGCCCTAGGGATATTCCAATCTATGTTTGGGAAATTAAAATCTCCCATCACGACAACTCTGTTATTCCTACATCTCTCCAGGATCTGTTTCCCCATCTGCTCCTCAACATCTCTGTTACTATTGGGCGGCCTATAGAAAACACCCAGCAAAGTTACCGACCCCTTCCTGTTCCTAACCTCCACCCACAGAGACTCCGTAGTCAATCCCTCCACGGCGTCCACCTTCTCTACAGCCGTGACACTATCCCTGATCAACAGTGCCACTCCCCCCCCTCTCTTGCCTCCCTCCCTGTCCTTCCTGAAATATCTAAAACCCGGCACCTGAAGCACCCAGTCCTGTCCCTGAGACATCCAAGTCTCCGTAATGGCCACCACATCACAATTCGAAGCAGCAATCCACGCTCTAAGCTCATCCACTTTATTCACTACATTCCTGGCATTAAAATAGACACATCTCAGACCTTCAGCCTGAGCATTTCCCTTCTCCATCACTCGTCTAACCTCCCTCTTACCCTGTCTACATTCCTTATCTATTTGCGAGCTAACCTCCTCGCTCTCAGTCCCCTCATTTCGATTCCCTCCCCCCAACCTTTCTAGTTTAAAGTCTCTCCAGTAGCCTTAGCCAACCTTCCCGCCAGCATATTGGTCCCCCTGGGATTCAAGTGCCACCCGTCTTTTTTAAACAGGTCACACCTGCCCCTAAAGAGGTCCCAATGATCCAAGTACCCAAATTCTTGTCCCTTGCTCCAGTCCCTCAGCCACGCATTCATTCTCCACCGATTCCTGTTCTCAAGAAAGATCATCTCTTCATTCAGATCAGTATTAACCCGATAAATACACCCAACCATCTGATTTAGTTCCCACGCTACTACTGGGAATAATTGCAATACAAGAACTGGAAAAGAGAAAATAAATTGTGAATTTGAAAAAAAAATATTCTGAGAAGGTGAAAATAGCCAGTGAAATCTGTCAGTATTTGTACAAAGGACAGTGGCATGGTTTGGATATAATTGTGGAGTGGTTGAAGGGGAGCCGATGGCCTCATGGTATTATCGCTAGACTATTAATCCAGAAGCTCAGCTAATATTCTGGGGACTCGGGTTCGAATCCCGCCACGGCAGATGGGGGAATGTGAATTCAATAAAAAATATCTGGAATTAAGAATCGACCGATGACCGTGAAACCATGGTTGGAAAAAACCATCTGGTTCGCTAATGTCCCTTTAAAGAAGAAAATCTGTCGTCCTTATGTGCGGCCTACGTGTGACTCCAGAGCCACAGCAATGTGATTGACTCTCAACTGCCTTCCAAGGGCAATTAGGGATGGGCAATAAATGCTGGCCAGCCAGCGACGCCCGTGAATGAATAATAAATTACATGAAATAATAATGAAAAATCAATCTGAAATGGCCTAGCAAGCCACTCAGTTGTATCAAAAAGCTACAAAGTCCAAAAAGGAATGCACTGAATGGGTCACCTGGAAAAGCCAATGACACTGTCGACACTGCAAAGATTTCCAAGGTGGGACATGCCAAATTTTGGAGAGCTCTCCCACAGATGAGTCAAGAAGTCATGGACAGCATTGCTGAATATGCCCTGTCCTATTGACAGGTAATACCCACAAGTGGCAAGCCCGCAATGCTATACAGTCAGGAGGAGATTTCCCTGGAAGGCCTCAACATGGAGTCTGCACTCGATGAAGTTTCAGTAATCATGTTCAAGCAGGGGCAAGGGAACTACCTTCCGTGCCCCCTCAGCTGATGAATCAGTATGCATCAATATTGAACAACTTTTGGTGGAAACAGTGAAACTGGCAAAGGTAGAGACTACAAGCTGGGTGGGCGACCTCCATTTCCATCATTAAGTGCCTCGTTCCTGAATGAGCTGGCCATATCCTAAAGGACATAAGTGCTAGCCAGGGTCTCCGGCAGGTGGTGAGGGAATCAACAAGAAGGAAAAAACTTACTTGACCTTGTACTTCCCATCCTGCTGTCACAGATGTATCTCTCCATGACTGTAGTGTTAGGTGTGACTACCACACTACTTTGAGGGAACAAAGACCTCGCGTTGAGGTGTTGTGTTGCACGACCAGTGGGTTAAATGCTGTAGATTTTGTAGGACCTGATGAGTCAAAACTGGGCATCCATGAAGCACTGTGGACCATCATCAGCAGCCAAATTGTGTATAATCATTATCTGTAACCTCATGATATCTATATCCTGCTCTGTCGTTGCCAGTGCAATGGCCCTGGTTCAATGATGACTGCCAATGGGGATGCCTGGGGCGGCACTGGATATATCTAAAAATGTAAAAAACTGGTGAAGGTGCAACAAAGGACTACTTGCATACCACATGGCAGAATCAGCGTGCGATAGACAGAGCTAAGCGACCTGACAACCAATGGATTAGCTTCAAGTTCTGCATTCCTGCCACATTCCTTCATGGCTGGTGTAGATGATTAAGAAATCAACCGGAGCAGGAGGCTCACAAATACCCCCATCCTCAGTGATGGGGAGCCCAGTACATTACTGCAAAAGACAAACCCGAAGCATTTGCAGTCATCTTTAGCCAGAAATTCAAAGTGGATGACCCATCTCGACTGCCTTTTGACTTCCCCAGCATCACAAATCCTCATCTTCAGCCAGTTTGATTCACTCCATGTGATCTTGGGAGACAACAGAAATAGATGGATACTGTAAAGTCTATGTGCCCTGACTCTGACAAGAAAAATGCTTCATCAAGGAACTTCCCTCCCAACTTAAGGTAAAAAATGGAAATGTCTGTTGATGGTTGCAATGTTCAGCACAATTTGCGGTGATTCAACACTGAAGCAGTTTGCACTCATCTATCAGAAGGCCTGGACAATAGTTAAGCTTTGGCTGCTATGTGACAAGTAACATTCATGCTGCAAAAGTGCCAGGCAATGACCATCACCAATAAAAGAATCTCCATCCTTCTTGATGTTGAAAAACTGAAATGGGCAAGCCACATAAATACAGTGGCGATTAGACCAGGTCAGAGGCTGGGAATTCGAAGAGAATTCTCTTTTGGAGGCACCTTCCAAACCTCGGTCTACCACAAGAGGGATCTCCTTTACTGTGTAAATCATAAAGTGTGACAACAAAGTTAATGTGAGAAAGAAGTGTCAATCAGGTGTCATGTTGGACACTGAAAGACAGAAAACTAATCACATTAAAATTACTGCCTGTGATTACTCTCTTTGAAATATATATTTATTGATGAATTTGGTTCATTCATATTTGATTGAGATTAATGACTGAATCAAGATGTGATTTTTATTCAGCGTTCATTCTGGATCAGGACGCGGCTCAGTGACTGCTTTCTGTGCTGCAAACAATTAGGAAATCCTATCACTGAGTGGATATTTTCCTTCTCATTCTCAGTGTTTATCTTTCACTCTGCTTCTCAATATATTCCTTATTATTCTTTACAGAAAGTCACTGAGCTCGCAGAGCAGGGAAACCGGGCGGACAGTTCCAAACTTCTCCTCAATCTGGTGATGGAGAAAGGATCTCGGGCTCGCAGGATGATGTGGGAATTCTTTGTGAAAATGCGGCATGGGTTACCGAAGTTGGATAAAATACTGAAGGAAATACCGGAACATGGTATGGTAAAATCACATCATGAATTCATTTTGAGATTCAAACATTGCAGATTTTATTGCACAGACCTGATTTCATGAAATGCCATTCCTTTTCATCAGGTTCTGATTCATTTGATTATATGAACATCGGTCACAGTTTATCAGAAATACCCACTCACCTGAAAGGTAAGAGATTTCAAACCATTTATTTCACTTCTGAGTATCTGAATAGTTAGTTGTAAGAATTTGGGAATTGGAAAATCTAAGTCTCGGAATCGGGGTTAATTATTGTTTGAATTTGTCGTCCATCCTCATCTGTTATGCGTAAGTTCAAGTTACAATTCGTACGGCCATATGAATTAGGAGCAAGAGTAAGCCACTTGGTCCCTCTCGCCCACTCCACCAGTCAATAAGGCCACTGCACATTCCTGTTCACCCCACATTACTTTCCACCCATTTGTTAACGAAGAAGGAAACTATCAAGCTGTGCAATGAAATATTCAAAAACTCTGCTTCCATGGCCTTTTGACGTAGAGATTTCTGGAGACCTTTTTGAGAGGAAATTCCTCCTCAACTCTGTCTTTTAAAAACAGCCCCTTATTGATGAATAGTAACCCCTGTTTGTAGATTTTCTCTCAATCTCCACATCATCCTGTCCATACCTGTGAGGAAGAATAAATCAAGTCGTTTTTTAATCCACTAAGCTCCAATGAAAACCTGCCTGGGCTGACACATGTCAAGTAAAATTCACACTTGTGATGACCTTTAAGAGGTTTTTTTTAAAAAAATCATGGTCACAGCCTTCGCTGGTGTCATTGTTGGGAGGGAAAAAAACTGTGCACCTCAGGTTACAGGGTTTTTCAGCTTTCAGTTTCATTTTGGCTACAGTTTTAGAGGCAGTCTTCGAAGCGTGCTTGAAAAGAAGTCTCTTTCTCTCTGTTTTTATTTTGAAAATTTTATCAGTTGGCTGAAAGCACATTTTTTTTGCCATCCTGCAGTAAAGAATCTGCGTTTTGAGGAGCTAATATCACTCCAAACTGCTCTGAGTTGTCAAGATCATTTGAAATCAGCATTCAACCCAGGGAACTCAATCTCATTAGAGTTTTGAGTCTCGATGACAGACTTGAAACATTTGCTCTATTCTCTCTCCATAGATGCTGTCAGACCTGCTGAGTTTTTCCAGCATTTTCTGTTTTTAGATTAGGTGGATTGGCCATGCTAAATTGTCCCTTAGTGTCCAAAGATATGTTTTTAGGTGGATTCGCCATGGTAAGCACGTGGGGTTGCGATGATGGGGCAGGAGCTGAGCCTGGATAAGATGTCCTTTTGGAGAGTCGGTGCAGACTTGATAGGCTGAATGGCCGCCTCCTGCATTGTAGGCATTCCGGATATGTGTAATAGGCCAAAATTCAAGTAACACAGACATCTCGGTGGGTTTAGAATGGATCAGATTAAACAAAGGAACTGGCAATGGCATGCAGAAAGTTGCAACATCAATTAGATGATTAATTGGTATGTGCTTGACCAGGAATTGACCGACATCAGTCAGTAAGCACATAATAGGTTGGACTGAATGTGGCTTGGTGTGAATGAAAATATACCTAGTTTTGGGTGAGCTCAGGATTATAGAGTGCAGTGTGGGTGGCTCACCAGAAAATCATTGAGATACTCGAATTTTGAGTGAACACTATTTATGAAGGTTACAGGATGAGAAGCTCGGTTATGGGACCGATAGGATGATGAGTGGAATTTCTGTCCAATCAGTCCACTCGATGCCATCTAATAACACACACAATCTATCCACAGCCCGATACAGATACAGTGGCCCTCTTGTATATTCATGCTTATTCCTGTCTAGTTTTCAGGATATCAATGATAAGCTGCCCAAGACCTGAAATAATAACTGTGGATCTAATGCCACTGAGGATGTCCCTCTCCCATTGATATTCAATGACCTATTCGTCTTTTCCACAGGTGATCCATATCTGTAATGGTTTCACAGTTTGAGCCACTATTCCATAGTCTCTCTCTCTCTCTCTCTCATGCTGTTTCACACGCTCACTCTCTCATGCTTTCTCCCACGCATTCTATCTCTCAAACTCTCTCACACTGCCTCTTTCATTATCACTTGGGCACACACTATCATAATTACTCTGACATTCTCTCACTGTATGTTTCTCACATTGTCTCATTTACTCTCCTTTACGATCACCATTTTCCTCTCTCAATCTTACTCTCTTTCCAACTCTCCCACACAGACTCGCACTCTCTTTCTAACTCTCTCATTCTTTCTCACATAGGCACAATGTCTCATGCTCTGTATTTCACTCTTGATCCCATACTTTCTCTCACTCACTGTCTCTTTCTCTCTCGGTCACAGTCTCTCACACACATTCTCTCTTACACTCTCTCTTCCTTTTCCTCCCTCACTCTCTCTAACCATCTCTCTCTCTCTCTCGCATCCTCTCTCACCCAACTCCCCCTCTCTCACATACGCACAGAATCTCTTTCACTAATTCACTCATGCACAATCCTTCTCTCTCTCCCCTCCCCCCCCACTCCCTCATGCGCACTCACCATCTCTCTCAATCTCTCACAATGCCTCTCTCTCAATTATCTGCAGTCACACACAGTTTCTCTCTGACTCTTTCCCACACACTCTCACTCCCTCATAATCTTTTTTATATTCCCACACACTCCCTCACACTATCTGCCACTCTCTTTTTCACATAGTCTCCAACATACGCTCCCACACCCCCTCTCAAATGGTTTCTCCCTGATTCTCTCTCACGCACTCTCTCACATACTCTCTCATTCACTCTCTCTCGCACTCACACAGATTCTTTCACACTCGCTTTTACACTCTCTCAAAATATTTCTCACATATACTCTCACACACTCCCTCTCTCTCTGTTTCACACTCCTCACTGTCTTGCACATTCTTGTGCACTCCCACGAATTGCTCACGCAGTCTCTCACACATACCTTCTCTCTCTCACTATTACACACTCACTGTCTCTCACACACGCACAGATGCTTTGGGCGGAATTTTCCCATCTCCCCTGCCATGGAAATCATGCGGGGGGTTTGGGGGGGGGGGGGGGGGGGGTGGTTGGGGGGGGGGGGGGGTTGGGGGTGGGTGGGGGGGGGGGGGGTGGTTGGGGGGGGGGGGGGTTGGGGGTGGGTGGGGGGGGGGGGGGGTTGGGGGTGGGGGGGGGGGGGGGTTGGGGGTGGGGGGGGGGGGGGGTTGGGGGGGGGGCACAGAGATCCGTTGACATTGGGGCAGGAAAGAAAATCCCGCCCCCATCTCACTTTCTCTCTCATAGTCTCTGATGCTTTGTTTCACACACTAACACCCACTCTCTCAGATTATCAGATTTCTCTCTCGCACAAATACTCTCTTACACTCTCACATTAACTCACTCTTTCTCTCACTCTCTCGCCCACGCTTTCTCACATGTATACTCGCGTACTCTCACACGTTGTCTGACACACTCTAATGCCTAGTGTCTCACAGACTATCACATTTTCTCATACAAATACTCTCTTACACTCTCACATGCTCTCATATATTAGCTCTCACTTTCTCTCACTCCATCGCACTCTTTCTCTCACACACACTCGCACTCACAAGTTGTCTCTCACTCTCTAACATCTACTCTCTCTCAGACTCTCTTTCAGATTCTCTCTCTCACACACACACTCGCACATGCTATCACCGGGGCTCTTATGTTCTTGGTTGTATGTCGCATTCTGACTCTATAACTAACACTATCACACATACTCACTCACTCTCTCGCACACTCCCACTCACTCACACTCTCCTTACTCTCTCTCTCACACATCATGTCAAACCATGTATCTCACCCTCAAATTCACACTTTATCATATCCTCACTCTCTCTCACATTGTCACAATTCTCTCTCACACTCTCTCCCTCTCATACACTCTTCCTTCACCCTCTCTCTTATCCTATCTCCGACCCTTTCTTCAATCCTTTTGCACCCAGCTCCTTCTCTCATACACGATCTCTCTCAATCATTCACTCAGAATTCGCTCTCTCACTCTCAAGTACACTCATTCTCTCCTTTTCTCTGAATCATACTCTCTCTCTTACCATTCTTCACACTCTCTCTCGCACTTGGTTTCTCTCTGTTTCTCTCATGCATACACTCACTCCCTAACCTGGGATGGTGAGCAGGGAAGGAGACCAGCAGGGAGGGAGGGGCTGGTGTTAAGCTTGTAGAACATGAACTGCTGGCAAGAGGCCGCGACCATGAAGAGTGGAGAGAGAAACATCTCCGGCAAGAACTGGAAAATTCCGAACTGATCAATTGTTCCAGAGCAACTTTTCCCAGAGAAAATTACAGGATTCCAGGATAGGATCCCCCTTATCCTTTTCATCCCAGTTTCCGCATTCAAAAGATCATCCTCTGCCATTTCCACCAACTCCAGCAAGATACCACTACTCAACACATCTTCCCCTCACTCTCCCTGTCAGCATTCTGCAGGAACCGTTCTCTGTGGAACATCCTGGTCCACTCCTCGATCACACCCAATACCTCACCCCCTGCCCACGGCACTTTCCCATGCAACCGTAAAAGTTGCAACACCTGCCCCTTTACCTCTTCCCTGCTCAGCATCCCAGGTCCTAAACACTCCTTTCAGGTGAAGCAGCGTTTCACATGCACCTCCTTCAATCTGGTCTATTGCATTCGCTGCTCCCAATGCGGTCTACTCTACATTGGAGAGACCAAACGCAGCTTGGATGACCGCTTTGTTGAACACCCTCGGTCTGTCCGCAAGCAAGACTCAGGCCATCCTGTCGCTTGCCACTTCAACACACCACTCTGCGCTTCTGTCCACATGTCCGTCCTTGGCCTTTTGCAGTGTTTAAGCGAACCCCAACGCAAACTGGAGGAACAGCATCTTATCTTCCGATTGGGCACTTTACAGCCTTCCGGACTGAACATTAACATCAACAACTTTAGAGCATGAAGTCTCTCCTGCGCCTTTACCCCATTTCCATTTATTTCATTTTATTTCATTTCATTTCGCCTCATTCATTATCCTTCTTTCTCACTTCCATTTTGTCACTCCTCCATCCCAGCTCTCCTTCTTGACCCCTCCTCCCCTTTCAGGACAACTGCCATAGTCCCCTGACAATCCCTTAACCATCTGTACCTCTATTTTGCCATTCACACATTCTGATCACATAATGGACACGTTTTAGCACCTTTCTCCGCCTTCTGTATCCTCATTTACACTCCCTTTAAGAACATAAGAACTAGGAGCAGGAGTCGGCCATCTGGCCCCTCGAGCCTGCTCTGCCATTCAATAAGATCATGGCTGATCTTTTCATGAACTCAGCTCCACTTACCCGCCCGCTCACCATAACCCTTAATTCCTTTACTGTTCAAAAATGTATCTGTCCTTGCCTTAAAAACATTCAATGAGGTAGCCTCAACTGCTTCACGAGGCAGGGAATTCCACAGATTCACAACCCTTTGTGTGAAGAAGTTCTTCCTCAGCTCAGTCCTAAATCTGCTCCCCCTTATTTTGAGGCCATGCCCCCTAGTTCTAGTTTCACCCGCCAGTGGAAACAAGTTCCCTGCTTCTATCTTATCTATTCCCTTCATAATCTTATATGTTTCTATAAGATCTCCCCTCATTCTTCTGAATTCCAATGAGTATAGCCCCAGTCTACTCAGTCTCTCCTCATAAGCCAACCCTTTGAACTCCGGAATCAGCCTCGTGAATCTCCTCTGCACCCCCTCCAGTGCCAGTATATCCTTTCTCAAGTGAGGAGACCAAAACTGTACACAGTACTCCAGGTGTGGCCTCACCAGCACCTTATACAGCTGTAACATAACCTCGCTGTTTTTAAACTCCATCCCTCGAGCAATGAAGGACAAAATTCCATTTGTCCCATTTCAGCCCCCACAACCCTCATAATATAAATCTCTGCTGAGTCTCTTTGCTCTTAGCTTTGATGAAAGGTCATCTAGATTTAAACGTTGGCTCTTTTCTCTCCCCACAGATGCTATCAGACCTGCTGGGATTTTCCAGTATTTTCTGTTTTGTTCCGGTCTCACCCCTGTTACTCACTGCTGTGCTCTGGGCTTTGGAGCCAGAAAATATACACCCCCTCCTCACCTTCCCCCTGGATCCTTTTCTTATTGGAAGAGCAAATTCACAGCATTTTTCAAATGAATTCTATTGAATGTCCAACAATATAAAAACAGGAAATGCTGGGATGACTCTGCAGCATCAGTGCAAGGCGAAATGGAGTTAGCGTTTCGCGTTTGATGTGATTTCTTCAGAGCTGAGCAGTCCAGCGAAGTTTGGCCGATTTGACTGATTTGGGGTGGTTGGATTTGGCCAACACAAGTTTAATCGGCACAATTCTCTGTTAAAACTGAATTAAATCTACTTGCAATATTTTATCGATCAGTAAAATTTTAGCGAGGCGTTGTAGGACGTCAACATAATTAACATTGAAAATGCTTTCTGTCTGTTCCAACTACAGATGTGCAACAGAAACTCAAGGACACACTCCGGGTACAAACTGAAACACTGAGAGTGAACACTATCCTAATCAAGGAGAAGGTTAGAATTTTCCAGCTGGTTGATCGATACGCTGAACTAACGGTCATTTCTACTGTTCGAGTTCGGACACTTGTAGAACATGAACTGCTGGCAAGAGGCCGAGACCATGAAGAATGGAGAGAGAAGCATCTCCGGAGAGAACTGGAAAAAAATCAGAACTGATCAATTGTTCCAGAGCAGCTTTTCCCAGAGAAAATCCAAATCTGGGAATTCAGCCGCAGTGAGTGGAGTCCCGGGAATTGGAAAAACAACAATGGTGCAAAAGATTGTTTATGACTGGGCAACTGGGAAAATATATCCACACTTTCAGTTTGTTTTCAGTTTTAAATTTCGGGATTTGAACACTATTAACTGTAGAATAAACCTGAGGAATCTGATACTGGATCAGTATCCTTACTTCGGAAATGTTCTGGGAGAGCTCTGGAAGAATCCAGAGGGACTGCTGTTTATATTCGATGGTTTGGATGAATTTAAGGACAGGATTGATTTTGCTGACAATCGGAGAAATACAGAACCTCAGTACATGTGCACAGATCCTGAATGCTGGTGTGAAGTGTCTGACATTGTGTACAATTTAATACAGCACAAGCTGCTCCCAGGATGTTCAGTGCTAGTGACCAGCCGCCCCACTGCATTACATTTATTGGAAAAGGCTGAGATCAGTGTCTGGGCTGAAATCCTGGGATTTGTTGGTGATGAACGGAAGGAATATTTCAACAAGTTTTTTGATGATCAGACAGTGGCAGCAGCTGTTTTCAAACATGTGGAGGAGAACGAGATCCTGAACACCATGTGCTACAATCCTTCCTACTGCTGGATTCTCGGTCTGTCACTGGGTCCCTTCTTTACACAAAGAGACAGGAAACAGCAGCAAGTTCCCAAGACAATGACCCAATTATATTCCTACTATATTTACAACATTCTGAAAAACCATAGCACAGAGATTGAAAACCCTCGTGATGTGTTACTGAAACTTGGTGAGATGGCCTTCACAGGAGTCTCGGAGAAGAAGATTGTGTTTAGATATGGAGATTTAATCAAGTACAATCTGCAACCTTCCCAATTCCTGTCTGGGTTCCTGATGGAACTTTTGGAGAGAGATGATTCTGCCCAGAGTGTGGTTTACACATTCCCACACCTCACCATCCAAGAGTTTGTAGCTGCACTTACACAATTCCTGACTCTAGATCCCAGAGACATCCAGAAACTCCTCCGTGAATCCTCTGGAGGGGAAGATGGGCGATTGGAAATATTTCTCCGTTTTGTTGCTGGTCTCTCCTCCCCACAGTCAGCTCGGCCCCTGGAGCAGTTTCTGGGCCCATTTCTTCATCAAACAACCTGTCGAGTGATTGACTGGGTGAAGGAGAAGGTTGAAGGGCAGATTGGAAATACAGAGATTAAACCTGGGAAAAGGAACCTCCTGAACACATTCCACTACCTGTTTGAGTCTCAGAATAAAGCACTGGCTGAGAACACAGTGGGATCTGTGGAAACACTTGCGTTTCGTGAATTGAGACTGACCCCAATTGACTGTGCGGTCCTGTCTCATGTCATTAGACTCTGTCATACAATAAAACACCTCGATCTAAAGAGATGCTACATTCAGTGTGAAGGACTCCAGCGGCTGGGATCCATTCTGTTCAAATGTCAGGAGTTGAGGTAACTGTTTGTTTGGTCTCATTCCTGAAATTTTCATTGTTGAGGAGCCATTTATTATATTATTTTAAAAATCTTCCAGTTCACATAAAGATGGCCGAGTCAGAGAAGCTTTATAAACTGGGAGATGAGTATAAAATTTCAAGTTGGAAAATAAGAATGATGTTTTTGCTAAAAAGGTGCTGGTTTACTTCATGATGACACGAAGAGTTTGAGCATTGAATAAAGATGAAAGAAACAGTTATATTTTTTACAATAACAGAATATTGAGATTCTAAACATAATACACACAAGTGCAGGAAAAATCCTCGTAATTAACCACGTAAACTGTAAGCTGTACCTAAAACAAGTGAAACTAAGTCCTATAGGGCGGCACGGTAGCACAGTGCTTCGCACTGCTGTTTCACAGCTCCAGCGACCTGGGTTCCATTCCCGGCTTGGGTCACTGTCTGTGTGGAGTTTGCACATTCTCCTCGTGTCTGCGTGGGTTTCCTCCGGGTGCTCCGGTTTCCTCCCACAGTCCAAAGATGTGCGGGTTAGGTTGATTGGCCATGCTAAAATTGCCCCTTAGTGTCCTGAGATTCGTACGTTAGAGGGATTAGCGGGTAAAATATGTAGAGATGAGGGGATACGGCCTGGGTGGGATTGTGGTTGGTGCAGACCCGATGGGCCAAATGGCCTCTTTCTGCACTGTATGGATTCTATTAAATCGATATAGCATCATCAATAACCACATGGCTTCTGTTTGTGAAATATCTTAAATTTTTGATTTCTTCAGAAGACTATTTTAGGTCTTTTTTTTGAAATTTGTTCCACTTATGTATTTTATTCATTAAAGGACGTGGGCTTCACTGGCTTGACCAACACTTATTGACCATGAGAAGCTTCCTTCTTGAACCGCTGTAGTCCATTTCATAGATTTATTCCAGGTGCAGAAGGAGGCCATTTAGCCCATTGTGTCTGCAGTTGCTCTCAAATGAGCACAATGACTTTGTGTCATTCTCCTGTCTTTTCCCTCTGACCACTGCGCATTGTTTCTGTCCACATAATCATCTAATGTCCTCTTGACTGCCTCGATTGAACCTGCCTCCACCACACTTCCAGGCAGTGCATGTCAGATCTGAACCACTCGCAGTGTTAAAATAATAAAATGTCTCACATTACATTACCCTTCTTTTGCAAATCACTTTAAATCTTGTTCATGATCTTTTTATGAGTGGGAACAGTTCCTCCCTTTTTACTCTGTCCATCCTCATGATTTCGAACATGTTATCAAATCTCCTCTTGGCCTTCTCCTCTCCAAGGACAACAGTCCCAACCTTAGTAAGTTTGCAGATGATTGGTGGCATAGTGGACAGTGAAGAACGTTATCTCCAATTGCAATGGGACCATGATCAATTGGGCCAGTGGGCTGACGAATGGCAGATGGAGTTTAATTTAGACAAATGCGAGGTGATGCATTTTGGTAGATTGAACCAGGGCAGGACTTACTCAGTTAATGGTTGGGCGTTGGGGAGAGTTACAGAACAAAGAGATCGAGGGGTACATGTTCATAGCTCCTTGAAAGTGGAGTCACAGGTGGACAGAGTGATGAAGAAGGCATTCGGCATACTTGGTTTCATTGGTCAGAACATTGAATACAGGAGTTGGAACGTCTTGTTAAAGTTGTACAAGACATTGGTAAGGCCACACTTGGAATACTGCATGCAATTCTGGTCACCCTATTATAGCAAGAATATTATTAAACTAGAAAGAGTGCAGAAAAGATTTACTAGGATGCTCCCGGGACTTGATGGATTGAGTTGTAAGGAGAGGCTGAATAGACTGGGGCTTTTTTCTCTGGAGCGTAGGAGGCTGACGGGTGACCTTATAGAGGTCTATAAAATAATGAGGGGCATAGACAAGTTAGATAGTGAAGACTGCGATGTGAAAACAGCTTGTGTGCATCGGGTGAATTTGCCTCTGATATATTTCCTTCAGTTGCACGATTCTCCTTGATTACAGGAGCTCAACTTTTAAAATGTCAATGTGAAATCACAGAATCTCTACTGTGCAGAAGAAAGCCATTTGGCCCATCGAGTCTGCACCGACTCTTACCCAGGCTTACCACATAACCCCACCCATTTACCCCACTAATTCCCCTAACCTACACATCTTTGGACACTGAGAGGTAATTTAACATGGCCAACCCACCTAACCTGCACGTCTTTGGAGTGCAGCCCATCTTTCATTGTTATCAAACTTGTCTTAGGTAGACACTTGTTCCATGTCGCTAGGCTAATCAACATCAAAGGCCTAGCTCTGCCAACTCTCACAATCTTAAGTATTTGATTTATTATTGTCACGTGTATTGGGATGCAGTGAAAAGTGTTGTTTCTTACGCACTATGCAGACAAAACATACAGTTCACAGAGTACATAGGGGAGAAGGAAAGGAGAGTGTGCAGAATATTGTGTTACAGTTACAGATAGGGTGTAGAGAAAGATCAGCTTAATATATGTTGGCCCCTTTCAAAAGTCTGATGGCAGCAGGGAAGAAGCTGTTCTTGAATCAGTCGGACTGTGTTCTCAGACTTTTGTGACTTTTTCCCGATGGGGGTTCTCAATTATGCTGGCTGCTTTATGAGGCAGCAGGAAGTGTAGATGGAGTCGATGGATGGGAGGCTGCTTTGCGTGATGGACAGAACCCTTTGTAGTTTCTTGCCGTCTTGGTCAGAGCAGGAGCCATACCAAACTTTGATACAATCAGAAAGGATGCTTTCAATGATGCATCTGTAAACATTGGTGAGAGTCACAGCTGACATGCCGAATTTCCTTTGCCTCCTGAGAAAGTGGAGGCATTGGTGGGCTTTCTTAAGTATAGCGCCGGCATGGAGGAACCAGGACAGGGTGCTGGTGATCTGAACACCTCCAAACTTGAAGCTCTCGACCATTTCCACTTCATCCCCGTTGATGTAAACAGGGACATGTCCTCCACTATGCTTCCAGAGGTCGATGACTATCTCCTCATTTTACTGACATTAAGGGAGGAATTAATTTCACCGGACCATTCACCAGATTCTCTATCCCTTTCCTTTACTCCATCTCGTCACTATTTTAGACTATGGTGGTGTCATCAGCAAACTTGAAATGGAGTTGGAGCAGAATTTGGCCACAGTTACAAGTGCAGAGGAGTATAGTAAGGGGCTGAGGACACAGTCCTGCGGGACACTGGTCTTGATAAATATTGCCATCTTAAACAATAGCGTATTTTCCCTTCATACCTATAGCCCACAGAACACATTCCGAATTATTGGTATTATTTTTCTATTTGAGATTGCGGCAGCCCTGACCAAGATCTTTGTATCCTCGCTAGCTATTAGGGAGGTGGTGAGTAGCTAATGTTGTTCCCATGTTCAAGAAAGGAAAAGCCAGGAAATTATAGACCGGTGAGTCTCGCATCAATCGGTGTTTGGGAAGCTATTGGAAAGGATTCTTAGGGACAGGATTTACGTACATTTGGAAAAGCATGGCTTTGTGCGGGGCAGGTCATGTCTTACTAACTGGATTGGTTTTTCGAAGAGGTGACGGAGGTGATCGATGAGGGTAGAGCAGTGGATGTTGTGAACATGGATTTTAATAAGGCTTCTGACAAGGTTAGGCTCATTCAGGATATTAAGATGCATGGAATCCATGGTGACTTGGCCGCTTGGATTTAGAATTGGCTAGCTCATAGAAGCCAGAGAGTAATGGTGGAAGGGTGTTTTTCTGGCTGGAGGCCCGTGACTAGTGGTGTTCTGTAGGGATCTGGGCTGGGACCTCTGCTGTTTGTGATATATGTAAATGACTTGGATGAAAACGTAGATGGATGGGTTAGTTAATTTGTAGGTGACACAAAGATAGGTGGAGTTGTGTATAGTGTAGAAGGTTGTGAAAGGATACAGCAGTCCCCTATTATACCTACTGTAAATTGTTTCCATCTCTCTGTAATTTCCCTGCAGATTTGTTCTGATACATTCTTCCCGCTAGTTTGTAGATTACACTGAGCAATATAATTGCAGCCTTTTTGTTCCTTGGCTCTTTCCAAAGTCATTATGTCCTTCAATCCTTTGGAACACACTCTTTTCCCAGCATTTCCATGCTCTCCTGAACAAATACCGCCACAACCTCTTCCTTTCCTTCCTTTCCTGTGTTTTCTGAACACCTTGCACCCAGGAATATTGAACAGCCAATCCTGACCTTCCTTGAGTCAAGTATCTGTTATCACAACATCATATTTCCTCATAGCAGTCTGCACCTGTAACTCCGCAGTCTTCTTCACTATACTCCACATATTCACATACGAGCACAGTGACCCTGATTATATACATCATTACTTTCTGACTTACTCTTCCCCTAACTGAATATTCTCTGTACTGGTGCAATAAGTTTCTCCCAATATTCTGTGCACCATGGTATTTCTCTCTATTCTTTCCCCTTTACTCCCACACACTTGTTGAGTTAGATTAAAGCCCTCGCAACAACTCCACAAGGAAATCAGTCCCAACTCCATCCAGCTTGTACAGGAGCTATCTTCCTCAGAGCCTGTCCCTGGAATCTAAAGCCCTGCCTACTGCACCATCTTTCTAGCCACACGTTCATGCTTTATCCTCTTATTTATGTACTTGTGTGCATCTGGCACTGGGAGTAATCCAGAAATTACTCCATTTGAGGTCTTGCTTGCTAATTTTCTACCTAACTCCCTAAATTCTGTTCTCAGGACCATGTCCCCATTCCTGCTTATCTACTTGGTCGCAAAGGACCAAGAGCTTTAGTAGTTTCCCTGGCTTGGGTCACTGTCTGTGTGGAGTTTGTATGTTCCCCCCGTGTCTGTGCAGGTTTCCTCCGGGTGCTCCTGTTTCTTCCCACAGTCTGAAAGACATGCTGGTTAGGTGCATTGGTTGTGCTAAATACTCCCTCAGTGTATCCGAACAGGCACCAGAGTGTGGCAACTTGGGGATTTTCACAGTAATTTCATTGCAGTGTTAATGTAAGGTTACTTATGACACTAAGAAACAAACTTCATCAGTTCCCCACAGTGCTAAGTTTCTGAACCAAAAATAGACCTAGCTTCCTTCTCCTGGTGAAAACTCAGCCCATTTAACATGTCTCTCACTCTCTCTGTTTAGTCTGGGTTACAATAACCTGAGAGATTCTGGAGTGAAACTATTGTCTGCGGCTCTGAGGAATCCAGACTGTAAAATACAGAAATTGGGGTAAGTACCAGAATATGAGAGGTTGTGTTAATAATAACTAGATGTCTAACGCTGTAAATGTTATCAGTATTAATAATAGCGTCATTGATTAATAATGACAAGAATAATAATGTGTTTGAGTGAGCGATAAAACCACAGATTGACACTGATTCCTGTAATGTTTCTGATATTCATAGTAAGAGTTTTAACAACACCAGGTTAAAGTCCAACATGTTTATTTGGTAGCAAATGCCATTAGCTTTCGGAGCGCTGCTCCTTCGTCAGATGGTGTGGTATTCATGCCAGAGAATATCAGCCTCAGATATTCTTATCTTCCGTCTTCGCACAAACCAGTCACTGATGGATCGGTGACCTGAGGCCTTGCCTTGGAAGTTTTTTTTAGCTCACTGCAACAATTGTAGGTACAGAAAAAAATGTCCCTTTTTGGGAAAATCGATGATTTTGTCCCAGCGGCTGAATACTGGGTTCAGTGTATTTGAAAGACTTTGATATTTCTTCACCATTCATGAAATTGCAGGGGAGGATAAGCAAAAAGATATTCTGCTTACAGTATGTAGACCCGAGACTTATATTCTCCTTAGAAATTTAACATACCCAGAAACTTCAGATACCCAGAAGTCTTTGGTCAGCTTGTAACACAGTCCAAAGATGTGTGGGTTAGGTGCATTGGCCATGCTAAATTGCCCCTTAGCGTCCTGGGATACACAGGTTAAAGAAATTAGCCGGGTGAATATGTGGGGTTACGGGGATAGGGCCTGTGGGATTGTTGTTGGTGCAGACTCGATGGGCCAAATGGCCTCCCCCTGCACTGTAGGGATTCTATGATTGGTAAAGGATCATTATAACCCTAAACTATTACCATGCAGCATTATAACTTTGCTGTAAAGGACCCAGGGGAGACAATTTGACATACAGGGCAAGACTGAAGAAATTTGCGGAGCTATGTGAATTTGAATCATCGCTGAGTGACATGCTGCGAGACAGATGAGTTTGCATGAATAATATAAACTACAGAAAAATCTGCTAGCAGCGAATAAGATTTCCTTGGAGAAAGCCATGAAATAGCTCAGGCAATTGAGAGTGGGTTGAGAGCCGCTCTTCAGTTACAGGGTTTGCATACAGGTGAGGTGAATCATCTATAGCACAAAATGTTTTGCACTTTCAACACCATTATTCCTAAAAGAAAACTCATCCCCAAACTCCGTGGCCTGGGGCTCAGCTCCTCCCTCTGCAACTGGATTCTGAACTTCCTAACCCACAGACCGCATCAGTAAGGATAGGTAACAACACCTCTTCCACAATCATCCTCAACATCAGCCCCCAGGCTGTGTCCTCAGCCGCCTACTATACTCCATATACACCTATGACTGTGTGGCCAAATTCTCCTCTAACTCAATTTTCAAGTTTGCTGATGACACCACCGTAGTGGGTCGGATTTCAAACAATGATGAGACAGAGTACAGGAATGAGATAGAGAGTCTGGTGAACTGGTGCAACGACAATAATCTCTCCCTCAATGTCAACAAAACGAAGGAGATAGTCATTGACTTCGGGAAGCGTAGTGGAGAACATGCATCTACATCAAGGGCGACGAAGGAGAAATGGTTGAGTTCTTAGGTGTCCAGATCACCAACAACCTGTCCTGGTCCTTCCATGCCAACACTATAGTTAAGATAGCCCACCAATGGCTCTACTTTCTCAGAGACTAAGGAAATTTGTCATGCCCACTACGATTCTCACCAACATTTACAGATACACCACAGAAAACATTTTTTCTGGTTGTATCACAGCTTGGTACGGCTCCTGCTCTGCCCAAGATTGCAAGAAACTACAAAGAGTCATGAATGAAGCCCAGTCCATTATGCAAACCAACCTCCCATCACTTGACTTTGTCTGCACTTCCCGTTGCTTCGGAAAAGCAGCCAACATAATTCAGAACTCCACACGCCCTGGACATACTCTCTTCCACCTTCTTCCGTTGGGAAAAAATACAAAAGTCTGAGGTCGTGTACCAACCGACTCAAAAAAAAAGCTTCTTCGCTGCTGCCATCAGACTTTTGAATAGACCGACCTCGTATAAAGTTGATCTTTCTGGACACCCTAGCTATGACAGTAACACTACATTCTGCACTGTTTACTTTCCTTCTCTATGAACAGTATGCTTTGTCTGTACAGCGCGCAAGAAACAATACTTTTCACTGTATACTAATACATGTGACAAATCAAATCAAAGTTTGCAAGTCGGGGTGGGAAGGTTGCAGAGTCGAGAGTGCAAAAGAGACAGAGCAGAAACTCACTGAGCAAGGCAGGGAACAAAAAAAAACTGGTCAACGCCTCAGAAATTCTGATGAATACTGTGTGTTTAGGGGAGATCACCCCCAGGACAAATGTAAATTCCAGGATCCTATATGTTTTGGCTGCAGTCGAAGAGACGACAACTGAATTAAGTACAAACAGAATGCTCCTGGCGTAAACAAAAAACAACTTCACTCCAGAACATGATTTGGAAGAGGAGCCGGCGATATATCGGTTGAATAATGTCAATGTGTGTAAATCAGCTCCTATCATATCAGTACCCCTAGCAAACGGGCGGCCATTAAGCATAGAGAAGTAGATGCTGGTGCTTTGCATCTGCTACCATTTGAATACCGTCAAGGCAGAGTTCAACTAAAGTTAAGTCATACAACAGCTAAATTGGTCACAAATGTGAGGGAAACCCTAAACACTTTGGGAGCTACGTCTACACCAGTGATTTTTCAGTACCAGTCTGTTCAACTACCGATCGTCGTCGTGAAACGCAGGGGCCTATTCTCATGGAATGACATTGATTATGTCATATAAAGCTGAATCAGCTAGAGATCTTCAGTATAACTGATGGCAGTTTACAAGAAGTTTTAAAGAAATACCCCTAGGTCTGTCTTATTAATTAGGCAGAATTCAGGGTGTCAGGCTAAAATTTACATTAATTTGGATGGCTGCAACAAAATTTAATTGAGCTCACCCAGTGCCATACAACTTGCATCAACAATTCAAGGCACAACTTAAACATGTGGAAAAATTAGAAGTCATGATGCCAGTACAGTTTTCTGAATGGTCTGCCCCATTGTACCTGTACCAAACTCGGACAGGACAGTCCGCATTTGTGGGGATTACACATTCACTATAAATCAAGCAGCCAGGCTGGACAGGTATCTGATTCCAAAGATTGCGGATCTTTATGCAAAGCTCGTGGGATGCCTAACATATATAAAACTCAACATAAGCCATGCTTATCAACAGTTGGCATTGGATGAACATAGAACATAGAACAGTACAGCACAGAACAGGCCCTTCGGCCCACGATGTTGTGCCGAGCTTTATCTGAAACCAAGATCAAGCTATCCCACTCCCTATCATCCTGGTGTGCTCCATGTGCCTATCCAATAACCGCTTAAATGTTTCTAAAGTGTCTGACTCCACTATCACTGCAGGCAGTCCATTCCACACCCCAACCACTCTCTGCGTAAAGAACCTACCTCTGATATCCGTCCTGTATCTCCCACCACGAACCCTATAGTTATGCCCCCTTGTAATATCTCCATCCACCCGAGGAAATAGTCTTTGAACGTTCACTCTATCTATCCCCTTCATCATTTTATACACCTCTATTAAGTCTCCCCTCAGCCTCCTCCGCTCCAGAGAGAACAGCCCTAGCTCCCTCAACCTTTCCTCATATGACCTACCCTCCAAACCAGGCAGCATCCTGGTAAATCTCCTCTGCACTCTTTCCAGCTCTTCCACATCCTTCTTATAGTGAGGTGACCAGAACTGCACACAATATTCCAAATGTGGTCTCACCAAGGTCCTGTACAGTTGCAGCATAACCCCACGGCTCTTAAACTCCAACCCCCTGTTAATAAAAGCTAACACACTATAGGCCTTCTTCACAGCTCTATCCACTTGAGTGGCAACCTTTAGAGATCTGTGGATATGGACCCCAAGATCTCTCTGTTCCTCCACAGTCTTCAGAACCCTACCTTTGACCCTGTAATCCACATTTAAATTAGTCCTACCAAAATGAATCACCTCACATTTATCAGGGTTAAACTCCATTTGCCATTTTTCAGCCCAGCTTTGCATCCTATCTATGTCTCTTTGCAGCCTACAACAGCCCTCCACCTCATCCACTACTCCACCAATCTTGGCGTCATCAGCAAATTTACTGATCCACCCTTCAGCCCCCTCCTCTAAGTCATTAATAAAAATCACAAAGAGCAGAGGACCAAGCACTGATCCCTGCGGCACACCGCTAGCAACCTGCCTCCAATCCGAAAATTTTCCATCGACCACCACCCTCTGTCTTCGGTCAGACAGCCAGTTACCTATCCAATCGGCCAACTTTCCCTCTATCCCACACCTCCTCACTTTCATCATAAGCCGACCATGGGGGACCTTATCAAACGCCTTACTAAAATCCATGTATATGACATCAACTGCCCTACCTTCATCAACACACTTAGTTACCTCCTCAAAAAATTCTATCAAATTTGTGAGGCATGACTTGCCCTTCACGAATCCGTGCTGACTATCTCGGATTAATCCGCATCTTTCTAAATGGTCGTAAATCCCATCCCTAAGGACCCTTTCCATCAATTTACCAACCACCGAAGTAAGACTAACCGGTCTATAATTACCAGGGTCATTTCTATTCCCTTTCTTAAACAGAGGAACAACATTCGCCATTCTCCAGTCCTCTGGCACCATCCCCGTGGACAGCGAGGACCCAAAGATCAAAGCCAAAGGCTCTGCAATCTCATCCCTTGCCTCCCACAGAATCCTAGGATACATTTCATCAGGCCCAGGGGACTTATCGACCTTCAGTTTATTCAAAACTGCCAAGACATCCTCCCTCCAAACATCTATTTCCTCCAGCCTATTAGCCTGTAACACCTTCTCTTCCTCAAAAACATGGCCCCTCTCCTTGGTGAACACTGAAGAAAAGTATTCATTCATCACCTCGCCTATCTCTACTGACTCCATACACAAGTTCCCACTACTGTCCTTGACCGGCCCTAACCTCACCCTGGTCATTCTTTTATTCCTCACATAAGAGTAAAAAGCCTTGGGGTTTTCCTTGATCCGACCCGCCAAGGACTTCTCATGTCCCCTCCTAGCTCTCCTAAGCCCCTTTTTCAGCTCATTCCTTGCTAACTTGTAACCCTCAATCGCGCCATCTGAACCTTGTTTCCTCATCCCTACATAAGCTTCCCTCTTCCTTTTCACAAGACATTCCACCTCTTTCGTGAACCATGGTTCCCTCACTCGGCCATTTCCTCCCTGCCTGACAGGAACATACCTATCAAGGACATCCAGTATTTGTTCCTTGAAAAAGTTCCACTTTTCATTCGTTCCTTTCTCTGACAGTTTCTGTTCCCAACTTATGCCCCCTAATTCTTGCCTAATCGCATCATAATTACCCCTCCCCCAATTGTAAACCTTGCCCTGCCGTACGGCCCTATCCCTCTCCATTGCAATAACAAAAGACACCGAATTGTGGTCACTATCTCCAAATTGCTCTCCCACAACCAAATCTAACACTTGGCCCGGTTCATTTCCCAGTACCAAATCCAATGTGGCCTCACCTCTAGTCGGCCCATCCACATATTGTGTCAGGAAACCCTCCCGCACACACTGCACAAAAACTGCCCCATCCAAACTATTTGACCTACAAAGGTTCCAATCAATATTTGGAAAGTTAAAGTCCCCCATGACAACTACCCTGTGACCCCCACACATATCCATAATCTGCTTAGCAATTTCTTCCTCCACATCTCTATTACTATTTGGGGGCCTATAGTAAACTCCTAGCAACGTGACCGCTCCTTTCCTATTTCTAACTTCAGCCCATATTACCTCAGTGTGCAGATCCCCCACGAAGTGCCTTTCCGCAGCCGTTAAACTATCCTTGATTAACAATGCCACTCCTCCACCTCTTTTACCAGCTTCCCTACACTTAGTGAAACATCTATACCCCGGAACGTCCAACAACCATTCCTGTCCTTGTTCTACCCACGTCTCCGTAATGGCCACAACATCGTAGTCCCAAGTACCAATCCACGCCCCAAGTTCATCTACCTTGTTCCGGATGCTCCTTGCATTGAAGTAGACACACTTCAACCCACCTTCCTGTCTACCAGTACCCACCCTTGACCCTGATACCTTCCCCAATACCTCACCACCCTCACTGACTTCTGGACTACAACTCCCTTTCCCACTCCCCTGACAAATTAGTTTAAACCCCCCTGAAGAGCCGTAACAAATTTCCCTCCAAGGATATTGGTGCCCCTCTGGTTCAGGTGCACCCCGTCCTGTTTGTACAGGTCCCACCTTCCCCAGAACGTGTTCCAATTATCCACGTATCTGAAACCCTCCCTCCTACACCATCCCTGCAACCACATATTTAACTGCACTCTCTCCCTGTTCCTCAACTCGCTATCAAGAAAATTTGTAATGATTAGCAACCACAAGGGTTTGTCTCATACACCCGGTTACCATTTGGTATGTTACCCTGCCTAGTGGTGTAGCTCGATGTTTAATCACTGGAGCTTCCCAAATACAGTATTTTGGCAAACCTCAAAGTGACGCTTCAGAGATTCAAAGAGGTGGGGTACAACTTAAAAGAGAGAAGTACTTTTCTGGTCCACAAACCCTTGAGTTTAAAGTCAATGCCAAGAAGCTACACCCTCTGGGAGAAAAAAGTCAAAGCTATAAAGGAAGCAGCAGAACGGGTCAGAACTGAAATCTTTTTTGTGCACGTGTAAAGACCCAGGCCCAGAACTCCAAGGTGTTTTTTTGAAGATCGCTTAGACCCTAAGTTTTTACATTTGAAAATGGAAATGGGTGAGCATAAGGTGTTTCACTCCAGGTATGATTCAAGTGACTCACTATGAAGCTTGTATCAAAAAAAGTTTATTTAAGAACACAGTTTAAATATAATTAAAAGAATTAGCACAACTTTTATCACTTACCAGCTTCAACTATAATACAGTATAAACCTTAACAGCTGGCTATCTTTGTTCCAAGTCAAAAATTATCTCATAAACATAAACCCCTTTCTTGACTTGGCACAAAAAGCAAATATGCTCATGTGATGCTTGATTTTCAGCTTTTTAACACTTGCTGTAAATTGGTCCTTTTGAATGTTGGAACAAATCCATGAGGCTTCCCAGTCCGGAACTTTCCAAAAAGTCTCTGAAGAGAGAGAGAGACAGAAATGCACTGCCTTTTTCCACTAGCTTGTAACAGCAACTAAACCAAAACTAAACACTTGGAGTTTTCTGTCCCCAGGCATATCACCTGACCTTTCAATCATGCTCCACACAGCAATTGAAAAAGGATTATAAAACCCCAGGACACTGCATTAGTCTAGATTAAAAATAAACATAATATCCATTATATTGCTTCAGTAACAAATAGAGACGTTGGGAGAGTTCTGGTCAGAGGGTTCCTGTCAGGTAGTGGTGTGGTGTCAATTCAGTAGTTGGGGGAGCGGTGTTGAACCACGGGAGGTATAGTCGCTCGGGTTGTGTTGTTTCAGTTGTTTTGTGGAGGGTGGGTGAGTAATGTTTGTTGGCTGAGGGGGTGAGTGTGGTGAATCCTGTGGGGGTGGGTGCTGACCTAGTGTGGGGACTGTGGGGGTCCCCTGGCGGGAAGGGGTTTGAGGGGTGTGTATCTTGCGGGGTCTCGGTCTGGTTCTTTGAAATTGTTACCCTGAAGTGAGAAGTTTTTTTTTCCCCTTCGAACTCTTTCAGATTAACTGCCTAGGTCAAACTGGCAGAACCATCCAAATTTTGGCTTTAAAATCACTTTGCTGGATGGTTCCCAGCCCAGCACAATTGTCTACGAGAAGATAGCAATTCTGGGCAATTGCCGAGTAAGTTGTTACATGGGAACTTCCAAGAGGGATTCCCCAGCGCATCATTGAGTTATGCTCTAAATCCGAGGCGGGGAGCCAGGAGGCGAGGGTCCTGTTTCTTTTCACAGATGTTGTCTGAGCTGTCTGACTATTTCCAGCATATTGTATTTATATTTGAGATTTACAGCATCAGTAGTATTTTGCCTTCCTTATCAATGGAAGTTTTTGTTTCTGGAGTGTCCCACCCTGCAAATTATTATTGTTAATAATGGTATTCTGAAAAATGCTGGGGATTTACCCTGATTTCTGTTTTCTTTCTTTCTCTGATTCTCCAGACTGGATTATAATGCTCTCACGGACTCTTCTGCTAAGGATCTCTCATCCTCTCTCATTACAAACCGATCATTGATGGATCTGGAACTGGGTAACAATAATCTGGGAAATTCAGGAGTGAAACTACTGACTATGGTTCTGAGGAATCCAGACTGTAAAATACAGAAACTGGGGTAGGTATCAGTCTGTGTAAGATTGTGTTTGTAATAACTGGATACCTAACAATATATTGTGCGCACTGTTATTAGAATAATATATAAACACTGAACATTATTATCAGTGTCCGGGATAGAGTAGTAACTTGTGTGGGGTGACGAGCAGAATCAGATTGTCACTGCGCTCTGACCTATCTACCCTCAAATGCAGCCACACCCACCACCACTATCTCCCCCTCCACTTCTGGTTCAGACCAGGTGAGAAAGGTGCAGTGCAACCAAAAGAGAAAATGCTGGAAAATCTCAGCAGGTCTGGCAGCATCTTTAAGGAGAGAAAAGAGCTGACATTTCGAGTCCAGATGACCTTTTGTCAAAGCTAAAAGGCAGAGAATGTGGGGGATATTTATACTGCAGTGTGAGAGAATGAAAGATGAGTTATAGTCATAGCCACAGAAACCAGGGAAAGAGCCTGCTAATGGCAGTCCAGAGGGAGAATAGAAGGTGTGAAAGACCAAACAGCAGGGAAGCTAATTTCAGAGGGTAAGCTGTGACGGATGATGATGTGGGGGGGAAGAGGGGGGGACGGGGACGGGGACGGGGGACGGGGGGGGGGGGACGGGGGGGGGGGGACGGGGGGGGGGACGGGGACGGGGGGGGGGGGGGAGGCAAGGTGAGGAAAGGAGGGATAAAATTGGGGGGGAAGAAAAATAAAGACAATAAAGAAGTAAAAGGTAGAGAACAGTTAAAAATTGAATGAAATGAAAACAAAGGGGTTGAGGTGGGGTTGAGCAACTCATCTGAAGTTGTTGAATTCGATGTTGAGAGCGGAAGGTTGTAAAGTGTCGAGCCGGAAGATGAGATGCTGTTCCTCCAGTTTGCGTTGAGCTTCACTGGAACATTGCAGCAGGCCAAGGACAGACACATGGGCCTGGGAGCAGGATCGTGTGTTAAAATGGCAAGCAACCAGAAAGTCAGGGTCCTGATTGCGCACAGACCAGAGGTGCTCAGCAAAGCGACCACCCAGTCTATATTTGGTCTCCCCGATATAGAGGAGGCCACATTGGGAGCAGTGAAACCAGGAGACCAACTTGAAAGAGGTGCAAGTGAAACGCTGCTTAACCTGGAATGGGTGATTTGGATCTTGGATGGTGAGCGTGGAAGAGGTAAAGGGGCAGGTGTTACACCTTCTGCGATTGCATGGGAAGGTGCCATGAGTGACGGGAGAGGTGTTGGGTGTAGTGAGCAGTGGACTAAGTTATCCTGGAGGGAACGGTCTCCGTGGAGTGCTGACAGAGGGAGTGAAGGGAAGGTGTGTTTGGTGGTGGCATCACGCTGGAGTTGGTGAAAATGATGTAGGATTATGTTTTGCATGTGGAGGCTGGTGGGGTGAAATGTGAGAACAAGGGGGACTCTATCCTTGTTCTGGGAGGGAGAGGAGGGGGTGAGGGTCATGGCGCTGGAGATGGACCGCACATTGTTGAGGCCCCTGTCAACAACTGTAGTGGGAAACCATGGTTGAGGAAGGAGCGCATATCAGAAGCACCACTTTGGAAAGATGCAGTGCATCTGGCTCCAGACGAGAGCATGAGAGTTGAACATAAAGGAACCATGAATGCCTTTTTTACAGGGCTGAGGGGTATTCGAGGGGCGTGCAATTGGTATAGACGGGGTGGGGGTGAGTCAAAGAGGTTTGATGTAGTCTGTGTTGTTGTCGAACAGTCGGGACAATTGGGGGAGTCTCTTGGGTGGTCTCAATAGTCAGTACTGCAGTTACAAGTGGTTTTAATTGTTCTAACCTTCTTGGGGAACTCTTAGTGTAAAACAGTCAGGATGATCTGAAATTTGCAATTGAAATTAGAGTATCAGATAGTTCCCATTGCAGGGCAATTGCCCAATAGAAGTTTGAACTTGCAAGGCAGTTATCATGTGGTGCTTACACAAGGTCCTCCCAGAGTTCTCTAGTAGATCTTCATGGTACCCCCAGGGCATTGGACTGCATGTCCAAAGATCCCTGAAGGCAGCAGAACAGGTAGATAAGGTGGTTAAGAAGACGTATGGGACACTTGCCTTTATTAGCTGAGGCATAGAATACAAGGGCAGGGCAGTTATGATGGAGCTGTATAAAACACTGGTTACATCACAGCTAGAGTACTGTGTGCAGTTCTGGAAGAATGTAATTGCACTAGACATGGTGTGGAGGAGATTCACTAGGATGTTGCCTGGGCTGGAGCATTTCAGCTATGGAGAGAGGATGGTTAGGCTGGGGTTGTTTTCCTTAGAGCAGAGAAGGCTGAGGGGGAATCCTGATTGAGGTGTTCAAAATTATGAGGGACATAGAGAGTAGGTAGGAAGGAACTTTCCCCCTTAGTAGAGAGGTCAATAACCAGACTGCAAAGATTTAAGGTAAGGGAGCGAGAGATTTAAAGGGGATTTGACGAGTTACCATTTTACCCAGAGGGTGGTGGGAATCTGGCCGGGACCCTCACAATACACATTTTTAGATGAGCACTTGAAACACCATACATCCAAGTATACGGACCAAGTTCAGGAAAATGTTTTAACCGATCGGTTCTTGATGGCCGGCACGGACACGATGGATCAAAGGGTCTCTTTCTGTGCTGTAAAAATCTGAGATTTGTGACAGGAGTGTAGTGAATAAAGTGGATGAGCTTAGAGTGTGGATAGATGCTTGGAAGTGTGATGTGGTGGCCATTATGGAAATTTGGGGACAGGGACAGGACTGGATACTTCAGGTGCCAGGTTTCAGAAAGGACAGAGAGGGAGGCAAAAGAAGGGGGGGAGTGGCACTGCTGATCAGGGATAGTGTCACAGCTGTAGAGAAGGTGGAAGCCATGGAGGGATTGTCTACGGAGTCTCTGTGGGTGGAAGTTCGGAGCGGGAAGGGGTCGATAACTTTGCTGGGTGTTTTCTACAGGCTGCCCAATAGTAACAGGGATGTTGAGGAGCAGATAGGGAAACAGATCCTGGAGAGATGTAGGAATAACAGGGTTGTCGTGATGGGAGACTTTAATTTCCCAAACATCGATTGGAATATCCCTAGGGTAAGGGGTTTGGATGGGGAGGAGTTTGTTAGGTGTGTTCAGTCGGGTTTCCTGACACAGCATGTGGATAAGCCTACAAGAGCAGAGGCTGTACTCGATCTGGTACTGGCTAATGAGCCCGGACAGGTGTTGGATCTCTCAGTGGGGGAGCATCTTGGGGATAGTGATCAGAACTCTATCTCCTTTATGCTAGCATTGGGAAGAGATAGGATCAGGCAAGCTAGGAAAGTGTTTATCTGCAGTAAGGGGAAATATGAAGCCATCAGGCAGGAGATTAGAGGCGGAAATTGGAAGGAGGCATTCTCGAGGAAAAGTACTGAAGTAAGGTGGCAGATTTTCAAGGAGTGTTTGTCTGGAGTTCTGCATACAACGTTCCGATGAGACAGGGAGGTGTTGGTAGGTTACAGGAACCGTGGTGCACGAAAGCTGCGCTGAACCTAGTGAGAAAGAAAAGGAAAGCGTACAAAAGGTTCAGAGAGCTAGGCGATGATCGGGATCTAGATGAGTATACAGCTTGTAGGGAGGGGACTTAGGAAAGAAATTAGGAGAGCCAGAAGGGATCACGAGAAGGCCTTGGCAGGTAAGATTAAGGAGAACCCTAAGGCATTCTATAAATATGTGAAGAGTAAAAAGGATGAGATGTGAAGGAATAGGACCTATAAAAGGTGAAGTTGAGAAAGTCTGTACAGAACCGGAAGAAATAGCAGAGGTGCTTAATGAATATTTTACCTCGGTATTCACAGTGGAAAAAGACCTGGGTGGTTGTACTGCAGGATTGAGGCGGACTGAAAAGATTGAGTATGTGGACATTAAGAAAGAGGATGTGTTGGAAATTTTGAATAGCATCAAGATAGATAAGTCGCCGGGACCGGATGGGATGTACCCCAGGTTACTGTGGGAGGTGAGGGAAGAGATTGCAGAGCCTCTGGCGATGATCTTTGCGTCGTCGATGGAGACAGGAGAGGTCCCGGAGGATTGCGGATGTGGTTCCTATATTCAAGAAAGGGAATAGGGATAGCCCAGGAAATTACCGACCGGTGAGTCTTACCTCAGTGGTTGGTCAGTTGATGGAGAAGATCCTGGGGGACAGGATTTATGAACATTTAGAGAAGTTTACTATGCTCAAAAGTAGTCAGCACGGCTTTGTCAAAGGCAAATCGTGCCTTACGAGCCTGGTGGAGTTCTTTGAAAATGTGACTAAACACATTGACGAAGGAAAAGCGGTAGATGTGGTTTACATGGACTTCAGCAAGGCGTTCAATAAGGTCCCCCATGCAAGACGTCTCGAGAAAGTGAGAGGGCATGGGATCCAAGGGGCTGTTGCCTTGTGGATTCAGAACTGGCTTGCCTGCAGAAGGCAGAGTGTGGTTGTAGACGGGTCTTTTTCTGAATGGAGGTCGGTCACCAGTGGAGTGCCCCAGGGATCTGTTCTGGGACCCTTGCTGTTTGAGTGCTCCTCAGGGGAAACTCCTATAATTAGAATGAGATCCAGGTGCACCACTATTTGTGGAATAGCCGACAATGAATTTTCCATTGCACACTGGAAAATGGCACAGACTGATGAGACTCCAAAGGATAAACTTGTGTAATCCTTTGTGGAAGCCTTCATCCCTCCAGCTGCTGTAGGTGTGACTGAGACCTAACTTGGTGTACTCAGGCCCCTGTGAATTTGACATTTGGGTCCTCAGTTCTCGGAATGCGGTATCTATCCATCTGGCCTCCTTGATTTACAGTAAATTTATAATCCCCATAGATTCTTAGAGTGCAATCCGGTTTTGATTAGGGACTATAGGTACAGACTACTCAGAAAACTTCTCGGGTTTTCTGACATCTAGTTCTTCTGAACTTCCTAATTCAACTTGTATCTTGAGATGGAATGCATAAAGCACTAGGAGGCCCAAATAAATGTAATGCTTGGCGTCCGGGTTCAAACAGAGTTTGGCTTTAGCCTCTTTTGTTCATCCCAGTTCCTCTTGGAAAACCTCAAGAGTATCTGCACAACGGCTCTTGAAATCTTCCATCCTGAATCTCTAATATCTCCAGCCAGTCTAATTTTTTTGGCTTCAACCAGTCTGGACCCATGCGACAATCTCTAGGACAGGAAATTGTGCTGTTCAGTTTCTGTCGGATACAGCAGTTGACCCTAATGTGTTTCCTGTATAAATAGACAGAATTGTTGCTGAATCACTTAATCTCAAAGATTGCAAACCTTTCTGAAGGTATCAGAATTCTTGCTTCCCTATGACTATGGCTCCTGTGTCTACCTCCATTTTAAGAGATCTGTCATTGGGCACACCTTGTGCCCTGCTCAGTGTATTCAATCATCTGAACCATCTCCACATCTTTTTGTAAAGAAAATTAGTCTCAGCCGACAGATTTTTCTGTATTGTGAGGCTATTTATCCCGCAGACCAAGTGATCTCTAAACATCTCCCCTAAAACTGGGCCAAACTTGCAGTGCTCTGCTGCTCCTCTCAAGCTGGTCATGAAACTGGAGACAGTCTAGCCTGTCTCCTGGACTGCAGAATGAAATGTGTACCTCGACATGATGATTGAAGGTCAGGGGTTAAAATGATCTTTGACCATTTCGACCGTCAAAAATCTTACCAAAAACATTCTATGTGCCAAACGAGAGTGAAAATTGGAGAGAATTGCGCTGATTCTTTGGGTGATCTCCCAGTCACAATTGTACAACACCTCATTTAAAAAAAAGATATCTCCTCCCCACCCCCCCCCCCCCCCCAAACGGACATCGGAAGACGCAGCCAATCACTCACTGCTGGACTCCCAACAAATAAGGATGTTTTTCCTCATTGACAGTGTAGTAAAGTCGAAGGCACCTTGTTGTGGCTTCAAGTAATAATTCATTTATTATCAATAATATACATCCAAGATAAGGGTCTGTCAGAACTATCATTCACCTCTATTCTCTCCTGCTCACTGGCTCCAACTGAGATCTCTCCTCATCTCAGGACATGTGCCCTCACTCCCGATTGGCTCGGCTTCCCATGTGGCCTCTCCGTAGGTTTCGGTCTGATCGCGTGACCCTCGAAGGATCACCCCTTTAAAGGGGGCTTTACGACACAAGATTATTGATCATTTTGCCCCACTGCAACCATGTGCTTCACAGCTGCTCAGGTCTTCGGCAATCTCCATCCTGACTTGCTTGGATTGATCACCAGATCTTCTCCTCCAGTCCTGTGGGACCAGAACTTCTCTCCAAACCTGAGCAGCCTTGAGGAACACTTCCAGGGAGGTGCCACTGAATTGAGGGATAATGTTTAATCTTCCTCCTGCTGTTTCAGCCCTTTGTTCAGTAACCGGGGCTCCCTCACTGGTCCCTCCAGAGCTGCTGCCTTTGAAAGTGCAACTGGCAGCCTTTAAATATGGTGCCAGCATTGCCTGAACCGGGACTTCCCCTGCAGCGAGTGGTTAAGGTCTGAAATGAGAGTGTGGTGGAGACACGTTCAATTGAAGCTTTCCAAACAGAATTGGACTGTTACCTGAAAGGGAAGGTTGTGCAGGGTTATGGGGAGAAGGTGGGGAAATGACACTTAGTGAATTGTTCATTCAGAGAGCTAGTGCAGACACCATGGGCTGAATGGTCTCCTTCGCTCTGTAACAATTCTGTGATTCTGCCTGTGCTGCCCAAGTGGACATCTTCACCTTGGCTGTCAGACATTCATGTTCCGGTTCTGGCAACAGGGGGCAGTTGGTTAATAAACTTATTTCGATGTCCAGAGTGTGATGTAGAATGATGGTCGTTCATGGAGTCCCGTCTCCTCCCATTCCCATGTTTACGAAGTTGTGTTGCTCAAGCTACAGATAACAAATTGTCTCTCTCTATTGGAGAGAGATGCCAATGGTCCTTTGTGGACTATGGCTGAATTGCCTAACCCTGTCCACATTGCAACATCAGCAGCTTTCAGTCAAAATATCATCAAATTCCCAGACATTATCATCACAGAATTGTTACGGTGAACAAGGAGGCCATTTGGCCCATTGTGTCTGCACTGGCTCTCCAAACAAGCATTATGACTTAGTGCCATTCGCCTTTCTTTTTCCTGTACCCCTGCACATTGTTTCCATTGAAGCAACCATTAAATGCCCTCTGTAATGCCTCCACCACCTTCCAGGCTGTATATTCCAGCCCCCAAACACTGACGGTGTGAAAAAGGTTTCTCTCGCATCAACTTCAACCCTCCCACAAACTCCATTCCTGAGCCACTGACCGTCCCTAATGACTCTGGGTAAGGACATGGTGATCCTGTACTTTTCTCTTTCGCCCTCATTCTTTTTGTCATTTAATCACTCCGGCACTTCCATTTTTTTGTTCTCTCCTTGTCACCCGCCATCCCCATTTCTCTGTCACTTAAAACAATTAAAATTCCTGCTATTTCCAAGTTCTAATCATAGCTAATCGAACTGAAACTAACTCTGTTTCTCTCTTCACAGACACAGCCTGTCGTGCTGAGAGTTCCCAGCATATTTTATTTATATTTGATAAACAGCATCAATATCATTTGTCTTCTGTGTGAACTGAAGTTGTGTTTCTTAAATGTCCCACGCTGTACATTATTATTGTTAATCATGATATTCTTAAAAACACTAATTATTTACCCGGATTCCTGTTACTTTTCTCTGATTTCCAGTCTGTATAAGAACAATCTCACAGAATCTTGTGCCGAGGACCTCGCCTCTGCTCTCGATACAAACCGGTCACTGATAGACCTGAATCTGGGTGATAATAAACTGGGTGATTCAGGAGTGAAACTACTGTCTATGGCTCTGAGGAATCCAGACTGTAAAATACAGAAACTGCAGTAAGTATCAGACTGTGTGAGATTGTGTTTTTATAATACCTGAATATTCAACAATATATTTTGAGTACGAGTATTAGCATAAAAAATGCTCTCCATTACTAATGGTGTCAGTTATTTATAAGGAAAATTGCACTTACTCTCGCTGATCCTTAGGCAATAGGAGGCAATGCCAACAAATCTTTGTTTCGAGGGTGTGGGGGAACACTATGATGGTGTACCTTTGGAGGTCCCCTCCTCCTCCTCAGGAGGACATGACTCTCGCCTGGACACAGCAGCTCATAATTTGCAGTAAAGAGAAAAGTAAGTAGATGACAGTAAATGGAGGACAGGCCACGAGGAAATGGTGGTGGAATCGCTCAGTTAATAACAGATGACATTAGTACAGTAATGATAGGTGATATTAGTTCAAATGACCAAGAAAGATATAGAATCAGTTTGGGTAGAGATAGGAATTAGCAAAGCTAAGAGATCACGTGTGGAGTTGTTTATTGGTTCTAGTACTAGTCACAATTTTGGACAGAGAATACAGGGAAAAATAATGGGGGCTTGATTAAAAAGTACTGCAGTAATCACAGATATTTTAATCTTCATTTCGATTGGATGAATCAGATTGTCAAAGGTTGGATGGCCAGTGAGTTTATCAAACGTATTCAAAACAATTTTTAGTGCTTTAAACTGAAATGAAGCCAATTTAAGGCTATGAGGACAGAGTTGGCTAATGTGAAGTGGAAAAAAGGCTCCCAACACCTCACTCCCTGCCCATGGCACCTTCCCATGTGATCACAGAAGGTACAACACCTGCCCCTTTAACACCTCCCTGCTCACCATCCCAGATCCTAAACACCCCTTTTAGGTGAAGCAGCGCTTCACGTGCACCTCCTTCAATCTGGTCTATTGCATTTGCTGCTCTGTGCGGTCTACCCTACATTTGAGAGACTAACTGCAGACTAGGTGATCGCTTTGTTGAACACCTTCAGTCCATCTGCAAGCAGGACCCAGACCTTCCTGTCGTTTGTCACTTCAACGCACCATCCTGATCTCCTGTACACATGTCCGTCCTTGGCCTTTTGCAATGTTCTCGCGAACCCCAACACAAACTGGAGGAACAGCGCCTCATCGTCTGACTGGACACTTTACAGCCTTCCGTTCTGCAACTTCAGAGCATGAACTCTCCCCTCCACTTTCACCCCAATTCCATTTATTTCATTTCATTTCTTTTTCATCTCAGCCATCCATTTTTATCACTTTTCATTCTCACTTCATTTTCTCCACTTCTCAAATGTTGTTCTCTTTCTTGTCTCCAACCACCACGCCCCACCCCCCTTCAGGGCAGCTGCAACATTCCTCAGGTAGTCCCTTGACAATCTGTACCTCTGTTCAGCCACTCACACATTCTGATCACTTAATGGAAGCTTTCAGTACCTTTCTAAGCCTTCATCGCCACCATTTACATGTCCTTTGTCCAATTACAGCACCCCTCCCAACCACCCTCACAGTATAAATCTCATCTGATTTTCCTTGCTTTCAGCCCTGACAAAGGGTCATCCGGAGTCGAAACGTTGGCTGTATTCTCTCTCTCTACAGATGCTGTCAGACCTGCTGAATTTCTCCAGCATTTTGTTTTTGTTGCCAACTTTTATACTCTATGCCCGGCCAATGAAAGCAAGCATGCTGTATGCCTACTTGACCACCTTATCCACCTGTGTTGCCACTTTCTGGAATCAACAAGGCAAATTGTTTGTTGGCTTTTATTGCAAGAGGACTTAAGTACAGGAGCAAAGACGCCTTACAGATGCACAGGATCTTGGTGAGACTATAGCTGAATATTGTGTGCAGTTTTGGTCTCCTTATCCAAGAAAGGAAATATTTGCCATACAGAGAGTGCAGTGAAGGTTCACCAGACTGATTCTTGGGATGCAGGATTGTAGACTCAAGACCAGCTTCTTACTTGCTGCCATCAGACTTTTGAATGGACCTATTATATATAATAAGAATAAGAAGCAAGGAGAACTTCTGGATGTTATGTACTTGGGTTTCCAAAGGACATTCCATAAGGTGCCATGTAAATGGTTACTATACACAACTGATAAGAGGATTTTTAAAAATTATTCATTGGATGTGGTGTCTCTAGCTGCACCTGTTTAATTGAACTGAATGACTTGCTAGGTCATTTCAGAGCGCATTTTAAGAGTCCACCACATTGTGGTTCATGATGCAGATTGCTTTTCCTAAAGGACATTAGTAAACCAAGTGGGTTCTTGACTGAAATTTGACTTTTGACTCGAGATTTTCATTGAATTGAAATTTTATCATCTGCCTTGATGGGTTTCAAACCTGGGTCACCAAGGCGTTACCCGTGGTCTCGGGGTTACTGGTCCAGTGACAGACGATACCACTACGCCAGCAATTTCACTGCAAATTAAAAACATGTAGAGAGTTGAGGTAAATGGGTCATTTTCAGATTGGTAAGCTGGTACTAGTGGAGTGCTGGGACCCCAACTATTTACTATCTGTACAATGTATTGGATGAAGGAGCTAAGTGTAGAATACCTTGATTTACTGATAGCACGAAAGTAGGAAAATAAATTGTCAAAGGACCTAAGTTTTCCAAATTCCTTTGTAGATTATTTAAGTTAATGGGAAAAGGTTTGACCGATGGAGTTTAATATGCAAAAATGTGAACATGTCCACTTTGACAGGAAGAATAGAAAAACAATATATTATTTGAATGGAGAGAGACTGCAGACTCTCTGGTGTAAAGTAATCTGGGTGTCCTGGTAAGCCAAATCACTAAAAGTTGATATGCATGCAACAAGTGATTGGAAGCACAATGGTACGTTAGCATTGCTACAGCTTAACTAGTTAATGAGTCTGTCTAGCAAACAGAAGCTCCTGAGTTCGCATTTACCCCCAACTCCCATTCAAGACTTTAAAATGTGTAGTGTTTCCAACAAAACATGTTTTCCTTTACTGTGGGGAAAAAACAGCAAGAGGAGTGTTCCAACCATGGCTAATGAAAGACATCACGGATTATATTAGATTAAAGGAAGATGTGTTAAAATGATAGACCTGTGAATTCTGCAAAGGAGGATCAAGAGAAAGTTCAAGAAAGAAATAAAATTAGAGAAAACAAGAAAATATGAGAACTCAAAGCTTCTATATCTATGTAAAAACAAAAGATTAGCACAAACAAATGTGGGATCATTACAAGTGAAGTCAGGAAAATTTATAAAAGGGAATAATGAAATAGCAAAGAAATTAAACAAATACTTTGTGTCTGCCTTGACCGAGGTAAATACTAAGCACCTCACAGAAATATTGGAGATTCAAGGGATTGGTGTAAATGAGGAAAGGCTAGATAGTAATAGTAGTAAAAAAATAGTACTCGGGAAATTAATGGGACTTGAGAATAGATAAATCCCCTGGACCTGATTATTTTTATCCTAGAGCATTGAAAAACAAGTCTGCAGCAATAGTAGATGTATTGGTCATCTTTCAACTTCTATGAGAGGCATGGACAGAGTGGATAGTCAGAAGCTTTTTCCCAGGGTGGAAGAGTCAATTGCTAGGGGGCACAGGTTTAAGGTGCGAGGGACAAGGTTTAAAGGAGATGCACGAAGCAGATTTTTTACACAGAGAGTAGTGGGTCCCTGGGGAGGTAGTGGAAGTGGATACGATAGTGACTTTTAAGGGGTGTCTTGACAAATACATGAATAGGATGGGAATAGAGGGATTTGGTCCCCTCTGGAATAGCTCCTGCAGATTAGAAGGTGACAAATGTAACCCCACTATTTAGGAAAGGAGGGAGAAAGAAAACGGGGATCTGCAAACCTGTTAATCTGACTTTAGTGGTACAGAAAATCCTGTAATCTATAATCAAGAACATGTGAACAAAACACTGAGAAAATAATGGTTAGATCCGAAGGGGTCAACATGGATTCATGACAGGGAAATCATGTTGAGGAAACCTGTTGAATGTTTTTGAGGATGTAACTAGCAGAATAGATGAGGGGGGAAGTGGTGAATGTGGTATTTTTAAATTTTCATTAACCATTTGATAAGGTCACAAGTGATAGTTTATTAAAGAAAATTGAAGCACATGGGATTGGATGAATATGATGGCATGAATTGAGAACTGGTTAACGGACAGAAAACAGTCAGAATAAATGGGTTATTTTTGGATTGCCAGTCTCTGACTAGTGGAGTACGGTAGGGATGAGTGTTTAGGTCCTAACTATTCACAATCTATATCAAAAATTTGGATGCGGGGATCAAATGTAATATTTCCAAATTTGCAGATGACAGAAACCTAGGTGGAAGTGAGAGTTGTGAGGAAGATGCAAAGATTTTTCAGGGGGAGTTGGAGAGGTGAAGGCCAAACGTTGCAGGTGGACCACAATGTGGAAAAATGTGAGGTTATCCAATTTTGTAGTAAAAACAGAAATTGTGAGAGATTGGGAAGCATTGAACTTCAAAGTTACTTTGATGTCCTTGTTCACGAGACGCAAAAAGCTAACATGCAAGCACTTAAGGTAAATGGTACGTTGGCCTTTATTAAAAGAGGATTTGAGTTCAGAAGCCAAGATGCCTGACTGCAATTAAATACAGCATTGGTGAGACCACACCTGGAGTATTGTGTGTAGTTTTGGTCTCCAGTCCAAAGGAAAGATCTACTTGCCATCGAAGGAGTGTAACAAAAATTTACTAAATTAATTCCTGGGACAGATTAATTGTCCCACGAGGAAAAATTAAATAAACTGGGCCATTATTATCAGGTGTTTAGAATAATGATAGGTGATCTCATTCAAACACACGAAATTCTTAGAGAGCTCAACAGGCCAGATGCAGGGAAGGTTGTTTCCCTGGCTCGAGGGTCTAAATCCTGGGACACAGTCCCAGACTAAGGGTCAGTTATTTAGGACAGAAATAAGGAGTATTTCTTTTCATTAGAAAGCTGGTGAATCTTTGGAATTCCCCAGAGAGCAGTGGAGGAGCCGTCATTGAGTTTGTACAAGACCAGTTGATAGATTTCTCCATATTAAAAACATCACGGGATGCGGGGATAACGCAGGAAGTGGTGTTCAAGTAGAAGATTAGCCACAATTTCATTGATTTGCAGAGCAGCTCGAGGGCTAAATGACTGACTCCTGCTCCTATTTCTGAACATTCTTATTGCAAGGGGAATGGAATGTAAAAATATGGGGGTTTTATTACAATTTTATAACAACCTCAGTTAGACCGCATCTGGGGGGGATTATTATAGTTCTGGGCTCCTTACTTAAGTCACAAGTAGGTTTACATTAACACTGCAATGAAGTTACTGTAAAAATTCCCTAGTCGCCACACTCCAGCACTTGTTCGGGGACACTGAGGGAGAGTTTAGATTGGCCAACTCACCTAACCAGCACGTTTTTCAGACTATGGGAGGAAACTGGAGCACCCGGATGAAACCCGCACAGACATGGGGAGAACGTGCAGATTTCGTACAGACAGTGACCCAAGCCGGGAATCGAACCCGGGTCCCTGGCGCTGTGAGGCAGCAGTGCTAACCACCGTGCCGCCCTGTCCCCTAAGAAAAGATATAATTGCATTAAAACTAGTTGAGAGAAGATTTATTCGACTGATTCCTGGAATGGCCACTCTCTCAGCTCCATCTCACCAGCAATGATTGTCCATTCTGCCCCCAGGCCTTCCTGATCCAGCACTTCATCCTCCATTGGGGTAAGGATGACAAGATCTGGACGTCTCCACTTTTCGTCACGCATTCCCTGATGCTGTTTGCTCACTTTCCAAACACACACATTTCAATTGTTACTCACCCATCAAACACATGCTCTAGTCCAGGGTTGTCCAATGTGTGGGCCAAGGGTCACGCAAAAATGTGACCCTCAAAGCCCCTGAAGAATCTGCATGGAGCTGCTCCTCCAATTACATGCTGTTCGTTTCCCATGTTTGCTGCTGATAGGTTTTTGAGTCAATCTGCAGCAAATGTGGGAAAGAAGCAATTTGCGATTTATGAGGATTAAATTATAATACTCTATTTAATACTCTATTTCTGCTCATC
This sequence comes from Mustelus asterias, assembly GCF_964213995.1. Taxonomy (NCBI): domain Eukaryota; kingdom Metazoa; phylum Chordata; class Chondrichthyes; order Carcharhiniformes; family Triakidae; genus Mustelus; species Mustelus asterias. Next base: position 147,984,075 of record NC_135805.1, read on the forward strand.
AACTTGCTTCTTTTCTTATCTTAGTTTTGTTTTTGATTGAAATTCATGCTGTGTCAAACTTTATCATTCTGAAATTTGCTCATCAGCCCCTTGAGAAAAATATTGGAAAGTGCCCCCCTCCTTCGCACATGAAAAGGTTGGTCAAACCTGTGCCAGCTTATGCTGGTATCAGCCTAACTGACATGTCTCTGACAGTCAATGCTGCTGCCTTTGCATTGCCAGTGTCTGGGTAGAGATGTTCTTTCCACAATTTCACTTTCATCCTTTTTCACATGTCAGGCTGTGTTGCATGAACAAAGAACAATACAGCACAGGAACAGGCCCATCGGCCCTCCAAGCCTGCGCCGCTCATGTGCCCACTAGACCATTCCTTTGTATCCCTCTATTCCCAGTCTGTTCATGTGGTTATCTAGATAAGTCTTAAACGATCCCTGCGTGTCCGCCTCAATCACCTTGCTTGGCAGTGCATTCCAGGTCCCCACCACCCTGTGTAAAATACGTCCCCCTAACATCTGTGTTGAACCTTGCCCCCCTCACCTTGAACCCGTGACCCCTTGTGTTCGTCACCTCTGACCTGGGAAAATGCTTCCCACTGTTCACTCTATCTGTACCCTTCATAATTTTATACACCTCTATTAGGTCGCCCCTCATCCTCCGTCTTTCCAGGGAGAACAACCCCAGTTTACCCAATCTCTCCTCATAGCTAAGACCCTCCATACCAGGCAACATCCTGGTAAACCTTCTCTGTACTCTCTCCAAAGCCTCCACGTCCTTCTGGTAGTGTGGCGACCAGAACTGGACACAGTATTCCAAATGTGGCCGTACCATCGTTCTATACAGCTGCAACATCATATGCAAACTTTTATATTCTATGCCCCGTCCAATAAAGGCAAGCATGCCATATGCCTTCTTCACCACCCTCTCCACCTGTGCTGTCACCTTTAAGGATCTGTGGACTTGTACACCCAGGTTCCTCTGTGTGTCTATACTTCTGATGGTTCTGCCATTTATTGTATAGCTCCCCCTTACATTAGATCTACCGACATGCATCACTTCGCATTTATCTGGATTAAATTCCATCTGCCATTTCTCCGCCTAATGTTCCAGCCTATTTATATCCTGCTGTATTCTCTGACAATGTTCATCACTATCCGCAACTCCACCGATCTTCGTGTCATCCGCAAACTTACTGATCACACCAGTTACATCTTCCTCCAAATCACTTATATATATCACAAACAGCAGAGGTCCCAGTACAGAGCCCCCAGTACAGAGCCCTGCGGAACACTAGTCACAGACCTCCAACCGGAAAAAGACCCCTCCACTGTTACCCTCTGTCTTCTATGGCTAAGCCGGTTCTCCACCTATCGAGCAAGCTCACCTTTTATCCCTTGAGATTTAACCTTTTGCACCAGCCTTCCATGAGGGACCTTGTCAAACGCTTTACTAAAATCCATATAGACGACATCCACGGCCCTTCCCTCGTCAATCGTTTTTGTCACCTCCTCAAAAAACTCAACCAAATTTGTGAGGCATGACCTCCCTCATACAAAACCATGCTGTCTATCGCTGATGAGATTATTCAGTTCTAAATGCGCATATATCCTATCTCTAAGAATCTTCTCCAACAACTTCCCTACCACGGACGTCAAGCTCACCGGCCTATAATTACCCGGGTTATCCTTGCTACCCTTCTTAAATAACGGGACCACATTTGCTATCCTCCAATCCTCTGGGACCTCACCTGTGTCCAGTGAAGAGACAAAGATTTCTGTTAGAGGCCCAGCAATTGCATCCCTCGCCTCCCTGAGAAGTCTAGGATGGATGCCATCTGGCCCTGGATTTGTTAGAACGCATCAAGACATTACTCCTTCTTCCACACTGCAACCACCTGTCTCACACCTGCTCATCTCCTCCGCAATCTCCATTCTGTCTTGATTGGATCAATGGAATAATCTTCTTTTTGTTGTACACCATCTCAGAATTTATTGAAAACACATACATAACCAGGTGACCTGTAAAAACAATGTCTAACCCTGTGATACCCAAAGGTGTGATTTGTGCTCATACCTGAGACATGGTAACACTGCTGGCCTGGATTGACTCCTCCATCCTTTGTGGATGAATACACAGAGCCTTTGTAAACTCCACCAGATGTTCATACACCTTACGTTGCAGCTCCAGTATCTGCCACATTGTTAAAGTCTCCGATGGTGCGTCATCTTCCTGAAGCTAGCAATGCTCTGTCCTCTCGAGAGAGTGAACTCGGCTATCACTGCCTCCATCAGCAGCTCAGGTTTGTCTGTGCTGTCCTGTGCTTGCCAGATTGTGACCCCTTTGCTAATCGTGTGAGACAGTATCTGCTGCGGTGGAGGTTACAGGGAATAATATGACAGTGCACCCTCTGAGGACCCCCTGCTCCTCTGCTGAGGTGGACGACTGTCCCTCATTCAAAGCAGCCCTTGATTTGAGAGAGTGAAGAATGTTTGAGGGTAATGCACATTCCAACATGTCCTTCAGACTGCCCGAATCTGGAGCTCCATGTGACCAATGATGAACACCCAAGTGCCAGGTTTTGGACTTGCCAAAGTCTCTCCTGTGCCCATTCTCTCACTTAGTCTCGCTCTGATCCCGAACCCATCTCAGCATGAGCGATTGTCCACCTCGCCGCCAAGTCTCCCAGCTCCAGCACTTCATCTTCAATTGCATAAGAATGGCTCGATCTGGACACTGCCACTCCTCGCTTATTCCCTGACATTGTGTGCTCTCTTCTACAAGCACATAAATTTCCATTGTTACTCACCCTCTGGTTCGGCCAGCCTGACTGACCATCAGGATGTCTCCTGTTTGTGGTCCCTCAGTCTCAGCAGTGCAGGAGTTGTCTCTGACTGACAGGAACCCTTCACAGAGAGGCTGAAGTGTTTCTGACAGTCAATGCTGCTATCTGGGCATTGCTAATGTCTGGCTGGGGATGACGTTTCTACAATTTCACTTTGATGCTTATTCACATAGATGTATGTGTGTGTGTGCGTGCGTTGATTCCTGTTTTCTTTCTCTTTCTGATTCCCCAGGCTGGACGATGACGCTCTCACAGATTCTTGTGCTGAGGATCTCTCCACTGCTCTCAATACAAACCGATCACTGATGGACCTGGACCTGGGTAACAATAAACTGGGCGATTCAGGAGTGAAACTACTGTCTACGGCTCTGATGAATCCAGACTGTAAAATACAGAAACTGAGGTAAATACCAGTCTGTGTAAGATTGTGTCTGGATATCTTCCAATATACTGTGGGCACTGTTATGAGAATAATGAATAAACACTGTCCATTGTTCCATGCTAAATTGTCCCTTAGTGTTGGGGGATTCACATGGTAAATACGTGGGGTTACAGGGATAGGGCCTGGGTGGGATTGTTGTCGGTGCAGGCTTGATGGGCCGAATGGCCTCCTTCTGCACTGTAGGGATTCTATGATTATTATCAGTGTCCGGGATAGAGCTGTAACTTGTGTGGGGTGACAAGCAGAGTCAGATTGTCACTCCACTCGAAGCTATCTATCCTCAAATGCAAACCCCCCCCCCCCCCCCGACTTGGGCCAGGCAAGAAAGTGGGGTTAAGAAGGCATATGGGATACTTGCCTTTATTAGCCGAGACAGAGAATATCAGAGCAGAGCGATTACGATGGAGCTGCAGCTCCAGCTAGAGTACTGTGTGCAGTTCTGGAAGAATGTGAATACGCTAGAAAGATTGCAGAGGAGATTCATCAGGATGTTGCCTGGGTTGGAGTGTTTCGGCTATGAAGAGAGGCTGGTTAGGCTGGGGTTGTTTTCGCTAGAGCAGGAAAGGTTAAAGAGGGACATGATTGAGATGTACAAAATTATGAGGGACATACATAGAGAAAATAGGAAGAAACATTTCCCCTTAGTAAAGGGGTCAGTAACCAGGGGGCGTAGATTTAAGGTCAAGGGCAGGAGATTTGGAGGGGATTTGAGGAGAAACTTTTTCACCCAGAGGGTGGTGGGAATCTGGAACTCACTGAAAGGATAGTAGAGGCAGGAACTCGAAACATTTAAGAAGCATTTAGATGACACTTGAAACGCCAGAGCATACAAGGACACGGACCAAGTGCTGGAAAATGGATTACAATAGATACGTTTTTGCTGGCCGACACAGGCATGATGGGTCAAAGTGTCTCTTCCTGTGCTGCAAAACCCTATGTCGTCCCAGGGAATGGACGTTATGGACCAAAAACTGCATTTTCACTGACTCCTGTGTTTTCTCTCTCTGATCCCAAGGCAATGGGATGTCATTCCACGGATTTTTATGCTGGGAGAAGTAACGTGATGGTGCACCCTCTGAGGACCCCTTCACCTCCTCGCATGGGTACAGCTGTCACCCATTCACACAGCACTTGATTTGTGAGAGAGAGAGAGGGAAATGTACATTCCAACATGTCATTCAGACTGCTCCATGTGTCCAGTGATTGATGGACACACGAGCTCTGTTTTGTGCTCACCAGAGGGTCTCCTGTGCCCATCCATTTAACCACTCACTCTCAGCTCCACAACTTATTTCACCACCAGCGATTTCCTGCCTGACCTCTAGATCACCCAGCTCCAGCGTTTCATCTTCTATCGGCAGAAGGACGGCAAGATCTGGACGCTGCCACCGTGTTTAGTTCATTCCCTGACTATGTGCGCACTCTTCTGCAAGCACAAATTTACATTCTTACTCACCCATCAAAGAACCACACTGGCCTAGGCTGGTGTCAGTCTGACTGTCCATCATGCCTTCACAGGGATATCTCCTGCATGTGAACACTGCATCTTGGCAGCATAGGAATCACCTCTGACTGATTGAGACTCTCCACGAAGAGGCAGACATGGCTCTGACAGTCAGAAGGTGTCTGCATTGCCAGTGTCTGGTTGAGAATGGCCTTTTTATCAATTTCACCTTCATTCCCATTTGACCCCGTATGCCTCACATTGACTGATATAAACTGCATCACTCACCTTGTCAGGACACATCAGGTTTGAGTGTAGCCGAAGGTGACTTGTTGTGGTTTCAACGATGAATGATTTATTATCGGTATGTTATATATACAAGATAAGGTTTTGACAACTACTGTACACCTCTACTATCTTCTCGTCCCTCGCCTCTACTCTCTTCTCTCTCAGCCTCTGCATAGGATCCAGCCTGATCACGTGATCCTCCAAAGGATCCCCCACCCTTAAAGGGGACTGCAATCGTGTGCCTCACGTCTGTTCAGACCTTTGGCAATCTCCATCCAGACTTGTTTGGATTGATGGGCAGATCTCCTCCTCCAGTCCTTTGGAAACAGGAACTCGTCCTGAACCTGAGCAGCCTAAGGGAGCACATCCATGGAGGTGGCATTGAATTGAAAGTTTAATCAGCCTCTTGCCATTTCAGTCCTTTGTTCAGTAACCAGGGCTCCCTTACTAGTCCCTCCAGAGCTGCTTTGAAAGTGCTGCTGGCTGCTGTTAAATATGGTGCCAACATTGCATAAACTGGGGCTTCCCCTGCAGCGAGTGGCTAAGGTCTGGAATGCACTGTCCACAAGTGTGGTGGACACTCTTCAATTGCAGCTTTCCAAAGGGAATTGGACTGTTATCTGAAAAGGAAAATTGTGCAGAGTTATGGGGAAAAGGTGGGGGAATGACACATTGGAATGTGGAATTGCTCATTCGGAGAGTCAGTGCAGATACCTTGGACTAAACGGCCTCCTTCTGCTCTATGGTTCTGCCTGAGTATACCGTTTCCCCTCGCCTGTCCGATTTTAATATGCCGGTTCTGGCAATAGTATGGAGTTGATTAGTTCCCTTGGTTCGGTGTCTGGAATATGATATAGAATGATGCTACTGTCGCGGGTTTGATCCCCCTCCCGGCTATGGGAGTTCATAGAGTTACTGTCCACTGTCCATGTTGACAAAGTTGCGTTCCTCAAGCTACATATAACAAATTGTGTCTCTGTATGGGAATGGGATACCAATGCTCCTTTGTGGGCTATGGCTAAATTACCAAATCCTATTTCACTGCAACATCACCAGCTTCCAGTCGAAATATCAGTACATTTCCAGCCATTACCTTCATAATATTGTTCCCGTGCACAAGGAGGCTGTTTGACCCATTGTGTCTGCACCAGCTCTCCAAATGAGCATTATGACTTAGAGCCACTCTCCTGCCTTTTCCTCATATCCTTGCACACTGTTTATATTCAAATATTCATCTAATACCCTCTTGAACCTGCCTCCCCCACACATCCAGGCCGTGCATTCCATACCCAACTGATGGCAGCGTGAAAAATTATTTTCTCACATCATCAACCTCACCACAAACTCTGTTCCTGAGCCGCTGACCGTCCCGTGTCCCTCCCTCGTGAGTCAGGGTAAGGACATGGGGATCCTGTGCTTTTCTTTTTCACCATCATCCTTACTGTCATTTAATCACTCCGGCACTTCCCTTTTGTCCTCTCCTTGTCACCCACCCAACCCCATTTCCCTGTCACTGAAAACAATTTAGTTTACTGCTATTTCACAGTTCTAATAAAGGCTAATTAAACTTAAACTAACTGTTCCTCTCTTCACAGATACTACCTAACCACCTAAGAGTTCCCAGCATATTTTATTTATGTTTACAGCATCAATAGTATTTTGCCTTCTGTATTAAGTCAAGTTGTGTTTCTTAAATGCCCCACCTTATATTATTGTAAATAATGGTATTCTTAACTTCACTTGGTATTTACCCAGATTCCTGTTATGTTTCTCTGTCTGATTTCCAGGCTGAATGGTAACGCTCTCACAGATTCTTGTGCCAAGGACCTTGCCTCTGTTCTCAGTACAAATCGGTCGCTGATAGATCTGAATCTGGGCTGTAATTTGTTGGGATATTCAGGGGTGAAACTACTTTCTGTGCCTCTGAGTAATCCAGAGTGTAAAATACAGAAACTGCAGTAAGTACCAGACTGAGAGAGATTGTGTTTTTAATAACTGAATATTTAACAATATATTCACGGCTAATGGTGCCAGTTATTAATAAAGAAAACTGCATTTACTCTTAACTCCTGTTGTTTCTCTCCCTGATCCTTAGGCAATAGGAGGCCTGTACCACAAATTTTTGTGTCAAGTGTGTGGGGGAACAATGTGATGGTGCTCCCTCAGAGGTCCTCTCCTCCTCCCCAGAGGGGCATGACTCACCCCTGGACACAGCAGCTCATAATTTGCAATAAGTAGAAAAGTAAATAGATGACATTAACTGGAGGACAGGCCGCTAGCAAATTGTGGTGGAGTCACTCTGTTAATAAAAGATGGCAGTACATTCACGAACAGGATTCGCGAGAATCCCAAGATATTTTCTAAATCTATTAAAGGGAAGAGGTTAACCAGGGAAAGAGTAGGGACCAAGAGGGCAATCTGTGTGTGAAGCCGCAGGATATTGGAAGGGTGTTAAATGAGTACGTCTATAATTACATAGAACCATAGAATCCCTACAGTGCAGAAGGAGGCCATTCGACCCATCGAGTCTGCACCGACCACAATCCCACCCAGGCCCTATCCCTGTAACCCCATATTTATCCTGATAATCTCCTGATACTAGGGTAATTTAGCATGGCCAATCAACCTAACCCGCACATCTTTGGACTGAGAAGAAACTGGAGTTCTTGGAGGAAACCCATGCAGACACAGGGAGAACGTGCAAACTCTGCACAGACAGTGACTCGAGGCCGGAATTGAACCCAGGTCCCTGGCGCTATGAGGAAGCAGTGTTAACCACTGTGCCGCCCCAAAAACAACAATCTTCGGTCTTCACTCAAGAAAAGGAGAATATAGGTATGGAATTCAGGAAGAGGATTGTGAGGAACTTGGACAGTTTGACATAGAAAATGGGGACATATTGGAGGCGGACGGGCTTAAAAATGGACAAGGCCCCTGGCCCGGATGAATTGCATCCCAGGCTGCTGTGGGAGGTGAGGCAGGAAATTACAGGGGCTCTGACACATTTTTAATTTCTATCTGGCCCCAGGGGAAGTGCCAGAGGACTGGAGGGCAGCTAATGTGGTTCCTCTTTTCAAGGAAAGTAGTGGTGATGAGCCAGGAAATTACAGACTGGTGAATCTCGCATCAGTGATAGGGAAACTATTGGAGAAAATTCTGATGGAGAGAATTAATATCCGCTTCAAAAGGCATGGGTTAATTAGGGAGATCAGCATGGCTTTGTCAGAGAGAGGTCATGCCGAACAAATTCGTTAGAATTTTTCAAAAATGTGATCAAGTGTGCAGATGAGGGAAGTACAGTTGATGTAGTTTATATGGATTTTAGCAAAGCTTTTGACAAGTCCCACATGGGAAATTGATTGAGAAGGTTAAAAGCACATTGAATTCAAGAAGACTTGAGGAGATGGATCAGACCTTGCCGACTATGGCAAGGTCTGCAAGACATAAGAGGCTACAAGATGAAGGCATGTAAAATTGCCAGCTCCAACGCACCCCTCCCTGATGAGCTCAATGCATTCTACGCCCGTTATGAGCAAGAGGTCAGTGAGAGCATGCCCTCCACCCTGGAAGCCCTGGATGAACCTGTATCTGGGGTCACTATTGCAGATGTCAGAGCAGCTTCCTTGAAGGTCAACTCACGGAAAGTGACTGCCTGGATGGGGTACCTGGACGTGCACTCAGACCCTGCGCAGATCAGCTGGCGGGGGTATTCACAGACATCTTCAACCTCTCTTTACAACAATCTGAGGTCCCTATCTGCTTCAAGAAGATGACCATCATCCCAGCACCTAAGGAAAAACCAAGCAGCGTGCCTCAATGACTATCGGCTGGTGTCTCTGACATCCATTATTACGAAGTGCTTCGAAAGATTAGTCATGGCACGAATCAACTCCAGCCTCCCAGACTACCTGGATCCACTACAGTTTTCCTACCGCCACAAGCAGAAGCCATTTCCCTGGCCCTGCATTCAACCCTGGAAAACCTAGATAACAAGGACACCTATGTCCGACTCCTATTTATTGACTACAGCTCAGCCTTCAACACCATTATTCCCACAAAACTCATCTCCAAACTCCGTGGCCTGGGCCTCGGCACCTCCCTCTGCGAGTGGATCCTGAACTTCCTAACTCACAGACCACAATTAGTAAGGATAGGCAACAACACCTCCTCCACGATCATCCTCAACACCGGTGCCCCACAAGGCTGTGTTCTCAGCCCCTTCCTCTACTCCTTATACATCTATGACTGTGTGGCCAAATTCCCCTCCAAATCGATTTTCAAGTTTGTTTATGACACCACCGTAGTGGGTTGGATCTCAAACAATGACAAGACAGAGTACAGGAATGAGATGGAGAATCTGGTGAACTGGTGTGGCAACAATAATCTCTCCCTCAACGTCAACAAAACAAAGGAGATTGTCATCAACTTCAGGAAGCGTAAAGGAGAACATGTCCCTGTCTACATCAACGGGGACAAAGTAGAAAGGGTTGAGAGCTTCAAGTTTTTAGGTGAGCAGGTCATCAACAACCTGTCCTGGTCCCCCCCATGCCGACACTATAGTTAAGAAAGCCCACCAATGCCTCTACTTTCTCAGCAGACTAAGGAAATTTGGCATGTCACCAACTTTTACAGATGCGCCATAGAAAGCATTCTTTCTGGTTGTATCACAGCTTGGTATGGCTCCTACTGTGCCCAAGACCGCAAGGAACTACAAAGGGTCGTGAATATAGCCCAATCTATCATGCAAACCAGCTTCCCATCCATTGACTCTGTCTACACTTCCTGCTGCCTCAGTAAAGCAGCCAGCATAATTAACGACCCCACGCAAGCCGGACATTCTCTCTCTTCCACCTTCTTCCTTCGGGAAAAAGATACAAAAGTCTGAATCACGTACCAACTGACTCAAAAACAACTTCTTCCCTGCTACTGTCAGACCTTTGAATGGACTTGCCTTGCATTAAGTTGATCTTTCTCTACATCCTAGCTATGACTGTAACACTACATTCTGCGCTCTCTCGTTTCCTTCTCTATGAATGGTATGCTTTGTATAGCGCGCAAGAAAAAATACTTTTCACTATGTCAATACATGGGACAATAATAAATCAAATCAAGAAACTGACTTAGTAATATGACAGAAAGTGTGGTGGTAGAAGGATGTTAAAGTGACTTGATGCTGCTATCACGGCACAGTAGAGATGGGCGGCACGGTAGCACAGTGGTTAGCACTGCTGCTTCACAGCTCCAGGGACCTGGGTTCGATTCCCGGCTTGGGTCACTGTCTGTGTGGAGTTTGCACATTCTCCTCGTGTCTGCGTGGGTTTCCTCCCACAGTCCAAAGATGTGCGGGTTAGGTTGATTGGCCATGCTAAAATTGCCCTTAGTGTCCTGGGATGCGTAGGTTAGAGGGATTAGTGGGTAAATGTGTAGGGATATGGGGGTAGGGCCTGGGTGGGATTGTGGTTGGTGCAGACTCGATGGGCCGAATGGCCTCTTTCTGTGCTGTAGGGATTCTAAGATCAAACGGTGTACCACAAGGATCGATACTGGGACCCTTTTGTTTGTTATGTACATAAATGATATCGATGAAAATGTGGGGGGAATGATACACAAGTTTGCAAATGACTCCAAGATTGTTAGGGTGGTTAATACTGAAGAAGGTGGTTGTAGGCTACAGGAAGATATAGCTGGGCTGGTTAGATGGGCAGAGCAGTGGCAGATGGTATCTAACCCTGATCAATGCACTTTGGAAGAAGAAACAAGGTGAGGGAGTATTTAATGAATGACAGAACACTGGCAAACTCAGAGGCACAGAGGGATCTTGGGTTCATTATTCACAGAATAAGTTGGCAGAGCATGTGAAAAAGATAGTTAAGAAGGCATATGGGACACTTGCTTTCATAAGTCGTGGTATAGAATATAAGAGCAAGGAGGTAATGTTGGAGTTATATAGAGCATTGGTTAGGCCACAGCTGGAGGTGCAGTTCTGGTCACCTCCCTGTCGGAAAAAAGTGATGGCACTAGAAGGGATACAGAGGAGGTTCACCAGGATTTGAGCGATAAGGAGAGACCAGTTGGGCTTGGATTGTTTTCTTTAGAGCGGAGAAAGCTAAGGGGGGACATGATTGAGGTGTATAGATTGAGGGGTATGGACAGGGTGAATAGGAAGCAGCTGTTCCCCTTGGTTGAGGGGTTAGTCACAAGGGGGCATCGTTTTAGAGTAAGGGGCAGGAAATTCAAAGGGGATTTGAGAAAAAGCTTTTTCACTCAGGGTGGTGGGAATCTGGAACGCACTACCTGGGAAGGTAGTTGAGGCCAGAAACCTTACAACCTTAAAAAAAAATAATTGGCTGAGCGCTTGAAATGTCACAACATTCAAGGATATGGGACAAGTGCTGGAAAATGAGATTAGCGCGACTCTAGTGGTAGATAGGGTCAGTGCAGACTCAATGAGCCAAAGGGCCTTTTCTGCACTCAAGTGAAATGAGAGAAAAAAGGCTTAAAGTTTAATGCAGTAGAGAAACAATGGAAAACATTTAAGAGACATTTCATAAGCCTGAACACAGATATATTTCAGTGAGAAAAAGTATTCAATGAGAAAGATGCACCATTTGTGGCTGACAAAGTAAGTCAAGAATAGTATCAAAGAACAGTACAGCACAGGAACAGGCCCTTCGGCCCACCTAGCCTGCATGATACTTGATGCCTTTCTAACTTAAAGCCCTTTTGCGTCTATGCAGTCCATATCCGTCTATTCCCTGCCTGTTCATGCCTCTCTAAAGATGTCTCTTAAACATTGCTATTGTACCGCTTCTACCACCTCCTCTGGCAGTGCATTCCATGCACTTATCACCCTGTCAAATTGTAAGAAAAATAATAAAATAATGCAGAGAAAGCAACAAAGACTGACAAAAAGGAGGGTGAAATATAAAAACTTAGAGATGTTCTCCAAATATATCAGAAAAGAATTACTAAAGTGAGAGTTGGCCATTTCAATGGTGAGACTGGGAAATTAATACAGCAAGCAGTTAGGAAGGTAACCAGTATTTTGGCAAAGCAAGCAGTTCGGAAGGCAAACTGTTGGTCTTTATTATAAGAGGACTTGAGTAAAGGAACTAGGATGTCTTATTGCAGCTTAGTGAGCCGACAGCTGCAGTATTGTGTGCAGTTTTGGTCTAAGGAAGGACATACTTGACAGCTTCGGTCGAAAAATTGGTAAATTCCCAGCCATTATCTTCACAGGATTGTTTTGGTGCACAAAGAGGCAATTTGGCCCATTGTATCTGCACTGACTCTCCAAACAAGCATTATAACTTTGAGCCATTCTCCTGCTTTTTCCACGTATCCTCTATTCAAATACTCATCTGATACACTCTGTAATACCTTGATTCAGCCTGCCTCCCCCACACTTCCTGGCTGTGCATTCATCTTCAGCCCCACCACAAACGCCATTCCTGAGCCACTGACCATCCAATGTCCCTCACTAGTGACTCAAGGTAAGGACATGGGGATCCTGTACTTTTTCACCATCATCCTTTGTCATTTAATCACTCCGGCACTTCCATTTTGTTCTTTCCTTGTCACCTGCCCATCCCCATCTCCCTGTCACTTAAAACAATTTAATTTGCTGCTATTTCCAAGTTTTAACAAAGACTAATTAAACTAAAACTAACTCTGTTTCTCTCTTCACCGATAGGCCTGACCTGCTGAGACTTCACAGCATATTTTATTTATATTTCAGACTTACAGCATCAATAGTATTTACCTATTGTGAAAACTGAAGTTGTGTTTCTTGAATGCCCCACTCTGTACATTATTATTAATAATATTCTTAAAAGCACTAGGTAATCACCCGGATTCCTGTTGTTTTTCTCTCTGATTTCCAGTCTATATAGTAACAGTCTCACGGAATCTTGTGCCGAGGACCTCGCCTCTGCTCTCAATACAAACCGGTCACTGATAGATCTGGATCTGGGTAATAACAAACTGGGATATTCAGGAGTGAAACAACTGTCTGTGGCTCTGAGGAATCCAGGCTGTGAAATACAGAAACTGCAGTAAGTACCAGACTGAGAGATTGTGTTTACTATAACTGAATATTCAACAATATATTTTGAGCACTGGTATTAGTATTAAAAAAAACTCCATTTACTATTGGTGTCAGTTATTAATAAGGAGAACTACATTTGTTCTGACTTCTGTTGTTTCTCTTTCTGATCTCTAGGCAATAGGAGGCCATGACCACAATCTTTGTGTTGAGTGTACAGGGGAATAATGTGATGGTGCATCCTCCAAGGTCCTCATCTCCTCCTCGGGTGCACGGCTCTCCCCTGGACACAGCAGCTCATAATTAGCAATAACTGGGCAAATGAATAGTTGACAGGGACACAGACTGCTATGGAATGACAGTGGAGACACTCAGTTCATAACAGACGACACTGGTCCGGTAGTGAAAGGTGATCTTAGTTCAAACGATCAAGATAGAGAATCAGTTTAGATAAAGATAGGAGTTAGCAAAGCAAAGTGATCATGAGTGTCTTTTATCGGCTCTAGTACTAGTCACAAGTTGGGATGGACTTTATCAGAAGAAATAATGGGGACTTGTTAAAAGGTACTGCAGTAATCACGGCAATTTTAATCTTCTTATAGATTGGATGAATCAGATTGTTAAAGGTTGAATGGAAGATGAGTTCGTAGTTCACGGAATATATTCAAGATATATTCTTGGAGAAGCATGTTCTAGTGCCAAACACAAAGCGGGCTTTTTTTCTGTTGTCTTTCATGTGATGAGGGCATCGCTGGCCAGGCCAGCATTTGTTGCCCATCCCAAATTGCCCCTTGAACTCAGTCTCACTCGGTCCTTTCAGAAGGGCAGTTAAGACTCAGCCACATTGCCATGCATCTGGAGTCACATGAAGGCCATAGCAGGTAAGGATGGCAGATTTCCTTTCATAAAGGGAAGTTAGTGAACCAGATAGGTTTTACAACAATCGATGATAGTTTCATGGTCACCTTCACTGAGACTAGCTTTCAATTCCCGGTTTTATTAATTGAATTCAAATTCCATCAGTTGCTATGGTGGGATTTGACCCTGTGTGGCCAGAGCATTAACCTGGGCCTCTGGATTACTCTTCCAGTGACAATACCACTATACCACCTGGTAATGTGCCATGAAACAGAATTAATTAACAACCTCATAGTAAAGCTGCCTCTTGGCTAAAGTGATCATATTATGACAGAATTTGGCCTTCACTTGGAAGGTGAGAAGTCTGAGCCTCAGGCTATTGTCTTAAATTTAAATGATGTCTGTCAGGGATCTAGGTGTATGTGTGCATAGATCCCTGAAAGTTGGGAATCAAGTAGATAAGGTTGTTAAGAAGGCATATGGTGTCTTGGCGTTTATTGGTAGGGGGATTGAATTTAGGAGTCGTAGCGTTATGTTGCAACTGTACACAACTCTGGTGCGGCCGCACTTGGAGTACTGTGTGCAGTTCTGGTCCCCACATTACAGGAAGGATGTGGAGGCTTTGGAGAGGGTGCAGAGGAGGTTTACCAGGATGTTGCCTGGTATGGAGGGGAGATCCTATGAGGAGAGGCTGAGGGATTTGGGATTGTTTTCGCTGGAAAGGCGGCGGCTGAGAGGGGATCTTATTGAAACATATAAGATGATTAGAGGTTTAGATAGGGTGGATAGTGATAGCCTTTTTCCTCTGATGGAGAAATCCAGCACGAGGGGGCATGGCTTTAAATTGAGGGGGGGTAGTTATAGAACCGATGTCAGGGGTAGGTTCTTTACCCAGAGGGTGGTGAGGGATTGGAATGCCCTGCCAGCATCAGTTGTAAATGCGCCTAGTTTGGGGGCGTTTAAGAGATCCGTAGATAGGTTCATGGACGAAAAGAAATTGGTTTAGGTTGGAGGGTCACAGTTTTTTTTTTTAACTGGTCGGTGCAACATCGTGGGCCGAAGGGCCTGTTCTGCGCTGTAATGTTCTATGTTCTATGTTCTATGTTCTAAAAGACAATGAGAAGACAAAGACAATGAGGACAGAGTTGGCTAAAGTGAACTGGTAAATTAGATTTAAAGTTTAGGACAGTGGAAAACATTTAAGGAGACATTTCACAAGTCTGAACAATGATACATTTCAATGAGAAGAATGCACCATTCCTGGCTGACGACGAAAGTTAAGAATAGTATCAAATATCAAAAGAATACAATACTGCAGAGATTAATGGTCTGTCAATATTGAACAAATTTTGGAAATCAGCAAAGAATGATGATAAAGGAGAGTGATGTATTGAAACTGAATGAAGTTATCCAAGTATTTATCTGGAAAAGAATAGCTAAAGAGAGTGAGCCTTAAAGGGGGAGACTGGGCAATTAATACAGCACGCAGTAAGGAAGGCAAATTGTATCTTGACCTTCATTGCAAGAGGACTTGAGTACAGGAGCAAGGATGTCTTACTGAAACTGCAGTAAGAAGTCTCACAACACCAGGTTAAAGTCCAACAGGTTTATTTGGTAGCAAATACCATAAGCTTTCGGAGCAGAGCTCCTTCGTCAGATGGAGTGGATATCTGTTCTCAAACAGGGCACAGACACAGAAATCAAATTACAGAATACTGATTAGAATGCAAATCTCTACAGCCAGCCAGGTCTTAAATGTACAGACAATGTGGGTGGAGGGAGCATTCAACACAGGTTAAAGAGATGTGTATTGTCTCCAGACAGAACAGCTTGTGAAATTCTGCAAGTCCAGGAGGCAAGCTGTGGGGGTTACTGATAATGTGACATAAATCCAACATCCCGGTTTAGGCCGCCCTCATGTGTGCGGAACTTGGCTATCAGTTTCTGCTCAGCGACTCTGCGCTGTCGTGTGTCGTGAAGGCCACCTTGGAGAACGCTTACCTGAAGATCCAAGGCTGAATGCCCGTGACTGCTGAAGTGCTCCCCCACAGGAAGAGAACAGTCTTGCCTGGTGATTGTCGAGCGGTGTTCATTCATCCGTTGTCGTAGCGTCTGCATGGTTTCCCCAATTGGGGAAACAATGTGAGTGGAGAGAGCATCAAGACAGGCTAAAAAGGTGTGTATTGTCTCCAGACAAGACAGCCAGTGAAACTCTGCAGGCCATGGGGACCAAATTCGCACCTCAATATGCCAACATCTTCATGCACAGGTTCGAACAAGACTTCTTCACCGCACAGGACCTTCAACCGATGCTATACACTAGATACATCGATGACATTTTCTTCCTTTGGACTCATGGTGAACAATCACTGAAACAACTCTATGATGACATCAACAAGTTCCATCCCACCATCAGGCTCACCATAGACCATGCAGACGCTACGACAACGTAGATCACACATGACAGCGCAGAGTCGCTGAGCAGAAACTGATAGCCAAGTTCCGCACACATGAGGACGGCCTAAACCGGGATGTTGGATTTATGTCACATTATCAGTAACCCCCACAGCTTGCCTCCTGGACTTGTAGAATTTCACAAGCTGTTCTGTCTGGAGACAATACACATCTCTTTAACCTGTGTTGAATGCTCCCTCCACCCACATTGTCTGTACATTTAAGACCTGGCTGGCTGTAGAGATTTGCATTCTAATCAGTATTCTGTAATTTGATTTCTGTGTCTGTGCCCTGTTTGAGAACAGATATCCACTCCATCTGACGAAGGAGCTCTGCTCCGAAAGCTTATGGTATTTGCTACCAAATAAACCTGTTGGACTTTAACCTGGTGTTGTGAGACTTCTTACTGTGCTTACCCCAGTCCAACGCCGGCATCTCCACATCATTACTGAAACTGTACAGGGCTTTGATGAGACCATACCTGGAGTATTGGGTGCAGTTTTGGCTTCCTCATCTATGAAATGATGATATACTTACCATAGAGGGATTGCAGTGAAGGTTTACCAACCTGATTCCTGGGATGGCAGGATTGTCATCTGAGGAGAGATTGGGTCAACTGGGTCTGTATTCACAAGAATTTAGAAGAATGAGAGGGATCTCATTGAAACATATAAAATTCTGACAGGGCTGGACAGACTGGATACAGGGGTGTTGTTTCCACTGCCTGGAGGGTCTAGAACACGGGGTCTCGGTCTCAGGACACAGGGGAGGCCATTTAGGAGTGGGATCAGGAGAACATTTTTAACAGTGTTGATGAGATAGGGTAGTTGCTGAGAAGATGTTTCTCCTTGTCAGACTAGAACTAGGAGACACATTTTAAAAATGGTGTCCCCCCCGCTTAAGATTGAGATGAGGTGGAACTTATTTTAAGAGGCTCATTATTCTGTGAAATTCCCACCCCTGGAGACAAGTGGAGACTGGGTCATTGTATACATTCAAGCCTGATTTTGATTGACAAGGGAATCGAGGGTTACCGGGGACTGATAGGAAAGTGGAGTTGAGGCCACAATTAGATCAGCCATGATATTATCAAATGGTGGAACAAGCTCGAGGTGCTGAATGGCCTACAGCTTCTCTTTATTTTCTTCTTATTCCAACACATCCTTCAGACTGTTCTGTGACCAGTGATGGATACATAAGCACTATGTTTTGTACTCACCAGAGGCTCTCCTGTGTCCACTCATTAGGCCACTCACTCTCTGTGCCACAACCCATCCCACCAGCAATGGTTGTCCATTCTGCCTCCCAGGCCTTCCTGATCCAGCACTTCATCTTTCATTGGCGTAAGGATGGCAAGATCTGGACATCTCAACTCTTCTTCACTCATTCCCTGATGTTGTTTGCTCTCTTTCCAAGCACGTAAAGTTCAATTATTGCTCATCCATCAAACACATGTATTACTCAGCTATTAATTTAAACACCCGCTAAGCATTCCAGTTTAATGAGACAAACACAAACAGGAGCTGGCTCTTAATTCGTTCAACAATCTCCCTTTATTTAACACTTTAGGTGCCAACTGAAATTTTCAATAGTTGCAACTCTCAACTTTTTTACTGAACTTTAACTCTAACTGAACATGAACACTAATTATTTAACTGAAAATGGATACTACCAGGTTTTTATGAAAAACTGTCCAGGACTATTCCCAATCTGGAATCTATCCTCATGATTTTCGCTGAAGACGTTCCTTCAGAGCACACTTCTTACAATGGATCTCTTTCAAATTAATCGCTAGAGACAATGGCTGCACGTGTATTTTATCAACAAACTCTGTTACCTGCTTCCAGAAGATTCTCTGTCATCCAGGCAATTGTGTGACTGAAACCAAACGGCTTGAACAGCCATTGAAATTTCTTGTAAATGATGCCATTATGCTTAGTTTAGATTGCACTTATCCTAGATAAAGCTGATAAAATTTGATGTCATCGCGTCTAGCTCAACGTAAACAACTTCCCATATTTTGATTTGACTTCATTTTGATTTAATTTATTATTGTCACATGTATTAATAGTGAAAAGTATTCTTCTTGCGCGCTATACAGACAAAGCATACCATTCATAGAGAAGGAAACGAGAGAGTGCCGAATGTAGTGTTACAGTCATAGCTAGGGTGTAGGGAAAGATCAACTTAATGCAAGGTAGGTCCATTCAAATGTCTGATGGCAGCAGGGAAGAAGCTATTCTTGAGTCAACACAGGAAGCCGCAAATCACAGTTCCCAGACCAGGTCATTGCTCACAGCAATTTTACAGCCTGCATCTGGTTTTAATTACAAGTTGGCCACAAATCCCAGCATGCTTTACTCTCAGCCAGAGTAGCCATTTTGAATCCAATATTGCCCTTATTGTTGTTAAAATCATTGTTGTTGTCGTTCTTTCTCCATCTACACATGTACTAGCCCAGGATTGTCCAACGTGTGGACCAAGGGTCTAATATGATGCTCGAAGTGCCTCACTGAGGCTCCCAGAGCCAGTTTTCAAAATATCAGCCTCTCGGTGAAGTTTGAAAGGAAGCATCTGCATGGAGCTGCTCCTCCAATCGCTGTTTATTTCCCATGTTTGCGAGTCAATCTGCACCAAATGTGGGAGAGAAACAATTTGTGATTCATCAGGATTAAACACTAATACTCATCTTTATTTATGCTCATAAATTTGTTTCTTTTTATCTCAGTTTTGTTTTTTAATGAAATTCATGCTGTGACAAACTTTATCGCTCTGAAATTTGCTCGTTGACCATTTGAGTGAGAAAAAAATTTGAAATGCTGTTGTCTCCCCATGTGAAAAAGCTGTTCAAACCTGCTGTAGCCTAAGCTGGTACCAGCCTAACTGACATGAATCTTGACAGTCGATGTTGCTGCCTTTGCATTGCCAGTGTCTGGGTAGAGATGTTCTTTCTACAATTTGACTTTCATCCTTATTCACAGTTCAGGCTGTGCCGCACTCACCTTGTCAGAACACATCAGGACATTGAACCTTTTTCCACACTGCAACCATGTGTCTCAGTCTGTCAGCAATCTCCACCCAGACTGGTTTGGATCAATGGGATAATCTTCTCCTTCCATCCTGAGGGAACAGGACCTCCCTCTGAGGCCGAGCAGCCGGGAGGAGAACCTGGAGGGATGTATTGGGGAGAACCCTTGATCTGCTTTCAGTCATTTCAGCCCTTCATTCAGTCAGCAGAGCTCCCTCGCTGCTCCCTCCAGAGCTGCTGTGTTTGAAAGTCCTGCTGGCTGCCTTCAAAGATGGTGCCACATTGCCCTAACCGGGACTGCCCCCTGCCCAGACCGCCTGAGTGGACAGCTCCCCCCTGCCTGCCAGACATTAATTGTCTGCCTCTGACAATATCACCTTCATAACTCTACCTATCCTGCCCACACAGTCACACCACCCATTTCCAATCCCCATGTTGGCACTTCAGAGCTTCTGATAAAATCACAGCCATTGTCTTCAACCGCACCACAAACTGCATTCCCAAACCACTGACCATCCCATGTCCCTCCTAAGCCTCTTCAAGTAAGGACCTGGGGATCCTGTATTTTTGTCCTGTCCCAGTATCACTTTTGTGGGGCGGCACAGTGGTTAGCACTGCTGCCTCAGAGTGCCAGGGACCCGCAATCGATTCCCGCCTTGGATCACTGTCTGTACGTTCTCCGTGTCTGCGTGGGTTTCCTCCCACAATCTGAAAGACATGCTCTTTAGACGCATTGGCCTGAACAGACGCTGGAGTGTGGCGACTAGGAGAATTTCACAGTAACTTCACAGCCTTATTTGTGACTAATAAATAAAGACATTTTAATCACTCTTGTAATTTCATTTTGCCCGTCCTTTGTTTCTTCCCCTTCAACCCACCGCAGTCACTTCAAATCTATCAATTCACTGCCATTTCCCAGTTCTAATGAAAGCTCAAACTTTAACTATGTTTCTTTCTTCACAAATATTTACCTAACCTGCTGAGCATTTCCAGTATGTTCTATTTAGATTTCATTTTCAGCATTGATAATATTTCTTCATTCTATATGAATGCAAGTTGTGTTTTTTGAATGTCTCACACTGTACATTATTATTGTTATTAATAGTATTCTTCAAAACATTGCCAATTTACCCTGATTCCTGGTATTCTCTCTCTGATTTCCAGTCTGTATAGTAATTTACTCCAAGATTCTTGTGTTGAGGATCTTGCCTCCGCTCTCAGTACAAAGCAGTCACTGACGGATCTGTTGCTGAATTCAAACTACTTCACAGACAAATCTGTCCCTGCTTTCCGCCGCATCATACAGACCTGCAGGAGGCTGGAGAGGATCCAGTGAGTATATGTGTTAATATTTAGTGCAACAATTAAAATGTAAATGGGATTTTGAAATATAAATTGGCCTGAATTTTCCAGCAGCAGCAATGATAAGCAGATTGCCGCTGTGCGTGAACGTTCTCCCAAACATTCAAGCACCTCAAGCTGCTGCACATTTTCCCTGGGATCTTCAGCAGTGACCCCCGGGAGCTCCATCGGAGTAGAGGCAGGGAAGAGGTAGCACATTCCCTATTTGCAGCACTGGCCCAGGGGAGCTCCAGCAAAGCAGAGTTGGGGAAGACAGAGCACACATTTTATTTACAGGACAGTGACCGCAGGGAGCTCCATCAGACCTGAGTAGAGTCGGGGAAGAAAGAACACACACCCTATTTACAGCACAGTGACCCCCCGAGAAGCTCCATTGGAGCAGAGTAGAGTCAGGGAAGAGAGAGCATGCACCCTATTTATAGCACAATGACCCCCGAAGAGCCTCCATTAGTGCAGAGTAGATGCGGGGAAGAAAGGGCACACACCCTATTTACAGCACAGTGACCCCGAGGAGATCTATCAGAGCAGAATCAGGGGAGAGAGAACACACACGCTCTTTACAACACAGTGATCACAGGGAGCTCCATCGGACCAGAGTCAGGGAAGAGATCACAAACCCCTCTTTACAGCACTAGCTGTCCTTTGCTGAGGTTAATTAATGTTAGTTCATGGTTGAGGGAAGGGGTTTGTTGATGGGGTGGGTGAGGAAGGTTAGTGGGTGAATGGTTAGTTGACGAACCAGGATGTGACTGGTGGGGTAGCTGCAAAAGCTGCTGTGGTTAGTCGGGTGATCGTGACAACAGTGGGGGATAGTTGGTGGTCAGGAGGATATTCAGGTCTGTTAAAATCCAGGTCAGAAACTCCACAGTATTTCATGAAATGTGCCTGGATCACAAGTTTTGCACTTTGAATATGGCTAGGATAGTATGCGATGCTTCACTTCTGGTATGATTCAAATGACCCACCAGGGAGCTTTTATCATACAAAGTTTATTTAAGAATACAGTTAACATATAGAAAGAAAATTAGCAATAACTTTTATCAGTTACGAAAAAAAACCATGGGATTGTATAAACATTAACAACTAAATGAAATGTTCCAACCGAACAAACCTACTTACAAACATACCCCTGCCACAGGTTTAACACACAAAACAAGGGTGCTCACACAATGCTGTTGGATTCTGCAGCATTCTTAACACACACATAAGCTTGAAGTCAGAACAGCTTCCCAAACACTAGGGAGAGACAGAACACTGCATCCAGCCAGAAGGAAAACACCTTCTTATAAAACACAGCCAGCAGCCCAAACTGAAAGTGAAAGAACTCCCTTCACCTGACGTGTCAATCATTCTTCTCATACAATTCATGTCCTTTAAAACCCCATTTACACAGCAATAAAAAGGACTTCTAAATAAACGGCTACGGTGCCTGCTTAAAACTGCAGAGAACATGATTGAAAAGTGCATTTCTTAAAGGTACAGTAGCGTCACACCTCCCCCTTAAGAAAAAAAATGAACCATCAACATTCAAAGATGGTTTCATTTTTCAAACCCTGTCAGTTTCACACTACCAGTACTCTACAATAAATATACATACATTTTACAAGATTAAAACATGCAAAGAAAACAGTAAGGTAGTCAATTTCAGTCCTTGTTTTCCACCATCAAACACTCCTTTCTTTGTTCTTTCCTCGACACTTTGCTTCCTCTCCAAGGTATTCCTCTAGTCCTTAATCCTGTGTCAATTCCAAATTCGAACTCATTTTTGCCATTACGATGAAATTCGCTCTGGCAGTGACCTCTGAGAACTAGGCAGGATCAACAGGTTAACACACTACATGTGGGTAGTCGGAGCCATTCAAAAAGGTCATTTTATCTCTGTCCCCTTTTTTGTTAATTGACTTTAGCTCTCCTTAACTGTGCCAAGGAATTTGTCTCTTTTTTCTCTAGATCTGCACCATCACTTTCTGCACATTCTTTGGCAAAGACACACAACAGATTGTCTTCCTTGATGTCAGAACCCATTTCAACCATGGTTCTAAAGATCACTGGTGGCAGTTATGCTGCTGCAAAAACCACAATGAGCTATTCGAACACCAGCTGTGCACAGTATTCTCATTGGATATAACCGTTTGTGCACTCTGAACAGCAACATTATGCCAGCAGTTCATTTCAAATGATGGTACATTTTCAGCAAACAGCCTCATTTCACATTGTTGTCCTTTCCTTTGATCCACAGTAGTACGATACTACCATTCCTCACTCTCCTTTTTGAAATTATACATGTGTTGATTCATCTACACTTTTCTTCACAGATGAGCTGTTTGCTGTGAAAACGACAGCAGACACACATAAAACTAGTTACACACAAAACACATTACTATTGGTGCTGACCCAAATTCCATGGAGTTTTGCAGGAAAACAAAGCAACAAAAACAAACTTCTGTAACTTCAATCCTTTTTCTGGCAATTTGAACAACTCGGGAACATGTTTCAAAACAGTCAACTTGGCTTGTATCTGTCTTCACACCTGCTCACTTTCTTTGTTCACATTATTGTCCATTAATGGTTCTGGTTCTTCTTCTCCACCTCCACCAGTTTTATGTGATCAATCGAGAATTCCGGCTGCTACATCTCAGACGGAGCAAACATCAGCTTCTCCGTCTGGACCTGTGCCAACTTGAGGAGGCTATGTTTGCAAAGATATTGTTTAATACCACCTTCTACAACTATCACATGAATAAACATTCTAATACTTCCCAACTTATCCCCACATACTTTTCCATGTGATAATAACTCTCAGGTCACTTTGGTTTTCCTCTGGAAGGTAACACAATTTATCCCAATTTCTAATAACTTCCTCATTGTCCAATTTAATTTGGGGAATGTCAAATTCAAAATCATCTGGATTTGGTTCTTCACTCGTCAGTTATAACCACTAAAACATCATCCTCCTGCTTTTCTTCCCTATCAAAATACCTGTCAAGCAGATTCACATGACACACTCTTTAAGTTTTCCTTCTATCTGACGTACTTATTAAATAATTCACCACACTCAATTTCCTTTCAATTTGATAAGGCCCACGAAAACTTGCTTTTAAAGGTTCACCTATCACTGATAGCAGTACTAAGATGTTATCTCCACTAGTAAAACTACGAATTTTTGATTTCTTATCCGCTTGTTTAATCGCATACTGTGTCACTTTTAAATGTTGTTTAGCCAATTCACCTGCTCTATTCAACCTCTCCCTAAATTTGACACATGGTCCAACAATGTTATCTCAGAACGCTGACTCACCAATTTCTCTTTAATCAATTTAAATGGTCCTCTTACCAGAAATCAATTCAGATGGACTGAATTTGGTTGACTCACGAGGTGCATCCTTAATTGCAAAGAGTACAAACGGAATTCCTTCATCCCAATCCTCCAGATAATCTTGACAATAAGCCCTTAATATTGTTCTTAAATTTTGATTCCACCGCTCTAACATTCCCTGCAATTCCGTATGTACACACTTGATTTAAATTGTTCTACTCCCAAGCTATCCTTAACCTCCTTGAATGACTTTGATGTAAAATTGGATCCTTGATTAGATTGTATTTCTGTGGGTAATCCATACCTAATGAAAAATTTAAGTAACTCCTCTACAATCCTCTTAGCTGAAAGACTGAGCAATGGAATGACCTCTGGAAACCAAGTAGACACCTCCATTATCATCAATCTATATTGATTCCCATTTTTCATTTTAGAGAGGGCTCTTACGCAATTAATTAAGACCCTTCTAAAAGGTTCCTCAACTGCTGGAATGGGTATTAAGGGCGCTGGTTCTATCACCTCTTCAGGTTTCCCAATGACTTGACATGTGTGACATGACCAGCAAAATTTAACCACATCTTTATTCTGTCCAGGCCAATAAATGTTTTTGTATTTTCGCTTGAATTTTCCTTACTCCCAAATGACCTCCTACTGGTCCCTCGTGCTATGTGCAACACCTCCTTTCTGTACCCGACCGGCAATACCCCTTGATGAACTTCTGCCCATTTCTCATCCGCCTGATTAATTTCCTCATTAAGACTTCATTTTTAAGGTAATAACATTCTGGTATACACTCAGATTCCTCTTCCATGTATGCTTCCTGATAGAACTGTTTTATTTCTATATCCTTCTGTTGTAATTCTGCCAACTTTCCTGAACTAAAAATATCCACCTCATCCTCCACTTGTTCTTTTCCAATCATCTGATCAAAAATTGTTTCTGATAATTGAACTTCAACTTTCTTGTCTTCACTCTTTAATTTTTCCTCTTGTCTTAACCTGTGACTTTGTGGCCTTGTTACCACACAATCTGGAAAAATCCCAGGATATGCATTCTTCAACAACTCAGTCGTTTGATTTTCCACTGTCTTTTCAACCACAGTAGGCATCACTCCCACCTGTGATCCAGCTATATCGTTACTCAAGATAAACTGTATTCCTGGACAAGATAATTTCTCTATTACTCCTACGACTACATCATCACTTCACTGGACTCTCTCCAACCTCACCTATATAATGGAACACTACTCTTCTCACCCGGAATCCCACACATTATCTGGCAGTACTCCTTCCAAACTACTAACTCATCTTTTACCATCAAAGACTGACTTGCTCCCATATGTTTTAAAATTTTAACTTAAATACCTACTCCTCTGGATACACATTAGTAAACCTTACCCACACAAGTAAATTCTTTAAAGGGATCTGGCATTGTCTTATCACTTATCTTATCTTTAACCTGGTGTTGTTAAAACTCTTACTGTATCTTCTTATCAGTCAACTCCTAACCAGGCTGTACATCCGTTTGCATCTCTTTCACCTTAACTGGGTTTCCTTTAACCACTTTAACAAAACCCACTAGCATATTCTCTTTTGCCACATCAGTCTTCCCAGTACTTTTCTTAAACCACCAGCCCTGCAACTTTGCATGGCCTAATTTATTACAGCTAAAACATCTGAGGCTTTTCATTTCTCTTCCACCCTCTTGTGTTTCCTTTTTCCTGAGGTACACTGTCTTTATTATCTCCCACAAGGTCTCCTTTATCTTTACCATCTGAGGATTTCTCTCTGCCCCAGTTTCTATCCCTCACAGACCAAAACTGATGTCAGAAACCAAACTTTGATTTATGAACTAGTTCATAATCATCTGCCCTTTCTGCTGCTAACCAGTTTTAACCCTCTGCTCTTCCACATGAGTTCTCACTACATCAGGAAGTGAATTTTTAAACTCCTCCAAAATAATCATTTCTCTCAGAGCTTCATACATCTGGTCTATTTTCAAAACCCTTATCCACCAATCAAAATTACACTGTTTGAACCTTTCAAATTCTATGCAAGTTTGACCAGGTTCTTTCCTTCGATTTTTAAACTGTTGTTTGTAGGCTTCTGGCACTAGTTCATATACATTTAAATGGCTTTTTTCACCCGATCATAATCCCCGGACACCTCCTCCAATCATGATGCAAACACTTCACTAGCTCCACCGATCAACTTTGTTCGAATCAGTAATACCCACATGGTCTGTAGCCATTTCATTTGTTTAGCCACTTTCTCAAATGAAATGAAAAAGGCTTCAACATCCTTCTCATCAAAACTTCGACATATTTAAATCGACCTCCACCAGGCCTTTGACTACCATGCTCTCGCTCTTCACCGTCCTTGTCACTATACTGAAACTGTACTTTTCCCTTTATTTCCGCCAATTTAAGCTGATGTTCACTTTTGTTACCAGTTTCCAAACTTCAAACTCTCTTTTTCCCCTTTCCTCTCTCTCTTTTTCCTTTTGTAAACCACTGTGTGCCTTCTTCCACCTCCCAGGAACTACTTCGCCTCTGAAAGAGCCATTCTTCCACAGGGCCCTCTCTATTTGAACCTGAATACAACGGAAAAGAAAACACAAATGTTCACCACTCATTGTCTTTGAGACCATTAATCTCCAATCAATCAAGGAATATAGATTTTAATCCCACAAAGAGGCCCCAGTTGTAATAATCAAGGTCAGAAACTCCAAGATATTTTATGATGTCCGCCTGGATCATAAGTTTTGCATTTTGAATTTGGCTACGGTAAGCAGGAGATGTTTCACCAGATATGATTCAAATGACCCAATAGGGAGCTTTTATCAAACAAAGTTTATTTAAGAATACAGTTAACATATAAAAAGAAAATTAGCAATAACGTTTACCAATTATGAACAAAGAAACCATGATATTGTACAAACATTAACAACTAAATGAAATGTTCGAACCAAACAAATCTACTTATAAACATACCCCCACAAAAGATTTAACACCAAAGACAAGGATGCTCATGTGATGCTGTTAGATTCTGCAGCTTTCTTGACACACACATGGACAAACTTGAAGTTAGAACTGCTTCTCAAAACACCAGGAAGAAAGAGAGACAGAACACTGCATCCAGTCGGAAGGAAAACACCTTTTTAATTAAAACAGCAGCCAGCAGCCCAAACTGAAAGTGAAAGAACTCCCATCACCTGACCTGTCAATCATTCTTCCTTCAACAATTCATGTCCATTAAAAACCCATTTAAGCAGCAATAAAAGGACTTCTAAATAAACAGCTGGGTGCCTGCTTAAAACTGCAGAGAATATGATTAAAAAGTGCATTTCTTAAATGTACAGTAGCATCACAAGGTCCACTCAGGTGGTTTTGCGGGGAGATTAGGGGGTTTGCTGCGAGGTTTGGTCTGCTAAGGGAGTCGGATTGTCTCGATGGCTTAGGGAATTACAGGGTCAGATTGTAACATCAAGAGATTGTGTGAGGGTGCCGTCAGGTCGAGGGATGTGTACTGGTCAGATTTGGTCCTGGAGGTAGTTGTGGGGGATCAAGAAGTGCTCGTGTTGGTGGGGTGGTTGCAGAGTGGGAGGTTAGTTGAGGTGTATTGGGGTGGACTGAGGAGGCTGTGCTAATAGGGTGCGGGGGGTGGGGGGCGGTGTAGTATGTTGGTAAGTTGGGCTGTTTGAGGACTCGTGTTGTGGATTTATCAAGGTTTTATACTATCAAACCTTTCTTGGGTCATTCTCCAGGTAAGTCATACACATCTATCCCTGGGCCAAAATTTTAATTTGCTCGTGCCAGCGACCAACCTGGAAGTACATGGAATTATGAGATAAGCTGTGGGACACAGATCCCGTCATCAACATGCACTGGCGCAGTGTTTCAGTCACTGAGTAGGAGCAAGAGTCAGGCATGCGTCTGCCTACAGCAATTTAGCTCATGAAGAGACCAATTGAATGAAACCTGACGTGGCACGTGTGCTTTTACAGTTAGTGGGCATCCGATTGGCCAGGCACCCTTTACGTTTTTGCTTCATCGTTGATCAAGGGTGGGGTGAAGTGCCCGGGCTGAAATGAAATTTAAAAAGGTGTCCGGGGACTGAGGTTTGTGTTTGAATGTGCCACCTAGACACACACTCGTCATGGCACAAATCAATTCCAACCTCCCTGATTGCCTGGATCCTCTACAGTTCACCTACCGCTGCACAGCAGGCGCCATCTCCCTGACCCTGCACTCAACCCTGGAACACCGAGATGACAACGACATCAATGTCAGACTCTTATTTATTGATTACAGCTCAACCTTCAACACCATTATTCCTACAAAACACATCTCCAAACTGTGGTCTGGGGCTCAGCTCCTCCCTCTAGGACTGGATCCTGAACTTTCTAACCCACAGGCCACAATCATTAAGGATAGGCAACAACACCTCCTCCACAATCATCCTTAATACTGATGCCCCACAAGACTGTGCCCTCAGCCCCCTACTATACTCCTTATACACCTATGACTGTGTGGCCAAATTCCCCTCCCCAATTTGATTTTCAAGTTTGCTGATGACACCACCGTAGTGGGTTGGATCTCAAACAATGACAAGGCAGAGTACAGGAATGAGATAGAGAATCTGATTAATTGGTGCGACGGCAATAATCTCTCC
This sequence comes from Mustelus asterias, assembly GCF_964213995.1. Taxonomy (NCBI): domain Eukaryota; kingdom Metazoa; phylum Chordata; class Chondrichthyes; order Carcharhiniformes; family Triakidae; genus Mustelus; species Mustelus asterias. The sequence continues at coordinate 148,012,823 of NC_135805.1, forward strand.
CTCAATGTCAAAAAAACAAAGGAGACAGTCATCGACTTCAGGAAACGTAATGGAAAACAGGCCTGTCTACATCAATGGGGACAAAGTAGAAATGGTTGAGAGCTTCAAGTTTTTGGGTGTCCAAATCACCAACAACCTGTCCTGGTCCCCCCATGCCGGCACTATTGTTAAGAAAGCCCACCAACGTGTCTACTTCCTCAGAAATTTGACATGTCCGCTACAACTCTCACCAACTTTTACAGATGCACCATACAAAGCATTATTTCTGGTTGTACCACTGCTTGGTATGGCTCCTGCTCTGCCCAGGACCACAAGGAACAACAAAGGGTCATGAATGAAGCCCAGTCCATCACACAAACCAGCCTCCCATCCATTGACACTGTCTCCACTTCCCACTGCCTCAGAAAAGCAGCCAGCATAATTAAGGACCCCACACACCCTGGGCATTCTCTCTTCCATCGGGGAAAAAGATACAAAAGTCTGAGATCACGTACCAACCAACTCAAGAACAGTTTCTTACCTGCTGCCATCAGACTTTTGAATGGGCCTACCTCGCATTAAGTTGATCTTTCTCTATCACCCCAGCTATGACTGTAACACTACATTCTGCACTCGCTCCTTTCCTTCTCTATGAACGGTATGTTTTGTCTGTATAGCGCGCAAGAAACAATACTTTTCACTATATACTAATACGTGACAAATCAAATGATATCAAATTACTGCATAGTTAGTGCCTAGCTATTAATGTATCTCAGTTCTGCAGCTCCCTGAGACAGCTGTGCAGCAGCTGTTCCCCTAGAGGGAGCACAGTGGAAGTGGCAGCCCCTCAGCCTTCCTTTTCTTTGTGCCCACCCTCCTCCTGTCCACTGGCAGCGCTCAGCCTGTTCATTCACCAACTGGTGTGAAATTGTGTTCTCGGACTCTGTGGGCGGAACAGACTTCACATGGAGTGTCTGTGTCCACTGCATGAAAAATTCAAGCTCGCGTCTCTGAATATATCTCAGAGACATTCATACAGCAGGGGAATTCCCCAGTAGAAATTTAAACCTCTGGGACAATTCCCAGGTAGACCCATGTCAGGACAGAGAGTCTGATGCTCATCTTCCAGGAGATTTGTCCCATTAACTCCAGTCTCTTATTGACAGTGTTGCTTAATCTGATTATTTCCTGTTTCATCTTTAATCTGTTGCAGGCTGAAGATGAATCTGTTCGGCGCAAATGGAAGAAATCAGTTGAAGTCGCTGCATGGATCCAGACCGAGACTGTGTGTGGATGTGTGAACATTTCAATTTTTAAACATTGCTGCTCTCATTCTCTGAACAATTCAATTAATAAAGAGGCCCAGCGACAGGGTCACAAGACTCAGCCCCACGGCACTGTTCTGCAGGATCTCCAGTGCTGAATTTTCTCCAATGGGACACTGAGCAAATGTTCAGACGGGGAATGCCCTCAATTCTACAAAATATTCATCAGATTTCAGAAATCAAGGAATCTGAAGCAATTTGTAATGAGCAATGAACAGGAATTTAATGCAATATCTTCAAATTCAGACAACACTGAACTGTGTGGCAGTGTGTGCTGTGAAGAGAATGCCAAGAGGCTGCAGGGTGACTTGGACAGGCTGACTGAGTGGGCAAATACAATATAATGTGGATAACTGAGGTTATCCACTTTGGTGGCAAAAACAAAAAGGAAGATTATTATTATTCCGATGTTGGGGAAGTCCCAAACTCGAGGTCACAGTCTAAGAATAAGGGGCAAGCCATTCAGGACTGAGATGGGGAAGAACTTCTTCACTCAGTTGTGAATCTGTGGAATTCTCTACCACAGAAAGCTGTTGTGGCCAATTCATTAGATATGTTCAAAAGGAGCTGGACGTGGCCCTTGCGGCTAAAGGAATCAAGGGTATGGAGAAAATGTGGGAGTGGGATACTGAAAGTGCACGATCATATTTAAAAGGTCCAATGTACATAATTGGGAAAATGCGTATGTTAATTATTCAGGAGGTATTCATTTATAAAATCCTGATGCATTGAGACAGGTTCAGCATGGTTTTGGGAAAGTGAAATAATCTTTGACAAACTTATCAGAATTAAACGAGGATGTCGTCAACAGTTTCGATAAAGGGATAGTAACTCATAAATGTGACACATTTGGTTTTCCAAAAGACATTCACGAACGTGCCACGTGATTCTGTAGAACATAAAAACTCATTGTGTTCAGGGATGATATATTACCATTCTTATCCGGCTTTTAATTTAAGCACCTTGCAAGTATTCCAGTTTAATGAGTCAAATAGGGACAGTAATTAACTCTTTAATTCATTCAACTTTTTTTTATTTAATACTTCCAATACCAACTTAAACATAAACAGTTGCAACTCATTAACTCTTTTACTGAACTTAAACTCGAACTGAACATCAACTTTCAACTGAACATCAACTTCAATTATTTAACAGAAAATAGGTACTATCAAGTTTAGGAAAAACCTTGGCCAAGAAATATCTTTGATGTAGAATCGGTCTTCTTCTTCTCTGAGGAAAATCCCTTCAGTCCACATGCTTCTTATGATGGTTAATCTCCCTAGAGTTGTCGATGGCAAACACAGGAATGCAGTGCATTTGATCGACAAATCCTCCACTTGCTTCCAGAAGATTTTCTGTCATCCAATCAACTGTGTAACCAGAAAACGATCACATGGCTCGAACATCCAATGAAATTACTTGCAAACGACACCATCACACTTACTTCATATGACATGTACCACACCTAACAGCAATAAATCGAAGCCACAATGCATGAGACAAAAGTAAGCAACTCCCTCATGTGGCCAACACAGGAAGCTTCAGATCACAGCTCCCAGACCAGAGCTTTACCCAGAGCAGCTTTACGATCGGCATCTGGTTTTAATTATAAGTTGACCAAAAATCCCAGCATGCTTAACTCTCAACCAGAATAGCCATTTTAAATGCCACCATTGGCATTATTGTTGTTAAATCATTGATGTTGGAATTCTTTCTCCCTCCACACCATGGAGGATTGTGTAACGATCAGGAAGCAAGATGAAGATAATTGGTTAAGTATTAAGCTTGCAAACTGTAACTGCTGGGTGTGCCACAGGAAATAATGCTGGACCTCAGTTAATTATTAAAGACTTAAATGAAAGGACTGACTGTATTGTACTCACATTTGCTGATGATACAAAGATAGTTGGAAACCGAAAGTTGTGAGGAGGTTATAAAGAGTATGCAAAGAGCTATAGACAAGTTATTTAAGTGGGTAAAAATGTCAGTTATTTTATTGTGCAACTTTTCCCTCCCGCCCCCTCCCCTCCCCACCCCGGCTCTATGCACCTCTATTTCTCTCTTTTTTTTCCCTTTCACTCGCTCTTACTCTCTGTTCCTCTCTATATTGCCTTCTTCCACCCCTACCCCTCTCTTTGTATGTGTATATCTCACCAACATAACCTTTGTCACACTCTCCATCCTTCTCTCTTGAACAGCCTCCACCCTCCCTCCATTTCTCACTGTTTCTGTCATTCACACTTTCTGTCTCCATCCCTCCCTCTGCCTGTCTGTCCCTCCATCCCCGCTCTTTCAGGCATCTCTCTGTTTCACTCTGTGTTCCTCTCTTTGTTACAATTGACCTCTCTTGCTCTTACGGTCCCTCTCCGTCTGTTGTTCACACTCTCTGTCACAATGTCTGACTTCTTTGTCACTCACCTTTTCTTTCTGCTCCTCTTTTTGATTCTTATTTTTCTGTCCTTTTTCGCTCTCACTCTTGGAGTCTTTTCTCTGTTGCTCTCTCTCTTTCAGTCTCTCTCTCTTTATACATTTCTCTGCCTCCGATTCAATCTGATCCTCTCTCTTTGTCTCTCCTTCTCTCTCCCTCCTTTTCTCTGTCACTTTCTGCACCCCCTCACTCCCACTTTATCCCACATTTTGCCCTTTGCTCTCTTTCTATCCATCTGTCCATCTGGCGCTTCTGTCCCTCTCTGGTTCTCTCTTTATTTTTCTGTCACCCACACACTCTCTCTCTCGCTGTCTCTTTTTTCTCTGCCCCCATCTCTCTTTCACGTTCCCTGTCTGTCTCTGTCTCTCCTCTGTCTTTTATATTTGTTCTTGGGATGTGAGTATCACTGGTGAATCCAGTGTTTATTGCCCATCCTTAATTGCCCTTGGAAGGCAGTGGTGAGGTGCCTTCTTGAATTGCCACAGCCCACACCATGTCTTTCTTTGTCCCTTTCTGTGTCTTGCTCTTTCCCCACCTCATCTCTTTCTCTGTCTCTATCTGTTTGTCTCCATCCCTTTCTCTTGTTAACAATCACCCTTTTTAAATGATTAACTCATTCCCTTGTTGGGAATGTCAGAGCAGTGAGAAAATGTCAAACAATTATCCAATATTGTTGACTGCTAGAATCCGTACAGTGCAGAAGACAACCATTCAGTCAATCCAGTCTGCAGTGACGCTCCAAAAGAGCATCTTATCCAAACCCACAGCCCCCGCTGCCCTATCCCCATAACCGCACTCATCTACCATGGCTAATCCACTTAACCTGCACGTTTTTGGATTAAGGGGTAATTTAGCATGGCTTATGAACCTAACCTACAAAGTTTTGGACACTAAGAGGCAATTTAGCATGCCCAATCTACCTAACCTGCATATCCTTGGACACTAAGGGTTAATTTAGCATGGCCAATCCACCTGACCTCCAGGTCTTTGGACTGTGGGAGGATACTGGAGCACCTGGATGTAACCCACGCAGACATAGGAGAACATGCAGGCTTCACAGTTCCCGAAAGCCGGAGTCAAACCTGGGTCCCTGGCACTGTGAGGCATCAGTGCTAACCACGGTTTGCTTTTACTGAAATTTACTGAGATTTACTGAAATTTACTGGTAAATTGATGGAAAAGGTCCTTCGGGATGGGATTTACGACCATTTAGAAAGATGCGGATTAATCCGGGATAGTCAGCACGGATTCGTGAAGGGCAAGTCGTGCCTCACAAATTTGATAGTATATTTTGAGGAGGTAACTAAGTGTGTTGATGAAGGAAGGGCAGTTGATGTCATATACATGGATTTTAGTAAGGCGTTTGATAAGGTCCCTCATTGTCGGCTTATGATGAAAGTGAGGAGGTGTGGGATAGAGGGAAAGTTGGCCGATTGGCTGTCTGATCGAAGACAGAGGGTGGTGGTGGATGGAAAATTTTCGGATTGGAGGCAGGTTGCTAGCGGAGTGCCACAGGGATCAGTGCTTGGTCCTCTGCTCTTTGTGATTTTTATTAATGACTTAGAGGAGGGGGCTGAAGGGAGGATCAGTAAATTTGCTGATGACACCAAGATTGGTGGAGTAGTGGATGAGGTGGAGGGCTGTTGCAGGCTGCAAAGAGACATAGATAGGATGCAAAGCTGGGCTGAAAAATGGCAAAGAGAGCAAATAAGAGCGAGGGCTGTTCTCTCTGGAGCGGAGGAGGCTGAGGGGAGACTTAATAGAGGTTTATAAAATGATGAAAGGGATAGATAGAGTGAACGTTCAAAGACTATTTCCTCGGGTGGATGGAGCTATTACAAGGGGGCATAACTATAGGGTTCATGGTGGAAGATACAGGAAGGATATCAGAGGTAGGTTCTTTACGCAGAGAGTGGTTGGGGTGTGGAATGGACTGCCTGCAGTGATAGTGGAGTCAGACACTTTAGGAACATTTAAGTGGTTATTGGATAGGCACATGGAGCACACCAGGATGAAAGGGAGTGGGATAGCTTGATCTTGGTTTCAGATAAAGCTCGGCACAACATTGTGGGCCGAAGGGCCTGTTCTGTGCTGTACTGTTCTATGTTCTTCTGTCTGTGATTTTTTTAAACTAATGTCACTGTGGATTGTGGAGAATATGTGTTTCTGTCTGAGTTTCAATGGTCTTATTATGTAACCTTAGAGATTACTGGCAAGAGCAACTCTCCAATTCCCCATCCATCCCTATCTCTCATGCATAATTGCCACTTCCAGCACACTCGTAAACTCCTCTACCTTTGGAGTGGGTCTGATACAGAGGATCTGATACAGAGGATCTGCTCAGGTGGGTCTGATACAAAGGATCTGATCTGGGTGGATCTGATACAGAGGATCTGCTCAAGTGGGTCTGAATCAGAGGAACTGATCTGGGTGGGTTTGATACAGAGGATCTGATCTGGGTCGATCTGATCCAAGTGGTTCTGATACAGAAGATTTGATCCGGGTGGATCTGATACAGAGGATCTGATCCGGGTGGGTCTGATATGAAGGATCTTAACCGGGTGGATCTGATACAGAGGATCTGATCCGGGTGGATCTGATACAGAGGATCTGTTCAGGTGGGTCTGATACAAAGGATCTGATCTGAGTGGATCTGATACAGAGGATCTGCTCAAGTGGGTCTGATACAGAGGATCTGATCCGGGTGGGTTTGATACAGAGGATCTGATCTGGGTGGATCTGATCCAAGTGGTTCTGATACAGAAGATTTGATCCGGGTAGATCTGATACAGAGGATCTGATCTGGGTGGATCTGATGCGGAGGATCTGATCCGGAGGATCTGATCCGGGTGGATCTGATACGGAGGATCTGATCCGGGTGGATCTGATACAGAGGATTTGATCTGGGTGGGTCTGATACAGGAGGATTACATTCGGATGGGGTTGCTCTCTGAATCGCCTGACGCTGGTGAGTTATACAAAAGTGGGATGGGTGCGATATTGATAATGATGTGGTCTGGATGTGTTGCATGTATTCCACAGTATCAATATCCTCCTTCCTGGGGCCAGGAAGGGGTTGGGCTGGACATTGGGTTGAGGTGGAAGTGTCGTCATTTATCCCAGCACACTGTTAGATTCTGAAAATGATCAGATATTTAGCTGGTTTAAACCTGGCAGCATATGTTGTTGAGTGGTGATCTGAATCTGCGGAAAAGGTCTGACGCTCAGTGAGATGGTGATGAATGGTGTGCTCGTGAGAAATAGGTTGAAACTGGGAAGTCTGACACTGGGGTAGTCTGATACTGGGTGGAGTATGACACTGGGGATCTTATACTGGGTGGAGGTGAGAATCTGATACTGGGAAAGGAGACTGATACTGGGGAGTCTGATACATGTGACAATGCTGAAACTAGGGGAGTCTTATACTGGGCAGGGAAATCTGATACTGGGAAGGGAGTCTGATACTGGAGGGGTATGATACTGCAGGAGTCTGATACTGAGGACAGCCCTGATACTGAGGACAGCCCTGATACTGGCCGGGAAGTCTGATACTGAGGGAATCTGACACTGCGAGAGTCTGATTCTGGGGGATACTGATACTGGGGGGAGTCTTAAACTGGGGGGAGTTTTATCCTGGGGGGAGTCTTATCCTGGGGGAGTCTTATCCTGGGGGGAGTCTTATCCTGGGGGGAGTCTTATCCTGGGGGGAGTCTTATCCTGGGGGGAGTCTTATCCTGGGGGGAGTCTTATCCTGGGGGGAGTCTTATCCTGGGGGAGGCTGACACTGGGGGAGGCTGATACTTGGGGAGGCTGACACTGGGGGAATATGATATTGGGGGATTCTGATACTGGGAGACTCTGATACTGGGAGACTGTCATACTGGGGGAGCCTCATACTGGGAGACTGGTACAGGGGAAGTCCGATATTGGGGGAGACTGATACTGGGAAAATCTGCTACTGGGGAGACTGATACTGGGAAAGTCTGCTACTGGGGAGACTGATTCCGGGGGAGACTGATACCGGGGGAGTCTGCTACTGGGGGAAGTCTGATACTGGGCCATAAGCACAAAGATCTTTGATTGAAAACGACCGAGAGAGATTATCCAGTTAGAATCATAGAGTGCCTACAGTGCAGAAGGAAGCCATTCGGCCATCAAGCCTGCACCGACACAATCCCACCCAGGCCCTGTCCCTATTACCTCACATTTTTACCCCGCTCATCCCCCTGACATTAAGGGGCAATTTAGCATGGCCAATCCACCTAACCTGTACACCTTTGGAGTGTGGGAGGAAACCGGAGCACCCGAAGGAAACCCACGCAGACACGGGAGAACGTACAAACACCACACAGACATTGACCCGAGGCCAGAATTGAATCTGGGTCACTGGTGCTATGAGGCGGCAGTGCTAACCACTGCGATACCTTGCCGCCATCTTGAAACAACTCTTCAAAAATGATTCAGAGTGCCCCACACAATTCTCAGAAGATGGAATATTTTGCAAAGTGAAGACACATCTTCGTTACTCCTTGAACAATTCCTCAGGCATTATTTCTTTTCTTATGTTCACTGATGAGAAGTGAACATCTTGAGCAAAAAGGGCAGTGGAGTTCTGGGTGTGGAGTTCTAGGCCTCAGATTGAAAGTTTGACGCCCTTAAGATCCCCAGGGTGTTTTTGACAATTGTTCGCGGTGTTGCCTTCCATATCTTGTTGCAATTCTTTCAGGAAAGAGTAAAACGCAGCATAATATCAAGGCAAAACACTGTGAATGCTGAAATCTGAAACAAAAACAGAAAATGCTGGAGAAACTCAGCAGACCCGACAGCACCTGTGGAGAGTGACGAGAGCTAATGTTTCGACTCAGGATGACCCTTCCTCATAGCTAAAGACAAAGAAAATCAGACGATATTTATACCATCAGATTGGGGCCGCAGTGTAATTGGACAAAGACAAAGCTTTGTCAAAGGGTCATCTGGACTCTCAACGTCAGCTCTTTTCTCTCCTTACAGATGCTGTCAGACCCACTGAGATTTTCCAACATTTTCTCTTTTGATTTCAGATTCCAGCATCCGTAGTAATTTGCTTTTCTCCAGTTGGCTGGGATTGGCAGACAAGATGGTAAATGAGATTTCAGAAGCCATAGAATCTTGCAGTGCAGAAGGAGGTCATTCGGCCCATCGAGTCTGCACTGACCACACTCCCACCCAGGTCCTATATCCATACCCCCATGAATTTACCCAAGCTAGTGGAGAAATAAAAATAGCAATAACAGGTCATAAAAATGAATGAATAAGATGAAATGAAGATGTAAAATAAATGGAAATGGGGTGAAGGTGGAGGGAAGAGAGTTCATGCTCTGAAGTTGTTGAACTCAGTGTTCAACCCTGAGGGCTGTGAAGTGCCCAATCAGAAGACGAGGTGCTTGTTTTGGAAGCTGAACAACCTTTGACCAAAAGCATCACCTGGACAGGGACTGAGATACTGGATCAGTAATTCAAAGTTGTGATGACACACCGACTAAGCAACTTATACTCAGGGATGTCTGTGAGCTGCCTTCAATGCCTGACAGCAGGCATCACAGCGGTTTATTTTTTTGCACTTCCCTCTTTGGAAGTGCCCCATAACCCCCTGCACCCTCCCACCCTCTGCACCCTCCCAGCCCCCGCCCCCACAACAAGGTGGCAGCCTCCCTTTGGCCTCATTGAATCCCGACAGCACAGAAGGAGACCATTGGGCACATCGAGCCTGCACCAAAAATCCCACCCAGGCCCTCCCCATAACCCCACATATTTATCCTGCTAATCCCCCTTCATACTAAGGCACAAATTACCACGGCCAATCCACCGAACCTGCACATCCTTGGACTGTGGGAGAAAACCAGAGCCAACTTTACTTCCTCAGTAACATCCTTGACAAAAACTCATCTAAAAAGAAGAAGTTACATTAGCCATTGCGCCATACCCATGCCAGTAATATCCGTTCACACAAGAACTGGCTGATTTTCTCTTTAGCCCTTGCTCTCAGTCAGAGGAATGTCCAGAAGAGGATTGCTTTAAGATGTCTCTGTGTTGTGTGAAAGCCAGTCTCTGGGTGGTGTCCCTCTCAATGCTGCTGCTGATTGGTGAGTCTGTCTTCATTTCTGTCCCTGGGAGAGAGAGGTGGATGAGGGTCGAGCGGGAGGTTTCTTCGTGTGAAACCTCTCTGTTGAAATGGTTCGAATGAGGCCGATCTCACTCAGTGTTAACGATTATTTCACAGATTGCCACAAACTCAAACCCTTTGTTTCTCTACAGTTTAAATAGTGAGTTCAGCAATGTTCACCTAGCTTGTTCAATCTCAGATGTCCCACCTCTCCCCTGCTCACTTTCTCACACCTCGGACCCTGCAAAAAAATACCCATTCTGCTGCCTGACCAGCAGCCCAATTATAAAATTCTCCTCCTCGTGTTTAATCTCCAACACTGCTTAAACTCTCCCTTTCTCTGTAACCTCCTCCAGCCCCTACAATTCTCATTCTCCTGTTCAAATCTCTCCTTCGCCCTCTCCCTCTTTATCTCTGTAACCTCCTCCAGCCCCTACAATTCTCATCCTGTTCAAATCGCTCACTCACCCCTCCGTTCCTATATCTGTAATCTCCTCCAGCCCCTGCAATTCTCATCCTCCAGTTCAAATCACTCTCTCACCGCTTCCCTCCCTTCTCTCTCTGTAACCTCCTCCAGCCCCTACAGTTATCTGTCTGTGGCTCTCCCTATTCTCTCAGTTACTCTCCCTCTCAGTCTCTCACTCGCACTTTCTCATTCTCTGTCTCTCTACCTCTTTCTCACTCTCTCTCTCTGTATGTGTGTTTGTCTCTCTGGCGCTCTCTCTGTATTCTCTCACTCTCTATCTCCGTCAATCTCACTCGCTCGCTGGACATTAACAAGTTCTATTTTGCTCGTTTTGTTAAGAAATCTCCCACATCCCCTTTTTCTGACTTGTCATTTGTTCAGTTTCCACGTTAGCCTCTGCAGAAATAGCCGATGTGTTTATAACGACACGCTTGTTAAAAATAAAATCCTCACAATACCCATTGATCATTTACAATGATTGTCCTTTAACTAATTACACACCAGATCAGGACTGACATTGTGGAAAACAGAGTGAAACAACACTGACTACTTTTAAATTCATGAAGGAATCTATTTGTGTTTGTCCCACACCCCCAGTCAATGTTTATATTAAGTCTTCTGTTCAAACCATCATTTTATCATTCCATTTCAAAAGGGAATAGCTCCAAAATTTCCACCATTTTCTCCACATCTGTGTTTTTTCATTGTCTGCCTGAGGTTTACTCCATCTGTTTGTGAATGTGTTTCATTTCCCCAGAGTGTAGCATTTAAATATCTGCACACCTCTCCATCTGAGCCAGTTTCTAAGATCTCTCCCGTTTCCGCTTCCTCTTCCTTTACACTGATATCAACATCAATCCCCCCACTGTCAACATCCTGGGGTTACTATTGACCAGAAACTGAACTGGAACCCAACCATATAAATACTGTAGCTACCAGAGCAGGTCAGAGGCTGGGAATACTGTGGAGAGTAACTCACCTCCTGATTCCCCCCAAAACCTGTCCACCATCTACACGGACACAAGTCAGGAGTGTGATGGAATACTCTTCACTTGCCTGGATGAGTGCAGCTCCCAACAACACTCGAGAAGCTCGACACCATCCAGGACAAAGCAGCCCCCGCTCGATCGACACGCTAACCCCCACCTTCAACGCTCACTCCCTCCACCACCGACACACAGTGGCAGCCGTGTGTACCATCTACAAGATGCACTGCAGCGACTCACCAAGGCTCCTTCGACAGCACCTTCCAAACCCGCCACCTCTACCACCTAGAAGGATAAGGGTAGCAGATAACTGGGAATCTGTAAGTTCCCCCTCCAAACTGACACCATCACACCCTGGAAATATATCGGCCGTTCCTTTCCTGCCGTTGACTCAAAATATTGGAACTCCCTCTCTAGCAGCACTGTGGGTGTACCTTCACCACATGGGACTGACTGATGTCCAATAGCAATCCTAGAACTCCCTCCCTAACAGCACTGTGCATGTACCTACACCACATGGGAGTGACTGATGTCCAATAACAATCCTGGAACTCCCTCCCTAACAGCACTGTGGGTATACCTACACCACATGGGACTGACTGATGTCCAATAGCAATCCTAGAACTCCCTCCCTAACAGCACTGTGCATGTACCTACACCACATGGGAGTGACTGATGTCCAATAACAATCCTGGAACACCCTCCCTAACAGCACTGTGGGTGCACCTACACTGACTGGTATGTTTTTTTTATTCATTCGTGGGATATGGCGTTGCTGGCTTGCCAGACTATATTGCCAATCTGTAGTTGCCCTTAGACGACAGTTGAGAGTCAATCATGTTGCTGTGAACTCTGGAGTCAGATGTAGGCCAGACCAAGTAAGGACAGCAGATTTCCTTCCCTAAAGGACATCAGTGAATCGGATTGGTTTGTCTGACAATCGATAATAGTTTCATGGTCTTCAGTAGATACTAAATTCCAGACATTATTTGTTGAATTCAAATTCCACCAACTGCTGTGGTGGGAATCAAACCTGTGCACCCAGAACATTAGCTGAGGTTCTGGATTAATAGTTGAGTGATAATATCATTAGGCCATCACCTCCCCACTGATGTGCAATAACAATCCTGGATCTCCCTCCCTTAGAGCGCTGTGGGTGTACCTACACCACACGGGACTTGAGTTATAAGGAGAGGCTGGATAGACTGGGACTTTTTTCTCTGGAGCGTAGGTGGCTGTGGGGTGATCGTATAGAGGTCTATAAAATAATGAGGGGCACAGATCAGCTAGATAGTCAATATCTTTTCCCAAAGGTAGGGGAGTCTAAAACTAGAGGACATAGGTTTAAGGTGAGAGGGGAGAGATACAAAAGTGTCCAGAGGGGCCATTTTTTCACACAGAGGGTGGTGAGTGTCTGGAACAAGCTGCCAGAGGTAGTAGTAGAGGCGGGTACAATTTTGTCTTTTAAAAAGCATTTAGATAGTTACATGGGTACGATGGGTATACAGGAATATGGGTCAAATGCTGGCTATTGGGATTAGCTTAGGGGGTTTAAAAAAAAAGGGCGGCATCGACAAGTTGGGCTGAAGGGCCTGTTTCCATGCTGTAAACCTCTATGACCCTATGACTGGTATCCAATAACAATCCAGGAACTCCCTCCCTAACAGCACTGTGGGGACATCACACAGACTGACTGATGTCTAATAACAATTCTGGAATGTCCATCCCTAACAGCACTCTGGGTGTACTTACATCACACGAGACTGACTGATCTTGAATAAAAATCCTGGGACTCCCTCCCTAACAGCACTGTGGGTGTACCTACACCACACGGGACTGACTGATGTCCAATAACAATCCTGGGACTCCCTCCCTAACAGCACTGTGGGTGTACCTATATCACATGGAACTGCAGGAGGTTGAAGATTTTGGCTCACCCACCACCTTGTCGAGTGCAATTAGTGATGGGCAATAAATGCTGGTCCGAGCCAGCGACACCCAATTCCTGCAAATGAATATTTTTTTAAAAAATGGGCCCAATATAGTTTTGTTGCTGCTAATCTTCATGGAATGGCATTGATCAATACAAGACTGCAATGGGTTGTTTATAATCATTGTTGGCGTTTATCATCCATCCAAGCAGAAACAGACGTATTCTGTCCTTGTATCCCTCCATCAGCCTTTCCCTCCAAACATCTACCTGATCCAGTCGCTTATCTTAACAGGGAGTTTGCAGCCAGCGATCCCAGTGTACAGCCTCAGAACCCACTGAGTAATGGGTCTCAATTGGTGGGTTCCTGTGATAATGTGTGCAGAGCCCACCTCCTCCCCAACACAAAGGCAGATGGTTCACCAGCTCCCACCTGGCGACCAAGGAAGCTTTGCCCATGATGAGGTTAGGTACCAACTGGCTAAATCATTCCAGCCTTGTCACCTCAAAACCCCAGGAGACTGCATCCAAGCACCCTGTCTTAAATCTTATGTTTAATCCTCTTACTGTACTGAGAGCAAATCCAGCGACTTTGTTAAGTGTCCATGTTCTGGAAGAGAGTATCACTGACATAACAGCACTCTCTCAGCCGCTCTCTCCCTGGATTTTTAAAAAATTCATTTGTAGGACATGGGCGTCACTGGCTGCCCAACATTGATTGCCCATCCGTTGTTTCCCGAGAGTCAACCACATTGCAGTGGCTCTGGAGTCACATGTAGGCCAAACCAGGTAAGGACAGCAGATTTCCTTCCCTCGAAGACACTAGTGAACTAGATGGCTTTTCCAACAATCGACAATGGTTTCATGGTCATCAGTAGATTCTTAATTCCAGATACATTTTGTTAAATTCAAATTCCACCACTTGCTGTGGCGTGATTCGAACCCCAGTCCTCAAAACATTAGCTGAGTTTCTGGATTAAATATACTACCACTAGGCCATCGTTTCCCCTGGCATCATCAACCAGGATGGTGTGCTCAAATATTGAAGGGCCTTTGATGAATAGAGATTTGGAACGAGGCAGGGGAACGGCCACCCAAACCTCTCAGGGCTGTGGGTGGAGGGGAAGATAAAGGGCCGTCTTCTGAGAAGAGATTGAAGCTTTCCTCATTAGAGTTTTGAGCTGTGAACGGTGAACTTGTTGGAACATTTATGATTCTCAGGGCTGGGGGAGTGGAGAGGAGGGATGCTGACAGGATAGTTCCCCTCATGAAAGCAGCTAAGAGTAGGGGGGAGTGTCAGTTTAAAAAGAAAGATTCTCTAAATTAAGAACAAAGAACAATACAGCACAGGAACAGGCCCTTCGGCCCTCCAAGCCCGTGCCGCTCCCTGGTCCAAACAAACCATTTTTTTGTATCCCTCCAAACAAACCATTTTTTTGTATCCCTCCATTCCCACTCCGTTCATGTGGCTATCTAGATAAGTCTTAAACGTTCCCAGTGTGTCCGCCTCCACCACCTTGCCTGGCAGCGCATTCCAGACCCCCACCACCCTCTGTGTAAAATATGTCCTTCTGATATCTGTGTTAAACCTCCCCCCCCTTCACCTTGAACCTATGACGCCTCGTGAACGTCACCACCGACCTGGGGAAAAGCTTCCCACCGTTCACCCTATCTATGCCTTTCATAATTTTATACACCTCTGTTAGGTCTCCCCTCATCCTCCGTCTTTCCAGGGAGAACAACCCCAGTTTACCCAATCTCTCCTCATAACTAAGCCCCTCCATACCAGGCAACATCCTGGTAAACCTCCTCTGTACTCTCTCCAAAGCATCCACGTCCTTCTGGTAGTGTGGCGACCAGAACTGGACGCAATATTCCAAATGCGCCCGAACCAACGTTCTATACATCTGCAACATCAGACCCCAACTTTTATACTCTATGCCCCATCCTATAAAGGCAACCATGCCATATGCCTTCTTCACCACCTTCTCCACCTGTGACGTCACCTTCAAGGATCTGTGGACTTGCACACCCAGGTCCCTCTGCGTATCTACACCCTTTATGGTTCTGCCATTTATCGTATAGCTCCTCCCTACATTATTTCTACCAAAATGCATCACTTCGCATTTATCAGGATTGAACTCCATCTGCCATTTCTTTGCCCAAATTTCCAGCCTATTTATATCCTTCTGTAGCTTCTGACAATGCTCCTCACTATCTGCAAGTCCTGCCAATTTTGTGTCGTCCGCAAACTTACTGATCACCCCAGTTACACCTTCTTCCAGATCGTTTATATAAATCACAAACAGCAGATGTCCCAATACAGAGCCCTGCGGTACACCACTAGTCACAGGCCTCCAGCCGGAAAAACACCCTTCCACTACCACCCTCTGTCTTCTGTGACCAAGATGTGGAGATGCCGGCGTTGGACTGGGGTAAGCACAGTAAGAAGTCTCACAACACCAGGTTAAGAACAGATATCCACTCCATCTGACGAAGGAGCTGTGCTCCGAAAGCTTATGGTTGATGCGCGTTATCAAACACGAGGCTAGATGCTCGGGAAATAAAGGCTTTTATTTACTGTAATGAAGCAGCCAATAATTATATACACGATCCCAGACTGAGGGGTCCCAGCCAGAGCAGGGACTTTTATACCTCTCGCAGGAGGCGGAGCCGCATCTAGCCTCGTGTTTGATAACGCGCATCAATTTTATTTACTGTAATGAAGCAGCCAGTAATTATATACACGATCCCAGACTGAGGGGTCCCAGCCAGAGCAGGGACTTTTATACTTCTCCCAGGAGGCGGAGCCTGACTGGGATGTACCACAACACTACAGTACAAAGGTGTAACAACCCCACCCTAACCCCAACAGCAACAAGTAGCACAACCCAACAGTAACATATGTACATCCTTGTAGTACTGGCCAGACCCTGGCTCAGTACTATCCAGTGGGAACCAACGATGGTTCACCACATTCACCCCTCCTTTGAGAACAAGGCCGGCGGGGTACAAAAAACAGAATAAAGTGTCATCAGTCTATAAGTTCAGACGGTCAGGGGGACCGCACCGTCGTTGTGACCTCCTCAATACCGGCGGTGACACCGGAGTAGGCACTTGCGGTGGCGTTCTCCCCAAGGCGGCGTCCAGCTGTTCTTCCACGGACTCACAGGCCGGCTGACCCTGAGGTGACGGTAGTCCATGGGGTCCTGACACGCCCTGCAGTGGCGACCATCCTCTGGACTCAGGCAAGCTGGATATTCATCATAGATTTGTCAAGTCTATGAGGCTTGGCCTGGTCCAGGATGATCGACGCCACCGTTGGTTCCTGAGTGCCACTGCAGGCAGCTGAAATCGACGAGGAGGACCCCTGCTGGTCGTTCGCGGTCGGTGCCGACCAACATGGCCGCTCCCATAAGTCGCACGTGGGTGATGGCGCCAAACTCAGCGACCCCTGGTGGTCACACACCTCCGACTCCGTCGACCGTAATGGCGTCGTCCTGGCCTCGCACGTGGACATACCCCTCGATGATTTCGACGACGAAGAGCCGAGCTCTGAAGAATCGCAGGCCGCACTGCCGTTCCTAGATTTAGATCGGCACACTTTCGAATAGTGCCCTTTCTTACCGCAGGCAGAGCATAACACAGCCTTAGCGGGACACCGTTGCCGAGTATGCTTCGCTCCCCCACAGAAGTAACACCGCGGGCCGCCCGGAGCTGCTGCCGTCGTCTGGCCCGAGTGTGAGCACGCCATTACGCAGCATTTTGAACCCGAGGGACGAGGAGGGATTGGCGACTGCTCCTGCCACGTTGTCTCCACGTGGTCTTCCGGATACAATACTAAGCTTTTGGAGGCCGTCTCCAGCATCTCTGCTAGCTCGATTGCCTGGGTAAGGTCAAGGTTACCTTTCTCCAATAGTTTAAGTCGAATGTACGACGATCCGACTCCCGCCACAAACGCATCTCGGGCGAGGTCGTTCATGCTCTGCTCAGCCGACACAGCTTTGCAGTTACAGCCCCTGGCTAGCTGTAGGAGCTCGTTCGCGTATTCCTCCATCGTTTCACCAGACTGCCGTCGTCGAGTGGCGAAGAGGTAACGAGCGTGTATTTCATTGGGCAGTTTGATATAACGCTTCTTCAGAAGCTCGAGGGCCTTTGTATAATCGGTGGCCGCACGGATCGCGAGGTAGACAGTGTCGCTTACCCTCGCATGGAGGACCCGGAGTCTGTCATCATCTGTGGTGACCGCTGCGGAGGCTGCCAGGTAGTCTTCGAAGCACTTCAGCCAGTGGTCGAAGGTGTTTGAGGCGCCCACCGCACGTGGATCTAATGTAAGGCGTTCCGGCTTCAGGATCTGCTCCATACTCTTTTTTTTTTTGACGAGAGTTTAACAACAGTAAATAAAATTGATGCGCGTTATCAAACACGAGGCTAGATGCTCGGGAAATAAAGGCTTTTATTTACTGTAATGAAGCAGCGAATAATTATATACACGATCCCAGACTGAGGGGTCCCAGCCAAAGCAGGGACTTTTATACCTCTCCCAGGAGGCGGAGCCCGACTGGGATGTACCACAACACTACAGTACAAAGGTGTAACAACCCCACCCTAACCCCAACAGCAACAAGTAGCACAACCCAACAGTAACATATGTACATCCTTGTAGTACTGGCCAGACCCTGGCTCAGTACTATCGAGTGGGAACCAACGATGGTTCACCACAATGGTATTTGCTACCAAATAAACCTGTTGGACTTTAACCTGGTGTTGTGAGACTTCTTTCTGTGACCAAGCCAGTTCTCCACCCATCTAGCCACCTCCCCCTTTATCCCATGAGATCCAACCTTTTTCACCAGCCTACCATGAGGGACTTTGTCAAACGCTTTACTAAAGTCCATATAGACGACATCCACGGCCCTTCCCTCGTCAACCATTCTGGTCACTTCTTCAAAAAACTCCACCAGGTTATGGAGGCATGACTTCCCTCTCACAAAACCATGCTGACTATCGTTAATGAGTTTATTCCTTTCTAAATGTGCATACATCCTATCTCTAAGAATCTTCTCCAACAACTTCCCCACCACAGACGTCAGGCTCACCGGCCTATAATTACCCGGGTTATCCTTCCTACCCTTCTTAAATAACGGGACCACATTAGCTATCCTCCAATCCTCTGGGACCTCACCTGTGTCCAGTGACGAGACAAAGATTTGCGTCAGAGGCCCAGCGATTTCATCTCTCGTCTCCCTGAGCAGCCTTGGATAGATTCCATCAGGCCCTGGGGATTTGTCAGTCTTTAAATTCTCTAACAAACCTAACACTTCCTCCCTCGTAATGAAGATTTTCTCCAACGGTTCAACACTCCCCTCCGAGACCCTCCCAGTCAACACATCCCTCTCCTTTGTGAATACCGACGCAAAGTATTCATTTAGGATCTCCCCTACTTCTTTGGGCTCCAAGCATAATTCCCCACTTTTGTTCCTGAGAGGTCCGATTTTTTCCCTGACAACCCTTTTGTTCCTAACGTATGAATAAAATGCCTTGGGATTCTCCTTAATCCTGTCTGCCAAGGACATTTCGTGACCCCTTTTTGCCTTTCTAATTCCCCGTTTGAGTTCTTTCCTACTTTCTTTGTACTCCTCCAGAGCTCCCTCCGTTTTTAGCTGCCTGGACCTAACATACGCCTCTCCTTTCTTTTTGACCAATCCCTCAATTTCCCTGGTTATCTACGGTTCTCGAATCCTACCCTTCCTATCCTTCTTTTTTACAGGCACATGCCTGTCCTGTCGCCCTAACAACTGTTCCTTAAAAGACTCCCACATGCCAGATGTGGATTTACCCTCAAACAGCCTCTCCCAATCAAGAGCTGCCAATTTCTGCCTAATCCCACTAAAGTTAGCCTTCCCCCAATCCAACACCTTACCCTTGGGACACCACTCATCCTTTTCCATCACTATCCTAAAGCTAACAGAATTGTGGTCACTATTTGCCACATGTTCCCCTACCGAAACTTTGAAGACCTGACCGGGCTCATTCCCCAGTACTAGGTCCAGTATAGCCCCCTCTCTAGTCAGGCTATCTACATATTGTTCCAAAGAACCCTCCTGTACGCATTTTACAAATTCCTCCCCAGTCAGAGTCCCAGCTCTCAGCGATTTCCAGTCTATGCCAGGGAAATTGAAGTCTCCCACTACAATAACCCTATTTTTCCTGCACCTATCCAGTATCTCCTGACATATCCGTTCTTCCACTTCCCTCGGGCTGTTGGGGGGCCTGTAGTACACCCCCAACAGAGTGACTGCGCCCTTCCTGTTTCTAAGCTCCACCCAGAGTGACTCGTTACACGACCCCTCTGAATTGTCCTCCCTCTGCACCGCTGTAATATGCTCTCCAACTAATACTGCTACTCTCCCACCTCTTTTGGCCCTTAAGACAGAGATGAGAAGGAATGTCTTTTCTGGCAGGGAGTCGGTCTGTGGAGTTCCCCCCAACCCCACCCCCACCCCTCCCCCTCCCCCAGAGAGCAGTGGGGGCAACGGCTCATTCAAGATACTCAAGGCCGAGTTAGGGAGATTTCTGATCGAGAAGGGGATTATGGAGGAAGAGGAGGCAGGATCGTAGAGTGAAGGCCACATTGAGATGGACCATGAACAGTGCAGCATGCTCGACAGGCCGAATGGACGGATCCTGCTTCTATTAGTGATGTCCCTTCCCTGGATAAGTTCTTCCCAAAGGCCTATTGCATTGCCTTTATCCTCATTTGGGTCATTACCCCTTTCACCCCCCACTCTTGCTGTCCAATGGTGTGTGGGCTAGGTTGATTGGCCATGCTAAATTGACCCTAGCGTCAGGGGATTAGCAGGGTAAATCTGTGGGGCACAGGAATAGGGCCTGAGTGGGATAGTGGTTGGTGCAGACTCGATGGGCTGAATGGCCTCCTTCTGCACTGTAGGGATTCTATGGATTCTCTTCCCCCTTGATCCCATTGAGAGCATGTCTATCATACCCTATGTCCTTACTACTCCAACCCTGTCTGTGAGAGAACCCTTCTTGCAAACTCAATCTCCTTCTCTTCCCCCTCCTGTGCCCTTTCTCTGAGACAAATCGGCCCCTCACTCACCCACCATCTCTTCCCGGCCCATTATCAAACACACTCTGTCAGATAGCCTATCGCTTCAGATGCTGATGGAGACCCTCCTCCCCCCACCGTTCAGAAGGAAGTTGGCACAATTATTTCCTCTGTTGTTTCAGCTCAGACCTTCAACAAGCCAATACCCATCTGCCTACTTCTCAAAGAAAAATAAATCTCCAAAGCCACAAACCCTCCATTGTCCAATCATTGTCTTAAATTGCTGGTGTGTGACTGTTTCAAAATGCCCCGGAGAGGGTCTGAATATATGGGGACAAACATTAAACATGACTCGTTAATAAGGAGATTATTTACTCTGTGTAACTGCACTAAGTGATTCAGCAATGAAACATCACAAAGCAACATCGACCCACATCTTGTTAGAAATTTTCCAACCAGACAGAGGACCTTGTGTCTGTTCTGATCCCCAGATTCCATTACTCTCTCTCTCCATATCCACCTGCCTCTTTCTGCAACTCTCCCTCGGTCTCTCTATCTGATTCCCATTTACTCTGTTTCCCTGAGACTGTCTATTTCTTTCTCTTCACCTCTCCCTCTGTTTCTCTCTACTTCTACTTTGCTCAATTTCTCTCTGTGCCTCAGACTTTCTCATCATCTGTCTCTCTCTGTTTCTTTGTGTGTCTCTCTCGACCTCTCTCTATTTCTTTATTTCTCTTTGTCTGTCTGTCTCTCTGCCTGTGTCTCTCACTCTATGTATCTCTATCTCTCTTTGTTTCTTTCTTTCTCTCTGGCTCTCTGTGGTTCTCCCTCTGTCTCTCACTCTTTCTCTCAATATGCCTCCCTGTTTTTTTGCTTCTCTTGCTATCTCTCCCTCTGTCTCTCTCTCTCTCACACATCCTCGCTGTCTTTCTCTCTATCTCTCTCTCTCTCTCTGCCTGTTTCTCTCTCTCTGTCCATCCATTTCTCTCTATCTCCCTCCATCTCTCTGTCTCTTATGTCACGATGTGGATGTTGACCCCCTTTTGAGGAGTAACGCTGAATTCCCGAAAGAGGAATACCTCGCCTCTTAAACTGTTAAAAGTGTGTGGGAAAGTGTGAACTGTTCTTCAGTCACGTTTAGTGGGAACTGACAGAAATACCTTATAGTCACTTTAAAATGAACATTTAACAATTTATTTATTTAACTAACAGGGGACTTTAACTAAACAAGTAATACACTGAATAAAATAAGATTCCAATGGAATGCTGTTCAGATAAATACAAGACTCAATCATTAACCAAAAAGAAATTCAGTCACTCTCAAAAATACAACCAGGTTTGTGATTTTTGGAATTGTTTGGAGTTCTTCTGTTGATTCCTCTGTATATAAGTTCCTTCTGATTTGGTACCCTCGTTGGATAGTGTGTTCTCTTAAGAGATATCTGAAGCTAGCAAAAACTTGCTCTCTCCCTGTCGAAGGTTGAGAGGCGGCAGTTCTTCAGTTGCTCTCCTGTTCCCCCCTCCCCGCCCTGCGCTCTCTTCTATCCCTGTGATGACTTATCAACTTCCCTTCAATAGTATTGGTTTGATGTTGTTCACAACATCAAATTCAAATTTTATATGTTCCTGGTAGCTGAGTGCCTGCTTTAAATTGATTGGTAAAATTTAAAAAAAAACAGGTTGTCTTGTTTAAGACTGCTGCTTGACTTTTTGATGCAAATGTTTCAGCTTGGACTCTGGATGTAGTTTGCATTTTAAACCTCCAAGCATTGAAACAGAACACCACCTTTTAAAGGGACGCCACAATGTATTTTCCCCGCTCGCATTTTTACAATTTTTTACATCTTTGCCATCATCAAATTGCAACGTCACAAACTCAACTTCGCAAAACTTATGTCTCCATATCTCTCTGTATCGTTTTTAATTTCTCTCTCTACTTCCTCTTTTCAAAGTGACCAATGGTTTTGTTCATTTCCCCTTTCAAACACTTAAAGAACTTCCCCTTTTTATCAGCAACTTTCTCACACATGCTATCCCTGTTGCTGTCTCCGACAGGACATTCCAGATCCTAACCACTGTCTCTAAAATATAAACTCTCCTGACAGCTCTCCACTTTTTTCTTAATGATCTTAAGTGTCTGCACTCAGTGACTGCCTCACTGATCACACAATGACATGGGAATGAAAACACTGATATAGATTGTCTGGAATAATTAGTTCTGTTAGTGTCTACCCCCACACACAGCAGGCCCAGTCCCATCCTGTCTGTGCCAGTGTGTTGAAAGATTTATCAAACTCGTTCGTCTCACCTGCCCTTCCTTACAGTTCCGTTGACTTTCCTCTTCTCCCGTTTTCTGGTTGATGATAAGAGCCAGAGACCAGAATAATTCTTCATCAGTTACTTGAAAGCAATGTTCAAATAAAAATTCAATTCTGCAGATGCAGCACATCTGAAAATAAAACAAAAACAGAAAATGCTGGAAAATTTCAGGAGGATTGGCAGCGTCTGTGGAGAGAGGAACAGAGTTAACGTTTCAGGTCCATGTGACTCTTCTTCAGAACTAAAGAGAGGGAAGAATGCGATGGATTTTATACTGTGTAAGAGGGAGGTGGAATAGCTGAAAAGTAGGACATCAGTGACTGGTGGGAGCTCGGGGACATTGCACCCAAGATGTGTAGGGTACAGCGAGTGTGAATGGCAGTGTGAAGGGCTAGAGAAGGTGCTAATATCTGCATGAAGGTATGATAGCAGAATGGGGACAATCAGAGAACAAGGGTCAGTGCTCAGTGAAAGCTAAACTTGAGAACAAGTGACAGGTGGCCCAGTGGGGGAGGGGGTTTATTACTTGGGGACACAATTGTACTTTTTGAATAGTTAAAAGGATCAAGACAGAGGAAAAAGGTCACAGTCAAAAGTCGTTGGACTCAGTGTTGAGTCATCAATGTTACAGTTCTCAGGAGCTTTGACATGCTCTGTCTGTGTCAGTGGCAGTGTTTCTGTGGCGAGATTGGTGTGCAATATTCTAACGGATTGTTTCACCATTCTGTTTCCTTTGCAATGCGTTCCTTTCCAGTCCCTTCACTTATAGAAAACAGCGAAGGAAACCGTGAGTAACATAATTTGATAAAATTCCTCTTTAAATGTCTAAAGTCACTCTGAAATGAGAGAAATTATTAGCATTGATGAAGTTTAAAATTAAACTATAGAGAACACAGCATTCTAATCTAATGACACTGGGTAACTTCACTCAATGGTAACACAGTGGGTTAGAGGCAGTGAACAGTTCAGGACACCACAGATAAGAAAGGATATATATCTGCTTAAAAACAGTGCAGTGTATGGTGACCTGAATCATACTTGGGTATCATGCATCAGGAGTCAATCAGTGTCTCATTCCCTTCAAATTAAAAGTTTAGACGTTTATTTGATCCAATTTTTCAGTAAATTCATTGGTCATGAAACGCGGTGGACCCAGCCATAGAAATACTCTGGCTACCAGAGCAGGTCAGAGGCTGGGAATCTTGCGGAGAGTAACTCACCTCCTGATTACCCCCCAAAGCCTGTCCACAAGGACACAATGTGGAGATGCCGGCGTTGGACTGGGGTAAACACAGTAAGACGTCTAACAACACCAGGTTAAAGTCCAACAGGTTTTTTTGATAGCAAATGCCACTAGCTTTGGGAGCACTGCCCCTTCATCAGATGGAGTGTGAAATGTGCTCACAAACAGGGCATACAGAGACACAAACTCAATTTACAGAATAATGATTGGAATACTAATCAAGCTAATCAATGCTAATACAGCTAATCAAGTCTTAAAGGTACTGACAATGTGCGTGGAGAGAGCATTAAGCACAGGATAAAGATATGTGTATTGTCTCCAGACAGGACAGCTTGTGAGATTTTGCAAGTCCAGGCAAGTTGTGGGGGTTACAGATAGGGTGACATGAACCCAAGATCCAGGTTGAAGCCGTCCTCATGTGTGTGGAACTTGGCTATCAGTTTCTGCTCAGCGACCCTGCGGTGCCGTGTGTCATGAAGGCCACCTTAGAGAACGCTTACCTGAAGATCAGAGGCTGAATGCCCGTGACTGCTGAAGTGTTCCCCAACAGGAAGAGAACAGTCTTGCCTGGTGATTGTCGAGCGGTGTTCATTCATCCGTTGTCGTAGCGTCTGCATGGTTTCCCCAATGTACCATGCCTCGGGCATCCTTTCCTGCAGCGTATCAGGTAGACAACGTTGGCCGAGTTGCAAGTGTATGTACCGTGTACCTGGTAGATGGTGTTCTCACGTGAGACGATGGGATCCGTGTTGATGATCCGGCACGTCTTGCAGAGGTTGCTGTGGCAGGGTTGTGTGGTGTCGTGATCACTGTTCTCCTGAAGGCTGGGTAGTTTGCTGCGGACAATGATCTGTTTGAGGTTGTGCGGCTGTTTGAAGGCAAGAAGTGGGGGTGTGGGGATGGCGTTGGTGAGATGTTCGTCTTCATCGATGACATGTTGAAGGCTCCGGAGGAGATGTCGTAGCTTCTCCGCTCTGGGGAAGTACTGGACGACGAAGGGTACTCTGTCCACCGTGTCCCGTGTTTGTCTTCTGAGGAGGTTGGTGTGGTTTTTCGCTGTGGTGTGTTGGAACTGTTGATCGATGAGTCGAGTGTCATATCCTGTTCTTATGAGGGCATCTTTCAGCGTCTGGAGGTGTCTGTTGCGATCCTTCTCATCCGAGCAGATCCTGTGTATACGGAGGGCCTGTCCGTCGGGGATGGCTTCTTTAACGTGTTTAGGGTGGAAGCTGGAGAAGTGGAGCATCGTGAGGTTATCCGTGGGCTTGCGGTACAGTGTGGTGCTGAGGTGACCATCCTTCATGGAGATGCGTGTGTCCAAGAATGCAACCGATTCTGGAGAGTAGTCCATGGTGAGTCAGCGGTCACGGGCATTCAGCCTCTGATCTTCGGGTAAGCGTTCTCCAAGGCGGCCTACACAACACACGACACTGCAGGGTCGCTGAGCAGAAACTGATAGCCAAGTTCCGCACACATGAGGACGGCCTCAACCGGGATCTTGGGTTCATGTCACACTATCTGTAACCCTCACAAATTGCCTGGACTTGCAAAATCTCACAAGCTGTCCTGTCTGGAGACAATACACATCTCTTTAACATGTGCTTAATGCTCTCTCCACTCACATTGTCTGTACCTTTAAGACTAGATTAGCTGTATTATCATTGATTAGCTTGATTAGCATTCCAATCATTATTCTGTAAATTGCGTTTGTGTCTCTGTATGCCCTGTTTGTGAGCACATCTTCCACTCCACCTGACGAAGGGGCAGCACTCCGAAAGCTAGTGGCATTTGCTACCAAATAAACCTGTTGGACTTTAACCTGGTGTTGCTAGACTTCTTACAACGGCACAAGTCAGGTGTGTGATGGAATACTCTCCACTTGCCTGGATGAGTGCGGCTCCAACAACACTCAAGAAGCTCGACACCATCCAGGACAAAGCAGCCCCCGCTCGATCGACACGTGAATCCCCACCTTCAACATTCACTCCCTCCACCACTGACGCACAGCGGCAGCCGTGTGTACCATCTACAAGATTTACTGCAGCAACTCACCAATGCTCTTGTGAGAGCACTTTCCAAACCCGTCATCTCTACCACCTAGAAGGACAAGAGCAGCAGACGCATGGGGAACACCACCACCTGGATGTTCCCCTTCAAGCCCCACACAATCATTCTGACGTGGAAATATATCAGTCGTTTGTTCAATGTGCTTGAATCAAAATTCATCATCATCATCCCCATCATCACTGTGGTTGTACATAGACCACAAAACTACAGCAGTTCAAGATGGTGACTCACCACCACCTTCTCAAGGGGCAATTAGGGATGGACAATAAATGCTGGGTCTCGTCAGCAGAGCCAATGTCCCTTGAATGAATAAAATGATCGAGGGAAGAGATCCAGTGGATGGAGGGAAATACCAGTTTGGGAGTTTAGGACCCGGAGGTATGTCATAAACCGAGATTAGAGCAAGATATTTCATACACAGAGTTCGGGAACACTTCAGACAACAAAATGACCTTGAGGTTTGGAAATCTTTCCCACAAATTGGCAATTGATCTTTGATTATTGGTTGATTTTGAATGAAACAAAACTTGAAGGGGTGTGGGACACAGAATAGGGTGACACATCGGCTGTAATCTCACTCATTGGCACAGGAGGCATGAACCATAAAATGGCACAAGCATACAAGGAGGCCATTCGGCCCTTGGCATCCCTGCCAGCTCTTTGAAGGGGTGATTTCGAGAATCCCATTCCTCCTCACATTGCCAAAAACTGGTATTTTTTCTCACTCGAGGCACATATTCAATTTCCTTTCTTTAAGAAATGTTATTGATCCTGCCTCCTCAACACTGTGAGCCAAAACATTCCAGATCCCACGCACGCTCTGCCTGGGACTGTCCCTCTAGTTCATAAGATATAGGAGCAGAATTAGGCCATTCGGCCCATTGAATCCATTCTGGTTCAGGGCATCCGAAGTCTCTCCTCCCTGGGATGTTCCTTGTCAATCAATTCTGAACCCTCGCTAAAACCTTGACATCCTTCCCAATGTTTGGTGCCAGGGATTGTACAGAATATACCAGTGGAGGCACTTGCCAGCGTTTTATACACCTTCATCAATCGAGTTGTTTGCTTGTGTTGATCTCATGTCTTGTTGAATAATATTTATACTGAAGCCCTTTGCCCTTAATTGATCAGCACATTGAGCAAAGATAAAGATCCAGTGGAGACAATAACACATTTATATTCTCTGAGAAGGGAGCGCTGACTTGTTGGCAAGTGGATTCTGATTGTGAGGCATTATGATGGTGAACGCACCAGTGAACTGCCAAGCATTGGATGAAAACTTACAATAGACAACTTGAGTTGGATTGGTCAAAGCATTGCCCTGAGGAATGAATCTGTAAATGGCTCTCACCTTTTTTGTTCAGCTGAAACAGGCACAAGGTGTCTACCTGTCCTTTCTGTCTGTGCATTAAAATATGTAGCTTGCAAGACACAGAAATGTTCCCCACTGATGATATTAAAATTATTGGCATTCTGAGCATTATGTCAGGTGATGCTGTTGTTCTGGGGCTGGGGGAGGGGGGCAAAACCCAGGAGGTACGGAACAAAACTGCTGGGATGAAGTTGACTTGCCCCTTGCTTGATTTCACTCTTCATTGAAGTCAGTACAGAGTAGAATTGAGCAGGGTTTAAATCTGGCCCCATTTGGTCTGTTTCTCCCACACCCCCTACCCTGATGGGAGGAGGGAATGCTGATGTTAACATTGTCAGACAGGAGTTTATTGAGGATGTTATAGCAGCAGAACTCATTCATTATGAAGCTTGAATAAGTCGGGTTGTGTCCAAGCTGCCGTGTCTGACGTATTGTTTATTTTACAGCTTTACCCAAACCCACCCTGTCTCTGGATCCATCATCCGGTGCTATTCTACCAGGAGAGGAAGTTTCACTCACGTGTCATTTCCCCTTCATCGGCTGTGCTGGTGAATTCTACAGGAATGACAATGATCTAGTCAGTTATTTTAATGAAGAAAACTACAACGTTACCCATCAGTTTAAAGAAGGTTTACCCGCGAAAGGTCACAACTCCTACACCTGTCAATATAGAAAATACTTTGAGAACAACAGGACCTGGGGATATTCCCCACGCAGTGATCCGGTGTGGGTAACTGTAACAGGTCAGTGAGACACACCAACATTCTCAATGGCAAACATAACACTCGGAATCAGAGCATATCACAGCACAGCAAGAGGCCATTCACCCATCCTGCTGTCTCATTGAAAGGAATCTCCAATTAATCCCCCCACAGCACAGATTCCCAACCCCGAACCCTCCCCATCCCATTTGGTCCCCGTCTTGTCCAACAATTCCTTTCCTGTTTCAGAATCCATCCAATTGCCTTTGGAATGTGGTTACATCCCTCCACTGCCAGTTCATCCAGTTCATACCTCCTCACTGAGCGGGAAGAAACCACCCCCCTCTCTCTCCTGTGGTCATTTAGAATTATATTTAACCTCTGATTTAACCTTTCTGCGATCCTTCCTCTCTCCTCCTGCCTCATCCTCCTGTTCAAATCCCTCCCTCGCTCCCTCCCTCCCTATCTCTATAACCTCCTCCAGCCTCTACAATTCTCATCCTCCTGTTCAAATCCCTCAGTGACCCCCCACACAGCCTCCACATCTCTCTGCAACAACAATGTGCTTTATTTTCCATTCACTCTGGTGTATTGATAAAGGATTTTATTTTCTCTGTGTGATCGATTTGTTACAGATAAACTTCCAGAGCCCACACTCTCTATAGAGCCAGCCTCTGGTGTGGTCACAGTGGGGGAACGAGTTCAGTTTAACTGCACCTCCAGCTACCCAGCCCACATCTCCCACTTGTACAAGAAGCAAAGCAGATCCCCTATCGATTCCCGGAAAGTCTCAGACTCTGAGCGCACTGTAATCTTGACCCTCGCTGACCTTGTACCAGAGGATAGTAAAGAATACAGCTGCAGTTTTGAGAAAACTGTGAATGGGAGAGTTTACCACTCAGATCGCAGTGCCTTCGTGGAGGTAACAGTGAAAGGTGAGAGGCATTTTAGTTTCCGAATATCTTTCCCATTGTTCCTGCATGAAGGGATTGTTATATCCCCAATAATAACTCTCAATTCAATTAAACTTGTGTGCTTAATTTATTATAAGCTGCTGGAGGGGTAGAGAGAGAGAGAGAGAGCTCAAATCCCAGAGCTACCTCCGACAGTGCAGCACTCCCTCAGTACTGGCACGGGGGGAGTGTCGGTCTGGATTATGGAGCTCAAATCCTAGAGTATATACATCTACCCCCGACAGTGCAGCACTCCCTCAGTACTGGCACCGGGGGGAGTGTCGGTCTGGATTATGGAGCTCAAATCCTAGAGTATATACATCTACCTCCGACAGTGCAGCACTCCCTCAGTACTTACTGACCAGTGTAAAATTCTCCGGACAGACTGCCCGTTGCGCTGAAACTCCAATCTCACTGACAGTAATCTAACCCATGTGTCCTCATGACTGAAGCACATGTCCGACCCCCGGGATCTGTCCCCTCACCCACCAATCACTGACTCTGTCACTGTTCCTGAGTGCTGTAAACTATTCATCCCCGTGTCTGTTCAATTGCAGAGGAACTCCCCAAGGCTGACATTTCGGTCGACCCGCCCTCAGGTGTGGTGAGCAGAGGAGAGGCCATTCGCATTAACTGTGTAGGATCCATTCTAGCCCATGGAGGTCGGTTTCACTTACACAGAGAGGATGAAGAGGACAGGACCCTGGATGTGCCTGGTCCCCAGCAGTCAGCAAACTTCACCATCAGAGACACCAACACAACCGGGACATGGAATTACTCCTGTAGCTATGGCAGGATGGTAAAGGGAAGAGAATATCACTCACCCCGCAGCGATGGGGTCCGGGTAACAGTGAAACGTAAGTGTTGACACATCCAATGAAAAGGCTCACATTTATCCCGAGTGTTCAGAACCTTCTGTCATGTGTTCAGTAGATTTAAAATGAAAGATTGCAGCGTCACTGCTGTCGCAGTGAGGGAAACGGGGGCACAGCAAGATCCCACAGGCAGCAATGAGATAATGATCTGTTCAGATTATGTTGGCTGGAAGATGGATACCTTGCAGGGCATTTGGGA
Organism: Mustelus asterias; assembly: GCF_964213995.1. Classification (NCBI taxonomy): domain Eukaryota; kingdom Metazoa; phylum Chordata; class Chondrichthyes; order Carcharhiniformes; family Triakidae; genus Mustelus; species Mustelus asterias. The sequence continues at coordinate 148,042,877 of NC_135805.1, forward strand.
GACTTCCCGGTGCCTTCTGAGGACATGGTGGCCGTTTACTTTCTGTTCTGATCCCAACTCACAATGCTGCTGGTACCTCTGCCTTGGCGTCTGATCTGAGACATGGTACCTGTGACAGTGCAGCACTCCGCCAGCCCATTACTGGGAATATCGGCCAACATTAGGTATCCCTTATCTCTACCATCTAGCAGGACAAGGAAGCAGATACATGATAAATAATATCACCTGCAATTTCCCCTCCTAGTCCCATTCACTATTCTGACTTGGAAATATATCGGCTGTTCCTTCAATGCTGCTGAACCCAAATCCTGTAACTCGTTCCTAACAGCACCGTGGGTGTACCTACACCACACGGTCTGAATGATATCCAATAACAACCCTGCAACATCCCACCCAAACAGCACTGTGGGTGTACCTACACCACACCGACTGACTGATGTCCAATAACAATCTTGGAAGTCTCTCCCTAACAGCACTGTGGGTGTACCTACACCACACGGGACTGACTGATGTCCAATAGCAATCCTGCAACTCCCTCCCTAACAGCTCTGTGGGTGTACCTACAACACACGGGACTGACTGATGTCCAAGAACAGTCCTGGAACTCCCTCCCTAACAGCACTGTGGGTGTGCCTACAAAACACATACTGACTGATGTCCAGTAACAATCCTGGAACGCCCTCCCTAACAGCACTGTGTGTGTACCTACAACACACATGCTGACTGATGTCCAGTGACAATCAAGTAACTCATTCCATAACAGCACTGTGGGTGTGCCTACATCACGTGGCACTGACTGATGTCCAATAACAATCCTGGATCATTCCTCCTCAACAGAACTGTGGGTGTACTTACGCGAGAAGAGACTGCAATGGGTTCAAGAAGGCAGCTCATCCATCATATTCTCAAGGGACAATTAGGCTGGTCCACTAAATCTTCCCTTGTCAGATTCACATAATGAGTAGGAAGGTTGAGTACAGTGGGGCAGGGAAGTTAGCACATAACAGACTTGACCAAGGGTGGTATACATTGTGAACGAGTGTGGCAGTCATGTGTATCATCCACAAGCTGCACTGCAGTGGCTCACCAAGGCTCCTTTGACAGCACCTTCCAAACCAACTGCAATGCTTTGGTTTCCAGTCTTCAGATGGAAATAGACTCTGAGCTGTACTGGTCTCCAACTAACACTCCCATATCCCAAGGCAGAAAGTTTAGGGTATCTATCTAGCTTTGCGGGCAAGTGGCATTAAATGTCTCACAACAATGTACATGTAATTTTGTGATAACTCCTCATGCTCTAGTAGATATTCCCCATTCTCTGTCTCTGCTTTGCCATTGTTTGTTCCATTGTTCCGTGTGACCATAGTAGGCGGTTGTTACAGTTGTATATATATATGCTGTTTTTTTCACACATTTCTGTAGAATGTTTAAAATTTCAGTTTCATTCAGACAGTCAGTGTTTCTGGAAACTGATTGAGCTCAATGGTTGCAAAAGCAAGTTAATTAATAATTTCAGTTAGGAATTTGTTACTTTGATAGAGCTAATGGACTTTTTTTTACACAAAAGCATCCTTGGGAAGTGGATTGACAGGGTCATGTGATAATGTGGTTAATGGGAAGAACTGAACATGCAGCAGAGAGTAATAAGATTTTGCAGTTTAGTGTTGGAGGTTTAGCTGGAATATGCTTGAAGCCAAAAGGTTTCTGAAACTCACTTTCTCTACGAAAATTCCAAAGCTGACGACAGTTATTATAGTGAGCACATTTGTAATTGCTAACTATATTTAATTTGGCTTTAAGCCTGTAAAAGGAATGTTGCTCATTTAAAGTTTATGTATTAGTGTCACAAGTAGGCTTACATTAACACCGCAATGAAGTTACTGCGAAAATCTGCTAGTCACCACACTCCGGTGCCTGTTCGGATAGACTGAGGGTGAATTTTAGCATGGCCAATGCACCTAACAAACAAGTCATTCAAGCTGTGGGAGGAAACCGGAGCACCGATAGGAAACGCACACAGACACGGGGAGAACGTGCAGACTCCACACAGACAGGGACCAGAGCAAGGAATCGAACCCTGGTCCATGCGCTGTGAGGCAGCAATACTAACCACTGTGCCACCGTGCCAATCTAAACTGAAACAGTGATCAGTTAGAACTTAAAATTTCTTCCTTTTTTTTGAAGCATTGTTCACATGTTATGGGTTGAGTTTCTCCCTATGCTAGAGTTATATAGTTTAAGTTCATTTAATAGTGTCACAAGTAAGCTTAAATTTGCACTAAATTATGTTGCAAATAAGGATTATTTTGATATGAAAATCCCCATTTTGGCAGTGGAAACAAACCCTGGAGCAAAAGTCCACACATTTTTTTCCAAAAAGGGAAAGTTATGGACTCTAGTCCGGCTCCCGAATATAACTTGAAGTTCTGGTCTTAATGCCCAGAGTGTTATTTTCCTCATTTTTCTCCTCATGATGGAAGGACCAAATTTTCTGTTTCATAAAATGCCATTTCAGATACATGGAGCCAGGAAAGCGTGAATAAGGTAGGAAGGGACCTTGTGACACACCTACATTATCTCACGCTCTCTCTCTCTCTTGCCCTCTCTCTGGATGAAAATGAGGAGAAATAGAGTCATAGAGGTTTACAGCATGGAAACAGACCCTTTGGCCCTACTTGATCATGCCACCCCTTTTTTAACCGCTAAACTAATCCCAATTGCCCACGTTCGGCCCCTATCCCTTCATAGCCATCTTACCCATGTAACTGTCTAAACAGTTTTTAAAAGACAAAATTGTACCCGCCTCTACTACCACCTCTGGCAGCTTGTTCCAGACACTCACCACCCTCTGTGTGAAAAAAATGCCCCTCTGGACACTTTTTATTTCTGCCCTCTCACCTTAAACCTATGCCCTCTAGTTTTAGACTCCCCTAACTTTGGGAAAAGATATTGACTATCTAGCTGATCTGTGCCCCTCATTGTTTTAGAGACCTCCATGAGATCACTCCTCAGCCTCCTATGCTCCAGAGAAAAAAATCCCAATCTATCCAGCCTCTCCTTATAACTCAAACCATCAAGTCCCAGTAACATCCTAGTAAATCTTTTCTGCACTCTTTCTAGTTTAATAATATCCTTTCTATAATAGAATGACCAGAACTGTACACAGTATTCCAAGTGTGGCCTTACCAATGTCTTGTACAACTTCAACAAGATGTCCCAACTCCTGTATTCAATGTTCTGACCAATGAAACCAAGTATGCTGAATTCCTTTTTCACCACTCTGTCCATCTGCATTATTTCAATGAGCTATGAACATGTACCCCCAGATTTCTTTGTTCTATAACTCTCCCCAGCGCCCTACCATTAACTGAGTAAGTCCTGCCCTGGTTCGATCAACCAAAATGCATGACGTCGCCTTTATCTAAAACTCCATCTGCCATTTGTCAGCCTACTGACCCAATTGATCAAGATCCCGCTGCAGTCCTCGATAACCATGAGTTGTAAGGTTCTGGGAAGGATGGCGCAGGTGGAAAAGAGTTTAGCACTGCTGCTTCACAGCGCCAGGGACCCGAGTTTGATTCTGCCCTTTGACTTTGTGGGTTTGCACGATCTCCCCTCGTGTCTGCATGGTTTTTCTTTGGGTGCTATGGTTTCCTCCCATATTCCAAATATCTGCAGGTTAGGTGGATTGTCCATGCTAAATTTCCCCTTAGTGTCCGAATATGTGTAAGTTAGGTGGACTGGTCAAGTCAAATTGTCCCTTAGTATCTAAAGATGTGCAGGTTAGGTGGACTAGTCATGCAAAACGCATGGGTTTATGAGGATAGGGTGGATCTATTGGAACTCTTGGGTTTGAGGCTCTTTGAGAGCGACAGGGCAGGCTTGATCAGCGGAAGGCCTCCTTCTGAACTGTAGGGATTCTATGGATTCTATTCAATGGATTTAGATAGTTTGAGGAAGTTGGATACTACGGTAGAAAGATTATAATGTGGAGAATGTGAGCCTTTGTACTTTGACTGGAAGACTATGAAGAGAGAATATTATTTCAATGGAAGGGTAATTGGAGTCTGCGGCAGTACAGAGGGATTGGGTTGTCCTGATACATGAGTCACAAGAATCACTCGATCTCCTCACTAAAGTTGGGGCCTTTGCAGTGGAGCAGGAGAATCAGACATTAACATTCTCCCCTCTCTATCACCTTCCAGAGTTTAGTTCAACATCCAAAACATTCACCATTCGTTTGTGTCTCGGGATCCTTGTCCTGTTCGGAATTGTGGTGATCCTGGGAATAGAGTTCAAACTCTTCAAGAGGAAGAAAGATGGTAACGGTATGTCTGAAGACTTGTTCAGTCTCCACAATATTTCATATTGGAACAAAATCAGTTAGAAAGCTCTCTCACTCTGTCCATGCCAACACTAAGTTATGTTGATGGTTATTGTCCATGCCTTATTGCCCCCTTGTGAAGGTGGTAGATGACTTGCCTTCTTGAACCCACTGCAGTCACATGCGGTGTAGGTACTCGCAGTGCTGTTGCGGAGGGAGTTCCAGGATTTTGACCGAGTGGCAGTGAAGGAACGGCTGATATATTTCCAAGTCAGGATAGTTTGTTGGAGCTCAGAAGGGGAATTTGCAGGTAATGGTGATCGCCATGCATCTGCTATCTTGTCCCTCTAGGTGGTACAGTTTGCATGTTTGAGGGGGAATGTCGAAACAGACTTGGTGAGTTGCTGCAGTGCATCTTGAGGACGGTACACACGGCTAATGCTATGTGTTGGTGGTGGAGGGAACAAATGTTTGTGTGCACTGCTTTGTTCTGGCCTTGCCTTTGGACAGTTGGTGGGTATAAGTTGTTTAAGAGTTTCTCACATAAATGGCTGGTGAAGCTGCAGCAACCTGAAATTCCCCACCATAGTGCCAGCTCTCATCCGGGAACATGCCACCACCTCACGAGGCTGCCTTTGTCAAATTGAAGAGCGGACCAGGTTATCCATCGATGTTCAATAGTAAACTGTGCAGAGTTTTCCCCTGACAAAGGAGCTGGTAAAACACTTGGAAAGGTTCAAAAAGTGGAAGGTTGTCCCTTCTGGCTGACCCTTTTAATACCCTGTAGCTGTACGGTCAATTAACAGTGTAAAGGTATCAGTGATGGTCCTTCACTCCCATGAACAAGTTTGTTGATATCCATTGACTTTATCCTTTTCCAGGTGCTGTTGATGAAGGATTATATTCGAACGTGAGGGATAAGGAGGAGACAACAGTCTGAGCACTTCAGATACTGCATAAATCTTTTTCTTTTGAGAGGTGTTGAGATTGTAACATCAATACCAGTGGCTGTTTCTTTGCAATATATAAAATGTGGGTGCAGAAGAATAGACAATGCTTCCTATTGATAGATTTTGATATGCCCATGTGTGAGAGTGAATGTCAGACAGAGAGAGACTTCACACAACTTTCCAGTTTCAATTCTGCTGCAACTTGTGATTAAAGTGATACACCGGCAGCCTCTACTGGATAATTCAAAGAATGTCTATTGTGCAAAAGGAGACCATTCAGCCCATTGAGTTTGCATCAGCTCTCCAAAAGTGTGTTTTATCCAGACCCTGCCCTTCACCCTATCCTTATAATCCTGCACATTTACCATGGCCAAACCACCTAACATAGAACATAGAACAGTACAGCACAGAACAGGCCCTTCGGCCCACGATGTTGTGCCGAGCTTTATCTGAAACCAAGATCAAGCTATCCCACTCCCTATTATCCTGGTGTGCTCCATGTGCCTATCCAATAACCGCTTAAATGTTCCTAAAGTGTCTGACTCCACTGTCACTGCAGGCAGTCCATTCCACACCCCAACCACTTTCTGAGTAAAGAACCTACCTCGGACATCCTTCCTATATCTCCCACCATGAACCCTACAGTTATGCCCCCTTGTAATAGCTCCATCCACCCAAGGAAATAGTCTTTGAACGTTCACTCTATCTATCCCCTTCATCATTTTATAAACCTCTATTAAGTCTCCCCTCAACCTCCTCTGCTCCAGAGAGAACAGCCCTAACTCCCTCAACCTTTCCTCATAAGACCTACCCTCCAAACCAGGCAGCATCCTGGTAAATCTCCTTTGCACTCTTTCCACATCCTTCTTATAGTGAGGTGACCAGAACTGCACACAATATTCCAAATGTGGTCTCACCAAGCTCCGGTACAGTTGCAGCATAACCCCACGGCTCTTAAACTCCAACCCCCTGTTAATGAAAGCTAACACACTATAGGCCGCCTTCACAGCTCTATCCACTTGAGTGGCAACCTTCAGAGATCTGTGGATATGGACCCCACGATCTCTCTGTTCCTCCACAGTCTTCAGAACCCTACCTTTGACCCTGTAATCCACATTTAAATTAGTCCTACCAAAATGAATCACCTCACATTTATCAGGGTTAAACTCCATCTGCCATTTTTCAGCCCAGCTTTGCATCCTATCTATGTCTCTTTGCAGCCTACAACAGCCCTCCACCTATACCTTTTAGGGCAGTAATAGACAATTTAGCAATTTAACCTACACATCTTTGGACTGTGGGGGTAACAGAAGCACCCTGTGATGGAAGTGTGCAAATGCTTTGTACATATATTATGCTTTTAAGTTTCAGGAGAATGCTTTAATGTTCAATTTTTTCCACAGGTAGTCAGTATATTTGGTAGGAATACAGCACAGAAGTTGGGAGAGAAGAATAACCTTGCAAGTGGTTATGTTAGATATAAGTAAAGGATATTTGATTACTTAAGCCCCCCCTGAGATTTCAGATTAGAGTAATTGGCAGGGTCATGTGATGATGTGGTTTACATGCAGCCCTCGATCTGTAACAAAAAGAAACAGAGTTTTGCAGAAAGGAGTTGGAGTTTGGCTGTTCTAGTTGATGTTAGGAGAGATTTGCAGGCTTCTGAAATCTCAATATCTCTGAAAACACCAAGGTTGAGATAGTTCATGCATCATTAGCAATGACTATATTTTTTCCTTTGTCATACATAAAATGTGGGTGCAGGAGAATATACACCACTTTGTATCAATAGATTTTGATATGCTAATGTGTGAGAGCAAATGGAAGGCAGAGAGAGACTCCATATGGCTGTCCAGATGATCTTCCAATACAACTTTTGATTAAAGTGATCTACCACGAGCCTCCACTGGAGAATCTATAAAATCCATTATAGCAAGTACATTTGTGACAGCTAACTATATTCAAAATTGGTCTTTGGTCTGCAAGAAGGATGTTGCTTATTTGGAACATAAATAGTGTTAAGTTCGAACTTAGAGTTTCATATTAAAGATTGAAGATTGTTCACCTGTTAAGATTTGAGCTGTCTCATTTTTTCGGAGTTATACTTAAACTAAAAGAGAAAATGCTGGAAAATCTTAGCAAGTCTGGCAGCATCTGTGAGGAGAGAAAAGAGCTGACATTTCAAGTCTAGATGACCCTTTGTCAAAGCTAAATGTCATAGAAAGTGGGAGATATTTACACTGCAGGGTGGGGGAATGAAAGATGGCTATAACTCATTTTTCATTTGCTCACCATGCAGTATAAATATCTCCCACTTTCTATGACTTTTAGCTTTGACAAAGGGTCATCTGGACTCGAAACGTCAGCTCTTTTCTCTCCTTACAGATGCTACCAGATCTGCTGAGATTTTCCAGCGTTTTCCCTTTTGGTTTCAGAATCCAGCACCCGCAGTAATTTGCTTTTATACTTAAACTATGTTACGAATAAAGCTCGTTTATAATAAAAGATCCCTAATTTATCAGTGGCATTACTCTTGGAGTGAAGAATCCTCTCCTCATATTTACACCAAAATAGAAAAACTGTTTGGGTCTAGCCAGGCTTCATAATACACCTGGGGGTTCTGATCTGGGATCCTATCAAAAATTGGGGGCTCTTGCGTGGATTAAACAGCAGAACCTGTTGGTTGATTTGGGATTATTGAATTTGAGGACAGTGAGTGTTGAGGAACTGGCGCTTTCTTTCAGGTGTTGCATTTTGTTTAGTTTAAATAGGGTGTGCCTTGTGAGAAATGGCTCTTTCAGTGGCTAAAGTTTTCCTGAGTGTGGGAGAGCTCATACGGAGTGATTTGTAAAGGGTAGTTAAAACAAAGCTTTCAGAGCTGGTCACCAGGCTGCAGCTGACTGCAGCTGAAGGGGCAAGGAGGGCAGAGATAATTTCAGTGATAGCTCAGGATTTAATTTTGCAAGAGACACAGTCTGATCCATTAAAATTGGGTAAAATGCAATTAAAAATGAAACAGTAGCAGCAAGAAATGGAACTGAGACAGTTTGAATTGGAATTAAAAGAAATGGAAAGAGAGAGAGAGGGAGAGGTAATGATAGACAAAACAGGAAGAGTGAGTGACACTGACAGAGCAAAAGGAGAGAGAACAGCAAAGAAAAAAAGAGAAAATTTGAACTTCAGGAATTGAAAACAAAACTTCAAATTGAAATAGTAGAAGAGCAGAAGGTTAAAACTGCAAGACTAGCAGCAGAAATGACGGATGGTTTTGAATTAGTTGGCAAATCAAGTTTTGGCTTTCCATCTCAATTTCAATCTGTGAGGGATAGAAATTGGGGAAAAGAGAAATCCTGAGGTGGTCAAGGCAAATGAGGTCTCGTTGGAGATCGTAAGGATAATTTGCCTCAGATTAAAAAGGAAATGTAAGTAAGATTAACCGTTTTCATTGTAACAAAGTTGGACACACCAAGTCGCAGTGTTCGTAGAATCATTGAATACCCACAATCCAGAAGGAAACCATTCGGCCCATCAAGTCTGCACTGATTCTCTAACAAAGCACTTTACCCAGGCCCTATCCTGCATCCCCACATACTTGACTCATTAACTCCCATAACCCACACAACTTGGGGCACTAAGGGGCAATTTACTATGGCTAATCCACCTAACCTGTACATTTTTGGACTGTAGGAGGAAAGCAGAGAACCTGGAGGAAACCCACGCAATCAACATGCAAACTCCACACAGACAGTCACCCAAGGCTCGAATTGCCACAAGACCGGTGGCCCTGTGGCCGCAGTGTTAACCACTGTGCCACCGTGCCGCTGTTGCTTAAGAACATAAGAAATAGGAGCAGGAGTAGGCCATCTAGCCCCTCGAGCCTGCCCCGCCATTCAATAAGATCATGGCTGATCTGAAGTGGATCAGTTCCACTTACCCGCCTGATCCCTATAACCCCTAATTCCCTTACCGATCAGAAATCCATCTACCCGTGACTTAAACATATTCAACGAGGTAGCCTCCACCACTTCAGTGGGCAGAGAATTCCAGAGATTCACCACCCTCTGAGAGAAGAAGTTCCTCCTCAACTCTGTCCTAAACTGACCGCCCTTTATTTTGAGGCTGTGCCCTCTAGTTCTGGTTCGCTTTCTAAGTGGAAAGAATCTCTCCACTTCTACCCTATCCAGCCCCTTCATTATCTTATATGCCTCTTTAAGATCACCCCTCAGTCTTCTAAGCTCCAACGAGTACAAACCTAATCTGCTCAATCTCTCCTCATAATCTACACCACTCATCTCCGGTATCAACCTGGTGAACCTTCTCTGCACTCCCTCCAAGGCCAATATATCCTTTCGCAAATAAGGGGACCAAAACTGCACACAGTATTCCAGCTGCGGCCTCACCAATGTCCTGCACAGATGCAGCAAGACTTCTCTGCTTTTATATTCTATCCCCCTCACGATAAATGCCAACATCCCATTTGCCTTCTTGATCACCTGCTGCACCCGCAGACTGAGTTTTTGCAACTCCTGCACAAGGACCCCCAGGTCCCTTTGCACAGTAGCATGTTATAATTTTTTTCCATTTAAATAATAATCCAATTTGCTATTATTTCTTCCAAAGTGGATAACCTCACATTTGCCAAAGTTATACTCCATCTGCCAGATCCTCGCCCACTCACTCAGCTTCCTCCACGCAATTCACTTTCCCATTTATCTTCGTGTCGTCAGCAAACTTTGTTACCCTACACTCAGTCCCCTCCTCCAGATCATCTATGTAAATAGTAAACGGTTGAGGCCCCAGCACCGATCCCTGCGGCACGCCACTAGTTACCATCTGCCAACCAGAAAAGCACAGAAAAGTACTGGGAAGTCAGATGCATTAAAACAGGATTAGGCTATAGGGTTTGTTAAATTGTAAAGGAGACCATGGTTGAAGGTGAAGAGGTGCCAAACAATGTAGTCTATTCAGGGCTTGGTTGATAAGCAACTGCCAGATCATTTTGAAGATTTTATTTTTGTGGGGAAAGTTTACTCATGTGTACAAGGAGGAGTTGTAAGCATTTAAGACCTGAAGGGATACAGGAACAAGCCAGTATTTAAACGTGAGAGATAAGGAGATGTGTAGTTCAGAAGGAGTGTTGCCAGAAAGGGTGGTAATATGTAGATTTGGTGGTGAAGTGAGTGGTGTTCCGTTACTGATTGTAAGGTTGGAGAGTTCAGTGAAAAGTGGTGAAGTGATGGTAGGATGGATTGAGAGATTAACTTTTTCAGAGTTACAGTTTATCCTGGGTAACAATATATCTGTGTCAAAGGTGGGAGTGATGCCTTGTGAGGGTGAAAAGCCAGTGCAAAGCCAAATAACCAGTGTTGCAAGAAGCATAGCCTGGGATATTTCTTGAATGTTGTGGAACACGAACACACAGCCACAGGTTAAGACAGGAGGAGGAGAAATCAGGGAGTAAAGATAAGGAAGCTGAGGTTCGGTTATCATAAACAATCTTTGACCAGATGGTTGATAAAGAAAAGTAACAAGTGGAGGGTGAAGCAGATATTTTTAGTTCAGAAAAGTTGACAGAATTACAACAGAAATTGTCGAGATGAAGTAGATGTATCAGAAAGCATACATATAAGGAGAATCCGAGTCTGTATTTGAGTGTTATTACGTTAGAAATAATGGCTTCATGATGAAGTGGAGATCATTACATGTTGAGGAGGATGAAAAATGAGCAGAAGTTGATCAAGTTGTATTACCAGTGGGTAATAGAAAGGCGGCAATGAGGTTCCAGCAGGAGGTCACTAAGGAATAGGGAAAGCTCAAGGAAAAAAAAAACATGTTATTGACCTGGACTGCATAAGGATATAGTTGAATTTAACCGGACATGTCACATGTCAGGTAATAGGGAAACCTCAAGTGGTGATAAAACCAGTACCCTAATACCCATTCAGGCATTTGAGGAACCTTTCATGAGGGTTCTAATTGATTGCATGTGATACTTGCCTATGACAAAAAGTAGGAATCAGTATTTGCTGACCAGAATGAATGAGTCTACTAGATTTGTGGAGGCTATTCCATTGTGTAATATTACACTTAAAAGGACATTAGAAGAGTTATTTCAATTTTTGCCAGATATGGACTGCCCAGAGAAATCCAACCAGATCAAGGATCAAATGTTACATCAAAGTTATTCAGGGAAGTAAAGGATAGCTTAGGAGTAAAGCAATTAAAATCAACTGCCTCCCATCCAGAATCACAGAAAGAATTAGAACGGTGGCATCGTTTTCAAAGTTTAAAAAAATATATTTATTAGTGTCACAAGTAGCCTTAGAATAACACTGCAATGAAGTCACTGTGAAAATAACCAATCGCCGGCGCCTGTTTGGGTACACTGAGGGAGAATTTAGCATGGCCAATACACCTCACCTGTATATATTTGAACTGTGGGAGAAAACTGGAGCACCCAGAGGAAATCCATGGAGACATGTAAAGATTCCGCACAGACAGTGACCTCAGCTGGGTTATATGAGGGCTTGTGCTCATTACTGTGCCACCGTGCCACCCAAATCAAATGTTAAAGACTATGATAAGGGCCTATATTCAGGATTATCTGGTGGATTGGGTGAATCAAATTCCACTGGTACTTTTTGCCATTCAGGAATCAACTAAATTCAGTCCATTTAGATTGATTTTTGGTCATGAGGCAAGAGGATAAGTTGGATTGTTCAAGGAGAAATTAGTTAGTCAGCATTCTGAGACTACATCGATGGACTGTGTGTCAAACTTAAGAAAGAGGTAACCTGGAGCTGATGAATTAGCTATACAACATTTAAAAGTGGCACAGCATATGATGAAAAAAATAAGGAGATAAGAGGTCAAACAATTCTTGATTTTTTTCATAGGAAGAAAGTAATATTATGATTACCAGTGGTAGATTATCTATTATAAACATAATTTAGCAGGCCTTATCAAATTGAAATAAAATTGTGAGGTGAATTATTTGATAAAAATGCCATAGAGTCATAGAGGTTTACAGCATGGAAACAGGCCCTTCGGCCCAACTTGTCCATGCCGCCCTTTTTTTTTAAAACCCCTAAGCTAATCCGAATTGCCTGCATTTGGCCCATATCCCTCTATACCCATCGTACCCATGTAACTATCTAAATGCTTTTTAAAAGATAAAATTGTACCCGCCTCTCCTACTACCTCTGGCAGCTTGTTCCAGACAGAAGCAGCACTCCCAGAGTGTGCCCTGTTACATTCTCAAATGGTATTTTAATAGGGAAGTTAAACAGAATGAGGATGTGTTGGCTGTTACAGCTCAGAGAAGAATCAAATCCAGATTATTCTGAATTCGACATTCCTCAAATTGAATTCGACAATGGAGAAGTAAACAAAAATTGGGATAAATTCCCGAGTTACCTTCCACACAAGTTGAGAGGTCACATGACACCAGGTTATAGTCCAACAGGTTTGTTTGAAATCACAAGCTTTTGGAGTGTTGCTCTTTCGTCAGGTGAACTTCATCTTGAAAGCTTGTGATTTCAAATAAAGCTGTTGGACTATAACCTGGTGTTGTGTGACCCCTCATCTTTTCCATCCCAGTCCAACACCGACATCTCCACATCATGGCTTCCTCTCGCGAGTAATAGTTTTGTGTCAATGACTCAATTTAATATTTGTTTATTGATTTCTCGATACAAAAATTGACAAATTTTCCACTTGAATGGCAGAATGGAATTCCTAATCGTTTAATCCACTAGTTTATTAACTTCAATCTCTCGTAATGAACCCGCTGGAAATTGGTTAATTACTATTTGAATTGTGACGATGAAGTTCACAGCTTATTGATTGATCTATTTGATAGATTTATCACACCTTATCACACTTTCCAATAGCTTGCCCACCACCGACGTCAAACTTACTGGCCTATAATTTCTATAATTTCTTCTCCAGCTTCCACCCTAAACACGTTAAAGAAGCATCCCCTATGGACAAGCCCTCCGAATACACAGGATCTGCTTAGATGAGGAGGATCGCAACAGACACCTCCAGACGCTGAAAGACGCCCTCATAAGAACAGGATATGGTACTCGACTCATCGATCGACAGTTCTGATGTGCCACAGTGAAAAACCGCACCGACCTCCTCAGAAGACAAACACGGGACTTGGCGAACAGAGTACCCTTCATCATCCAGTACTTCCCCGAAGCGGGGAAGCTACGACATCTTCTCTGGAGCCTTCAACATGTCATTGATGAAGACGAACATCTCGCCAAGGCCATCCCCACACCCCCACTTCTTGCCTTCAAACAACCGCACAACCTCAAACAGACCATTGTACGCAACAAACTACCCAGCCTTCAGGAGAACAGTGACCACGACACCACACAACCCTGCTACAGCAACCTCTGCAAGGCGTGCCGGATCATCGACACGGATGCATTCACCTCACGTGAGAACACCATCCACCAGGTACAGGGTACATACTCTTGCAAGTCGGCCAACATTGTCTCCCTGATACGCTGCAGGAAAGGATGTCCGGAGGCATGATCCATTGGGGAAACCATGCAGATGCTACGACAACAGATGAATGGACACCGCTCGACAATTACCAGGCAGGAGTGTTCCCTCCCTGTCGGGGAGCACTTCAGCAGTCAAGGGCATTCAGCCTCTGATCTTCGGGGAAGCGTTCTCCAAGGCAGCCTTCAAGACACAGAGTCGCCGACCAGAAACTGATAGCCAAGTTCTGCACACATGAGGACGGCCTCAACCGGGATCTTGGGTTCATGTTACACTATCTGTAACCCCCACGACTTGCCTGGGCTTGCAAAATCTCAAGAACTATCCTGGCTGGAGACAATACACATCTCTTTAACCTGTTTTTAACCCTCTCTCCACTCACATTGTCTGCACATGTAAAGACTTGATTACCTGTTAAGACTCGCATTCCAACCATTATCTTGTAATTGAGTTCGTGTCTATATGTGCCCTGTTTGTGAATCCAACTCTTCACTCACCTGATGAAGGAGCAGCGCTCCAAAAGCCCTGTGCTATCAAATAAACCTGTTGGACTTTAACCTGGTGTTGTGAGACTTCTTACTGTAATCTACCCCCGAGTGGAGAATGTCAGAATCACACACAAACCTTTACTAATTTACCTCCAGTGGCTAAATTCAGATTAAGCACTCTGAAAGCTAGTGGCTTTTGCGACCAAATAAACCTGTTGGACTTTAACCTGGTGTTGTGAGACTTCTTACTGTGTTTACCCCAGTCCAACGCCGGCATCTCCACATCATAAATTCAGATTCACATACACATATATCCCAACCTACCTCCCTCAAGTGGAGAATTTCAGAACCACACAGACACCTTTACCAATCTCCTCCCGAGTGGAGAATGTCAGAATCACAAACACACCTTTGCCGATCTGCCCTCTAGTGGAGAATATCAGAATCACATACAAATATTTAACAATCTACCCCCAAGTGGATAATCATAGAAACCCTACAGTACAGAAAGAGGCAATTTGGCCCATTGAGTCTGCACCGACCACAATCCCACCCAGGCCCTACCCCCATATCCCTAATGTCAAAATCATACACACAATTTTACCAATCTACTCCCTCATGGAGAATGTTAGATTCACACACCTGTCCCAAACTTCCCCCTGGTGGATAGTGTCAGCATAGCACACATAAACACAACCCCGCTACGACCCCCCACATACACACACACACACACACAAGCATCCAGAGCATCCAGATTGTGTACACCTTAAAGCATAGAATCTAAGGCATGGAGACAGCCCCTTTGGTCAAAACTGGTCTATGCCAACCATCTAAGCTAACCCCATTTCATAGAATCCATACAATGCAGGAGAAGGTCATTCAGCCCATCAAGTCTGCACCAACCACAATCCCACCAAGGCCCTATCTCAAAACACCATGTATTTGACTTAGCTAGTCCCCTTGACACTCAGGGGTAATTTTGCATGACCAATCCACCTAACCGGCACATCTTTGGACTGTCAGAGGAAAGTAGAAGACTCAGAGGAAACCCATGCAGACACGGGGAGAGTGTGCAGACTCCACACAGACAGTCACCCAAGCTGGGAATCAGACCCGGGTCCCTGGTGCTGTGAGGCAGTAGTGATAAGCACTGCGGCACCATGCTGCCCCATTTGCCAGCATTGGGCCCATATCCCTCTGAACCTTTCTTACCCATGTGTCTGTCTAAATGCCTTTTAAATGTTGTCAATGTCCCTGCCTCAGCCATTTGCTGCAGCAGCCCATTCCACATATGCACCATCCTCTGTGTAAAAGAGTTATCTCTCAGGTTCCCATTAATTCTTTCCCCTCTTAACCTAAACTTACGCTCTCTGGTTCTCGATTCCCCAATTCTGGGAAAGGGACTGAGTGCATTCACCCTATCCATGCCTCTCATGCTCTTATACACATCTATAAGATCACCCCTCAGTCTCCTATACTCCAAAGAATAAAAGCCTGAAAATTCTCGAATCCATTTTCAAGGGATTGATTAAGAAGCGGAAAATACAGTATAAAAGTAAGCTTGCAGGGAGCAAAACAATAACAACTAAAAGTTTCTTAGGTACGTGACGAGAAAGAGGTTGGTGAAGACAGATATAGGTCCCCCACAATTGCTGAGCAACTGAATACATACTTTGGTTCTGTCTTCACAAAAGAGGACACAAATTGGATGCCAGAAATGTGATTTAGTGAAAGGGAAGAACTAAGGAAGATCAATATTAGTGGGGAAATGGTGTTGGGAAAATCGATGGGTTGAAGGCGGATAAATCCCCAGGATCTGATAATCTACATCCCAGAGTACTTAAGGAACTGGCTCTAGAAATAGTCATAGAGTCATAGAGGTTTACAGCATGGAAACAGGCCCTTCGGCCCAACTTGTCCATGCCGCCCTTTTTTTTAAACCCCTAAACTAATCCCAATTGCCCGCATTAGGCCCATATCCCTCTATACCCATCAGACCCATGTAACTATCTAAATGCTTTTTAAAAGACAAAATTGTACCCGCCTCTACTACTACCTCTGGCAACTTGTTCCAGACACTCACCACCCTCTGTGTGAAAGAATTGCCACTCTGGACACTTTTGTATCTCTCCACTCTCACCTTAAACCTCTGCCCTCTAGTTTTAGACTCCCCTACCTTTGGGAAAAGATATTGACTATCTCGCTGATCTGTGCCCCTCATTATTTTATAGACTTCTATAAGATCACCCCTCAGCCTCCTACACTCCAGAGAAAAAAGTCCCAATCTATTCAGCCTCTCCTTATAAATCAATCCATCAAGTCCAGGTAGCATCCTAGTAAATCTTTTCTGCACTCTTTCTAGTTTAATAATATCCTCTCTATAAGAGGGTGATCAGAATTGCACACAGTATTCCAAGTGTGGCCGTACCAATGTCATGTACAACGTCAACAGGACGTCCCAACTCCTGTATTCAATGTTCTGACCGATGAAACCAAACATGCCGAATGCCTTCTTCACCACTCTGTCCACCTGCGACTCCACTTTCAAGGAGATATGAACCTGTACCCCTAGATCTCTTTGTTCTGTAACTCTCCCCAATGCCCTACCATTAACTGAGTAAGTCCTGCCCTGGTTCAATCTACCAAAATGCATCACCTTGCATTTGTCTAAATTAAACTCCATCTGCCATTCGTCAGCCCACTGGCCCAATTGATCAAGATCCCGTTGCAATTGGAGATAACTTTCTTCACTGTCCACTGTGCCACCAATCTGAGTGTCATCTGCAAACTTACTAACCATGCCTCCTATATTTTCATCGATGCATTGGTGGTCATCATCCAGGATTCTATGGACTCTGGAACAGTCGCTGCAGATTGGAGGGTAGATAATGTCACTCCAATATCCAAAAAGGGAAGTAGAGAGAAAACAAGGGATTAAAGAACAGTAAGCTTATCATTGGTAGTGGGAAAAATTCTCTAACCCATTATCAAGGCTTTATAACGGAGCATTTAGAAAGCAATGGCAGGATCAGACAGAGTAAGAGTTTTAACAACACCAGGTTTAAGTCCAACAGGTTTATTTGGTAGCAAATGCCATTAGCTTTCGGAGTGCCCCATCTGACGAAGGAGCAGCGCTCCGAAACCTAATGGCATTTGCTACCAAATAAACCTGTTGGACTTTAACCTGGTGTTGTTAAAACTCTTACTGTGTTTACCTCAGTCCAACGCCAGCATCAGGATCAGACAGAGTCAGCATGAATTTATGAAGGGGAAATCATGCTTGACAAGTCTGTTAGAATTCTTTGAAGATGGAACTAGTAGAGTTGACACAAGGAAGCCAGTCGATGTGGCATATTTGGACTTTCAGAAAGCTTTTGACAAAGTCCCACATAAGAGATTATCGTGCAAGATTGAAACGCACGGGATTGGGGGAAGTATATTGAGATACATAAAATTCTGGTTGGCAGAGAGGAAACAAAAAGTAGGAATTAATGGGTCTTTTTCAAATTGGAAGGCAGCAACTAATGAGGTGACACAGGGATCGGTGCTGGGACCCCAGCTATTCACAATAAATATTAATGATTTGGATGAGGGAACAAAATGTAACATCTCAAAGTTTGCAGATGATACCAAGTTGGGCGGGAGGGTGAACTGTGACAAGGGTGCAGAGATCCTTCAGAATGATCTGGACAGGTTGGGTGAGTGGGCAAATCAATCGCAGATGCAGTATAATTGGATAAATGTGAGCTTATTCAATTTGAAATCAAAAACATGAAGGCAGATTATAACCTGAATGGCTGTAAATTGGGAGAGGGGAGTGTGCAGCAGAACCTGGGTGACCTTGTGCACCAGTCGCTGAAGGTAAGCATGTAGGTGCAGCAGGCGGTAATTAAGGCAAATGGTATGTTGGCCTTCATTGCGAGAGGTTTCGAGTACAGGAGCAGGGATGTGTTTTTGCAATTATACAGAGCCTTAGTGGCCACACTCAGAGTATTGTGTGCAGTTTTGTTCTCCTTTTCTGAGGAAGGATGTTCTTGCTCTCGAGGGAGTGCAGCAATGGTTTACCAGACTGATTCCGGGGATGGTGGGACTGATGCATGAGGAGAGATTGACGAGGTTAGGATTGTTTTCGCTGGGCTTCCGACGAATGAGAGGGGATCTCAGAGAGACTTATAAAATTCTATCAGGACTGGACAGGGTAGATGCAGGGAGGATGTTCCCGAAGGTGGGGAGTCCAAAACCAGGGGTCACAGTCTGAGGATTCAGGATAGACCATTTAGGACGGAGGTGAGGAGATGTTTCTTCACCCAAAGAGTGGTAAGCCTGTGGAATTCATTACCACAGGAAGTAGTGGCTGCCAACACATTGAATGCATTCAAGAGGCAGCTAGATAAAGCACTTGGGGTGAATGGGATCAAAGGTAATGTGGAATAGGCTACTGAGTTGGACAATCAGTCATGATCGTAATGAATGGCGGAGCAGGCTCGAAGGGCTAAATGGCCTCCTCCTGCTCCTATCTTCTATGTTTCTTTGTCCAATTTCTCCATATAACTCAGTCCCTTTAAATCTCACAACACCAGGTTAAAGTCCAACAAGTTTATTCGGAATCATGTGCTTTCGGAGTGCTGCTTCTTCTTCACCTGAGTCCTTTCGCCTCACCTGATGAAGGAGCAGTGCACCGAAACTCATGACTCCAGATAAACCTGGTGGATTTTAACTTGGTTGTGGGACTTCTTACTGTGTCCACCCGAGTCCAACGCCAGCATCTCCACATCATCAGTCCCTTGAATCTTGACAGCATCCTTGTCAATCTCTTCTCGTTCGCAGGGTTTTCTGATGAGGTGGCAAATACGCTCAGGAAACCAATGTCACAGTATAAGGGGAAAGCTTTATTGAAAAAAATAGTGGTCAATGGGAGAAATTATATTGATTGTCTCAGAAAAAGAATACCTGGATCACTCGAATCGGTTCTAATGTCATCAGTAAAAATAGTTGCACATTTTCTTAATCTGTTTCTCCGCCTTTCATGAGTTTAAAAGTCATTTAATTTAATGTCTATAAATCAATATAAATCTTTGTCAGATGCTTCAGCCAATTGCTTAGTACATTCCAGCAAAATGGTTTCTCATTTGTCCATTACTAACCAGTCGTTACACCCCTCTTGGCTAAAGTTGCTTCCCCATTGCCTGGATATGGTAAAGACGACTGCAAAGGTTAAAGTTGAGGTTCTCATCTGCTCACCACCAAGTTGAGTAGACATGTGTTCCTGCATCCAGAGTCATGTCTAATCTAAGTATTGGCTGCAAAACAACTATTCATAAAATTTCAAATTATGTACCCTTATAATAATCTCCCAGATATGAATCTGCTAACTAAAGATACCTTTGGCTCCAAACTATTGAAATTTCCCATTATATCTTTTGGTGCCTTACACTGACTGAAATGTTAATCACAATAAAATACTTTGAAATCCATTTACAATACCAACTTGCATGTCTTAAAATCATATTCACTTGTTTTAATCCGCTGACTGCATTCACATGTGGATAATTTTTCATTCCTCTATCTACTGTTAGCTCCGTCAGGGTCCATATTCTGTCTAAAATAAGTTAAATCTGAAATAATCGCTTTCAGTTTTGCATCTCTCCAGTTTAATAACATCTTTCCTATAGCAAGGCGACCAAAACTGAACACAGTACTCCAGGTGCATCCTTAACAACGTCCTGTACAACTGCAACATAACTTCCCAACTTCTATAATCATTGTCCTGACTGATGAAAGCCAGCATGCCAAAAGCCTTCTTCATTGCCCTATCTACCTGTGACACCACCTTTAGTGAACTGTGCAACTATGCAGGTCCCTCTGTTCCACGATACTCCCTAAGGTCCTACCATTCACTATGAAAGTCCTACCTTTATTTAACTTTCCAAACTGCAACACCTCACATGTACCTGTATTCAACTTCATTTGCCGTTTCTCAGCCCACTTCCCCAGCTGATCAAGATCCTGCTGCAATTTTTGAAAACATTCCTCACTGTCTACAATACCACTGTTTGAGTGTCACTTTCAAACTTACTGATCATGACTCATACATTCTCATCCAAATCGTTGATATAGGTAACAAACCACAATGGGCTCAGTACTGACCTCTGAGGCACACCACTCGTCATGGTGTGGAGATGCCGGCGTTGGATTGGGGTAAACACAGTAAGGCTTGTGCTACCAAATAAACCTGTTGGACTTTAACCTGGTGTTGTGAGGCTTCTTACTGTGCACACCACTAGTCACAGGCCTCCAGCCTGACAAGCAATCTTCCACCATTACCCTCTGCTTCCTAGCATCAAGCCAATTGTATATCCAATTTGATAGCTCTCCCTGGATTCTATGTGGTCTAACCCTCAAGAGCAGCCTACCATGTGGAATTTTATCAAAGGACTTACTGAAGTCCATACAGACTATGTCTTCTGCCCTGCCCTCATCAACCATCTTGGTCACTTCATCAAAGAACTCCAACAAATTTGGAAGGCATGATCCCCCATGCACAACGCCATGCTGACTACTTCTAATCAAACCCTGTCTTTCCAAATGCCTGTAAAAATTATCCCTCAGAATCCTCTCTAGTAACTTACCCATCACCGCTGTTAGGCTTACTGGCCGATAATCTCCAGGTTTTTCTGTGCAACCCTTCTTAAATAAGGGCACAACATTTGCTGCCCTCCAGCCTTCGAATACCTCACCTGTTGCTAACGACGATGCAAATATCTCAGCCTGGGCTCCCGCAATTCCTTCTCTAGCATCATGCAGTTTTATTGGATATCCCTGGTTAGGGCCAGGAGACTTATCCACCTTCATACATTTTAATATGTCCATGACTTCCTCTACTGTATTGCAAGATGCCCCCATTATATCACCACAAACTTTCCCAGGTTCCCAAGTTTTCATGTCTTTCCCCACGGTAAACACAGAGGAGAAATATTCATTGAGAACTTTGCCCATCCCCTACGGTTCCACACATGTGTCCACTTTGGTCTTATTCTCTGTCTAGTTATTCCTTTTCCTTTAATACACTTAAAGAATCCCTTAGGATTCACCTTAATCCTCTAAGCCAAAGCTAACTCATGCCCCCCCTTTGCCCTCCTAATTTCCTTCTTTGAGTACAGTCCTGTATCCCCTGTGCACCTCCAGGGAATCCCTTGATTCCAGCTGCTTGTACCTGAGCCATGCCTCCTTCTTTTTCTTGGCCAAAACCTCAATATGTTTTGTCATTCAGTGTTCCCTACTCCTGCCAGCCTTGCCCGTCACCCTAACAGGAATATATAGATCCTGAACTCTAGCTATTTCACTTTTAAAGGCCTTCCACTTGCCAGAGGTCCCTTTGCCCTCAAGCAAGATACTCCAATCAACCCTTGCAAGCTCCTGTCTAATTCCATCAAAATTCACCTTGGTCAAATTAAAACATGCACCTGTGGACCCTTTCCAGAACTATTTTAAAATTAATAGAACTATGGTCACTGGTTCCGCGCCCCCCCCCCTCCGCCCCACCCCACCATCACCTGAGTCACTTGCCTATTTCCCAAAAGTAGGTCAAATTTTGCCCTTTACCAAGTAGGACCCTCCACATATTACCTGAGAAAACATTGCTGAACACACATAACAAATTCCACCCCATCTAAGCCCTTAAATCTACGGCAGTCCCAATCCATCTTCGGAAAATTGAAAACCCCTCCGTTGACAACCCTAACACACCTGCTCGTCTCCCCAGTCGCCCTGCATATTTGTTCTTCTAATTCCCTTTGTACAACACCAATAAGGGCACCATCCACTTGTTATTTCTTAGTTCCACCCACAAAACCTCGCTGGATGATCCCCCTGTTATTTCATCTCTGACTACTGCTGTGATGCTCCCCTTAGTCAGAAATGAAACTCCCCCACCTCTCTTTCCTCTTCCTCTGTCCCGCCTACAACATCTGCAACCTGGAACATTAAGCTGCCAGTCCTGTCCCTCCCTTAGCAATGTTTCAGTTATGACTATAATATCCCAGCCACCGTACCCACCCATGCCTAGAGTACATCAGCCTTACCTATCAACCCTCTTGCATTGAAATAGATGCAATTTTATCCAGCAGGGTTTCCCCGCTCCCTGCCGTGCTCCTGCCTATCATGTCTATTCAGCTTACTGTTGCTGATTGCTGCACCTCCTTTCAGCCCATCATTTGCTTCACTGGCTGAGGATCACACTCCCCTGCCAATCTAGATTAAACCCTTCCTTGTAGCACTAGCAAATCTACACCCCAGGATATTGGTCCCCCTTCAGTTCAATTGCAACCCATCCCTCTTAAACAGGTCACCTCTGCCCCAGAAAAGATCCAAATGATCGAAGAATCTGAATCCCTGCCCCCACCAACAATTCTTTTGCTATGCATTAATCTGCCATATTCTCCTGATCTTACCCTCACTAGCACACGGCACTGGAAGTAATCCAGAGACTACCACCCTCAAGATCCTTCACCTTGTTCCTAGCTCTCTATAATTACTCCTCCTAACATCATCCCGATTTATATTTACGTAATTCGTGCCAACATGCACAATGAGGTTTGGAGGATAGCTAATGTGGTCCCGTTATTTCAGAAGGGTAGGAAGGATAACCCGAGTAATTATAGGCCGGTGAGCCTGACGTCCGTGGTGGGGAAGTTGTTGGAGAAGATTCTTAGAGATAGGATGTATGCGCATTTAGAAAGGAATAAACTCATTAACGATAGTCAGCATGGTTTTGTGAGAGGGAGGTCATACCTCACTAACCTGGTGGAGTTTTTTGAAGAAGTGACTAGAACGGTTGACAAGGGAAGGGCCGTGGATGTCGTCTATATGGACTTTAGTAAAGCGTTTGACAAAGTCCCTCATGGTAGGTTGGTGCAAAAGGTTGGATCTCATGGGATAAAGGGGGAGGTGGCTCGATGGGTGGAGAACTGGCGTGGTCACAGAAAGAAGTCTCACAACACCAGGTTAAAGTCCAACAGGTTTATTTGGTAGCAAATACCATAAGCTTTCGGAGCGCTGCCCCTTCGTCAGATGGAGTGGTTATCTGTTCTCAAACAGTTTGCAATGTTTGAGAACAGATAACCACTCCATCTGACGAAGGGGCAGCGCTCCAAAAGCTTATTGTATTTGCTACCAAATAAACCTGTTAGACTTTAACCTGGTGCTGTGAGACTTCTTACTGTGCTTACCCCAGTCCAATGCCGGCATCTCCACATCTTGGTCACAGAAGACAGAGGGTAGTAGTGGAAGGGTCTTTTTCCGGCTGGAGGCTTGTGACTAGTGGTGTTCTGCAGGGCTCTGTATTGGGACCTCTGCTGTTTGTGATTTATATAAACGATCTGGAAGAAGGTGTAACTGGGGTGATCAGTAAGTTTGCGGACGACACAAAGTTGGCAGGACTTGCAGATAGTGAGGAGCATTGTCAGAGGCTACAGAAGGATATAGATAGGCTGGAAATTTGGGCAAAGAAATGGCAGATGGAGTTCAATCCTGATAAATGCGAAGTGATGCACTTTGGTAGAAATAATGTAGGGAGGAGCTATACGATAAATGGCAGAACCATAAAGGGTGCAGGTACGCAGAGGGACCTGGGTGTGCAAGTCCACAGATCCTTGAAGGTGACGTCACAGGTGGAGAAGGTGGTGAAGGAGGCATATGGCATGCTTGCCTTTATAGGACGGGGCACAGAGTATAAAAGTTGGGGTCTGATGTTGCAGATGTATAGAACGTTGGTTCGACCGCATTTGGAATACTGCATCCAGTTCTGGTCGCCACACTACCAGAAGGACGTGGAGGCTTTGGAGAGAGTACAGAGGAGGTTTACCAGGATGTTGCCTGGTATGGAGGGGCTTAGTTATGAGGAGAGATTGGGTAAACTGGGGTTGTTCTCCCTGGAAAGACGGAGGATGAGGGGAGACTTAATAGAGGTGTATAAAGTTATGAAAGGCATAGATAGGGTGAATGGTGGGAAGCTTTTCCCTAGGTCGGTGGTGACGTTCACGAGGAGTCATAGGTTCAAGGTGAAGGGGGGGAGGTTTAACACAGATATCAGAAGGACATATTTTACACAGAGGGTGGTGGGGGCCTGGAATGCGCTGCCAGGCAAGGTGGTGGAGTGGACACACTGGGAACGTTTAAGACTTATCTAGATAGCCATATGAATGGAGTGGGAGTGGAGGGATACAAAAGAATGGTCTAGTTTGGACCAGGGAGCGGCACGGGCTTGGAGGGCTGAAGGGCCTGTTCCTGTGCTGTATTGTTCTTTGTTCTTTGACTTCTGGCTGCTCCCCCTCCCCCTTGAGAATGTTCCAAGATGTCCTTGACCCTTTCATTCAGGAGCCAGCACACAACCCTGGACCCCCGTTTGAAGCCACAGAATCTCCTGTCTGTCCCCCTAATTATCGAGTCTCCTATCACTATGGTCCTGTTTACCTTTACCCTTTCCCACTGTGCCACAGACCTGGCTGCTTTTGCTTACTACTGAACGGTCATTCCCCCCAACAGCATAGAAAACGGTGCACTTGTTTATGACGGGAATGGTCGCAGGGGATTCTTGCACTGTGCCTGCTCCCTTTGCTTTTCCTGGTGGTCACCCAGCTACTCTCTGCCTGCACCTAAACTCTCATCTATGAAGTGCTCAGCATTCCGGATGATCCTGAGTGCATCCAGCTCCAGCTCCCTAACTCGGGTTCCCAGGAGCTGCAGCCCGATGCACTTTTCATAGGGGTAGTCATCAGGGAAAACAAAATTCTTCCTGAGCTCCCACATCCTGCAGGAGGAGCATACCACTGCCCTCTTTGCAATGCCGACTGCACCATAGAACAAAGATCAAAGGAAATTGCAGCAAAGGAACAAGTCTGCTCTCCAAGTGTGTACCGACCATGCTGCCCGACTGAACTAAAGCCCCCTACCCTTCTGGGGACCATATCCCTCTATTCCCATCCTATTCATGTATTCGTCCAGACACCCCTTAAAAGTCACTGTTGTATCTGCTTCCACTACCTCCCCCGGCAATGAGTTCCAGGCACCCACCACCCTCTGTGTAAAAAACTTACCTCCTACAGCTCCTTTAAACTTTGCCCCTCTCACCTTAAAGCTATGCCCCTGGGTAATTGACTCTTGCACTCTGGGAAAAAGCTTCTGACTATCCACTCTTTCCTGCACCTCATAATCTTGTTGACTTCTATCATGTCGCCCCTCAATCTCCGTCGTTCCAGTGAGAACAAACCAAGTTTCTCCAATGTCTCCTAACAGCTAATGCCCTCCATACCAGGCAACATTCTGGTAAATCTTTTCTGTACCCTGTCCAAAGCCTCCACATCCTTCTGGTAGTGTGGCGACCAGAATTGAACACTATATTCCAAATGCAGCCTAACTAAGGTTCTATAAAGCTGCAAAATGACTTGTCAATTTTTAAACTCAATGCCCTGGTCGATGAAGGCAAGCATGCCACATGCCTTCTTGACTACCTTCTCCACCTGCGTTGCCGCTTTCAGTGACCTGTGTACCTGTACACACATATCCCTCTGCCTATCAATACCCTTAAGCGTTCTAGACTGGCTCAGTTTAGTAAATGGTCACTGTACTGTCTCTGTGGCAAGTATCTCCTTCCTGAGGGAAGGAGATCAAAACTGTAAACAACGCTCCAGATGCTGCCTTCGCATGGCTCTATGCAAATGCAGCAAGGCATGGTTAATCCTGCACTAACATCCTCTTGCAATGAAGACCAACATACCTTTCACTTTCCAAGTTGCTTCCTGACACTTCATGTTAGCTTCCACAGACGTATGAACAATAACATCCAAGCCCCTCACGGGCATTAAGTCTTCCCAATCTCTCACTATTTAAGGAATACTCTAGCACTTTCTGTTGTTCCTTCCAAAGTGGATAACGTTACGTTTTGTTCCACATTGCACTCCCTCCGCCATATTCATGTCCACACACTTCGCCTGCCTAAACCCCCTTGATGCACTCCTGTGTCCCCCTCACAGTGGATATCCACCCACATCCCTGCCCCCCCAGTTTGGGTGTTGACAGGAAACTTGGAGATATTGCTTTTGCGACTTAGAATAGTTGAATGGTTTGCCTTTGAGTGGTCCAGAAGAAATTGGGCGAAGGTCCTTTTCCTGTCCTGTAGACCTCTATGACTCTATGACCATCCTCCCACCAATACCAATCCTTCATAGTGATTGTGAACAGCTGGGACCAAATCACTGCCCCAGAAGCTGGGAATGACCATTTTATTGCTACATTTCTATCAACTATGTGCAGCTCAGGTGAGAAGGGGTGATTTTTTAGTGTTAGAAGCAGAGCTGAAAGAAGTCTCTCCCTCCGTTTATATTTTGAAAGTTTTACCCGTTAGCTGAAAGCACAGTTTACTGCCATCCTGCAGTAAAGAACCTGTGTCTTTGGTGCTTTTGGGAGCTGAAGACGACAAGTTGCTCTGAGTTTTATTTTGAAATCAGCATTCAACCGAGGGAACTGGATTCCAGTATCATGAGAGCTTTAGCCTGTACAGTCATAAATCTGTTTAAAGCGTTTATTTTTTGATTTTGGTTTTAATTGGAACATATTAGAGATAGTCATTAAGAGTTGTACATTATTGTGGTTGTTTTGTTTCTTGCTTGTAATTGATGAAAGGTCTTGCTAATGTTCTTACTATTCATGATACCTGTATCCTAAATACACTTTGTCTAATAAAAGCTCCCTAGCTTGGCCCGTACAGGCACCGGAATGTGACGCCTAGGGAAATTTCACAGTAACTTCATTGCAGTGTTAACGGAAGCTTTACTTGTGACAAATAAATACACTTTAGTGGGTCACTTGCATTATACTTCAAGTGAAACATCTCATGCTTACCCTAGCCAAATTCAAAATGGAAACCTTATGATTCAGGTGGGTTTGATCAAACATTTCTAACCTGAACCATAACACTGTTGCCCTTGTACATCAGTCACTGAAAGAAAGCACACGGGTACAGCAGGCAGTAAAGAAGGCAAATGGTATGTTGGCCTTCACAGCGAGAGGTTTTGAGTAGAGGAATTGTACAGGCCGTTGGTGAGGCTACAGCTGAAGTAGTGTGCAATTGTTGTGTTCTTATCTGAGGAAGGGTGCACTTGCTATAGAGGGAATGCAGAGAAGGTTTACCAGCCTGATTACTGGGATGGCTGGTCTGTCATACGAGGAGGGGCTAAGTCGGTTAGGATCATATTCACTGGAGGTTAGAATAGTCAGTGGGGATCTCATCGGAACTTATAAAATTATAACAGAATTAGAGGTTAGATTCTTAAAGCATGTTCCAGATGGCGAGACAGTCCAGAACTGGGGATCATCGTTTGAGGATATGAGATAAGCGTTTTAGGACTGAGGTGAGGAGAAATCTCTTCACTGAGAGAGTGGTAAATGTGTACAATTCACTAGCACAGAAAATAGTCGCAGCCAAAACATGTCTGATTTTAAGAGGAAATTAGATATAGCTCTTGGACCTAAAGGGATCAAACAATGTGGGGAAGCCAGGGATCAGGATGTTGAATTTGATGGTCAGCCTGCTATGTTTCTATCTGCTCCAAAGCACTATGAACGTGTTCTGGAGATGTAACTGGAAGGATAGATGGGGGGAAGGGGGGGGGGGGGTAGTGCGGGGGCAGTGTATGGAATGCATTTGAATTTTCAGGATTTCAGTAAAGTCGGCCACAGAAGGTTAATGAGCAAAATGAGGGTACATGGGATTGACATTGATATAATAGAACGGATGCACCCAGATTGATTTGGAAATCTATTGATATTTAATTTTCTCCCACTATCGATTTATTGTGACGCCTCTGACAGTTTGTAAACTATTTTCTGTTAGCCTGAATCGACACAATATTCAGTTCTCATTATTTAGATGGCACTTTCTCCTGTAGTCTCCTAGAGTTGGTCACATCATTGAGATTGCGATCTGTGTAGAGAGTGGAGACTAATGTCCTTCAGTAAACACATCACAGCAGCTGCTGTTTGTGATCAACATTTCAGCATCTCACCCGCATTTTGTTCAGCTTAACAGCCCAAACTGTGAATCCATTCCATAATGGTGCTTTCAGACACAGATAGACACACAGAGACAGACAGATAGACTGAGAGACTCACAGACTGGAAAGAAATGACAGCAATCAGGACAGAGTGACACAAACACACACACAAACACACACAGACATACAGAGACTGATGCAGACACAGAGACTGATGCAAAGGCTCACAAACAGGCACAGACACACAGAGACAAGTGCAGACACACAGACAGGCACACAGACAGACAGACACATGTGCAAAGACAGACAATCACAGAGACAGACAGACAGACACACACACACACAAACACACACATGCAAACACACGCATACACACACATACAGATACAAACACAGAGGGAAAGACACAGACAAAAGAACAATGACAGACACACAAAGACATACACAGAGAGCTATAAACATACACACGGATCTCTGCACACATAGATAGACATACACACACAGACATACACACAATCTGAGACCGACACACACACATACAGATATAAACAGAGAGACAGACACAGACACATAGAGACAGACAAGACAGGCACACAGACAGTTACAAACACGCAGACAGAGAGAGACCCACAGGCAGAGACAGAAAAACACAGACGCAGGCAAGGCAGGCACACAGGCAGAAAAGTGAGAGACAGACTTAGGAAGAGCAGACACACAGAGTGAGACAAATGCGCCAAAACACACAGGCCAGCAGAAAGGGACAGGCACACAGAGAGGCAGACGCACAGAGACAGATGCATCAAAATCAGCACACAGCGACAGACAGACACACAGAAACTGTCATGAAGACAGCAGCAGTCACAGAGAAAAAAGCAGATATAGACACTCAGGCACAAAGACATAGGCAGGCCAAACGTAAAAATAATGAGGGAAATGGATAGCCGAGATGGGAAGAAACTTTCCACCTTAGTAGAGGTGCAATAGGTGGAGGGAGGAGACATGGGTTTAAGGTAAGGACATTTAGAGAGGTTTGGAGGAAAATCCTTTTCATCCAGGCAGTGGTGAGATCTGGAACTTGCTGCCTGAAAGGATGGTAGAGGTGGAAACCCCCATAACATTTAAGAAGCGTTTAAATGAACACTTAAAACGCTGTAGCATACAAAGCGACGGAGCAAGTGCGAGAAAGTAGGATTAGAATAGATAGGGGTTTGATGGCTGGAATCGAAAAGATGGGTTGAGGGGCCTCTTTTTCTGGGAAAACACTTAGACTATCTGATTTGTCACCCACTCTGTTTGTGCGTCTCAGCTCCAGATCCATTTCATTTAGAAATAACCTCTCAATCTGAGATTTAAAATGAACGATATTCCAATGGAACAATTGTAATTTGCAGCGAGAGTTCCAATCTGAGAGCACCACTTTCCTGTGGAGAAATGTTTCTGAGCTTCACTCCTGAAGGTGCTGACCCCAGATTCTTGTCTCTGACTCCGAGCCCCACACTCCAGAGCTGGAAACACTGGGCTTGTTCTCCTTCAAACAGAGCCGCTTCAGAGGAGCTTTAGTCATGGAATCATAGACTCATAGAGGTTTACACAACATGGAAATAGGCCCGTCGGCCCAACTTGTCCATGCTGCCCATTTTTCTTTTTACCCCAAAGATGGTTCCAATTGCCTGCCTTTGGCCCATATCCCTCTATACTCATCTGACTCATATAACTGTCTAAACGCTTTTTAGAAGACAAAATTGTACCCGCCTCTACTACTACTACTGGCAGCTTGTTCCGACACTCACCAAATTCTGTTTGAAAACAAAATGCCCCTCTGGACCCTTCTGTATCTCTCCCCTCTCACCTTAAACCTATTCCCTCTAGTTTTAGACTCCCCTACTTTGGGAAAAGATATTGACTATCTAACTGATCTATGCCCCTCAATATTTTATAGACCTCTATAAGATCACCCCTGAGCCTCCTACGCTCCCGAGAAAAAATGCCAGTCTATCCAGGCGTTTTACTCTTATGTGAGGAATAAAAGAATGACCAGGGTGAGGTTAGGGCCGGTCAAGGACAGTAGTGGGAACTTGTGTATGGAGTCAGTAGAGATAGGCGAGGTAATGAATGAATACTTTTCTTCAGTGTTCACCAAGGAGAGGGGCCATGTTTTTGAGGAAGAGAAGGTGTTACAGGCTAATAGGCTGGAGGAAATAGATGTTCGGAGGGAGGATGTCTTGGCAGTTTTGAATAAACTGAAGGTCGATAAGTCCCCTGGGCCTGATGAAATGTATCCTAGGATTCTGTGGGAGGCAAGGGATGAGATTGCAGAGCCTTTGGCGTTGATCTTTGGGTCCTCGCTGTCCACGGGGATGGTGCCAGAGGACTGGAGAATGGCGAATGTTGTTCCTCTGTTTAAGAAAGGGAATAGAAATGACCCTGGTAATTATAGACCGGTTAGTCTTACTTCGGTGGTTGGTAAATTGATGGAAAGGGTCCTTAGGGATGGGATTTGCGACCATTTAGAAAGATGCGGATTAATCCGAGATAGTCAGCACAGATTCGTGAAGGGCAAGTCGTGCCTCACAAATTTGATAGAATTTTTTGAGGAGGTAACTAAGTGTGTTGATGAAGGTAGGGCAGTTGATGTCATATACATGGATTTTAGTAAGGCGTTTGATAAGGTCCCCCATGGTCGGCTTATGATGAAAGTGAGGAGGTGTGGGATAGAGGGAAAGTTGGCCGATTGGATAGGTAACTGGCTGTCTGACCGAAGACAGAGGGTGGTGGTCGATGGAAAATTTTCGGATTGGAGGCAGGTTGCTAGCGGTGTGCCGCAGGGATCAGTGCTTGGTCCTCTGCTCTTTGTGATTTTTATTAATGACTTAGAGGAGGGGGTTGAAGGGTGGATCAGTAAATTTGCTGATGACACCAAGATTGGTGGAGTAGTGGATGAGGTGGAGGGCTGTTGTAGGCTGCAAAGAGACATAGATAGGATGCAAAGCTGGGCTGAAAAATGGCAAATGGAGTTTAACCCTGATAAATGTGAGGTGATTCATTTTGGTAGGACAAATTTAAATGTGGATTACAGGGTCAAAGGTAGGGTTCTGAAGACTGTGGAGGAACAGAGAGATCTTGGGGTCCATATCCACAGATCTCTAAAGGTTGCCAGTCAAGTGGATAGAGCTGTGAAGAAGGCCTATAGTGTGTTAGCTTTTATTAACAGGGGGTTGGAGTTTAAGAGCCGTGGGGTTATGCTGCAACTTTACAGGACCTTGGTGAGACCACATTTGGAATATTGTGTGCAGTTCTGGTCGCCTCACTATAGGAAGGATGTGGAAGCGCTGGAAAGAGTGCAGAGGAGATTTACCAGGATGATGCCTGGTTTGGAGGGTAGGTCATATGAGGAAAGGTTGAGGGAGCTGGGGCTGTTCTCTCTGGAGCGGAGGAGGCTGAGGGGAGACTTAATAGAGGTGTATAAAATGATGAAGGGGATAGATAGAGTGAACGTTCAAAGACTATTTCCTCGGGTGGATGGAGCTATTACAAGGGGGCATAACTATAGGGTTCGTGGTGGGAGATACAGGACGGATATCAGAGGTAGGTTCTTTACGCAGAGAGTGGTTGGGGTGTGGAATGGACTGCCTGCAGTGATAGTGGAGTCAGACACTTTAGAAACATTTAAGCGGTTATTGGATAGGCACATGGGGCACACCAGGATGATAGGGAGTGGGATAGCTTGATCTTGGTTTCAGATAAAGCTCGGCACAACATCGTGGGCCGAAGGGCCTGTTCTGTGCTGTACTGTTCTATGTTCTATGTTCTATGCTCTATCCAGCCTCTCCTTATAACTCAAATGATCAAGCCCTGATAGCATCCTAGTAAATCTATTCTGCACTCTTTTTAATTTAATAATATCCTTTCTGTAATAGGGTGACTAAGGTTCTCCAAATCATGATAGATTCTGATCCATCAGATGAGCTGAAATCGAATCCAGTTGCGGGGGACAAGGAATTTGACCAGACAGTATCAATGAACAGCATGACAATAGGATGTTCTGTGGAACAAAGGGACCTTGGTGTGTTTGTCCAAAGATCTCTGAAGGTGGAAGGGCATGTCAGTAGGCTGGTTAAAAAGGCAAAGTGCCACTGCCCTTTTTCAATCAAGGAATAGATTGCAAAAACGGGGAACTCGTGTTGGAGATGTATAGAACTGCGGTGAGGCCACAACTAGACGATTGTGTGCCGTTCTGGTCGCCACTTTATAGGAAGGATGTGATTGCATTGGAACATGCAGAGGAGATTCACCAGGATGCTGCCTGGGATGGAACATTGAAGCTATGAAGAGAAGTTGGATAGGCCTGGCTTGTCTTCGTTGGAGCAGAGAATGCAGAAGGGCGACCTGATCGAGGTGTACAGAATTATGAGCGGCATGGCCAGAGTTGATAGGGACCATTATTTGAGAGGTCAGTCATGAGGGAACATAATTTGAAGGTGAGGAGCAGGAGGTTTAGGGGGATGTAAGGATAAATCTTTCACCCATAGGGTGGTGATGGTCTGGAATGCATTTCTTGGGAGGATGGTGGAAGCGGGTTACTTCATATTCCTTCAGAGGTACCTGGACGGGCAATTGGCATGTCATAACATTCACGCCTACGGGCCAACAGCTGGTAAATTGGATTAATTGGGAGGTCAGGTGTTTCACAGGTGCAGACTCGATGGGCCGAAAGGACTCTTCTGAACTGTATAATTCTATGCTAGTGGGCAACCAGAACATACATGATATAACGTGACTGGTGACCGACCCAAAGGGGGCCACGAGAGGGACACATTTCTATTCACACACCCAGGTGTTGTGATCTGGAATGCCCATCGTGAAATGTCGACAGAAGCGGCTTCGACAGGAACACTCGAAACAAAATCAGACCTGGAGAAAAGGTTCTATGTTGGGAAAGTGCAGGGAATGGGTTTAATTACAAAGATCCTCAAAGGGTTGGAGATGGGAGTACAATGCAAGGAAAGTCCCGCTTTGGGGCATGTTGCAACAACCTGTGATTCTGGAATTCTGGGAAAAATCTCGGTTTTCATTTCACTCATTCATATTCTCTCGTTTCAGTGGCTTTTGCTGTTCAGGGGACCCCCCTCTCTGGGTAAGTGTCAAAATTTCTCTCTAATGTCATGAAATTGAATCACTAATTCCTATTGTGTTCAATCAATCGGTTTGGTTTTTTGGTATGGTGATGGGTTTGATTGTTGCAACCCATCGTGTTGTAACACTGACGCTGGTGACGTGGGCGTAGATTGGTAATTCCATGGGAAATTCCTTATTCTTATTGTTGATGCTCCATCCATTAACACACTCTGGAGAAGATAACTCAGGAACAATCCGGCATTCCCACTGATGACAGCCAATGTTCTATTGAATGGGAACATTCATTCCAAATTTGCAGTTACAGCTCCAAATGCTTCTGAGGATATCCAAAGTTGCCATTGGACGTCCTTGTGTCTGTTCTGCTGTCCAGTTGGAGTGTGAGTGATGTACGTCTTCTCTAATTTCACACACCCTGATGACCTTTCCTCTAAAAATGTGAAATAACGGTTACGGGTGTCAGAAGATCATTCGGGGTCTGACAAGAATATTGTGAGGTCTCTCTGCCAGCCGTCAGGGAGATGTCAGTGAGCCAGATTGAGGTGGAGACTGGGGAATGAGCTTATAGGCTGCCAGGGAGGACTGTCTTGGGGCGTGAAGTCATTAACATGGACAATAATAGAAGATACATAGGAATTTCATCAACATACTGTTTCCTTTCTGGTCTGACACAAACCCAAAAGTGAAATATGTCGGTACTTCTTCAATAATCTCTGGGTCCAGACGGGGTTTCCATTGGCTTTCCCTTTAACAACATGGACAGCCTCACATCAGGGGCGATCACGACCAGATTCACAAAGGGCAATGAGAGAGGAACAATAATTGTCAGGCTGGTCAGAGACACTCACCTCTGGAATGAGCGAATCTGTTGATTTCACCAAAGCGAATCCATTGTTTGAAAAGACACAGATTCGAGGAAATCGTCACCCATTTAAATCAAAAGGGCGGCACGGTGGCGCAGTGGTTAGCACTTCTGCCTCATGGCACCGTGACCCAAGTTCAATTCCGACCTGGGGTCACTGTCTGTGTGGAGTTTGTACATTTTCCCCGTGTCTGCGTGCGTTTCCTCCGGGTGCTCCGGTTTCCTTCCACACTCAATAGATGTACAGGTTAGGTGGACTGGCCATGCTAAATTGTCCCTTATTGTCAGGGGGACTAGTAGGGTAAATATGTAGGGTTACGGGGATCGGGCCTGGGTAGGATTGTTGTTGGTGCAGGCTCGATGGGCCAAATGGCCTCCTTCTGCACTGCAGGGATTTGATGATTCTATGAAATGTTCAAATTGACTACACTTAACAGAGCTACTGACTTCAAATTAAACGATATCCTTCTTTCTCTTGTAACCCAGGGTACAATTTCTGATTAAACATCTCACTTTGGAAAGTGAATACCAGCAGGTTTATTTAATTGAGTGTTGTGATTTGATTTTCTAAATTGAATAGTGCCTTACACTTCACATTTACAACGTTGGCTGTGGAACATTTTCTCATGAGCCGTGTTACTGAAACCCATTGTGTAAATTACAATATCTCACTCTTTCATGGAGAATTCATCCTGAAAACGTCCTTATCTTCATCCTCATTTCCCAATGCAAACATCTCCCTTCAACACCAGTGCAATGGTTCCCAAAAGAGAAAATGCTGGAAAATCTCAGCACGTCTGGCAGAATCTGCAAGTCATGATGTGGAGATGCCGGCGTTGGACTGGGGTAAACACAGTAAGAAAACAGCTGACGTTTCGAGTTCAGATGACCCTTTGTCAAAGCTAAATGGCATAGAAAGTGGAAGATATTTATACTATCCAACAGGATCGTATAAATAGTGACGACACAAAGATAAGTAGGAAAGTGAATTCCGTAGAGGATGCGGAAGGTCTGCAGAGAGATTTGAATAGGCTGAGCGAGTGGGCTAGGATCTGGCAGATGGAGTATAACGTTGGCAAATGCGAGGTTATTCACTTTGGAAGAAATAATAGCAAATTGGATTATTATTTAAATGGAAAAAAATTACAACATGCTACTGTGCAAAGGGACCTGGGGGTCCTTGTGCATGAGTCGCAAAAATTCAGTCTGCAGTACAACAGGTGATCAAGAAGGCAAATGGGATGTTGGCATTTATCGCGAGGGGGATAGAATATAGAAGCAGAGACGTCTTGCTGCATCTGTACAAGGCATTGGTGAGACCGCAGCTGGAATACTGTGTGCAGTTTTGGTCCCCTTACTTGCAAAAGGATATATTGGCCTTGGAGGGAGTGCAGAGAAGGTTCACCAGGTTGATACCGGAGGAGGGGTGTAGATTATGAGGAGAGATTGAGCAGATTAGGTTTGTACTTGTTGGAGTTTAGAAGGCTGAGGGGTGATCTTATAGAGGCATATAAGATAATGAAGGGGCTGGATAGGGTAGAGGTGGAGAGATACTTTCCACTTAGAAAGGAAACCAGAACTAGAGGGCACAGCCTCAAAATAAAGGGGGGTCAGTTTAGGACAGAGTTGAGGAGGAACTTCTTCTCTCAGAGGGTGGTGAATCTCTGGAATTCTCTGCCCACTGAAGTGGTGGAGGCTACCTTGTTGAATATGTTTAAATCACGGACAGATGGATTCCTGATCGGTAAGGGAATTAAGGGTTATGGGGAGCAGGCGGGTAAGTGGAACTGATTCACTTCAGATCAGCCATGATCTTATTGAATGGCGGGGCAGGCTCGAGGGGCTAGGTGGCCTACTCCTGCTCCTATTTCTTATGTTCTTATACTGTAGTGTGAGGGAATGAAAGATAAGTGATAGCCACAAAACCCACGGGAATGGCTGCTACTGGCAGTCCAAAGAGAGAACAGAAGGTGTGAATGGCCAAACGGCAGGGAGGCTAATATCAGAGGGTAAGCTATGACAGATATAGATGTGGGGGGAGAGGGGAGATGGGTGGGAGAGAGGTGCCATTAGGAAAAGGGAAGCAAAGGGGAAAGAAGGTAAGGAGAGTAGGGATAAAATAGGGGGAAATGTGGGGGGAATAGAAAAATAAAGAAAGACAATAAAGTAGTAAAAGGTAGAGAAGTTAAAAATTAAATAAAATGAAAGCAAAGGAGTCGAGGTGGGGTAGAACTAATCACCTGAAGTTGCTGAATTCGATGTTGAGACCGGAAGGTTGCAATGTACCTAGACAGGAGATGGGATGTTCTTCCTGGCATATTGCATTGAGCTTCACTGGCACACTGCAGCAGGCCAAGGACAGACATGCGGGCATGGGAGCAGGATTGTGTGTTAAAATGGCAAGCAACCGGAAGGTCAGAGCCCTGATTGCGCAAACTGGATGTGCTCAGCAGACGATCACCCAGTCTACGTTTGGTCCGTCCGCCTTAAAGATGCCCAGACTGGGAGCAGCGAATGCAATAGACCAAATTGAAAGAGGCTCAGTGAAACGCTGCTTAACCTGGAATGAGTATTTTGGACCTTGGATGCTGAGCATGGAAGAGGTAAAGGGGCACGTGTTACATGGCGTCATAGAGGTTTACAGCATGGAAACAGGCCCTTTGGCCCAACTTGTCCATGCCACCCATTTTTTTACCACTCAGCTGGTCCCAATTCCCCGCGTTTGGCCCATATCCCTCTATACCCATCTTATTCATGTGACTGTCTAAATGCTTTTTAAAAGACAAAATTGTACCCGCCTCTACTACTACCTCTGGTAGCTTGTTCCAGACACTCACCACCCTCTGTGTGAAAATAAAACGCCCCTCTGGACACTTTTGTATCTCTCCGCTCTCACCTCAAAATTATACCCTCCAGTTTTAGACTCTCCTACCTTTGGGAAAAGATATTGACAATCTAGCTAATCTATGCCCCTCATTATTTTTTAGACCTTTATAAGATCACCCCTCAGCCTCCTACGCTGCTTAGAAAAAAGTCCCAGTTTCCAGCCTCTCCTTATAATTCAAACTATGAAGTCTCAGTAGCATTTTATTAAGTCGCTTCTGCACTCTTTCTAGTATAATAATACCCTTTCTACAGTAGGGTGACCAGAACTGTACACAGTATTATAAGTGTGGCCTTACCAATGTCTTGTACAACTTCAACAAGACGTCCCAACTCCTGTATTCAAAGTTCTGATCAATTAAACC
This sequence comes from Mustelus asterias, assembly GCF_964213995.1. NCBI lineage: Eukaryota > Metazoa > Chordata > Chondrichthyes > Carcharhiniformes > Triakidae > Mustelus > Mustelus asterias. The sequence goes on from NC_135805.1 coordinate 148,080,447, forward strand.
AAGCATGCCGAATGCCTTCTTGACCACTCTGTCCACCTGTGAGTCCACTTTCAAGGAGCTATGAGCATGTACCCCTAGATCTCTTTGTTCTGTAACTCTCCCCAATGCCCGACCATTAACTGAGTAAATCCACCCCTGGTTCAATCTAGAAAAATGCATCACCTCGCATTTATCTAAATTAATCTCCATCTGCCATTCGTCAGCCCACTTGCCCAATTGATCAATATCCAGTTGCAATCCTAGATAATCTTCTTCACTGTCCACTATTCCACCAATCTTTGTGTCATCTGCAAACTTACTAACTATGGTAACTAAATTCTCACCCAAATCATTAATATAAATGACAAATAACAGAGGACCCAGCACCGATCCTTGAGGCACACCGCTGGTCACAGGTGTCCCATTTGAAAAACAAAAGATCTCTCAGTGGGAGAGCATCTTGGGGATAGCGATCATAACTCTATCTCCTTTATGCTTGCATTGGAAAAAGAGAGGATCAGGCAAGCTAGGAAAGTGTTTATATGGAGTAAGGGGAAATATGAAGACATAAGGCAGCAAATTAGAGGAGTAAATTGGAAGGAGGTATTCTCGGGGAAATGTACTGAAGAGAGGTGGCAGTTTTTCAAGGAATGTCTGTCTAGAGTTCTACAGGACAACGTTCCGAGCAGACAGGGAGGAGTTGGTAGGTTAAAGGAACCGTGGTACATGAAAGCTGTGCGGGACCTAGTCAAGAAGAAAAGCGTACAAAAGGTTCAGAGAGTTGGCGAAGATAGGGATCTAGATGACTATACGGCTTGTAGGGAGGGACTAAAGAAGGAAATTAGGAGAACCAGAAGGGGTCACGAGAAGGCCTTGGCAGGTAGGATTAAGGAAAACTTTAAGGCATTCTATAAATATGTGAAGAAGAAAAGGATGAGATGTGAAGGAATAGGGCCTATAAAAGGTGAAGGCGGGAAAATCTGTACAGAACCAGTAGAAATGGCAGAGGTGCTTAATGAGTATTTTGCCTCGGTTTTCACAGAGGAGAAGGACCTGGGTGGATGTACTGCGGCCTTGTGGTAGACTGAAAAGATTGAGTATGTGGACTTTAACAAAGAGGTTGTGCTGGAATCTTTGAATGGCATCAAGATAGATAAGTCGCCGGGTCCGGATGGGATGTACCCCAGGTTACTGTGGGAGGCGAGGGAAGCGATTGCAGAGCCTCTGGCGATGATCTTTGCATCGTCAATGGAGACGGGGGAGTTGCCAGAGGATTGGAGGATTGCGGATGTGGTTCCTATTTTCAAGAAGGGGAATAGGGATAGCCCAGGAAATTACTGACCGGTGAGTCTAACCTCAGTGGTTGGTAAGCTGATGGAGAAAATCCTGAGGGACAAGGTTTATGAGCAATTAGAGAGGATTAGTATGCTTAAGAATACTCAACATGGCTTTGTCAAAGGCAGATCATGCCTTACGAGCCTGGTGGAGTTCTTCGAAAATGTGACTAAACACATTGATGAAAGGAAAGCGGTAGATGTGGTTTATATGGATTTTAGCAAGGCGTTCGATAAGGTCCCTCATGCAAGGCTTCTAGAAAACGTGAGAGGGCATGGGATCCAAGGGGCTGCTGCCCGGTGGATCCAGAACTGGCTTGCCCAAAGGAGGCAGAGAGTGGGTATAGATGGGTCTTTTTCTAAATGGAGGTCGGTCACCAGTGGTGTGCCCCAGGGATCTGTTCTGGGACCCTCGCTGTTTGTCATTTTCATAAATGACCTGGATGAGGAAGTGGAGGGATGGGTTGGTAAGTTTGCCGATGACACGAAGGTTGGTGGGGTTGTGGATAGTCTGGAGGGATGTCAGAAGTTACAGAGGGACATAGATAGGATGCAAGACTGGGCGGAGAAGTGGCAGATGGACTTCAACCCAGATAAATGCGTAGTGGTCCATTTTGGCAGGTCAAATGGGATGAAGGAGTACAATATAAAGGGAAAGACTCTTAGTACTGTCGAGGATCAGAAGGACCTTGGGGTCCGGATCCATAGGACTCTAAAATCGGTCCCGCAGGTGGAGGAGGTGGTTAAGAAGGCGTATGGAGTGCTAGCCTTTATCAATCGAGGGATTAAGTTTAGGAGTCCGGGGATAATGATGCAGCTATATAAGACCCTCGTCAGACCGCACTTGGAGTACTGTGCTCAGTTCTGGTCGCCTTATTACAGGAAGGATGTGGAAAAGATTGGAAGGGTGTAGAGGAGATTTACAAGGATGTTGCCTGGATTGAGTGGCATGCCTGATGAGGATAGGCTGAGGGAGCTCGGTCTTTTCTCCTTGGAGAGACGTAGGATGAGAGGAGACCTAATAGAGGTATATAAGATGTTGAGAGGCATAGATCGGGTGGACTCTCAGAGGCTTTTTCCCAGGGTGGAAATGGCTGCTACAAGAGGACATAGGTTTAAGGTGCTGGGGGGTAGGTACAGGGGAAATGTTGGGGGGAAGTTTTTCACACAGATGGTGGTGGGCGAGTGGAATTGGCTGCCTTCAGTGGTGGTGGAGGCAAACTCAATAGGATCTTTTAAGAGACTCCTGGATGAGTATATGGGACTTAATAGGATGGAGGGTTATAGGTAGGTCTAAAAGGTAGGGATATGATCGGCACAACTTGTGGGGCCGAAGGGCCTGTTTTGTGCTGTAGATTTTCTATGTTTCAATGTTTCTAAAACAACCACCCTCTGTCTTCTGCCATCAAGCTAATTTTGTACCCATTTGGCTACCCCACTCTGGGTCCCGTGAGATTTAGAATCCTACCATGCGGTACCTTGTCAAAGGCCTTGCTAAAGTCCATGTAGACAATATCAACTGCACTGCCATCATCTACATACTTGATTATCCCTTCAAAAAACTCAATCAAATTTGTGAGACATGATTTTCAACTCACAAAGCCATGCTGACTGTCCCTAATCAGTCCTTGCGTCTCTAAATGTCTGTAGATCCAGTCTCTCAAAATAGCTTCTAACAACTTACCCCATACAGATGTGAGGCTCACGGGTCTGTAGTTCTCAGGCTTTTCCTTGCGGCCCTTCTTAAATAAAGGCACAGCATTTGCCACCCTCCAATCTTCAGGCACCTCACCTGTGACTATCGATTATTCTAATATCTCGGCTCGGGAGACCCGCAATTTCCTCCCTAACCTCCCACAATGTCCTGGGATACACTTCATCAGGTCCCAGGGATTTATCTACCTTGATGCTCTTTAAGACTTTCAGCACCTCCTTCTCTGCAATATGAACACTCCTCAAGACATCACTATTTATTTCCCCAAGTTCCCTCAGATCCATGCTTTTCTCAACAGTGAATACTGATGAGAAATATCCATTTAGGATCTCACCCATCTCTTGTGCATCCGCACATAGATGACCTTGTTGATCCTTAAGAGCTCCTGCTCTCTCCCTTGCTACTCTTTTGTCCTTTTATGTATTTGTAGAAGCTCTTTTGATTCTCCTTTGTCTTATCTGCCAAAACAATCTCGTGTCCCCTTTTTTCCCTTTGATTTCTCTCTTGACTCTATTCCTATACCCTCTGTGCTCTTCAAGGGATCCACATGATCCCAGCTGCCTATGCATGTCATGTGCCTCCTTCTTCTTCTTGACCAGGGCCTCAATATCCCGAGTCATTCAGGGTTCCCTACTTCTACCAGCCTTGCCCTTCACTCTAAGTGTGCTTTCCCTGAACACTGATTAACACACTTTTGAAAGCCTGCCACTTACCAGACGTCCCTTTGCCTTCCCACAGACTCCCCCAATTAACTGTTGAAAGTTCCTGCCTGATACCATCAAAATTGGCCTTGCCACAATTTAGAATTTTAACTTTTGGGTCAGACCTATCATTCTCCATAGCTATCTTAAAACGAATGTAATTATGGTCATTGGTCCCAAAGTGATCCCGCACTATCACTTCTGTCATTTGCCCTTCCTTATTTCCCATGAGGAGTTCAAGTTTTGCCCCATCTCTAGTCGGGCCATCCACATACTTAATGAGAAATTCCTGCTGAATACACTCAACAAATCTCTCTCCATCCAAGCCCCTAATACTATGGCTGTCCCAGCCAATGTTGGGAAAGTTAAAATCCCCTAGTATTACCACCCTATTTATCTTGGAGCTATCTGTAATCTCCACACACATCTTCTGAGGTTGCATGGGAAGGTGCATTGGGTGATGGGAGAGGTGTTGGGTATAGTGGAGGAGCGCACGAGGTAATCCCAGAGGGAGCGGTCTTTGCGGCATGCTGACAGAGGGAGTGAAGGCAAAATGTGTTTGGTGGTGGCATCGCACTGGAGTTGGCAGAAATGGTGGAGGATTTTGCTTTGCCTGCAGAGGCTGGTGGAGTGAAATGTGAGAAGAAGGGCACTCTATCCTTGTCTGGAAGGGAGGGAAGGTTGTGAGGGTCGTGGCGCAGGAGATGGGCCGCATGCAGTTGAGGGCTCTGTCAACAACTGTACGTGGGACCGGGCGGCATGGTGGCACAGTGGTTAGCACTACTGCCTCACAGCGCCAGGGACCCATGTTCGATTCCTGGCTTGGGTCACTGTCTGTTTGATGTTTGCACATTCTTCCTGTGTCTGCGTGGGTTTCCTCTTGGTGCTCCGGTTTCCTCCCACAGTCCAAAAGACATGCTGGTTAGGTGAATTGACCATGCTAAATTCTCCATCAGTGTGCCGGAATGTGGCAACTAGGGGACTTTCACAGTAACTTCATTGCAGTGTGAATATAAGCATACTTTTGACTAATAAATAAACTTTACTTTACTTTACTGGGAATCCATGGTTGAGGAAGAAGGAGCACATATTAGAAGCACCACTTTGGCACTTAGTAACATCATCAGATCAAATGTGATGGAGGTGATACAGCTGAGAGAAAGGGATGGAATCCTTACAGGATGTAGGGTGCGAAAAGCTGTAGTCCAGATAGCTGAGGGAGTCAGTGGGCTTGTGATGGATATTGGTTGATAGTCCATTGCCGGAAATTGAGACAGAAAGATCAAGGAAAGGAAGGAAAGTGTCTGAGATGGATCAGGTGAAAGTGATGGAGGGGTGGAAACTGGAAGCGAAGTTGATGATTTTTTCTACGTCCAGACAACAGCAGAAAGCGGCACCAAAATAGTTGTCAATGTACCTGTAAAGGAGTTGTGGGAGTGGACCTGGGTAGGCCTGGAGCAAGGAAGGTTCCACATACCCTGTAAAAAGACAAACGTAGCTCGGACCAATACGGGTACCCATTGCTACGCCTTTGAATTGGAGAAAGTGGGATGAGTTAAGGAAGTTGTTGAGAGATAGAACGAGTTCAGCCAGGCGGAGGACAGTGGTAATGTATGAGAATTGGTTTGGCCTCTTTTCAAGAAAGAAGTGAGGAGCTCTCAGGCCATCCTGGTGTGGGATGGAAGTGTAGAGAGATTGCGCAGCCATGGTGAATAGGAGGTGGTTAGGGCCTGCGAACTGGAAGCTGTCAATATGACGCAGGACATCGGAGGAATCCCGGATGTAGGTGGGAAGGGAATGCACCAGAGGAGTGAGGATGGAGTCAAGTCCTGGAAGAGAAGTGGCAGTGAGTCAAACACTGGAGAAAAGCAAATTACAACTGGAATGTGAAATCAAAAGACATAATGCTGGAAAATCTCAGCATGTCGTGAGTGTACTCATTCCCTCTGTACATGAAACCTGGAAATCGAATCCAGTAGAGATTTCCATTCCTTCCAACACAGGGATGTTGCCAAAGCCGGAGGTATCACTGGATCAGCCAACAGGAGTGTACCTAGAAACAAAGAATGTCACCCTCACCTGCGCTGTGAAGACACATTGTTCCGATAAAACTTACGGCATTTATAAGTTTTATAAACAGCCTATTCTTCATCCAGTTTCCACAAGGGACAAATCTGCAAGATTCTCATTTGCTGCTTTGAACAAAAGAGGCGTTTATCGCTGTGCTTATTGGTGTCAGACTGATGGGTCACCTTCCCCAGTGAGTGAAGCTGTGAGGGTGACAATAGCAGGTGAGGGACTGGGAACGGAGATTGTTAACATATCTGTTCAAAGTCATTCTGACTTTCACAAATCATGTATTATCCACTATCACAAAATGGAAGGTTAGATATGAGGAGGGAGGAGTGTAACTGAATAATCTTCCCGGTCATTCCTTAACTCCTGACAGAATCCATGAGGGTTTGGGGCCTGAATTCTTGGCCTGTGGTTCAGGATCAGAGGTGACCAGGGGACTGAGGCAGAGGGAGGTGTGAAGGACCCAGTCCGCAGCCGAAGGAGGACACTGGGTTGCAAGGGAGTAGAATAGACAGTATTACAGTTGATAAGGAGGATGTGCAGGATATTCTGGAGGGTCTGAAAATAGATAAATCCCCTGGTCCGGATGGGATTTATCCAAGGATTCTCTGGGAGGCAAGAGAAGTGATTGCAGCGCCTCTGGCTCTGATCTTCAGGTCGTCGTTGGCCTCTGGTATAGTACCAGAAGATTGGAGGTTAGCGAATGTTGTCCCATTGTTTAAGAAGGGGAACAGAGACTTCCCCGGGAATTATAGACCGGTGAGTCTCACTTCTGTTGTCGGCAAGATGTTGGAAAAAATTATAAGGGATAGGATTTATAGTTATTTGGAGAGTAATGAATTGATAGGTGATAGTCAGCATGGTTTTGTGGCAGGTAGGTCGTGCCTTACTAACCTTATTGAGTTTTTTGAGAAAGTGACCAAGGAGGTGGATGGGGGCAAGGCAGTGGACGTGGTATATATGGATTTTAGTAAGGCGTTTGATAAGGTTCACCATGGTAGGCTTCTGCAGAAAATGCAGATGTATGGGATTGGGGGTGATCTAGGAAATTGGATCAGGAATTGGCTAGCGGATAGGAAACAGAGGGTGGTGGTTGATAGTAAATATTCATCATGGAGTGCGGTTACAAGTGGTGTACCTCAGGGATCTGTTTTGGGGCCACTGCTGTTTGTAATATTTATTAATGATCTGGATGAGGGTATAGTTGGGTGGATAAGCAAATTTGCTGATGACACCAAAGTCGGTGGTGTGGTAGACAGTGAGGAAGGGTGTCGTAGTCTGCAGGAAGACTTAGACAGGTTGCAAAGTTGGGCCGAGAGGTGGCGGATGGAGTTTAATGCGGAGAAGTGTGAGGTAATTCACTTTGGTAGGAATAACAGTTGTGTTGAGTATAGGGCTAACGGGAGGACTTTGAATAGTGTGGAGGAGCAGAGGGATCTAGGTGTATGTGTGCATAGATCCCTGAAAGTTGGGAATCAAGTAGATAAGGTTGTTAAGAAGGCATATGGTGTCTTGGCGTTTATTGGTAGGGGGATTGAATTTAGGAGTCGTAGCGTTATGTTGCAACTGTACACAACTCTGGTGCGGCCGCACTTGGAGTACTGTGTGCAGTTCTGGTCCCCACATTACAGGAAGGATGTGGAGGCTTTGGAGAGGGTGCAGAGGAGGTTTACCAGGATGTTGCCTGGTATGGAGGGGAGATCCTATGAGGAGAGGCTGAGGGATTTGGGATTGTTTTCGCTGGAAAGGCGGCGGCTAAGAGGGGATCTTATTGAAACATATAAGATGATTAGAGGTTTAGATAGGGTGGATAGTGATAGCCTTTTTCCTCTGATGGAGAAATCCAGCACGAGGGGGCATGGCTTTAAATTGAGGGGGGGTAGTTATAGAACCGATGTCAGGGGTAGGTTCTTTACCCAGAGGGTGGTGAGGGATTGGAATGCCCTGCCAGCATCAGTAGTAAATGCGCCTAGTTTGGGGGCGTTTAAGAGATCCGTAGATAGGTTCATGGACGAAAAGAAATTGGTTTAGGTTGGAGGGTCACAGTTTTTTTTTTTAACTGGTCGGTGCAACATCGTGGGCCGAAGGGCCTGTTCTGCGCTGTAATGTTCTATGTTCTATATGTTCTATGTAACTGGATGGCAGGTTTGATCACTGTCACATGATGGCACAGTCTGACTAGGGATTAATTCTGGAATCAGGGTGACCCCTCCTCCTCCACCCCCCCACCCCTCAACCGGGTGCTTGATTCCAACACCGGATTAAGTCAAAGTGTATCCTAATGAGGAGGCAGCAGCAGAGTTGCCCAGTCTTTACTGAGTTTTTATGAATCATTCAGGGTATCTGGGTGTCGCTAGCTAGGTCCAGCATTTATTTCACATCCCCAATTGAGGTGAGTGAGGCGCCCTCTTGAATGCAGTAGTGCAGGTAAACGCACAATGCTGTTAGGGAGGGAGTTTCATGATTTTCAACCATTGACTGTGAATTAACAGTCGATATATTTCCAAGTCAGCTTCGAGTGCGTATGGCTCAAAAGGGAGGATGTTCCCCATATGTCTGCTGCTCCCCCACCGCCCCCCACCTCCACCCCACCCCCCCACCTCCCCCCCCCCCCCCCACCTCCCCCGCCCACCTTGTCCTTCTAGGTGGTCGAGTTGGCAGGTTTGGAAGCTAATGCCGAAGGAGCCTTGCTGGATCGTTGGAGCACATCTTGTAGGTGGTATACACGGCTTCTTCGGTGGTGGAGGGAGTGAATATGTGTTGAAGGTGTAACATTCAAATTGTTGGCTTTGATCTTTGATACACATTATTCGATTTGAAGCTGGAAAGATGTCCAGCTGGCTTGGACTCACTTCAATCATGTGCCCTTCATCTTTTTAAAGTTAAAGTACAAAGTTCATTTATTTGTCACAAGTAAGGCTTACATCAACAGTGCAATTAAGTTACTGTAAAATTCCCCCAGTCACCACATTCTGATGCCTGTTTGGGTCAATGCACCTAACCAGCACGTCTTTCAGACTGTGGGAGGAAACCGGAGCACCCGGAGGAAACCCACGCAGACACGGGGAGAACATGCAAACTCCACACAGACAGTGAGTCAAGCCAGGAATCGAACCCGGGTCCCTGGCGCTGCGAAGCAGCACTGTGCTACCGTGCCGCCGATTTGGTGGAATTTTCATCTGTTCTCACGATTTTCAAGCCTGATACTTGAATCCAGACCGACACTCTCGCTGAGCCCCCCTCCCCCCCCCACCACCGCCCCCCCCCCCCGCCCCCCCCCCAAAAAAAAACACATCCCAGTCCTGAGGGAGTGCTGCAGTCTCGGAGGTAGATGAATATACGGACTTGTGCTCCATAGTTTAGGCCAAATTTCCGTCCTTTGTGCTGGTACTGAGGGAGCGCTGTACTGTCAGAGGTAGATATCTATTCTCCAGGATTTGAGCTCCATAATGCAGACCAATTTTGCCAAATATCGATCCTAGGAATAAAATAATGTTAACCAGGAACTCAAAGGAAAAATCCTTCAAGCCATCAAGCTATGATACATCCAGAAAGGATGTATGGTGCATTTGCAAAAGATGCTGAGCGTCGTAGTGCACATGGTAAACTTACTTAGCCTCCTTGGAAAGGATAAGCGTTGGTGGGCTTTCTTAATTAAAGCATCGGCGTGGATGGACCAGGACAGGTTGCTGGTGATCTGGAAACCTAGAAACTTGAAGCTCTCGAGCACTTCCATTTGTGCCCCTTTATGTAAACAAGGCATGGCCTCCACTATACTTCCTGAAGTCGGTGACTATCTCCTTCATTTTAATGACATTGAGGGAGAGTTTATTGTTGTCGCACCAGTTCAGCAGATTCTCTAAGTCATTCCTGCACTCTGTCTCATCATTGTTTGAGATTGAACCCACTATGGTGGTGTCATCAGCAAACTTGAAAATGGCATTGTTGTGGAATTTGGCCGCACAGCCATAAGAGTATAAGGAGCATAGTAAGGGGCTGAGGACACAACCTTGTGAGGGACTGTTGTTGGGGATAATTGTGGATGAGGTGCCATTGTCTATCCTTACTGATTGCAGTCTGTGGGTTAGGAAGTCCAGGATCCAGCCGAGCCTTAGGCCACGGGGTTTCGATATGGGTGTTGTAGGAACAATTGTGTCGAAGACTGACCTGTAGTCAATAAACAGGAGTATGACATAAATGTCTTTATTGTCCAGGTGTTAGAGCATTGTGTGTAGGGCTAGGGAGATGGCATCTGCTGTGGACCTGAGTGTGGTGATAGCCGAAATGCAGTGGATCCAGGCAATCTGGGATGCCTGAGTTGATCCGTGTCTTGATGAACCTTATGAAGAACTTCATAATGATGGATATCAGAGCCACCGGGTGATAGTCATTAAGGCACGCTACCTGGCTTTTCTTTTTGGTACTGGGACGATAGTCATCATCTTAAAGCAGGTAGGGACCTCAGATCGGTGTAAGGAAAGGTTAAAGATGTCTGTAATTAGCCCTGTCAGCTTGTCCATGCGGGATCTGAGTGCTCATCTGTGTATCCCATTTGGACCAATCGCTTTTCATGGGTTGATTTTCAAGAAGGCTGATCTGACATCTTTGATGGTGACCTCGGATATCGTTTTGACTGATGCTGTCAGGGTGGATGACGTCTTCTCAAAGAACAAAGAGAAAAAAGAACAAAGAAAATTACAGCACGGGAACAGGTCCTTCGGCTCTCCAAGCCTGCACCGACCATGATGCCCGACTGAACTAAACCCCCCTACCCTTCTGGGGACCATATCCCTCTATTCCCATCCTATTCATGTATTTGTCCTGACGCCCCTTAAAACTCAGTATCGTATCTGCTTCCAATACCTCCCCCGGCAGAGAGTTCCAGGCACCCACCATCCTCTGTGTAAAAAACTTGCCTCATATATCTCCTTTAAACCTTGCTCCTCGCACCTTAAACCTATGCCTCCTAGTAATTGACTTTTCCACCCTGGGAAAACGTTCTGACTATCCACTCTGTCCATGCCCCTCATAATCTTGGAGACTTCTATCAGGTCGCCCCTCAACCTCTGTCGTTTCAGTGAGAACAAACCAAGTTTCTCCAACCTCTCCTCATAGCGAATGCCCTCCATATCAGGCAACATCCTCATCAACAACTTGATAATCTGAAGCATTGACTTCAGCAAGCAGTGGATATCCCTGTTTATCCATGGTTTTGGTTGGGAAACACACGGATTTGATTGTTTGGCACACAGTTTCCACGCAATTTCCAAAGAAGCCTGTTAATGTAGTGGCATACTTTTTCAGGATGGTCGCTGACCTTTTAGATATTGACGAGTCCACTGATTCTAAGCAGTCCTGTAGGAGATCATTCAATTCATAAGGCAGACATTGCACAACTTTCTTTATCTGATTCTCCCGCTTCAGCTTTTGCTTGTAAGTCAGAAGCAGGAGCACAGCCTTGTGGGCTGATTTGCTAAAGTGTGGACGGGCAACAGAGCGGTAGGCATGTTTGAAATTTATGTGGCAGTGATCGAAGATGTTTGGGCCTCTGGTGGAACAGGGAAGGTGTTGGTGGTATCCTGTTAGCACACTCTTGAGCATGGCCATTTTGAAGTCCCCGGCCACAATGAACAAGACGACAGAAAGATTCCTTTCAAGGCTATTTATGGTGGTCTTTATTTCATCCAACACAGTCTTCATGTCCACATGGAGTGGGCCTGGATAGAGTGGACGTGGAGAGGATGTTTCCACTGGTAGGAAAAACTAGAAGCAGAGGGCACAGCCTCAGGCTAAAGGGACGATCGTTTAAAACAGAGATGAGGAGGAATTTCTTCAGCCAGAGAGTGGTGAATCTGTGGAACTCTTTGCCGCAGAAGTCTATGGAGGCCAGGTCATTGAGTGTCTTTAAGACAGAGATAGATAGGTTCTTGATTGATAAGGGAATCAGGGGTTATGGGCAAAAGGCAGGAGAATGGGGATGAGAAAAAATCAGCCATGATTGAATGGCGGAGCAGACTTGATGGGTCGAGTGGCCTGATTCTGCTCCGATGTCTTATGGTCTTATGGATGTAATTTGCTGCCATGATAACAGGGATGAACTTCTGCGGAAGTTAGGAGGGGCGGAATTTTAGCATCAGGTATTCTAGGTCCGGGGTGCAGAAATTCCCCAGTGTTGCTGCATTTGAGCAAGAAGTGGTGTTGATTAGAAGGCAGACCCCATCTCATTTTTCCTTGTCTAAGGTCGCTGTACGATCCATTGCGTGGATCCCACATGCCCCCCTCCCACCCCCCCCCCCCCACCCCGCTTCATCCCCCCTTCTGGACCCCTTGTCCTTCAAACTCCAACTGGTTTAGCCAATCATTCGAGTTTGGTTAGATCATGTCTGTTTGATCTCTTCTCACAGAGTTGTAATATTCTCTCCGAATTCGACAGGTAGTGAAATGAACACCGACTCCACTGATTTGAGCTCCATACTCCAGACCCACACTCCTTCCCCAACCACCCGGTGCCAGCATTAAGGGAAAGGGAGTGCTGCTCTGTCGGAGGTAGAAGTGTATAATCTAGGATTTGAGCTCCATAATCCAGGCTCACACTCCCCCCGGTGCCAGTACTGAGGGAGTGTTGTATTGTCGGAGGTCGATGTATATACTCTAGGATTTGAGCTCCATAATCCAGGCCGACACTCCCCCCGGTACCAGTACTGAGGGAGTGCTGCACTGTCGGAGGTAGATGTATATACATTCAGACTTGAGCTCCATAACCGAGGCCGACACTTTCCCTGGTGCCAGGAATGAGGGAGTGCTGCACTGTCGGAGGTAGATGTATATAATATTGGATTTGAGCTTCATAATGTTGGATGACACTCCGATCCGGTGCCAGTACTGAGGGTGTGCTGCACTCTCGGAGGTACACTGACATAATATAGAGTTGGAACTCGAGAATGCAAACGCACAATCCCTGCTGAATTATTGGGCTGTTTCCCTCCGTGTCGTCATGGCAAGAATATAGCCCGTAAAACACATCACGGTGTGAGATTACACAGTATCAGTTTAGTGACTCACTTTTGTTGATGGGATCTTGATGTGTACATTTATTCTGCTGGGGCATTTGCATTAATGCCCCAGCAGAGTGATTATATTTCAATACTAGCTCATTGGCTGTAAAGTTTATTTTTGGGGATGTGCTGAATTCCTGAAAGTTCCTGAAAATTCCCCCGATGTGTAATAGTTCCTTTGTTCCTTCAGAATCATATCCCCAACATTTACAAACTGGAATCCCAAATTTCCTTCCAGACAGATCACTGGCTATTGAGGGAGCAACCTTCGAACCTGCTGCTGTACATAAGACCCATCTGATCCATTTCTAATAGTTCCTCACATTTACTCTACCACAGATCCCCTGACAACGCCAGTGATGTCTCTGGATCAGCAGAGTGGGGTCTACATTGTCAGAGAGAAGGTCACCATTACCTGCACCGTGACTGGAGATTATCATTATCAAACCTTCTACTTTTATAAAGATAATAATTCACTGCACTCCAGTCGCACCTCTACAAAAGAAGACAATGCAACATACCCAGTAACCGGTGCAAACATCAGAGGGTATTATAAATGCATAAATGGATACAGCATCAAACGAAGGTGATTAAAATCGAAATTCAGCAACGTGGTAACTCCCACATTTGTGAGTAAGTGACAACAAACAAGAATTCTCGAATTTTCTTCAATTTATTTCTGAAATCGCAGTTGAAATGATTATAACACAATGGATTGATGTAATATTGCGGCAGAATAATCAGACAAAACTGACTTTCTCCTCAGAGAACAACTTTTGAAAGAATCTCACTAACATTGGTCTCTGAAATTAACGGTCATGGATTTTACACAGAGAGGTGGAGAGGTCGAACTATTGGAGCCTATTACATTATTAAGCTACGGATTAGAAGCCCCAAAATATGCTATGAAACGCGACCATTCTCCAACAGTTTTGTTTATACATTGGTATTAGTGTAAGGATAAGGGCGGGGATTCTCCCCCAAAAACCCCAAGTTCAGAAGATTTTCCGACGCATTTCTGGGCGTACTTACATAGACAAATCTCTGACACTCTGGGCATCACAGAGAGCCTCAGACATATTCACGCCAGAATACGGGGTGGGGGGGGGGGGGGGGGTGGCACATCATCTGGCCCAAGAGGCTGGCAGCACAGTGCTGAGCAGGCCACTGTGCATGTGCCAATATGTCAGTGGGGAGATGGGCTTACGCGCAGTGCCACTCCCAATCACTGGCATCCCGATCACTGGCCTTACTGACCCAACCCCCCCCGCCCCGAGCCAGCCCCAATCGCCAGCCTCACATGGCCAGCCCCGACCACGACATCATGGCAGCTCCAACCCCCCACTCCCCCATGGGAGCCCCAATCACTGCCTCCTTGTCCATGCCTGATCACCTCCTCCCCCCATTGTCAGCCCCGATATCTCGCCGTCATGGCCAGGCCCGATCCACCCCCCCCCTCCCCCCACCCCGATGGCCAGCCCTGATCCACCCCCCCCCACCCGATGGCCAGCCCTGATCCTCCCAAGGCCAGCCCGATCGCTCCCCGCCATGGCCAGCCTTGACACCACCATTGCCAGTCCTGACACCCCCCTCCATGGCCAGCCCCGATTGCCCTCCTCCCTCCCTCCCGCACTGACCAAATTGCAGAGTGCGCAGCGGTCCCTGCTCCACCACAGATTGGCCCCCCGTAGGCCCTGCCCCAGCAGACCATTCCCCCCCCTTTACCCCTGCCCCTTTGTCACTGCTCAAGTGTGCCTCTTGGGCAGTGCCAGAGTGCCAGGCTGCGATTACGAGAGTGGCTCTGCCCAAAGCTGCCCCCAACCTCCCGGGTGGACGTCAATGGCCTCTGTCATCACCAGCAGGGTGAGCATGCCTGCCCCCCATTGGAAAGGAACAGTTGTAGACCCCGATGGTGGGGACCACTCCCCGCCGGCGGGTGGTGATAACACTAGTGGGCTCGGAAAATCCGTCCAGGGCCCACTAATCATATGAAATTGAGATTTCTACATGGTAATCAGCCCCACGCTGAATTCCGGTGCAAAGGTGATTACATCTGAAAAAAGAGCCTTGGAAACTGACGATTGGCTGGACGGCAGTCGTGAGTCCTGTTAAAAGATTCTTGCTGATATCTCCCAGCGCACTGCACTACCCAAGGAGTGCAGCAGGCTTGGAGAATCCCGGCCAAGGTATTTCACTCCAGGTGTGATTTTATTGACGCACTGGGAAACATTTATCAAAGCAAACTTTATAAGGAATGGCTTAACTGATACAAATTGAAATACTTAAACATGGCAAGAGGTAATTATTAAGTGATAATCTATCTCTGTTAGTTCCAATGCAAACAATACTCTTCCTATTAATCTAAACTCCTCTTCAAAATCAGTTACCCACACAGAGGCTTCGCTGCTTGGACCTGGGCTGCCAGTATTCAAGTCTCCAGAACACCTCTGAAGAGAGAGAGAGAGAGAGTGACCTATTTCACGTCCCAAACATCAGTTCCAGAGAGAGAGGGAGAGAGAGAGAGAGAGAGAGAGATGGAAGGCACAGTAACCACTTGCTTCAATCATAACCCTGCAGTAAATGCCTGCTTTTCCCAGTAAGCTTAGCCCTCCCCTTGAGTACATGACTCTGTCAATCAAACTAATCAAAACCATACTCTGAAACCCCAGGGGAGAAACTAAGCAGACAAAATGCATTAGCTCAGATTTAAACATACACATCCCTGGCTGAAATCAATCATTAGCCCGCATTCTCAGCATGTGAACCACCTGGTACAGACAAATCGACACTGTGTAAAACAGAGCTGAATGTTAAACATACCCTTCACATGAAACAGTATATAAGTGCATTTCGTAAGGGTACAATATCCTCACAATATTTAAATCTAACAATGTTTTTTATTGTAAATATGGAGTCTTTAAAAATCGAGAAGTCCTGATCATTCTTTCACCAGAGACTTGAACAGAATCACAATGTCTCGCTTTGGATTAAAGTTAAATATATGAAAAAAAAAATCACCCGGGAATAGAAATGCAGAATTAATTCAGAGCCTGGCCTTGTGATTTGTTTATCGTTAAAGAGGAAAGTAACTGGAAACTGTCTATCCCTTAGTTCAACAGTAAGTTCACATCCGATGGGCTCAATATTATTCTGTTATTATAGATATCCAATTCCCGTGAAATCTGGCTATAAAAATGGCAGAAAATCTCAAGCAGAGTCAAGCGTTCCCTGTCTATCAGTCTTGCTTATGACTAACCCCCTTCTTTACAGTTCACCTTTCATAGCAAAATCATAACTGCAACTTCCTTTAGTCGAATTTCCAGTGCGGACGCCACACTGGATCATGGACTTCACTGACTGTTGTAACTTTTCTTGTCGAATGAGTGAATGTTGATGTGTTCTTTGAATTCCCTTCAAGACAGCATGATTGATATTGAGCTGCCACAGTCCGATCTACTTGACAATCCAGAGTTCGACCTCCAATTCCATTTTGTTTTGCCACAGTTCCACCAACAACTCCAGAGATATTTCTAGATCAACAGATTGGGGTGTATGTACCTGGAGAGACGGTCACCATTACCTGCACAGCGACTGGATGTCACTGGAGTACGACATTCTTCTTTTACAAAGAGAAACATCAATTCAATGATACAAATGTCATCAGACGCTCAAATTCTGGAATATTCCGGGTGACCAGAAAAGAACAGGGAGGGCTGTACCAATGCAAATATAGAATTTCAGTGAACTAAAGGGATATATGGTCCAAGTTCAGCAAGCGTGTCTCTGCCACTGTAACAGGTGAATGTTGGAGATGAAAAATTGTATATCTCTGATTCCACACTCCTGGTCTCCCCCCAAGAAGTTCACATGTGTCTCCGTTGGAAAGGCAGTTCATAGAATTTTAGAAACATAGGAAGGAGAAGGAGGAGTAGGTTATTCAGTCCTTCAAGCCTGCTGTGCCATTCACTATGATCATGGCTGATCATCAAATTCAATACCCTGATTCCCCCTTTCCCCCATAACCCTCGATTCCTTCAGCCCCAAGAGTGATGTCTAATTTCGTCTTGAAATCCCACAGCGTTTTGACCTCAAATGCTATCTGTGGTGTTGAATTCCACTCATTCACCACCCCTATAGAACCATAGAAAATTACAGCTCAGAAACAGGCCTTTTGGCCCTTCTTGTCTGTGCCGAACCATTTTTTGCCCAGTCCCATTGACCTGCACTTGGACCATATCGCTCCACACCCCTCTCATCCATGAACCCATCCAAGTTGTTCTTAAATGTTAAAAGTGTTAAATGTTAAATGTTAAATGTTGAAAGCATTTACCACTTTATCTGGCAGCTCATTCCACACTCCCACCACTCTCTGCGTGAAGAAGCCCCCCCTAATATTCCCTTTAAACTATTCTCCTTTCACCGTTAACCTATGCCCTCTGTTTTTTTTCTCCCTCAGCCTCAGTGGAAACAGCCTGCTTGCATTCACTCTATCTATACCCATCAAAATCTTATGCAGCTCTAACAAATCTCCCCTCATTCTACTACGCTCCAGGGAATAAAGTCCCAAACTATTCAATCTCTCTCTGTAACTCAGCTTCTCAAGTCCCGGCAACATCCTTTTGAACCTTCTCTGCACTCTTTCAACCTTATTTACATCCTTCCTGTAACGAGGTGATCAAAACTGTACACAATACTCTAAATTCTGCCTCACTAATGCCTTATATAACCTTACCATAACACTCCAACTTTTATACTCGATACTCCGATTTATAAAGGCCAATGTACCAAAGGCACTCTTTACAACGCTATCCACCTGTGACGTCACTTTTAGGGAATTTTGTACCTGTATTCCCAGATCCCTCTGTTCAACTGCACTCTTCAGAGTAGTACCATTTACCCTGTACGTTCTACTTTGGTTTGTCCTTCCAAAGTGCAATATCTCACACTTGTCTGCATTAAATTCCATTTGCCATTTTTCAGCCCATTTTTCTAGTTGGTCCAAATCCCTCTGCAAGCTTTGAAAACCTTCCTCACTGTCCACTACACCTCCAATCTTTGTATCATCAGCAAACTTGCTGATCCAATTTACCACATTATCATCCAGATGATTGATATAGATGACAAACAACAATGGACCCAACACCGATCCCTGCGGCACACCACTAGTCACAGGCCTAATTTTGTCAAATTTGGCCTTTTTCCAGTTCAGAACTTCAACCCGAGGACCAGATCTATCCTTATCCATGATCAGGTTGAAACTATTCAGAGAAGCAATCCTCCACAACCACTCTCTGGCTTCTTCCATTGAGCCAGTGTCTAATCCAATTTACTACCTCCCCATGTATACCCAGCAACTGAACCTTCCTAACTAACCTCCCATGAGGGACCTTGTCAAAGGCCTTGTTGAAATCCAGGTAGACAACATCCACCGCCTTCCCTTCATCCACTTTCCTGGTAACCTCCTCGAAAAACTCTAATAGATTGATCAAACATGACCTACCATGCACAAAGCCATGTTGACGCTCCCTATTAAGTCCCTGTCTATCCAAATATTTGTGGATTCTATCCCTTATCACACCATCCAATAACTTGCCCACCACCGACGTCAAACTTACTGGCCTATAATTTCCCAGATTTCTTTCGGAACCTTTTTTAAACAGCGGAACAACATGAGCCACCCTTCAATCATCCGGCACCTCCCCCGTGAATACTGACATTTTAAATATGTCTGCCAGGGCCCCTGCAAGTTCAACACTAGCTTCCCTCAAGGTCCGTGGGAATACCCTGTCCGGTCCTGGGGATTTATCCACTCTGATTTGCCTCAAGACAGCAAGCACCTCCTCCCCTTTAATCTGTAACGTTTCCATGACCTCCCTACCAGTTTGCCCTATTTCCATAGACTCCATGCCCGTTTCTTCAGTAAATACGGATGCAAAAAAACCATTTAGTATCTCCCCCATCTCCTTTGGTTCCATACACAGTCTACCACTCTGGTCTTCAAGAGGACCAATTTTATCCCTCACTATCCTTTTGCTCCTAACATACCTGTAGAAGCTCTTTGGATTTTCCTTCACTCTGTCTGCCAAAGCAAACTCATGTCTTCTTTTAGCCCTCCTGGTTTCCCTCTTAAGTAGCTTCTTGCACTTTTTATACTCCTCGAGCATCTGGTCTGTTCCTTGCTGCCTGTACATTTCATACAACACTCTCTTCCTCTTAATCAGTGTTACAATCTCCCTCGAGAACCAAGGTTCCTTGTTCCTATTTACTTTGCCTTTAATCCTGACAGGAACATACAAACTCTGCACTCTCAAAATTTCTCCTTTGATGGCCTCCCACTTTCCATTTACATGCTTGCCAGAGAACAGCCTGTGCCAATCCACACTTCCCAGATCCCTTCTCATTTTGTCAAATTTGGCCTTTTTCCAGTTCAGAACTTCAACCCGAGGACCAGATCTATCCTTATCCATGATCAGGTTGAAACTAATGGCATTATGATCACTGGATCCAAAGTGTTCCCTCACACTCACATCCATTACCTGCCATAACTCATTTCCCAATAGGAGATCCAATATCGCATCATCTCTAGTTGGCACCTCTATATACTGATGTAGAAAATTCTCCTGAACACATTTTACAAACTCTACCCCGTCGAAACCTTTAACAGTATGCGAGTCCCAATCTATATGTGGAAAATTAAAATCCCCTACTATCACAACTTTGTGTTTCTTGCAGTGGTCAGCTATCTCTCCGCTGGTTTGCTCCTCCAATTCCCACTGACTATTGGGTTGTCTATAATACAACCCCATTAATGCGGTCATACCTTTCCTGTTTCTCGGCTCCACCCATAGGGCCTCTGTAGACAAGCTCCCTAATCTATCCTGCCTGAGTACCGCTGTAACATTTTCCCTGACCAACAATGCCACCCCCCACCTTTTATCCCTCTGCCTCTGTCCCGCCTGAAACATTGGAACCCTGGAACATTGAGCTGCCCCTCCTGTAGCCAAGTTTCACTAATGGCTATAATGTCATATTTCCATGTGTCTATCCACACCTTCAGCTCATCTGCCTTCCCCACAGTACTCCTGGCATTGAAATAGACACATCTCAAAAGGTTATTTCCACCACACTCAACCCTTCCATTTGTGATTTTGCTTGAACTAACCTATTTTTTTTACCCCTGCTCCACTATTTGCTCTGGCACTCTGGTTCCCATCCGCCTGCAAATCTAGTTTAAACGCTCCCCAATAACACTAGCAAACCTCTCTGCAAGTATATTGGTCCCCTTGTAGTTTAGGTGTAACCCGTCTCTCTTGTACAGGTCCCATCTGCCCCAGAAGAGCTCCCAATGATCCAAGAATTGGAAACCCTGCCCCCTGCACCAGTTCCTCAGCCACGTGTTCACCCGCCCAAGCATCCTACTCCTACCCTCACTGGCACGTGGTACAGGTAGCAATCCTGAGACTACTAACCTCTGGGTCCTGCTTTTTAGCTTCCTATTTAGCCCCTGTGGGTGAAGAAATTTCTTCCACCTCAATTCTGAAATGGTTACCCCTTATCCTCAAGCTATGATCCCTAGTGCGGCCTCCCCTACCACAGGGAACATTCTTTCTGAATCCACGTTGTCTAACCCAGTTAGAATTCCATATGATTCTATGAGATGCCCTATCACGCTTCCAAACTCCAGTGAATACAATCCTACTGGACTTAGTCTCTCCTCATATGACAGACCTGTCATCCCATGAATCAGCCTGGTAAACCTTCGCTGTACTCCCTCTATAGCAAGGACACTTCCTTAGGCAAGGACACCAAAACTGCTCACAATACTCCAGGTGTGGCCTCACCAACGCCCTATACATTTGCAGTAAAACACTCCGATTCATGTACTCAAATCCTCTCGCTCTGAATGCCAACATACCACTTGCCTTCTTTACTGCCTGCTGTAGCTGCACGCTTACTTTCAGGGATTGATGCACGAGGACTCCAAAGTCTCGTTGAATATGCGCCTCTCTCAATTTGTGACCATTCAAGTAGTAATCCTGAGGAATAAGTGCGAGAGTAAATCCACCAAACGTTCATCTCTCCGCTCTATTTTCCGTTGTGTTACAAAAAAATAGGAAACACACCCAGTGATATTGTATCTGCTCAACTTTAGACATGAAGGGGAAATTTACTATGGCCAAACCACCAATCCTACAAATCATTGGACACTAAGGGGTAATTTGGCATCGTCAAACTACCTATGCTACATATATTTGGACAATAAGGAGCGAGGTAGCATGGCCAATCCACCTAACCATCAAATCTTTGGACTATAGTCACCTAAACCCACAATATGACCCGGGTTCCTGGCACTGTGAGGCAGCAGTAATAACCACTGTGCCGCCATTAATGAATAGCATTAATATCCTGCTTCCTGCAAATCAGTCAGCATTGAATTTACAATCAATCGTCACCACTTCTCTTTTTCCAACTGCAGTTCTGAATAAACTACATTTCTGGGTGGATTCTGATGTTGCTGCTCTGGGTGGAGATGTCACCTTTAACTGTAGCAGCCCCCGCGACAATCCTGCCATTGCATTTTACTTATACAGGCAAGGAGAAATGGAATTAGTCAGTGTCAAGTCTCCTGCTGCAGACACACATTCATTCAACTTCACCATCAAGAATATTGATCGCTCTGGAATAGGAAATTATACCTGTCGGTATGAAGCGGATGCGAAAGGAAGGAATGTCACCTCGGGTGATAGTGATCCTGTAAACATCACTGTGAGAGTTGAGTGAGATTCACAGTCAATATAACCATCCAATTTTAGTAAAATACTTTCCCTGTTTTAGTTTCAATCTTTGACCTTTCCTGGTTACACTAAGGAGCGCTCTTAATAGTTCAAACTGCCCTGAAAAGGTGAACCACACCTGTGCAATATTGACGCAATAAGCATTGAGAATCGAAGTTATACTGGCTTCCCGGTAGCTGTGATGTGTGGAACATCTACTATATTGTTGGACATAAAATGACGTAATAGCCGACATCTCCACATCATAAAATGACGGCCATCGTTGTTAAAATCCATCTGGTTCAGTAACATCCTTTCAATAAGGAAACCTACCGTCCTTACCTGGTCTGGCCAACATGTGATTCGACGTTGTCTCTTAACAGCATGATAACAATCCTGTGAACCCTCCCGAACGACACTGTGGCTGTACTTCCCAAAACGGACTGATTTCTGTCGAAGACGAATCCTGGAATATCCCTCCAAAACTAGACAAGGTTATCATTTGACAAGGTCTCTCATGGCAGGCTGGTGCAAAAGGTTAAATCTCGCGGGATCAAAGGTGAACCAGCTAAATGGGTACAGAACTGGCTAGGCCATAGAAGACAGAGGGTAGCAGTGGAGGGGTCTTTTTCTGATTGGAGGTCTGTGACTAGTGATGTTCCGCAGGGCTCTGTGCTGTGAACTCTGCTGTTTGTGATATATAAATGATTTGGAAGAAGATGTAGCTGGTCTGATTAGTAAGTTTGCGGATGACACAAAGATTGCTGGAGTTGCGGATAGTGATGAACATTGTCAGAGAATACAGCAGGATATAGATAGGCTGGAAAATTGGACGGAGAAATGGCAGATTGAATTTAATCCAAATAAATGTGAAGTGATGCATTTTGGAAGATCTAATGCAGGGGGTAGCTATACAATAAATGGCAGAACCATCAGGAGTATAGACACACAGAGGGATCTGGGTGTGCAAGTCCACAGATCCTTAAAGGTGGCAGCACAGGTGAAAAAGGTGGTGAAGAAGGCATATGGCATGTTCGCCTTTATTGGACAGGGCATAGAGTATAAAAGTTGGCATATGATGTTGAACGTTGGTTAGGCCACATTTGGAATACTGCGTCCAGTTCTGGTCCCCACACTACCAGAAGGGCGTGGAGGCTTTGGAGAGAGTGCAGAAAAGGTTTACCAGGATGTTGCCTGGTATGGAGGGTATTAGCTATGAGGAGAGATTGAGTAAACTAGGGTTGTTCTCCCTGGAAAGACGGAGGTTGAGGGGCGACCTAATAGAAGTTTATAAAATTATGAAGGGCATAGATAGGGTGAACAGTTGGAAGTTGGAGGGTGGTGGGGGCTTGGAATGCACTGCCAAGCAAGGTGGTTGAGGCAGACATGCTAGGATCATTTAAGACTTATTTAGATAGCCACATGAACAGACTGGGAATAGAGGGATACAAACGGCTGGTCTAGTTAGGAACACATGATCGGTGCAGGCTTGGAGGGCCGACGGGCCTGTTCCTGTGCTGTATTGTTCTTTGTTCTTTGTTCAAGCTGTGATACAATCAGAAAGAATGCTTTCTATGGTGCATCTGTAAAAGTTGGTGAGAGTCATAGCTGACATGCCAAATTTCCGTAGTCTTCTGAGAAATTAGAGGCGTTGGTGGGCTTTCTTAACTATAGTGTTGGCATGGGGGGACCAGGACAGATTGTTGGTGATATGGACACCTAAAAACGTGAAGTTCTCTACTCTTTCTAGTTCGGCCCCATTGATGTAGACAGGGGCATGTTCTCCTTTACGCTTCCTGAAGTCGATTACAATCTCCTTCGTTTTGTTGACATTGAGGGAGAGGTTAGTGTTGCCACACCAGTTCACCAGATTTTCTATCTCATTCCTGTACTCTGTCTCGTCATTTTTTGAGATCCCACCCACTACGGTGGTGTCGTCAGCAAACTTGAAAATCGAATTGGAGGGGAATTTCGCTGCACAGTCATAGGTGTACAACGAGTATAGTAGGGGGCTGAGAACACAGCCTTGTGGGGCAACCGTGTTGAGGATTATCATGGAGGAGGAGTTGTTGCCTATCCTTACTGATTGTGGTCTGTGAGTTTGGAAGTTCAGAATTCAGAGTTCGGTGAGAATATAGGAGTCCTAGTTAACAAGTTTGTGGACAGCACCATAATTAGTGGTGTACTGGACCGTGGAAAAGGTTCTCTAACACTACAACTCCATTTTGATCAACTGAGCCAGTGGGCCGAGGAATTGCAGATGTACACTAATTCAGATAAATGTGAGGTGTAGCATTTTGGTAAAACAAACCAGGGTACGATTGCACAACTAATGATAGGGCCCTGGGGAGTGTTGTCGAATACAGAGACCTAGGGGCGCAGTTACATATTTCCTTGGAGTTGGGGTGCAGGTAGACACGGTGGTGAAGATGCCATTTGGTACACTTGCCTTCATCGGTCAGAGCATTGAGTACAGGAGTTTTGACGTTATGATACAATTGTGCAAGACATTGGTAAGGCCACATTTGGAGTACTCCATATAATTCTTGTCGCCCTGTCATAGGAACTGTGAAGGGTGCTAAATAAATTCCAAGGATTTTACCCAGATTGGAATGCTAGAATTGTAATGGGACAGTGGATAGGCTGGGACTTGTTTCCCTTGGGTAGGAGGATGATGGGTGACCTTATAGAGGTTTAAAAAACCATGGGTGGCATAGATAAGGGAAATAGCCAAGGTCATTTCCCCAGGGTAGGGGACTACATATGAACATAGGTTTAATGGAAGAGGGGGAAGATGTAAAAGGGACCTGATGGGCAAATATTTCACACAGATGGTACTGGGTATCTGGAATGAGCTGACAGAGGAGGCGGTGGATGCAGGTACAATTCCAACATTGAAGCTACATTTAGAGAGGTACATGGGCAGGAAAGGTTTAGAGGGATATGGACCAAACTGAAGCAAGTATGACTAGTTCCGTTTAGGTAACCTGATCGATGTGGACAAGTTGGACCAAAGGGCCCATTTCCGTACTGTATATATCTATGGCGGGAGGTTTATGCATAACTCATTGTGAAAGAGTAACATCACCCGAGGTCAACACCCTTTCCAGGGTCTGCCCCACGCCCATGGCAGACAAGATGCAAAAATTCTAGCCTAAGACTCTATGAAATTCCTCACACGAGGGGCAGTCTAGATCTGCTCGAA
Organism: Mustelus asterias; assembly: GCF_964213995.1. Lineage (NCBI taxonomy): Eukaryota > Metazoa > Chordata > Chondrichthyes > Carcharhiniformes > Triakidae > Mustelus > Mustelus asterias. The sequence continues at coordinate 148,105,285 of NC_135805.1, forward strand.
CATTATTTAAATCACAGCTGAGGTTAGGTCGGTTGTGAATTTCAGACTCGAGGGTGAAATGTTTTTGTTACTTTCTATTGTAGGAGGATAGGTCAGCAGGGTGTGTGAAATTAGAGAACGTTTAGATCATTTAAGCTTCAACTGGACGATGGAACGGGCACAAGGACGTCCATTGGCAACTTTGGATATCCTCAGAAACATTTGGAGTTGTAACTGCAAAATTTGGAATGAATGTTTCACATGCCAGTGGAAACAAATTTCCTGCTTCTTTCTTCTCTATTCCCTTCATAATCTTATATGTTTCCATAAGATCTCCCCTCATTCTTCTGAATTCCAAAGAGTAGAGCCCCAGTCTACTCAGTCTCTCCTCATAAGCCAACCCTCTCAACTCCGGATTCAACCTAGTGAATCTCCTCTGCACCCCCTCCAGTGCCAGTGTATGCTTTCTCAATAAGGGGACCAAAACTGTACACAGTACTCCAGGTGTGGCCTCGCCAGCAGCTTATACAGCTGCAACATAACCTCGCTGTTTTTAAACTCCATCCCTCTAACAATGGGGGACAAAATTCCATTTGCCTTCTTAATTACCTCCTACAAACCAACTCCTTGAGATTCCTGCACAAGGAAGCCCAGGTCCCTCCGCACGGCAGCATGCTGCAATTTTTTACCATTTAAATAATAGTCCATTTTGCTGTTATTCCTACCAAAATGGAGAGTGTAAGAGAGAAACTGTATGTGTGTGTGAGAGAGAGAGAGAGGGGGCTAGCGCGCGAGTGTGTGTGTGGTAGAGGGAGAGCGTAATGATGTGTGAGAGAGACAACATGAGTATGTGTCAGAGAGAGTCAGCACAAGTTAGTATGTGCTTGGGGAGAGAGCGTACGTGTGCGTGTGTGTGTGTGAGAGAGAGAGAGACAGAGTGTATGAGAAAGTGTCTGAAAAAGTATGTGTTTGTGTGTGTGTACATGTGAGCGAGAGAGGGGAGAGAGAGAGAAAGAGCGTGAGTAAGCGTGCGTGAGAAAGGAATGAGTGAGCGTGCGTGAAAGAGAGCGTGTGGGAGAATGTGTGTGAGAGTGAGAACAGACTCATCATATATCTCAATCCATGTCTAGACGGATATGATACATTTAATAAGATTATTTTTGTAATTGATCTAATGCAGTTGAATTATTGCATTGTAGCTGAGATAAGTGTTTAAGTTGATGTATAGTTTTCACACACTGATGACCAGCCTTATCTGCAGGAATTGTAGACATAGTTCAGGCTTATCTCATAATTTTTCATGGTTCTACTTGAAGTGTGGTTCAGTTGTGTCTATTTATATTAGATGTGAGTTGTGAAAATCGCCGAGTAACAGACAAATCCATTTCCGATAGGTCGATTAATATCAAGATATGTAAATAAATGGACACACAGCTTTACAAATGTAAATATATATAGAATCATAGAATCCTTACAGTGCAGAGGAAGCCATTCAGCCCATCGAGTTTGCACTGACAATCTGACATACCATCTTCCACAGGCCTTCCCCCCCTGTCCTATCCCCAGAACCCCATAATATACAATGGCTAATACATCTAACCTAAACATCTTTAAACTGTGGGAGGAAACCGGAGCACCCGCAGGAAACCCACACAGACACGGGGAGAATGTGCAAACTCCACACAGACAGTCACCCAAGGCTGGAATTGAACCCGGGTCCCTGGAGCTGTGAGGCAGCAGTGCTGACGGTATGTGCATGTTTAATGGCCAGAACTAATGGAATGATTGAAATTGTTCATTGCAATGACACTTTGAGATCTTACGTCCACATATTATTTGTTGACTTTGCGTATTTCTGCTGTTTATTGGAATAAATATTAACCACACGCTGACAAACAAGGTGAATCAAGAAAATGGACTAGGCTGGAGCCGCTGGAGTGCGGGGAGGGAGTGGCGGGGGGGTGGTGGAGAGCACAGAATCATAGAATCTACAGTGCAGGAGGAGGCCATTTGACCCATCAAGTCTGCACCAACAACAATCCCACCCAAGGTCCTATTCCTGTAACTACAGATCTTTGCCCTCCTCGCCCCCCTGACACTAAGGGGCAACTTACTATGTCCAATCAACGTAACTCGCACACATTTTGAATGTGGGAGGAAACTGCAACACCCAGAGGAAACCCACGCAGACACGGGGAGAACATGCAGACTCCGCCCAGACAGCGACCCAAGCAGGGAATTGAACCTGGGTCCCTGGCGCGGTGAGGCAGCAATGCTAACCATTGTGCCACTGCGCCACTTGCTGAAAATTAATGATAAAATTGCTAATTGCTGCGGGTTCAGTTGAAAATAATATTATCAGGTTCTACTCAAAGTTCCAGTATTGACTACGTGACAAGACATTGAAATGCCTGGAACATTCCTCCATCCTGTAGAGAGACAGAGAGGGGGAGAGGGGGAGAGAGAGAGAGAGAATCCGAGTGAGATTGCATTGGCATTGAAAGGGGAAATGGGTGTATGTATTCCAAATTTAGAAGGATTGTCTTTCCAGAGAATCGAGTGAGCCTTCAGCTGAAGGTAATAATTGATAAAAATCCGACAACCATCAACATTTCAAATGCAAAAACAGCGGATTCATTTTCCTCTGATGGATGGTCAAGGAGGAATTTCGCTTCATCTTACACCATCCATACAAGTTACAAAGCCAATGCTAAGAATGGACCGGTGGATCCGTATCCATTTCCTTCCTCACTCCAAAAACCATATGTCAACTGAATGAATTTCACTGTCTCCCCCAGAAGTGAGACCAGGCAAGGTCCAAGATGATAAGCTCAGGCATTGCACCCCATCCCCGTCTTGATCTGATGCTGATTTTAAGGACGTAAAAAGGACATAATTATTACTGTTGCTCTCTTCAAAGGGTGTGAAGGTTTCGAGGAGGGCGGAGTCACCATATAAGTGAAGGTGGGGGATTCGGGAATGAGGGACCTCAGTCATGTGAGTAGATTTTTTTAAATAATTGAAGGGAGTTGGAATTTGCTGGCAGACTGAACTGTAACTTCATACCTACATATCTGTTGAAATCTCTCCCCACCCCCCACACCGCATTCCATACCACGCCCCCCACCCCCCACCCACACAAACACACACACAACGCAGTTTGAGATCAGGTCTTTGAAAAACAGTTTTCTTTGACCATAAGCCCTGCATCTATCATCCTATTGCACGGTGGTTTCTGTAAGCCTTGTTTAAATTGTTCTCCTGCTCCCCCCACCATCCTCCGCACCACACAGCCCATTTTCCTCATTATCAGAAAGGTCACCTGCTTGGAGAACAGGGGCGGGGAGATTAAATTGGTCGTCTTAAAAGATGAGAAGAGTTCAGTGGTATTCTATCAGCTGACGAAGGAGAGATAGGTTACACAAAGAGGCAAATATTCGACAGCGATGTTGAACAGGCGTGACTGCGGAACATGGGTCAATGCTAAATACTTTCAAGTGGCGCATTGGCACCTCATCTTCTGATGCGGCAACTTTACAGCCTCCTGGACTCAACACTGAGTTCAACAACTTCAGGTTGCAAGCTCTCTCCTCTATCCTGACCACCTTTTTAATCACATGATTTTGTACAACTCTGCCCCACCCCCATTCCAACACCACTTCACCCTACAGCAGGATCACCTGTCACTTGTTCTTTTCTTCCACTTTCACACAGCTTTGCCTGTTGTTACTCTATTAAGACATCCTGCAACCTTACCTTCCTGCCTCTATTGACATCTTCTTTACCCTTTAAGACTAAGATAAATATAACTTTTTTTCCCCCAGAACATCTGTGTCAATTTTCTCCTCGTTCCCACTTTATTTCTTAACGTCTACTCTCCTGTGACGGCCTGAGCTCCTCTTAAACAACGCAAAACCTATGACTTCCACAACACCCCCCCCCCACCCCCCGCCCCAGCAACCCTCACTCTCCCTAGTTCCCGGGAAGTGTCATAGAGGCTTGAAACATTAACTCTCTCTCTCCCTCTGCACAGACTTTTTTTCCCAGCACTGTCTGTTTTATTTATTAGTGACTGTGTGCTGACGGTCTGCTTGGTGGGGGTGGGTTACTGAGTTTGGGGCTAACAAGAATGGGATCAGCAGAAACAGTGGGATTTTCGAGCTGATAAGCAATGGTATCTAACCCTCAACCCCTCCTTCCAGACCCTATTGAACTTCAATGGGATAAGTCCTGGGAGAGATTCACTGTAAGAAGTCTCACAACACCAGGTTAAAGTCCAACAGGTTTATTTGGCAGCACAAGCCGTCGGAGTCTCAGGCTCCTTCTTCAGGTAAGTGAGGTGTTGTGTTCACAAACAGGGCATAGACAGACACAAACTCAAGTCACATACACACAAATTCCCTCACACACATTGAAATACTCACGCTCTCTCTCATACGTACACTCAAACACACACACACACAAACTCTTGCACATGCATTCAAACAAACACATTCCCTTGCACACTCACACACACTCTCCCTCATACACATACTCAATAAAATACACACATACACTTATAGACATATTCTCTTTCTCTCACACACTCTCTCTCACACACATACAGCTTTCCTGTATACAAACGCGCACACACAGCCAATTCAAACTTGCTTTGTCCCTCATCTGCTTTGTCTGTAGGTTAAAGGTAGTTTCTGAACAAAATAAAACAATTTGAAAACAACACATTCATGTTTGAATACTGACAATATTTGACCTTTGCCCATTGCTTCACGGCCCTGCACCAGAAAACTCCACTTCAGCTAGAATATATCCAACCAAATGTATCGAACCATGACGAAATAATTTCCTGTCTATTCCCATTACTTCCGTTCATAGAACATAGAACATAGAACAGTACAGCACAGAACAGGCCCTTCGGCCCACGATGTTGTGCCGAGCTTTATCTGAAACCAAGATCAAGCTATCCCACTCCCTATCATCCTGGTGTGCTCCATGTGCCTATCCAATAACCGCTTAAATGTTCCTAAAGTGTCTGGCTCCACTATCACTGCAGGCAGTCCATTCCACACCCCAACCACTCTCTGAGTAAAGAACCTACCTCTGATATCCTTCCTATATCTCCCACCACAAACCCTATAGTTATGCCTCCTTGTAATGGCTCCATCCACCCGAGGAAATAGTCTTTGAACGTTTACTCTATCCCCTTCATCATTTTATAAACCTCTATTAAGTCTCCCCTCAGCCTCCTCCGCTCCAGAGAGAACAGCCCTAGACCTACCCTCAAAACCAGGCAGCATCCTGGTAAATCTCCTCTGCACTCTTTCCAGCGCTTCCACATTCTTCTTATAGTGAGGTGACCAGAACTGCACACAATATTCCAAATGTGGTCTCACCAAGGTCCTGTACAGTTGCAGCATAACCCCACGGCTCTTAAACTCCAACCCCCTATTAATAAAAGCTAACACACTATAGGCCTTCTTCACAGCTCTATCCAATTGAGTGGCAATCTTTAGAGATCTGTGGATATGGACCCCAAGATCTCTCTGTTCCTCCACAGTCTTCAGAACCCTACCTTTGACCCTGTAATCCACATTTAAATTAGTCCTACCAAAATGAATCACCTCACGTTTATCAGGGTTAAACTCCATTTGCCATTTTTCAGCCCAGCTTTGGATCCTATCTATGATTCTTTGCAGCCTACAACAGCCCTCCACCTCATCCACTACTCCACCAATCTTGGTGTCATCAGCAAATTTACTGATCCACCCTTCAGCCCCCTCCTCTAAGTCATTAATAAAAATCACAAAGAGCAGAGGACCAAGCACTGATCCCTGTGGCACTCCGCGAACAACCTGCCTCCAGTCCGAAAATTTTCCATCCACCACCACCCTCTGTCTTCGATCAGACAGCCAGTTACCTATCCAATCGGCTAACTTTCCCTCTATCCCACACCTCCTTACTTTCATCATAAGCCGACCATGGGGGACCTTATCAAACGCCTTACTAAAATCCATGTATATGACATCAACTGCCCTACCTTCATCAACACACTTAGTTACCTCTTCAAAAAATTCAATCAAATTTGTGAGGCACGACGTGCCCTTCACGAATCCGTGCTGACTATCCCGGATTCATCCACATCTTTCTAAATGGTCGTAAGTCCCATCCCTAAGGTCCTTTTCCATCAATTTACCAACCACCGAAGTGAGACTAACCGGTCTATAATTACCAGGGTCATTTCTATTCCCTTTCTTAAACAGAGGAACAACATTCGCCAATCTCCAGTCCTCTGGCACCATCCCCGTGGACAGTGAGGACCCAAAGATCAAAGCCAAAGGCTCTGCAATCTCATCCCTTGCCTCCCAAAGAATCCTAGGATATATTTCATCAGGCCCAGGGGACTTATCGACCTTCAGTTTATTCAAAACTGCCAGTACATCCTCCCTCCGAAAAACTATTTCCTCCAGCCTATTAGCCTGTAACACCTTCTCTTCCTCAAAAACATGGCCCCTCTCCTGGGTGAACACTGACGAAAAGTATTCATTCATCACCTCGCCTATCTCTACTGACTCCATACACAATTTCCCACTACTGTCCTTGACCGGCCCTAACCTCACCCTGGTCATTCTTTTATTCCTCACATAAGAGTAAAAAGCCTTGGGCTTTTCCTTGATCCGACCCGCCAAGGACTTCTCGTGCCCCCTCCTTGCTCTCCTAAGCCCCTTTTTCAGCTCATTCCTTGCTAACTTGTAACCCTCAATCGAGCCATCTGAACCTTGTTTCCTCATCCCTACATGAGCTTCCCTCTTCCTTTTCACAAGACATTCCACCTCTTTCGTGGTTCAAAGTATCTTTTTGCAACCTTCTCCATCAGAAATCCATATCCTTTGATCACTTCCATAACAGACAGTCCTGATAGAAATTTGTCACACTGGAATTAAAGTCAGCAAGCGGGATTGCAGCTGCAGTGTCTGCACACTGCAGAACACTGGCGCGAACTGTAGTCGGACAGGTAGAGCAGCTCTAGAATGTGTAGGAGGTCTATCGCTTTTTGCAGATAGCAACATAGAAAATAGGAACAGGGGAGGCCACTTGGTCCTTAGAGCCTACTCCACCATTCATTGCGATCATGGTTGATCTCAGAGATATGGGGTGGCATGGTTGTACAGTGATTAGCACTGCTGCCTCACAGCGCCAGGGACCTGGGTTCAATTCCGGCCTTGGGTGGTTGTCTGGGCGGAGTTTGCATGTTCTGCCCGTGTCTGCATGGGTTTCCTCCAGGTGGTCCAGTTTCCTCCCACTGTCTAACGCTTGCGGGTTAGGTTTATTGGCCATGTTGAATTATCCCTCCGTGTCAGGGGGATTAATAGGATAAATACGTGCGGTTAAGGGGATAGGGAATGGGTGGAATTGACTCGATAGGCCGAATGGTCTCCTTCTGTAATGTAGGAACTCTATGGATCCCACTCAAAAGCTTCATCCCGCCTTCCCCCATATCCAATCGTATCTGACTCGTTCTTGAAAACATACAATATTTTTTTCTTCAACTGCTTTCTGTGACAGCGAATTCGACTCTCAGTGAAAGAAAATCTCCTCATCTCAGTCTTAAACAGTCTTTCCCGTAACCGCAGAGTGTGAGCCATTGATTTCAGACTTCCCCGACCATCTGGAACACCCTTCCTGCATCTACCCTCTATAAACCTGTTAGAATTGTATAGGTTTCTATGAAATCCATCCCCAGCCATCATTTCTTCTGAATTCCAGCGAATACAGTCCTAATCGATTCAATCTCTATTCGAATGTCAGCTTCATTGTGACTGCCTCTCTATCCATATTTAGCAGCTGGCTACATTTAAGATTGCCTCTGTTTCATGATAGTCATTCCGTGGCATTTGTGTGGCGTGAATGTTACTTGCCACTTATCAACCCAATCCTGGATATTGGCCAGATCTTGTTGCATTTGAACACGGACTCCTTCAGTATCTGAGGAGTCGCAAATGTGTGCTGAACATTGTGCAGTCATCTGCGAATATCCCCACATCTGATTTTATGACGAATACAAGGTCATTGATGAAGCAGCTGAAGATGGTTGGTCCGAGGACACTAAAGCTGAGGGACTCCTGCAGAGTTGCCCTGGAGCTGAGATGACTGACCCTGCACAACCGTCTCCTTACGTGCCAGGTATGAGTCTAACCAGAGGAGAGTTGCCCCCGATACCCATTGATTCTAACTTTGCTTGGGCTCCTTGAAGACAAACTTGGTCGGATGTGGCCTTGATGTAAAGGGCTGTCATTTCTGGTACTCAGCTTTTTTGTCCATGTTTGAACCAAAGCTTTAATGAGATCAGGGGCTGAGTGACACTGACGAAGCCCAAACTGGGTATCACTGGGAAGGTCATTGCTGAGCAAGTGTCGCCCGAGAGCGCTGGTGATGACCCTTGCACCACTTTACTGATGATGGAGAGTAGCCTGATGGGGCGGAAATTGGCTGGGTTGGATTTGTCCTATTTCTTGTGTCCAGGACATAATGGGCAATTTCCCACATTTTCAGATAGTCTGGCTGACACAAGGACATATGCCTACCAACCTACCACAAATGTTATAATATTTCCCCGTGTATTCTGATTCAAGAGATGCTGAAAGGTTTCTGTACGCAAAGGATCATTTTGGCTGCAGGAATGTAGAACTGGAGTCACAAGTAAGAGTTTTGCTGTTTCTGTTGAAGGGAGGCTTTCTGTCCCTTCAAACGAGAGAAACAGTCACTTTATCTGATGCGACCCAGGATGTTAAATTCTGGAGACTGTTATTAAATAGACTGCAGACGTGATTGCAGTGTTGAATGTAAAAGCTTTCCTGTTGGTACAGCCAGGGGCAATGTTTGTATTCAACTGATTCACTCCATATTTGTTTTTGAGATTTAAATTAAGAAGCAACTTTGAAGGGGCTGCACGTGGCTGAATGAGTGTGTGAGTGATTGAGTGTTTGTGTGTGTGTTTATAAGTGTATGTGTGTGTGTATAAGTGTGTGTGTGTGTATTTGAGTGTCTCTGTGTCTTTCGCTTTGGGTGTTGTTTTACCTTTGCGTTTGTTTACAGGAGTACCAGAGATACAATCAAAATATTAGCGATTCTTCCCCAGTGCAGAACCCCTCCCCCACAAGTCAAAAATCACAAGTCAAAATGGATATATCAAGCTAAAATAATGTTCGGCAACACTACGAGCGTGTTCTGGGGATTTAACTGCAGGAATAGATAAGGATGACCAGTGAATGTGAAGCAACTGAATTTTCAGAACGATTTCAGTAACGTCTCACACAGGAGATTAATGAGCAAAATGAGGGTAGATGTGTCCAACCATCGATCCCTATCAGTCTGGTTGTCTGACTGCCTACAGTCTGTCTGTCTATTTGCCTCTCTCTCTTGTTCTGTCTGTCTGTCTGTCTGTCTCTCTCTCTATCTCTCCTCTCTGTGTATCTATCTGTCTGTCTGTCTCTCTCCATCTCTCCTCTCTGTATATCTATCCGTCCGTCCGTCCATCCATCCGTCTCCCTGTCTATCTGTATATCTGTATATCTGTCTGTCTATCTATCTGCCTAACTATCGGACTAACTGTCCATCTGTCTCTCTCTATCTATCTATTCATCTATCTGTATACCCGTCTGTCTATGTTTTCTTCTGTCTGTATCTCTACCTCTCTACCTACCTCTCCACACCCATATTGCCACCGAACCCCATCCCCCTCCCCCCCTCCCCCTGTAACCTCCCTCCCCCCGCTCCCCAGGCCAGTTGACGCAATCACTGAATGCAGTGTTCCAGACGTGTTCTGTCGCACAGTCACGGTTGCAGAACAGGATTGTTCAGATGCACCAGGGAGACGGTTTGCGTTGGAAACTTATTGCCCACGTAGCACTCTCGTTTTTGTTAAAAATTGTAAGACTGCAAATTTCTACTTCTAGTGGCAACTACTTGGCCTTGTCCAACAGAATGGCACACGGGAAATTGGAACACCACCACCCTAAGGTTCGCCCTCCAAGCCGCAGACACAACATCCTGACTTGGAAATATATTGGCTGTTCCTTAAATGTTACACTGTAATAGAGTGACTCTCAGAGCAGTACAGTAACTAGTCAGAGAATTCAAAGAACGAAGCATTGTTTTCTTAAACAATTAGAAACGTCAATTAGTTAAACATGTACTTTTTCACCGAATGATAGAAAGGAAAGGTTTGCACATTTGTGTTTACGACAGATGGCATTGCGACAGTTTGTTTCACATCAATGTGTCACTCTTTGGAAATGTTGGTCCTTTCAAAGGCTGGCATTTATACAATACTTGTGAAAATAATAGTACTGCATAGCTTTAGTGGAGGCAGACTGTTGACAGCTGATGAATCACAATTCATGAACTGTGCTTATCCAGACGGAGCTCCTGGTTCTTGTTTCATTGTTGGTACATTTCAAATTCTGGAACTGATTGATTCGGTGATAGCTGAAGAGAGTGGGCAATGTTCGTTAATGGAGATCAGCACACAGTCCGTAGAAGCATTCAATGCTGCAAGATGATTGAAATATTACCGTTATATCGATGTTTTATGCCTGTAGTGATTAATGATGCATAGTACTGTGCCTCGCGTATCATTAATCCTCTGTACAGCATCATAGCATTTTGCAGTCATGAGCACAGAAGTAAAGGGGGAGCGATCTTATATATTTAAAGTGGCAGAACGTTCTCTCAAGAGCCGGTTACATGATTTGATGATGGTGTCATTAGGGTGTTGCATGGGCTGCTCTTTTCGTTGTGCTCTGTACAGGCAACTTCTCTTTCAACAAATCTGCACTTTTTACTCTGAATCCATGTGTGCAAGCCATATTTCTTTTTTCTTTTTGTTTAGAACCCACGACGCCCAACAGAGTTGGGGACAGGACAGTTACCAATTATTTTCCCAAGGCATTCTTGGAACATGCTGCAAAATTTCTTCAGGCCGTTGGAGCTCACACTGGAAATGTTCATGTTCGAATGGTAAACCATGCACCTTGTGTTGCACAGTGGTGATATCTTGATTTTCTCAAAGCGTGGTCTCTTTGGTATATATTGGATTAGCCACATTGAAAACCATGGTAGATTCGTTCAAGACGGCATCTCCTTGATCAAAAAGGACAAGAGAAAACATGTTTGCTGCAAGCTCAGTCAAGTTGTGATGTTCAATGTGCCATGTATATCAGAATTATATGCTTCACCACACTGTCCCACCAATCACCCCGGTCCTTCCCTTTCCTGTGAAACATTAATCAAATGTGATAAATCTGCTACGTGTTTCGTGGTTTGCTGTGAGAATATTTTAATGGGATTGGATGATAATGCTTCGTGATGATATCACTATTTACAGATGGCTGTAGGTCCCTTCAATGTTGTCCCAGATGAAAACTGACGTTAGGGAAGGGAATCCGTCATAATGCTGAGATCGCTTGGATTTTGAGGTCAGCTTGGGGGTCGTGACTGCAACCATAAATATATCGGGAAGGCTAATGGAATATTGGTCCTTATTTTGAAAGGGTTGGAGCATAAGAGTAGGATAATCTTGCTGCAACTATACAAGGTACTAGTGAGGCCACATCTGGTTCACCGTGAGCAATTTAATCCCCTTAATTCCCATGGAAAACACTATTTCATTGGAGCAAGTACAGAGAATGTTTACTCGGATGATCCCCAGGATGGAAGGATTGTCTTATGAAGTAAACTTCATTCTCTTTGGAATTTAGAAGAATGAGAGGTGATCTCATTGAAACATGTAGGATTCTTAAGGAGATTGTCAGGGAAAATGAGAGGATGTTTCCACTCATGGAAGAGCCCAGGAACAAAGGATGTAGTCTCAGAATAATGGGTGCCAATGTCAGGCTGATATGAGGAGGAATTTCTTCTTTCAGAGGATTGTGAGTCTTTGGAAAGCCTTGCCACAGAGAGCTGCCGGCTTTTCGAATATTTAAGGTTGATATTTTGATCACTAAGGATCAAGGGTTATGGGGAAAGGGCTGAAAAGGGGACATGAGGAATATTGGATCAACCATGATTCTACTGTACAAAAGGGATGTTGCAGAACCTTTTCACCTTGGACTCATTAGGCCAAGAATGCCAAATTTGAAAGGGAGCAACAGTTTATGTGGTGTAACAAAAATAGGCAGCTTGATGTCCACGTGGACTCTGGAAGTAAGCAAGCTTATGCCGGATAAGTGACCCCCAGAACCTTTCTCCATGGCAGCGCCTCAAACACATATACTGGGTGGGATTTTTCTCCCACCCTGCAGCATGATTTGCGGTGGTGGGAGGCGGCATGCTGTTCACTTACGGTCCCACTGTTGCCTAAGAGGCTTCCCGTTGAATGCACCCCTTTCCACCAGGAAACCTGTGGTGTCTGTGCACCGTCTGTGGGATTGTACGATTTCACCAATGTAAATGGCAGAAAGATTTCCCGCTCCTTCCAGATGCACTATAAATTGCCACTCCCTCTGGAATTTGGCATTCTTCTGTCTCTTCTCATGAGTTCAACGGGAAGACGTTGGCAGTATGTCTATTTTCTCAGTGATTTGCAATTGATGGGATTTTCTCATCACTACAATGAAACATTTGATCCATCAAAGCTTGAAATTATTAAATGATGTAGAATTTGCCCTCTTACCTTTTTTAGTTTTTAGTCTGATTGCCACAACAACAGCAACGACAACCATCATTAATGCCACCCCAGTCACATAAATAAAGCGTATCAGTAATTGGGTGGATGACCTGGCTGCAAAATTGAAAACAGTTGCGTTAGACAGATAGTTTATGTGTGTGTGTGTGTGTGTGAGAGTGTCAGCATCTATCACATTTTGTAGTCAGTTGCGTTGCGAATTTCTTGGGGAGGTCTTGGTCTAGTGATATAGTCTGCTGGCCAAATGGTATTGTCTGCTGGACTAATGACATAGACTACTGTCCTAATGGTGTAGTCTACTTAACTAGTGGTATGGTCTACTTGACTAGTGGAATAGATTACTGTCCAAGTGGTACTGTCAACTGGCCTAGTGGTATAGTCTACTGGACAAGTGGTATTATCAACTGGACTAGTGGTACTGTCTACTGGACTAGTGCTATAATCTACTGGCCTAGTGGTATTGTCTACTGAACTAATACTCTAGTCTACTGGACTAGTGGAATTTTATACTTGACTACTGGTACTGTCTAATGGGCTAGTGGTATAGTTTACTGACCTCGTGGTATTGTCTACCAGACTGGTGGTATTGTCTGCTGGAAAGATAGTACTGTCTACTGGACTAGTGGTATAGTCTACTGCCCCTTAATGTCCAAAAGAATGTTGTTTGCGTTGATTGGCAACTTGAAATTGCCCCATAGTGTCCAAAGTTGTGGAGGCTACGTGGATTTCCCATGATAAATTGCCTTGCGGTATTGTTAAATGGACAAGTGCTACTGTTAACTGGACCAGAGTTATCATCTACTGGCCGAGTGGAGTAGTCTAATGGCGAGTGATACTTTCTATTGGCTGAGTCGTATTGTCTACTGGCCTAATGGTATTGTCTACTGGCATAGTGGCATTGTCCACTGGTCTAGTGGTACAGACTACTAGTCTAGTAGTATAGACTACTGGCTAATTGGTATTGACTACTGGCCAATGGTATTATCTAATGGATGAATGGTATAGCCTATTAGCCTCGTGGTACAGACTATTGGACTTGTGGTACTGTCTAGTTGACTAATGGTATAGTCTACTGGACTAGTGGTACTGTCTACTGGAGTAAAGGCATAGTCTATTCGCCTCGTGGTACTGTCTACTGGACAAGTGGTATAGTCTACTGGCTTAGTGTTATTATCTACTGGCCTATTGGTATTGTACACTGAAAGAGTGATATTGTGTTTTGGACTAGTAACTGGACGAACAATCCGAATGCTCTGGAAACCTGAGTTCAAATGCCACCAGAGCAGATGGTGAAATTAGAATTCAATATAAATCTGGGATTAAAAGTCTAATGATGACCATCAAACAATTGTTCATTGTTGTGAAATCTCATCTGCTTCACTAAGGCCCCTTTAGGAAATGAAATGGGCGGCCCCGTTGCTAAACCTGCTGCCTCAGAGGACCAAGGACCCGGGTTTGATTCCAGACTTATATGTCTGGAGTTTGTACATTCTCCCCATGTCTGTGCGGGTTTCCTTCACGTGCTCCGGTTTCCTCTCATCTCCAAAGATCAGTAGGGTAGATGGATTGACCATGCTAAATTGCCTCTTAGTGTACAAAGATGTGTAGTTTATGTGGATTGGCAATGCATAATTGCTCCTTAGTGTCCAAAGATGTGAATGTTATGTGGATTGCCCATGTTAACTTGCCCCTTAGTGCCCAAAGATGTGCAGTTTGATCGATTGCCCATGTTAAATTGTCCCATCGTATCTAAAAATGTGTAGGTTATGTGGAATGGCCATGTTAAATTGCCCCTTAATGTCCAAAGATATGTACGTTATGTGGATTGGCCGTGCTAAATTGTCTCTTGGTGTCCCAGGATGCGTTGGTTATTTGGGTTGGCCTTGCAAATTTTTCCCTTATTGTGCAAAGACAATACCATAAGACAGAAAGATATAGGAGCAGAATTAGGCCATTCGGTCCATCAAGTCTACTCCGCCATTCAATCATGGCTGATAGGTTTCTCAACCCAATTCTCCCACCTTTTCCCCGTAACCATGGATCCCCTTACCAATCAAGAACATATCTATCTCTGTCCTAAATACACTCAATGACCTGGCCTCCACAGATTTCAATGACAATGAATTCCATAGATTCACCAACCGGTTACTGAAGAAATTCCTCCTCATCTTGATCCTAAAGGGTCATCTCTTTACTCTAAGGCTGTGCCCTCGGATCCTAGTCTCTCCTACTAATGGAAACATCTTCCCCACGTACAATCTATACAGGCCTTTCAGTATTCAGTAAGTTTCAGTGAGATTTCCTCTCATCCTTCTAAACTCCATTGATTACTGACCCAGAGTCCTCAAACTCTCCTCATTCATCAAGCTTTTCATTCCAAGGATCATTCTAGTGAACCTCCTCTGGACACTCTCCAAGGCCAGCACATCCTTCCTTAGGTACGGGGCCCAAAGTTGCTCGCAATATTCGAAATGTGGTCTCACCCGCGCCTTACAGAGCATCAGAAGTACATCCCTGCTCTTTTATTCCAGTCCTCTCGAAATGAATGCTAACATTGCATTTGCCTTCTTCACTGCCAAGTCAACCTGCAAGTTAACCTGAAGAGAAACCCGAACTAGGACTCTCAAATCGCTTTGTGCTTCCAATTTCTGAATTCTCTCCTCATTTAGAAAATGATGTATGCGTCTACTCTTCTCACCAAAGTGCACAACCTCATGATTTCCCACTGTGTATTCCATCTGCCTCTTCTTTGCCCACGGTCCTAACCTATCCAATCCTTCTTCAGCCGCCCTGCCTCCTCAATACTAACTGTCCCTCCGCCTATTTTTGTGACATTGATATATAAAGTGAAAAGTAATGGTCTTAACACTGATCCCTGCAGAACTCCACTAGTCACTGGCTGCCATCCTGAAAAGGACCTCTTTATCCCCAGTCTCTGCCTTCTGTCAGTCAGCCAATCTTCTATCCCTGCTTGTACCTTGCCTCGAACACCATGGGCTCTTTTCTTACTTAGCAGCCTCTTATGAGGCACTTATTCAAAGGCTTTCTGGAATTCCAAGCAGATAACATTCACTGGCTCTCCTTTGTCTAACCTGCTCGTTCCCTCTTCAAAGGATTCTAATAGACTTGCCAGGCATGACTTCCCCTTGATGAAACCACCGTGACTTCGCCCTATTTTACCATGCACTTCCAAGTATTCTGGAATCGCATTCTTAATAGTGGGCTCTAAAATCTTACCAATGATCAATATCTTGCTAACCTGCCTGTAATTTCCCATCTTTTGCCCCCCTTCCTTCTGAAACAAGCATGTTACTTTAACAATTTTCCAAATATCTGGGGTCCTCCCTGAATCCAGTGATTCCTGAAATTTCAGCAATAATCTCTCCAAGATCTCCTCAGTTACCTAGTTCAGAATTTTGTGTTGTAGTCCATCTGGTCCAGGTGATTGATCCACCTTCAGAGGTTACAGCTTCCCTACCACCTTCTCCTTAGTAATGGCCATCATACTCACCTCTGCCCCCGACTCTCTTTAATTCCAGGTATATAACTGGAATTAAAGAACCGAGACTATTGACACAAAGTACCTATTCATTCTCTCTGACATTTCTTTGTTCCCCATTACGGCTTCTCCAGCGTCAACTTCCAGCGGTCCAGTGTTTGCTTTTACCACTCTCTTACCCTTTATACATCTAAGAAAAACTCTCACAATCTTCTTTTGCATTACTGTTACCCTCATATTTCATATTCGCCCCTTATTTCTTTTTCAGTTGTTCTCTGTTGGATTTAAAGGCGTCCCAGTCCCCTCGTTTCCCACTTATCTTCACTACACTGCAGGGTTTTTCTTTGGCTTTTATGCTGTCAATAACTTGGAAGCCCTGGTTGCTTCGTCCTCCCTTAATGTGCTCTTCTTCCTTGGGGTGACATTTTGCAGTGTCTCTCGAATTATCCCAAATAATTATTTCCCAGAAACTCCTGCCATTGCTGTTCCACCATCTTTGCTGCTAGTCTCCTCTCCAACCAACGCTGGTCCTGTCCTTCCCAACGACTCTGTGCACATTAGGTTGATTGGCCATACTAAATTTCCACTTAGTGTCCAAAGATGTGCAGTTTACATGGATCGACAATGTGAAATTGCCCCTTACTGTCCAAACATGTGTAGGTTAGATGGATTGGCTATGCTAATTTGCTTCTGAGTGTCCAAAGATGTGCAAGTTAGATGGATTAGCCATGCTGAGTTGCCACTTTGTGTCCAAAGATGTGCAGGCTCTGTGGACTAGCCATGGTAAATGCATAGGGTTATGGGGAGCGCATGTCAGGTCACAAGTGGCCTGTATTTATGGTTAGACGCCAGTCAATGCAGGAGTCTCACTCACCGTTCACTGTCACCTCTACACGTTCACTGATAGTGGACGCTACGACCGTCCCATTTGCCATCACCTCATAGCCACAGGAGTACACTCCTCCGTCACCTTGAGTCACGTTGGTGATGGTGAAGATAGCAATATTGTCCTTCAATAAAACAGGTCGGAAGCGGGAGGAACTAACATCGTCCACCCTCTGAATGAAGAATGACACGCCAGGGTGATCTCGCATGTTCATACAGGTAATAGACAAGTTCCCACCGATATCAACGTCGTCTGAATCTATTGATATAACTGGCTTCAACATCTCTGTAAAAGAGAGGAAGAAATGAGAGAATATGGCTGAAAGTTGATGGAATCTGAAATATGAATGGGATTGGCACCAAGAACTGTAGAATGTTGCCACTGTTATTTGAAGTTTGCAAATTTGTCAAACATTTTAACGAGTGATTTTGGATGCAGTTTACATGCTACCGTACCGTGGGCGGCACGGTAGTACAGTGGTTAGCACTGCTGCTTCACAGCTCCAGGGACCTGGGTTCGATTCCCGTCTTGAGTCACTGTCTGTGCGGCGTTTGCACATTCTCCCCGTCTGTGTGGGTTTCCTCCGTGTGCTCCTGTTTCCTCCCACAGTCCAAAGATGTGCGGGTTAGGTTAATTGGCCATGCTTAAATTGCCCCTTAGTGTCCTGAGATGCATCAGTTAGTGGGTGGACATGGGGGTAGGGCCTGGGTGGGATTTTGGTCGGTGCAGACTTGATGGACCAAATGGCCTCTTTCTGCACTGTCGGGTTTCTATGGTTCTAAACCAGACGGAATAACAATCTATAAGCAGTTTAGGATATTATGTTGAAGTCAAGGGTATTGAATGGTAGGTGCAGCATATACCAGGTGCTCGATGCATTATTGTCCATTTTATACACCGGCCATGGCCCGTTTGACAGCTCCCCCTTCTCATCCCGTCATTTTCTGTATTTTATTCAACGTGGCAGGAATAATGCAACTCTGCTTCAATAATTATTATTTGCTAAAAGAATGTGGACGGCAATGGCAAGACAAAACCTTTATTGCCCATCCTTGGCTGCTTTTGAGAAGGTGGTGGGTGAATAGTTTTCTTGAAGCCAATGCAGTGTCTTGTGGTGTAGATGCACCCACAATGCTGGTCGGGAGGGAGTTCAAGGGTTTTAAAACAGCAACAGTGAAGGAAGGGCTGGCACATTTCCAATTCAGGGAGGTGAGTGACTCAGGTGGGACTTGCATTTCATGCGTATTCCCCATACCTTCTGCCATTGCCCTGGTGGTAGAGGTCGTGAGTTTGGAAGATGCTGTCCAAGCAGACCTGGTGAGTCGCTGCATTGCACTTTGCAGATGGTACACACGGCTGCCACCATGCAACGGTGGTGGAGTGAGTGAATATTTGTGGAATGATTGCCAATCATGCGGGGCTGCTTTGTCCTGAATGGTGTCAAGCTTCTTGATTGTTCATGGAGTGGCACTCGTCCAGGCAAGTGAAGTGTATTGTGCTCAGCTCAAATTAATCAAGGTCCGTCCGACAAATTTATTGGAATTCACCTGCAATTAAGGTTGATTAACATCGGGGCAAGTGAACTCACCAAGTAACCACTTGACAAGTAGAAAATCTATGGGCCTGATTTTACCATTTTCATTCTAAGTGCTGAATCTGGGCGCAATTCAGATCCGACTTGGGAATCTGCTTTCACATGCCCCACCATACGCACTCAGCCTGAAAGAAAAGTCGCGGGTCCCATTCGCGCTGTGGGCGGGGCTTATCACCCCCAAAACGATCGGAATTCTGAACTGCGCATGCACAGTTCGAAAACAAATTGAAAAAGCGCGCCCGTGTCAGATCACTCCCGGGAGCGAAAAGCGGAGAAAGCGGCCTGGGAGCGAAAAGCGGGAGCGATGGTCCCCACAGACATCACTGTCCTCCGTATCCACCCACACCCCCCCACTACCCAGACCAATTGTGACTCTCTGCCCCCTTCCCTCCCACTGATCGCCCACAGAGTGGCAGCAGACCCCCCTGCACCCTCCCGGACCCCCCACCAAAGATCCATTTGCCCCTCCAAAAGTGAGCGATCGGGCCTCCCCCGCTACCCCCACCAGAGATACATTTTCCCTGCCTCCCTCCTCCCCGCCACCCCCACCCCCCCGATAATGATCTGGCCTCAATCACTAACCCCCCAGAGAATGATCTGGCCTCACTCCCTTCCCCCAAAGAATGATCTGGCCTTACTCCCCACCCCACCAACCCCCCAGAGAATGTTCTGGCCTCACTCCCCCATCCAGAGAATGATCTGGCCTCACTCCCTCCCCCCCCCCCCCGCCCCCCAAGAGGAACAGCTGACCTGCCTCCTCCCTCTCCCCACCCCCTCACCAGAGAATGATCTGCTCTCCCTCCCCCACAACCAAACAACGATCGGCCCTCTCCCCCTCCCAACCAGACAACGATCAGCCCTCCCCTCCACAACCGGACAACGATCAGCCCTCCCACCCCCACAACGAGACAACGATCGGCCCTCCCCCCCCTCCCCCACCACAAGACAACGATCGGTTCTCCCTCCCCCCTCCTCTCCACCAGAGATACATCTGACCTGCCTCCTCCTCCTTCACCCCCCCCCCCCCACCACAGAATGATCTGACCCGCCTGCGACCCGCCTCCGCCCCCCGCCCCCACCACCGTTCTGAGTCAGAGACCGTTGGAAGCTCTGAACTTACTCTTCAGCAGCTGGAGCGCCCGATTCAGACTTTTATTCAGCATGATCATTTTGGGCCGATTCCGGATTGGTGAACGTGGTGGTAAAGGGGGAAATGCCGATAAAGTTCGGCGGGCAGTTCATTAATTCAATTTAAATGCATGCAAATACATTGAAATCGCTGTTGCGCCCATTTTGGGCGCGAATCGGATTGCGGCCATTCCCGGGCATCGGTAAAGTGTCAATCTGCACGGACGTGGGTGCGGATCGCGTTAATGGCCCCACACCCGAAAATGGGTGCGACGCAATGGTACAATAGGGCCCTATGACAGCATTCATCGTTGCATCCCTCCCCCCCCCCCCCCCCACCGTCCTAGTTCTGGACTATTTTTCACAATCAACTTGTCCAGTAACATCTAAAAGGACAAGGGAAGCAGACAAATGGGGAAAACAACCAACTGGAGGTTCCCCCTCCGAGGCCCACACATCATCCTGACTTAGAAATATATCAGCCGTTCCTTCACTGGGGTCAAAATCCTGGAACTCTCTCCCTAACAGCACTGTGGGTGTACCGACACCACACGGAATGACTGATGCCCAAGAACAATCCTGGAACTCCCTCCCTAACAGCACTGCGGGTGCACCTACACCACACAGTTCTGACTGATGTCCAATAACAATCCTGGAACTCCCTCCCTAACAGCACTGTGGGTGTACCTATACCACACGGACTGACTGATGTCCAATAACAATCCTGGAACTCCCTTCCTAGCAGCACTATGGGTGTACCTACACCAGTTCAGAGTGATGCAAATATGGCAATGGATGGAGGTCTGTTGGCGTGTTACATGTGTGTCGATTTCGCAAACAACCTAGAATCATAGATTCCCTACTGCGTATATGAAAGCCATTCGGCCCATCGAGCCTTCTCCGACAACAAGCCCACCCAGGCCCTATTCCTGTCACCCCATGTATTTATCCTGCGAGTCCTCCTGACAATAAACGGGAATTTACCGTGTCCAATCCAGATAACCTGCATCTCTTTGGACTGAAGGAGGAAACCGGACCACCCAGAGGAAACAACTGCAGACACAGGGAGAATGTGCAATCTCCACACGAACAGTGACCCAAGGCTAGATTTGAACCCGTGTTCCTGGCGCTTTGAGGCAGCAGTACGAACGATTGTTCCTCCATCTTCTAGGTGCGCATGCTGCGATTTTGGGAAGCAAAACACACGATGGGGGGCGGTAGCGGGGAGCATTACCTTCAACAGTTAGAAGCATAGAGTTACTGGCGTGTGATGATAAATGCCTGCCCAACACGGTTATCCCGCACTTGCAGGTGTAACTTCCTTGGTCCATCTCGGAAATATTGCCGATGGTGAGTGAGACAAAGTCATGGCCGGAGACAGCATCCAGGGAGTGGAGCAACACGCTGTCCTTGTAGAAAGTGAAAGAATTGACATGGTTCCGGTTGGGATCCAAGCAGCTGATGGTCGCTATACTTCCTTCCATATATCGCCCGGATTGGTGGTCCATTGAAATAACTGCCCTCACCGCCAGTCCTGTAATGACAAGTTCAGAATTAAATGATCTTGTAATTTGTCTCGGTACTTAAAACATATGTAAGCACATTGTTAGGGTGCTGGATCAGAATCCCAAATTACATTAACAGGCAGACAAGATCCCAACAATTTTCGCATAAATGTGAGGCTATGATGCTTCCTTGCGGGACAAATTAGGGATCTTTGATGTTAAAACAAACTTTATTTAATAATCGTTTAAATCTAACTCCAACAAATGAAGTAGCCTAACTATTAAGAGTCAAACAATATTTTAAAATGAAGATGAAACAGCACAACATTTTAACTCATGACTGTTCCAGTTCGAAATGAACAACATTCTTCATACAAACAGAAACATCACTTTCAATACTGTTTGCAGCCATAAATATACATGCCAGTAGGGTTGTTAACAGCCTTGAAGTTTTCAAAGAGATTTTGTGCAGAGAGCAGCTCACAGAATTGCCTTTAAGCAGACCCCAGCCAGAGCTCAAAAGCTGTTTTCTCTCTGCTACATGCCTCGCTCCTCTCATTAATCACATTATCATATGACCTGTCACTCTAATTCCTCCAATCAAAAATCTCAGGAGATCTTTAATTTTTGTGAACAAAATTCATTAGCTCTCTCATAAGTCAACACTACATTGCTAAAATGCATGATTATCCTGCTGTGAGGACTCTGTGCCTTTCAGAAATGCAATTGTGGTATGTTTCTTATGCATGATTTGTTATAGCACTTCTATGTAAGGGTGCCAATTTATATGTACATGGCAGACCCTGTTGTTCTTGCAGCAGCATAAAGGATATCAATTGGTAGAATGTTTCAAACTGGAGTAATGAAGGGTCGCTTTCTTAGTATTTTCCCCTCGGATTTTTCAGAGTGCCTTGTCATTAGCTTGACTGACAGGGAGGATCATAAGTCAGGATGGGGCTCGGCTCACAGAGAGAAAGCCAGAATGGTTGATGTTTGAAAACTGCAGAGAGACGCGGCCATTCTTTCTCTCTGACATCTGGAGATTCGGGTCTGCCAGAAATTAGGTTTGTTTCTCTGAATTTCCTCTGCTTCCGGTCACATCCTTCTCTGGAAATTGTTGTATGGGAGTCAGAAGGGAGTCTGTATCTTTCCAGAGGGTTTAAATGGCTAGATATCTAGCATCCATGTGAACAAATCTGTTTTGATGCTAATTGGTTCTGACGTAGGACTTATGTCGCTGACAGTATTGCTCAAGTTGGAACTATGGAGGTGGAGAGCTGGTAAAAATATACTTTGTCATATTTAAGCATTTTAATAGGTAAACGTTCTGCTAATTCTGTTTGTTATGTTCGAACTGTGTTCTTAAATAAAGTTTGTTTTAGTAAAAGCTTCCTAATGGAGCAATCAAATCATACCTGGAGGTAAACATCTTATACTCAGCATGCTGCCAAAATAAACAAATACTAAACAATACACTAACTTCATAATATACCTTGGAGTTTCTGATCTGCTCCCCAACATTGCTTTTCAAGCATCTGAGCTGTATTTCTTCCAGATATACCGACGAGAAAAAACTGAACTTTGAAACATTCCCCTTAAGCATTAGAAAACAAAAGAGATACCCATAGCAATTGCACACTACTATCACATCATTCGTTCAGACACTGGCCCCTGGAGATAGATTATGTTTGCAATATTGTGCAAGACGTTTTGGTAACTGACTGGCCCTGAAAAGCAATACGTGATTCTAAATTACATGTCTGGGAATGGGCGCTATAGCAGGTGCGAAATATTAGGGTCCACCCCTCATCTAATGTCATTTAACCTAACCGCTGGAGATGATGATGGGCTAATCAATCACAGAAGGCTTAGCTCAAGATCGCCAGCATAGATGGGTGTGGAGGGGAGCTTGGATAATCTTTCTCCCGTCAGTTTCAACGCCAGGTGATTTCCCTTCTCAGTGAATCAAAGGTGCAGCGACATCAAGGTGGGCCACTGAATGGACGGCTAGCCCCAGTTGGTGTGAAATTTCTCAGTAGGTCCCTGAGACATCTATAACGGAGACTAATAGCACCATTCAGGATAATTTCCGTTCATTGTGGCAAAACAAATTCTATCTTAATCAAAATCTATCTTAATCAAAATCTATATTTACCAAATAAATCTATATCAATAATCAGGCAGGCATAGATTTAAGTAAAGGGGACAGGAGATGGTTTGTACCAGGAAGTTCATGACTCACCAACTTGATTTTTGAAGAGGTGACAAAGAGAATTGTTGAGGGAAGAGGTGGGGATGTCGCTTACATGGACTTTAGTAAGGTATTTGACAAGGACTCACATAGCAGACTGATACGGAAACTGAAATCACCTTGGATTCGGGTGGGCTGGACCGATGGATACAAATCCGGCTTGGTCATGTAAGACACAGAGCAACGTGGAAGGGTGTTTTGCAGAATGTAAGTCTGTAGCTAGCTAGTGGTGTTCTGCAGCGATTAGTGGTGGGACCTCGGTTGTTGTCGGACTTATAAATGATCTGGAGTAAAATGTGGCTGGTCTGATTAGTAACTTTACGGAAGACAGGAAGATCAGTGAAGTTGCTAATAGAGCTGGAGATTGCCTCAGGATACAACAGGATATATAGATAGATTGGAGACTTGGCCACAGAAAGGACTGATAAAGTTTAATCCGGACAAATGCGAGGTAATGCATTTTAGAGGATCAAATTTAGATGTGAATGACACCGTAAACAGCAGAACCCTTAGGAATAGTAACACAGAGGGATCTGTATGCGCAGGTTCACAGTTTCCTAAAAGTGGCAAGACAGGTGGCCAAAATGATTAAGAAGGCATATGGCAGGATTGCCTTCAAAAACTGAGGCATTGAGTACAAGAATCGCCAAATCATGTTGCAGCTACACAAAACCTTGGTTCGGTCACATTGTGAGTATTGCGTGCAGTTTTGGTCACCACACTACCAGAGGAGTGTGGAGTCTTTGGCGAGAGAGCAAAGAATGTTCACCAGGATGTTCCCCAAAAGCTCCCAATCTATCCTGTCCAGCTTGCGTCCTGATTGAACATCTCTACCATTCCTGATTACTGTGAGAAATCTCGGTGCTAAGGAGAACAATGTAGTGAAAAGAGATTGCTACCTCTTTTGCCACACATTTCCGACAGTCCCTGAGAAGATCAGTCAATAAGAAATTTGGAATGACTTCAACAAGGCCCATGAAGAGCATAAGCTCTCTGATTAAGATAAGGATTGTCTGGCTAATCAGGGAGCCTCAACGATATGAAAATATTGGAGTATCAGGGCTACCGATTCTCCAGAATCTGACTTTGTTCCTGAAGCACTGTTACAAATGGAATTGCGTTCGTAAATTAATGGAATCTTTTGAAGGGACACCGGCCTCTGAGTGGGCATTTCAAAAATGACCCAATAAACAATATATGTCTGTAGACATCTTTGTAATGTGGATATGCCGGCGTTGGACAGGGGTGAACACAGTAAGAAGTCTCACAACACCAGGTTAAAGTCCAACAGGTTTATTTGGTAGCAAATATAAGCTTTCGGAGCGCTGCTCCTTCGTCAGATGGAGTGGAAATGTCCACATTTCCACTCCAAATGTGCACATTTCCACTCCATCTGACGAAGGAGCAGCGCTCCGAAAGCTTATGGTATTTGCTACCAAATAAACCTGTTGGACTTTAACCTGGTGTTGTGAGACTTCTTACTGACATCTTTCTGGACAGATAATTAAGCATCAAACCGTTTGGACAATGACAGAGGGGGAGGAAAAGATGAGATTGCACTAACATTTTGCGACTATTCAAGACTACGTGAGGCAAAGGCATAGTCGTATTTCAGCTGGACGAATAACCTAGCAATCCAGGAGAATGCTTTGGGGCCCCGGGCTCGAAACGCACCATGGCAGATGGTGAAATTTGAACTTAATTAAAATAATTCTGGAAAAAAAAAATCAAATGATGACCATGAAACGATTGTTGACTGTTGTAAACAAAATAGGTTCTTGAGGGAAAGAAATCTGCCGTCCTTATCCCATCAGAGCTGTTTACGACAGCAGACCCCAACAACGTGATTGACTTTTAACTGCCGCTCTGAAATGGCTTGGCACTCAGTTCAGGGCAATAAATGCTGATATTAGCAGCGAAATCCACTGAACAAACATATAAAAAGTATCCATTTATTATTCTAACTGACGTTATTGCTAACCTCACAACTCACTTACTTCGGACAGTGACAGATTCACTGGGTAATGAAGGAATCCATCGCCCTGCCACCTCTCTCTCATACAGGCAGGTGTAGTTTCCGTCGCCGTCCCGATCGGCAGTTCCAAATGAATAAGCAACCGGGTCATGTGTCGTCTGGATTTCGGTGGTGACATTGCCTGCAGACGACATGAGCGTCCATCGAAGGCGGCTGAAATCGTAGCGGGCAGGAACAACGCAGGCGATTCTGACATCTTCTCCCGACAGATAGACTGGATAGGTGGGACTCAGCAAAATTGTCGGAGGAGGTGGCACATCTGAAATGACACAAGATTTTGCTGAGGTTGCACTCAGATCAGTGGAACTCGAACAGCGCTTTGGGAAAAAGAGGAAAGAGACGCACCATCAAAACTTCTCATCTTGGACCCAGCTCCGTGACGATGCCAGATTGCAAGGCGAAGCCCTGATTTTACCGCATGGAAGGAGAGTGCTGAATGGTTGCCAGGTGGCATCTAACTAGCGGAGAAATTGCAGTGGAGAATGCAGCAGGGTACAGCGAATGGCTGCCACTCAAACCCGTCTCCTCACCCCAACGTTTAGTACAACAGGCGCCATGCGAGGGCATATTCTTTTGCATTGCAAAGGTTAAGAAACCCTAAACTAGAGTTAAGGGATTTATATTTGGATGGGGGAAAATAAGGTATCGTTTAAGATGGGTTTAGTTTAATACGTATGTGCCTGGAGTGGAACTGTGGATAGATTTCAGGTCAGAAAATGCTTGGCCATTTAGCAGTTTGAAAGCATTAATAAAGGTTTAAGTGCAAATTTAGAAATCACATGAACTGAATAAAGAACAAAGAACAAAGAAAATTGCAGCACAGGAACAGGACCTTTGGCCCTCCAAGCCTGCACCAACCATGCTGCCCGACTGAACTAAAACCCCCGACCCTTCCGGGGACCATATCCCTCTAATCCCATCCTACTCATGTATTTGTCAAGACGCCCCTTAAAAGTCACCACCGTATCTGCTTCCACTACCTCCCCCGGCAATGAGTTCCAGGCACTCACTACTCTCTGTGTAAACAATCTCCTCGTACATCTCCTTTAAACTTTTCCCCTCGCACCTTAAACCTGTGCCCCCTTGTAATTGACTCTTCCACCCTGGGAAAAAGCTTCTGACTATCCACTCTGTCCATGCCTCTCATAATCTTGTAGACTTCTATCAGGTCACCCCTCAACCTCCATCGTTCCAGAGAGAACAAACCAAGATTCGACAACTTCTCCTCATAGCTAATGCCCTCCATACCAGGCAACATCCTGGTAAATCTTTTCTGTACCCTCTCCAAAGCCTACACATCCTTCTGGTAGTGTGGCGACCAGAAATGAACACTATATTCCAACTGCAGCCTAACTAAGGTTCAATAAAGCTGCAACATGACTTGCCAATTTTTAAACTCAATGCCCCGGCCGATGAAGGCAAGCATGCCATATGCCTTCTTGGCTACCTTCCCCACCTGCATTGCCACTATCAGTGACCTGTTTACCTGTACACCCAGATCCCTTTGTCTATCAATACTTCTGAGGGTTCTGCCATTTACTGTATATTTCCTATCTGTATTAGACCTTCTAAAATGCATTACCTCCCATTTACCTCCCTTAAAACAGGAAGGGCTGAATTGCCAGACAGGAGGTTTCGGCAGCGTTTTGCCAGACTGATATCCTGGGATTTTGTTTTTCATGAGTGGAAGGTGGAGATATTGACGAGAGCAGGACTGCATTGACTTGAGTTCCAGGATTCTTCTGGACATCAGTCAGTCCTGTCGGATGTAGGTACACCCACCTTATTCTTAGGGAGGGAGATCCAAGATTTTGACCCAGCGACAGTGAAGGAACGGCCGATATATTTCCATGTCAGGATGTTGAGATCCTCGGGGAAGAAACTCCAGCTGATGGTGTTCTCAGGTTTCTGCTCGCCTTGTCCTTCTGGGTGGTAGAAGCAAAGGGTTTGGCGGGTGCTGCCCAGTGAGCCTTGGTGACTCGCTGAAGTGCATCTTTTCGATGGTACACACGGCTGCCACTGTGCATTGGTGGTGTATTAAGTGAATATTTGTGGATGGGGTGCCAATGTAAAGGGGTCGCTTTGCGCTGGATGGTGTGGAGCTTCTCGAGTTTTGTTGGGAGCCGCACCCATCCAGGCAAGTGGAGAGTATTCCATCACACTCTTGATTTGTGTCCTTGCAGATGGCAGCTTTTGGGAGTCAGGAGGTGAGTTACTCGGTACAGGATTCCAGGACATTGGCCTGTGCTTGTAGCTACAATATTTATATGGCTGAGACCCAGTTCAGTTTCTGATCAATTGTAACCACCCCAGGATGTTGATAGTTAGGGGGTGGGGCGGATTGAGCGATGATAATGCCATTCCATGTCAAACTAAGATTTCTCTTGTTGGAGACGATCATTAACTAACACTTGTGCCTGACGCAGATGTTATTTGCCCCTTCGCAGCCCAAGCCTGCATGCTGCCTAGGTCTAGTTGCATTTGGACCCGTACTGTTTCAGTATCTTTGCAGTCATGAATGGTGCTGAACATTCTGCAGTCATCAGCCAACATCTGACATTATGAAGGAAGGAAGGTCATTGATGAAACAGCCGAAATTGGTTGGGCCTTGACTGGTTGGATTAAAATACCAGCAGCTTCCATGGTGTCATTCGAACCCATGTCCCCAGAGAATCAGGATTGCACCTCTTAATGTCTAATCCACTGATGATACCATGAAACCCCCATTGATATGTTGATGATAAACAATATTATATCTTGGTTATAACAGCTCTGCACTATTCAGATCCTAAAAAAGGTAACATTTGCCAACGGGATATTTGGATTAATGTATCGAATAATTTAAAATTCACTGCCTGACAAACCAGTCCAAAGATCTCAGCGATCTTTATGCAAAGTTGGAGCACATCTAAATGCAATATAATTGCATTACAGAAAACAAATAGGATTAATACAGCTGAGAAAATATGATAGGTTATAAGGAAGGCGGTTGACCATCAACGAACCTTACAGGAATTTAGTAAGTTTCACTCACTCATGATATTTATTTTAATTGGAATACTCGGATCGGAAGGTAGCCATCGACCAGCCATTTGTATCTGATAGGAGCAGGTGTAACTCCCTCCCTGGCTTGCGGTCATGCTCCTGATCGGATAGGTGAGAGATCTCTGGCTCCTGATGCTCTCCACGACAGCGATCGAGTCCTTCAGTAACTGAAATCGCCCGGCTGATTCCCCATGTGGAACTTCACAGGTAATGGTGACTGTTTCACCTGACACATAGACTGGCTGTTCAGGAATTGCCGCGATTTTGGGCTGAGGCCGAGTATCTGAGGTAATAAAATTGCGATACATAAATATCTCTAGCTGTTCAATGCGTTTGGAAATCAGATTTAAAAACTCAAAGTGTATTATGAAGCCAGAATAGACCCCAATAATCTTCTATTTTGTCATTAATGTGCAGAAAGATATTTCAAGACCGGAGCGATTCTACTGACAAGCTAATAAGCTTTTATGAAAATCAACCTCATTTAACAAAATGGTTAAACGATAACAAATGGACCATCTTAACTTTGAACAATTGAGAAATACTTAACCATGACAAGGTACAATTTTAACTGCTAACCCATCACTGTTATTTCCAATCAAACAAAATTTCGCTTTTGGACTTACACCCCTCCCCCCCCCCTTTAAAATAAGTTAACAAGCCAGAGACAGACTTGCTTTAAGTTAGGATAACAGTCCTGGAGATTTCAGAAAGCCTCTGGAGAGAGAGATAGATAGATAGATAGATAGATAGATAGATAGATAGATAGATAGATAGATAGATAGATAGATAGATAGATAGATAGATAGATAGATAGATAGATAGATAGATAGATAGATAGATAGATAGAGAGAGAGAGACCACTTTCTTCTACCATAAGACCATAAGATCATAGGATACAGGAGCAGAATTAAACCACTCGGCCCATCGAATCTGCCCTGGTATTCAATCACGGCTGATATTTTTCTCATCCCCATTCTCCTGCATTTTCCCCACAACCCTTGATCCCCTTATTTATCAACAACATCTCTAACTCTGTCTTAAAGACACTCAATGACCTGGTCTCCACAGTCTTCTGCGGCAAAGAGTTCCACAGATTCACCACTCTCTGGCTGAATAAATTCCTCTGCATCTCTGTTTTAAAGGATCGTCCCTCTAACCTGAGGTTGTGCCCTCTGGTTCTAGTTTTTCCTACTGGTGAAAACATCCTCTCCACGTCCAGTAGCCTGTAAGTTTCAACAAGTTCCCCCTCATCCTTCTAAACTCCAACGAGTACGGACCCAGAGTCCTCAACCGTTCTTCATACGACTAGCTCTTCATTCCAGGAATCATTCTTGTGAACCTCATCTGGACCCTTTCCAAGGCTAGCACATCCTTCCTTAAGTATGGAGCCCAAAACTGCTCATAATACTCCAAATGGGGTCAGCCCAGAGCCTTATACAGCCTCAGAAGTACATCCCTGCTCTTGTATTCTCGCCCTCTCGACATGAATCCAATTACATTTGGCTTCCAACCTGCACGTTAACTTTAAGAAAATCTTGAACAAGGGTTCCCAAGCCCCTTTGTGCTTTTGATTTCCGAATCATTTCCACATTTAGAACATAGTCTATGCCTCCATTCCTCCTTCATCCCTCCAAAGAGCATGACCTCAGATTTTGCCACATTGTATTCCATTTGACACTTCTTGCCCACTCTCCTAACCTGTCCAAGTCCTTCTGCAGACCTCCCCCCCAAAGGCCTTCTGGAAATCTAAATAAATCATGTCCACTGGTTCCAGCTCCAGGCAGTAAATGCTTGTAATTTACAATGAAAATGAAACTTATTTTCCTGCAAGCTCAGCTCCTCCCATTAACCAAGTGATTATGTCACTGTCAATCGACCTCATCAAACACTGTTTGGCTCTGCATACCTAGTCTACATAGAAACTGCTCACAAATCATCTTCAGTGGGATTACTCCTGGAGCAAATCATCTTATCCTCACATATGTGAAAATAAAATAAAAATGGCAGGGTCGAGTCTGGAATCCTAATGTAACTTGGGGTTTTGATCGAGGAATCTAATACTATGGACAGAGGCTGAGTAAACTAGGTCTATATTCTCTAGAGTTAAGATATATCATTGAACGGTATGCAATTTTATCAGATTTAAAAGGGCAGAACCTTAGAGACTGTTCGCCTCGTTGAGCATTTTAAAACACAGTGGCATATAAGCAGGATAAAGGGACTGAGATGAGGAGAGATTATTTCATTTCAAACGGTGCTGATCATTTGGCAGTTGCTACCCCGAGGGATGTGGGTGCTTCATTGTGGAACAAATTAAAGGCTGGGATAAATAGGTTTTGGTTACTCAAGTAAGGAAGCGATTTGGCGAGAGAGGGGGGAGGAAAATGGCCTTGAACCCTCAAGTTCAACGTTGATCAGAGTGAATGATGGAGCAAGTTCCAGGAGTCCTGTACTTTACATCTGCACCTCATTCTTCTGATCGTATATTCAACTAAGTGGCTTTGATTTCAATCATCTCTCAGATCATCAAACCATCAATCTTGATATCTCAGTTGTAAATGCTTACACTTATTTGAAAGACTGAAGTAGAGGAGGTTTTCCCTCAGATTATCTGATGAATTTGACTAACTCAAGCCCAGACTAAAAGCGACTTAATTTCTTCAATGTCTTTTGCATAGCGTGGAAATATCTGAAAATGCAACAAATTTTTTTTCACCTCTGTCCTGCAACCCCCTAAGTTGGGAATTTTATTTTAAAAAAGAACAGAATTAATTCCTTTCAGGTTTTAGCAAGCTCTCTGGAAATTCTTACTCAGTGTCTTTTATATAGTGTGGAAATATCTGAAAATGTTTCACCTCTCTTGCAAGTTAAGTTGGGAATTATATCGGAAAAAGAACAGAAACCTTTCCAATGCAGTTTTCGCAAGCTCTCTGTAAATTCCGACTCACCTGTGAGGCTTATTCGAATGATATTGCTGGAGGGGGAATGTATCCATCGACCAGACAGCTGGATTTGAGAGAGACACGTGTAGCTCCCTTCGCTGCGGCTGGTGACATTTTTAATGGTAAACGAGAGGGACGGCTCATTACTGGTGATGTTTGTGAGCAAGTTGGAGTCCTTCAGTAACTGGAATCCAGCAGATGAGGTACCACGGGGAACTCGACAGGTAATGGTAACAGATTCTCCTGGCAGATAGACTGGAATGTTGGGATTAATCGAGATCGTGGGCGGAGGCGGAGGGTCTGAAATCAGAAAGAGTAAGTTGAGGCTTCCAAACATTCACCCACATTTATTAGACCCCAACTTCCAGACCCATGATCATTACTGTCTAGAAGGACAAGGGCAGCAGATGCATGGAGATCACCACCTTTGAACCAAACACCATCCTGTGTTGGAAAAATACCGGCCGTTCATTCAATGCCAGTGAGTCAAAATCCTGGAACTCCTTCCCTAAGAGCACTTTGTGTACATCGCACGGGACTGACTGATGTCCAATAACAATCCAGGACCAACCTCCCTGACAGCACTGCGGGAGTACCTACACCACATGGGACAGCAACGGGTTGAAGTAGACACCTTCTTCAAAATAATTAGGGACAGTAAATGAATACTGGCCTAGCCAGTGAATACCACGTCCCTTAAATGAATAATGAAGTTCCAGAGAAGAATTGATTCGAAATTGGAATGTTAATCAAATAATAAAATAATGAATTGATCCCTCAATTTATTATCATTTTAAGTGTTACACTTTGATTGATTGTTTGATTGGTAACTGCATCCAATGCATAACAATAACCATGACAATCATTGCGATTTATAGGTCTGTGCACAATCAGGACCCTGACCTTCCAGTTGCTTGCCATTTTAACACACGATCCTGCTCTTATACCCACATGTCTCTCCTTGGTCTGTTGCAATGTTCCAGTGAAGCTCAACACAAACTGGAGGAACAGCATCTCACCTTACGGCTAGGCACATTACAACCTTCCAGTCTCAATATCGAATTCAACAACTTCAGATGATTCGCTCCACCCCACCACGACCCCTTCATTTCATTTGATTTTTAACTGTTGTCTACCTTTACTTCTTTATTGACTTTCTTAATTTTGCTTCCCCGCACCCCCCCCAGTCTTTCCCTTTATTTTATCCCCCCTTTCCTTACAATTTCTCCCCTTTGTTTCATTTTCCCCATTTTCTCAATTTTACCTCTCTCCCACCCATCCCCCCCTTCCCCCACATCCTCATCTGTCTCAGTTTATCCTCTTATTTCGGCTTCTCTGCTATTTGGTCATTCACACCTTTTATTCATTTATGGACCGCCATGAGCAACCTTTCCCCTTGTTTTTGTGGCTATGGCTCATCTTCATTCTGATAAACTGCCCAGAATACAATTTTAACGGATTCAATCTCTCCTCATATGTCAGTCCTGTCATCCCAAGAATGATTTTGATAAACCTGAAGGGTGGATCAGTAAATTTGCTGATGACACCAAGATTGGTGGAGTAGTGGATGAGGTGGAGGGCTGTTGTAGGATGAGAGAATGGAAGATTCTCTCATCCTGCAGTATAAATATCTCCCACTTTCTATGCGTTTTAGCTTTGAGAAAGGGTAATCTGGACTCGAAACCTCAGCTCTTTTCTCTCCTTACAGATGATGCCAGACCTGCTGAGATTTTCCAGCATTTTCTCTTTGGAATGCAGTGGATCAAATCTGCATAAATTATTCAGATAAATAATTATACTGTGGGAACAAGTCATTGAATCTTGCAGAGAATTAGAAAAAAATGGAAAAGATTTCATTTTAATATTTCAATCCGCTGTCCAAAATTAATTGACATCTTAAACATTAATTAACAGGTAAGAGGCATTTTCAAAGCAATATTTGGACCATAATTTTATCGGATTAATTCCACCTTCGTTGCCCCACAAAACCTTACCCCTCACAGATGTGGTTTTTGTTCCGAAACTCGGGGGCGTCTCAACAGTGGTGTCGCCCAGAGTTTCAAAAACAGAACATAGGCGCAGGAATAAGCCGTTCGGCCCTTCGAGACTGCTCTACCATTCATTATGATTATGGCTGAGCATCCAAAACAATTGCTTGATGCCGCATCTCGCCGCCCCCCCGACCCCCCCCCCCACCCCCCAGCGCCCCACTCCCCCCCCCCCGTCCCACCACATGTCCTCTGATCTCCTTTGCCCCCAAGAACTATATCTAACTCGTTCCTGAAAACGTGTAATGTTTTGGCCTCAACTGTTTGCGCTGTGGCAGCAGATTTAACAAGCTGACCATTTTCTGGGTGAAGCCATTCCTCTTCACCTCAGTCCTCAGACTGTGACCACTGTTTCTGGACATGCCCAACACTGGGAGAATCATTCCTCCATCTAACCTGTCTTGTCCAGTTATAATTTATAGGTTTCTATGAGATACCCCCTCATTCTGATAAACTGCCCAGAATACAATTTTAACGGATTCAATCTCTCCTCATACGTCAGTCCTGTCATCCCAAGAATGATTTTGATAAACCTGAAGGGTGGATCAGTAAATTTGCTGATGACACCAAGATCGGTGGAGTAGTGGATGAGGTGGAGGGCTGTTGTAGGCTGCAAAGAGACATAGATAGGATGCAAAGCTGGGCTGAAAAATGGCAAATGAAGTTTAACCCTGATAAATGTGAGGTGATTCATTTTGGTAGGACTAATTTAAATGTGGATTACAGGGTCAAAGGTAGGGTTCTGAAGACTGTGGAGGAACAGAGAGATCTTGGGGTCCATATCCACAGATCTCTAAAGGTTGCCACTCAAGTGGATAGAGCTGTTAAGAAGGCCTATAGTGTGTTAGCTATTATTAACAGGGGGTTGGAGTTTAAGAGCCGTGGGGTTATGCTGCAACTGTACAGGACCTTGGTGAGACCACATTTGGAATATTGTGTGCAGTTCTGGTCACCTCACTATAAGAAGGATGTGGAAGCGCTGGAAAGAGTGCAGAGGAGATTTACCAGGATGCTGCCTGGTTTGGAGGGTAGGTCTTATGAGGAAAGGTTGAGGGAGCTAGGGCTGTTCCCTCTGGAGCGGAGAAGGCTGAGGGGAGACTTAATAGAGGTTTATAAAATGATGAAGGGGATAGATAGAGTGAACGTTCAAAGACTATTTCCTCGGGTGGATAGAGCTATTATAAGGGGGCATAACTATAGGGTTCGTGGTGGGAGATATAGGAAGGATATCAGAGGTAGGTTCTTTACGCAGAGAGTGGTTGAGGTGTGGAAGGGACTGCCTGCAGTGATAGTGGTGTCAGACACTTTAGGAACATTTAAGCGGTTATTGGATAGGCACATGGAGCACACCAGGATGATAGGGAGTGGGATAGCTTGATCTTGGTTTCAGATAAAGCTCGGCACAACATCGTGGGCCGAAGGGCCTGTTCTGTGCTGCACTGTTCTATGTTCTATGTTCTTCTCTGTGCTGACTCTAAAAGCAAGAACATCCTTCCTCAGATCAGGAGATCAAAACTGCACATGCGATTCCAGGTGTGATCTCAACAGGACCCTGTGTAATTGCCTCAAGTCATCCCTGCTCCTGTCATGGAATTCTCTCACTCTGAAGGCTGACATATCTTTTACCTTTTTTACTGCCTGCTACACCTGCAAGCTTACCTTCAGGGACTCGTATATCAGGAGACCCAGGTCTCGTTGTACATTCCCCTCTCTCCATTTATAGCGATTCGAATAATCATCCGCCTTTGTGTTTTTTGCCACTAAATTGGATAACCTCACATTGATCCAAATATTTCTGCAGCTGCCACACATTTGCCAACTCCCTCAGCTTGCCAATTCACACTGAAGAATCTCTGCATCCTCCTCGCAGCTCACCCTCCCATCCACCTTTGTGTCAATCGCAAATTTGGAGCTATTACATTTAGGTTCCTCATCTCAATCATTATTATATATTGTAAATACCTGGACACATAGCACTAATTTCTGCAGTACCCCACTAGACATCGAGTCATAAAGTTACACAGTGCAGAACAGGTCCTTCAGTCATCGAGTCTGTACAGAAAGTAACAACCTCTAAAGTCATGCTCATCCAATTTTCAGGCACTTGTCCCATATCCTTGACTCAATGATCCAAAGAACATTTTCTACGCTGAATGGCTCTATGACTTTCCTAATCAACAAAGTGCTTTCTCCTGTAATTCTGTTTTAGTTCTCTCTCCCTCACCACCGTTCCACATGTTCCAATTTACATTCTAAAGTTCATCACACGGGCTGCCTGAACTACAGTGTCTCAGGTGAACCGAAACTATTTCCCTATAAGACTCATTTTGCTTCTGTTTTGAGCTGTTCTTTACATGTCAGGAATTCTCTAACCCTTGACTGAAATTTGAAAAGTCCTTTCAATCTTCCCAAACAGCTTCAATTCCCTTTGGCATAAATCCAGAATTTTGCTTCTCAGAAACAAGGCCGCAGCCAGGAATGGCAACTGAGAAAATGATGGTGAAAAACAGGAGCTGGTTCTCTGGTTTTCGGGATGTCAACTATGGAAACATTTTATTGTGATACATTCCTCCCCTATGCATTTCAGAAAGTGCAAATGTTTCTGAAAACCGGTCTTACTCACCGGTGAGAACGATTACAACGGCAGGACTGGATGATGAGTGGATCCATCGGCCAGAAACTTGCATCTGGGTGAAACACATGTAGCTTCCTTCATTGTCCGTTGTGAGGCTTTTGATGGTGTACGTGAGAGGTTGTTGGTTTCTGGTACTGTTCATGACGGAAGTCAAAGCTTTCACCAACTCAATTCGATCAGCCGAACCACTGTTCGAAACAGCACATGTAATGGTGACAGTCTCCCCCGCAACATATATTGGGTATTCAGGTTGCCGCGAGACCTCGGGCTGTGAGGGGGGGCCTGAAATGTTAGGCAAAGAATTATAAGCGATCGGAATTAAGTTCGAGCACTTCTAAAATCTAGTCCACCACATGGGCATAAAATATTTTTATTTCATGTTCCCTGAATTTGAACCAGTGCACCCCCTCCCCTCCCCTCCCCCCGCCCCCCCCCTCCCCCCCCCCCCCCCCCCCCACACTCGCCCCCCACTCCAAAGTATTACAGTCGGTCTCTGGATTACTAGGCCAGTGACAAGCCGACTGGATGTCACCATACAAGATGTCACCATACATCCAATTAGGAGGAGGAGTAAGCCATTCGGACCCTCCTGCCTACTTTGCTGGTACTCAAATGAGTATGAGTACTCAAATTAACATGGCTAATCCACCTAAGCAGCACATCTATGGGCGGCTATAGACAATGTAGCATGGCCAATCCATCTAACCTGCAGATATCTGGACGTTAACGGGTAATTTAGTATGGCTAATGCACCCAACCTGCTATTCTTTCTACACTAAGGGACGAGTCAGTATGGCCAATTCACTTAACCTATATAGCTGTGGACACAACACGCAATTTAATATGGACAATTCACTTATCCTACAAATCTTTGGACATTTTGGGACAATTTAGCATGACCATTGCAGCTTACCTGCACATCTTTGGACACAAAGGGACAATTTAGCATGGTCATTCAACATAAACTGCACATCTTTGGAGAGAAAGGGGCAATTTAGCCTGGCCAAGCCACTCTCCCTCAAGAGCAAGAACATCCTTCCTCAGAAAATGAGACCAAAACTGCACACAATACTCTCGGTGTGACCTCACCAAGGCCCTGTATCATTGCAACAACACATCCCTGCTCCTGTACTCAAAACCTCTCGCAATGAAGGCTAATATGCCATTTGCCTTCTTTACCATCTGCTGCACCTGCATGCTTACCTTCAGTGACTGGTGCACAAAGACACCCAGGTCCCGCTGCACACTCTCCTCTCCTAATTTACAGCCACTCGAGTACTAATCCGCCTTCTTGTCTTTGCTTCCAAAGTGAATAATCTCACATTTATCCAAATTATACTGCATCTGCCATTGATTAGCCCACTCACCCAACCTATCGAGATCATTCTGAAGGATCTCTGCATCCTCATCGCTGTTCACCCTCCCATCCAACTTGGTATCATCTGCAAACTTTGAGATATTATGCTTTGTTCCCTCATCCAAGTCATTGATATATGTTGTGAATAGCTGTGGTCCCAGCACCGATCCCTGTGGAACACTACTAGTTATGGCCTGTCAATTTTAAAATCACCCATTAATTCCTCCTTTGCTTCCTCTCTGCCAATTAGCTTTCTATCCATCTCAAAACACTTCCCTCAATCCCATGCGCTTTAAGCTTTTACGATAAGCTGTTATGTGGGACTTTGTCAAACACTTTCTGAAAGTCCAAATATACTACATCGACTGGCTCCCCATTGTCAACTCTACAGGCCCTTTTGCCCACCAAGCCTGCCTCGAC
The DNA here is from genome assembly GCF_964213995.1 of Mustelus asterias. Lineage (NCBI taxonomy): Eukaryota > Metazoa > Chordata > Chondrichthyes > Carcharhiniformes > Triakidae > Mustelus > Mustelus asterias. The sequence goes on from NC_135805.1 coordinate 148,143,294, forward strand.
ATATGATTCCTTTCTAAATTAAAAGCATTTTTGCCTCCATACGGTCCATGCTATGGTATCTGCTTCAACCACCTCCTCCGCCAATGTATTTCTGGCACTTACCACCCTCTGTGTAAAAAACCTGCCTCTCATGTCTCCTTTAACCTTTTATCTTAAACCTGTGCCCTGGGGAAAATACTCCAACTATGCATTCTATCCATGCCTCTCATAATTTTGTAAACTTCTATGAGGTCGCCCCTGAGCCTCCGATGTTCAAGTGAAAACAAACCAATTTTGTCCAATCTCTCCTCGTAGCTGATACCCTTGAAAACCAGGCAAAATCCTGGTAAGCCTTTTATGTACGCTCTCCTAAGCCTCCACATCCTTCTTGTAATGTGTCGACCAGAATGTATGCAATATTCCAAATGTGGCCCAACAAAATTCTACATGGCTGCAGCATGGCTTGCCAATTTTTGCATTCTATGCCCTGACTGATAAGGCAAGCACATCATGGGCCTTCTTGACCACGTTATCCACCTGTGTTGCCAATTTTAGTGAACTGTGGACCTGCATGCCTAGATCCCTCTTTACTTTAATGCTTCGAAGAGTTCTCTCATTAATTGTATCCTTCCCTCCAGTATTAAACGTTGCAAAATGGGCAACTTCACATTTTCCCACTTTATGCTTCCTCGACCAAAGATTTCCCAGTCAATTAGCTAATCTGAAATGCCTTTTCAACTCTTCATATCTCCCCCTTAATAATGTAAGTTCTGATGTACCTTTGTGTCAACAGTCCATTCCGTGACCATATATCTGGCGTCATTCTCCAGGTTCTTAATATGTTAGGAACCGCTGATGCCAACATACTGACATCTGTGACACTCTACTCATTGCAGCTTGCCAATCGGTCATGATCTGTTCGTCCCATGTCCACTTCCTGTTCGCTAAGTTACCACAAACCCATGCCAATATGCCACCAACTACACTAAGAACTTCTATGTTATGAAGTAACCTCAGCCAGTAATGAAGAAAAGGTCATTGCCCTGAGGTGTTAAGTTGATCTTTCTCCAGTGATGCTACCACACACTTCCCGTATTTCCATCTTTTTATTTTTGTTCTTATCAAGTAAATGTGGTTGTAGTTTTCTAAGGCGCACTCACGTGTGAGAGTTATCCTAAGTGGTTCACTCAGATAGGAACCTATCCATCTTCCTGACACCTGGGCCTGGTAGGTACATGTGTAGTTTCCACTGTCGCTCATGCCGATATTACTTAATTGATAACTGAATGATTGTTGAATTGCGTTGCTCTCTGAGACAGCGAGCGATCCTTTCAGCAACTGATATCGCCCAGCCGAGTGACTGCGTGGAGCTGTGCATGTAATTGTGACAGATTCACCGACTACGTAAACTGGGTGATGCGGAGCGACCAGGACCGTGGGTGCAGGCGGGATTCCTGAAATGAAAAAATCCCACATCGTCAACGTTAAACTTCCAAGCATTCCACATTTCATCCACTCACGGGAAATTTAAATGCCCCCCGCGCCCCCCCCCCCTCCGTCCCAACCACCCCCGCACCCCCCCCCCCCCCCCGCCCCCACCATCACCCCCCCACCATGCCCACACCTCGTGTTGCCTCCAGCTGAGAAATATATACCATCCTGAGCTCTGGGAACACCTGAATCAAGGAAACAGGGAAAAACCAAGAAATGGTGCCTTGCTCGTGTGATTTACGAAGTGAATTGGATTTCCGATTCACTGATGAACAACACGCCTTGAAGCCGGAAGAAAGATATCCAAGCTTTCTTTTGGTTAGACACCAGCATCTAGTTTGAAGTTTCTTTATTAGTGTCACAAGTAGGCTGACATTAACACTGCAATGGAGTTACTGTGAAAATCCCCTAGTCACCACACTCAGGTGCCTGTTTGTGTGAACTGAGGGGGAATTTAGCATGACCAATGCATCGAACCAGCATGTCTTTCGGACTGTGGGAGGAAACTGGAACAGCTGGAAGAAACCCATGCAGACATGGGGAGAACGTGCAAACTCCGCACAGACAGTGACCCAAGCCAGGAATCGAACACGTGTCCCTGGCACTGTGAGGCAGCAGCGCTAACCACTGTGCCACCGTGCCGTCCCTTTTAGGGTACTGTGGAACTGTAGGCCTAGATCCCTCTGTATCTTAATGCTTCTAGGTGTTCTGCCATTTACTGTAAACTTCCCTCCTGAATTAGACCTTCCAAAATTGACAAGTTCACATTTTCCCACATTATACTTCCTCTACCAAAGGTTTTCCCGATCAATTAGCCAATCCGAAATGCCTTTTCAACTCTTTACACAGAGGGTGGTGGGAACCTGGAATGCACTGCCAAGCAAGGTGATTGAGGCGGACACGCTGGGATCGTTTAAGATTTATCTAGATAGTCACATGAACAGACTTGGAATAGAGGGATACAAACAAATGGTCCAGTTGGGCACATGAGCGACGCAGGTTTGGAGGGCCGAAGGGCCTGTTCCTGAGCTGTATTGTTCTTTGTTCTTTATAGCTCCCTCCTGATGATGCATGTTCCGATGTACCTTTGTGTCATCAGCCAATTCCGTGAACATATATCTGGCATCATTCTCCAGGTTGTTACTATAATATCAGGAAACATTGAGGCCACCGGACAGATATCTGCACATTGAAGCTTACCGATCGGCCATGATCTGTTCATCCCATGTCCACTTCCTGTTCGCTAACTCATCGCAAACCCATGCCAATATGCCACCACCTCCACTATGAGCTTCTACTGTTACGACGCAGCGATTAATTCCGATTACCTCGATTTATAATCTGGTAAACGTGTTTGGGAAGGTGCTAACTGTTCTACATTAACGTTTAGAGGTTGATTAATATAAAGACCTGACACTCACTTTAAGTGAATAATTAACAAGTCATTTTATTCATCCAACCAGGAGCTTTAACTAACCTCGTAACATTTTAATTAAAGGATGGTTCAACTGAAATGCTGTTCAAATAAAGACAAGGACCATTCAGTGTCAAAACAGTAATAGAATTGCAGTCACTCTCAAAAAAAATCTATAAACAGCGAGGTCTGATGGCTTGGAAAAGATTTGGAGTTCTTCTGTGGTTGTCTGCTGTCTGTAAGCACTGTCTGATTTGGTACATTTTGTTGGTTAAATGATGATTTCTATTAAAACATATATGAAGCTGGCAGAGTTAAGAACTAACTGTTTCAGTTGACCTAACTGTCCTTAACTGCCTTTAACTGCTTCAGTTGATCTGGCCCTGGCTCTAGAGGTGTTGCTTTGAGATGGCTAGTGCTCCGGCCTTTATATTTGCAATGATGTCACAATTGTCTTACACCACGATAGGGCTGAGGTTGTCAGCAACAGCAAATTCAAATCTAATAGGCTCTTAATAGCTGATTGTCTTTTTGAAACTGATCGGCTATTAAAATGCACAAGCCTGCTACCAAAGAAACCCTGATGCTTGATCCTCGAAACAAATGTTGCAGCTTAGAGTCTGTGTGCTTTCTACATCCAAGCACTGAACGCCAAACCAGCTTTTAAAGGGACGACACACTCTTTTCTTTCTCTCTGCCTTTTTTACAATTATTTTTATATTGTTACGAGCATTCTTTATATCTTTACAAGCTCCACATTACATTGTGAAGTGACCTCAGTCAATACGAACCAGAGGTCATTGCCTTGAGGGGTTAAGTTAACCTTTCTCCAATGATGCTCCCCCACCCGATCCATCATTTTGTTTGGTTTTTATGAAGTAAATATTATCGGGAGTTGTTAGGCGCACTCACGTGTGAGAGTTATCCCAAGCGGTTCACTCTGATGGGAACGTATCCATCGTCCTGACACCTGGGCCTGGTAGGTACATGTGTAATTCCCACTGTCGCTCATGCCGATATTCCTTAATGGATAACTGAATGATTGTTGCATTGCGTTGCTCTCTGAGACAGCGAGCGATCCTTTCAGCAACTGATATCGCCCAGCCGAGTGACTGCGTGGAGCTGTGCATGTAATTGTGACAGATTCACCGACTACGTAAACTGGGTGATGCGGAGCGACCAGGACCGTGGGTGCAGGCGGGATTCCTGAAATGAAAAAATCCCACATCGTCAACGTTAAACTTCCAAGCATTCCACATTCCATCCACTCGCGGGAAATTTGAATGCCCCCCCCCCGCCACCACCATCACCCGCCCCCCCCCCCCCCCCCCCCCCCGCCCCACCATCACCCCCCACCACCCCCGCACCTCGTGTTGCCTCCAGCTGAGAAATATATACCATCCTGAGCTCTGGGAACACCTGAATCATGGAAACCGGGAAAAACCAAGAAATTGTGCCTTGCTCGTGTGATTTACGAAGTGAATTGGATTTCCGATTCACTGATCAACAACACGTCTTGAAGCCAGAAGGAAGATATCAAAGGTTTCTTTTGATTAGGCACCAGCATCTAGTTTGAAGTTTATTTATTAGTGTCACAAGTAGGCTGACATTAACACTGCAATGAAGTTACTGTGAAAATCCCCTAGTCACCACGCTCAGGTACCTGTTTGTGTAAACTGAGGGAGAATTTAGCATGACCAATGCATCGAACCAGCATGTCTTTCGGACTGTGGGAGGAAACTGGAACACCTGGAAGAAACCCATGCAGACATATGGAGAACGTGCAGGTGGGATTCCTGAAATACAATAATCCCATATCATCAACGTCAAACTTCCAAGAATTCACTGGCCTCGCCACATGCAACCCCCCCCCCCCGCCCCCCACACACTCGCAGCCACCCCCACCCCGCACCTCCACCCGAGAGATCCAAATGACATATATTTCTCAGCCACCAGCTCCTGTGTTGTGTCTCTGGCTGAGAAATATATGCCACTTGGAGCTCTGGTAATACCTGGACTAACACGACAGCGCAGAGTCGCTGAGCAGAAACTGATAGCCAAGTTCCGCACACATGAGGACGGCCTAAACCGGGATGTTGGATTTATGTCACATTATCAGTAACCCCCACAGCTTGCCCCTGGTCTTGCATAATCTCACCAGCTGTTCTGTCTGGAGACAATACACATCTCTTTAACCTGTGTTTAATGTTCCCTCATATCACATTATCTGTACCTTGTAAGACCTGGCTGGCTGTAGAGATTTGCATTCTAATTAGTATTCTGTAACTTGATTTCTGTGTCTGTGCACTGTTGGAGAACAGAGACCACTCCATCTGACGAAGGAGCAGCAAGCTCCGAAAGCTTATGGTATTTGCTACCAAATAAACCTGTTGGACTTTAACCTGGTGTTGTGAGACTTCTTACTGTGAATACCTGGACTAAGGCAGCCAGGAAAAGCAAGAAGCTGTGCATTGCCAGCATGATTTGCGAAATGACTAGAATTTCCACTGAATCATGGAATCAGTGCAGAAGGAAGCTATTCGGCCCATCGAGTCTGCACCGACAACAATCTCTTCCAGGCCCTATTCCCATAATTCCACATATTTACCCTGCTAAATCGCCAAACACTAGGGTCAATTTAGCATGGTCAATCAACCTAATCTGCATATTTTTGGACTTTTGGAGGAAACCGGAGCACCTGAAGGAAACCCACGCAGACATGGGGAGAATTTGCAAACTCCACGCAGGCAGTGACCCGAGGCTGGAATTGAACCTGGGTCCCTGGCGCTGTGGACCAGCATTGCGAACCACCGTGCCTCTGAGCCGCCTATTTCCAATTCACTGATGGACAAAACGTCCAGAAGCTGGAAAGAAGGTATCCAATTTTCCTACTGGCATTAGTATCTGGCGGAGGTAGATTTGACTTCTAAATTCCTGGAACTTAAAGTCGAATACTGCCCATTGAACCATTGCTGATTCTTGCTGTGACGATAATTAGGGAATGTCAGCAAGGTTTTGAGCGGGGCAGGTCGTGCGTTAAAAATTTGACTGATTATTTTGAGGAGCTGATGAAGTTGATCATTGAGGGCAGAGTAATGGATGCTGTCTACATAGATGTTGGTAAGGTTTGCGACACGATTTCACCGAGACGATTAGGTTGCATCAGGTCCAGGGTGACATGACTGCTTGGATACAGTCTTGGCTTGAAGATGAAAGTCAGCGTAGTAGTGGAATGGTGTTTTTCTGGCTGGAGGTTCATGACTAATGGTGTTCTGCAGGGATCCGTGGGTGGGACCTCTGCTGATCGAAATGGCAGATGCAGTTTAATCCAGGCAAGTGTGAGGTGCTGCACTTTGGGAGATCAAATGTTAAGGGTAAGCTTACAGTAAATAGCAGGACCCTGAACAACATTAATCTACAGGCGCATCTTAGTATTCAAGTCCGTGTCTCACTGAAAGTGGCCACACAAGTAGGTAGGGTGGTAAAGAAGATTGATGGCATGCTTGCAATTATTGTTCGGGGTATTGAGTACAAAAGTCAGTATGTCGTTCTGCAGTTTCACAGGGCTTTGGTTAGGCTGCATTGAGGTATTTCATTCAATTCTAGTTGCGACATTCCAGGAAGGAGGCTTTGGAGAAGATGCAGAAGGGGTTTACCAAGATGCTGTCTGGATTAGACGGTGTGAGCTATAAGGGGAGGCTGGACAAACTAGAGTTGATTTCTCTGCAGCATGGAGGCTGAGTATAGACCTGTCACGATTCTATACAATTTTGACAGGCAGAGATTGGGTTCACAGAGAGAATCTGTCTTCCCAGAGTTGAAATGTCTAATACTTGGGGGCATGCACTTAAGGTGAGAGGGGAAAGTTCAAAGGAGGTGAAAGGGACGTGCTTCTTACGCAAAGAGTGGTATTTGTCTGGACTGCAGTGGCAGGGGTACTGGTGCAAGCAGATATAATAGGGGCGTTTAAGGAGCTTTAAGATAAGTACATGAATATGCAAGGAAAATAGGGATATTTACCAAGGGCAGACAAAAGGGGTTCGTAAAAATTGGCGTCATGTTCGGCACAACGCCGTGGGCTGAAGGGTCTGTCCCTGTTCTGTACTGTTCTATATTCCATGTTCTATGATCTATGATACTTTACGAAACGTATTTCTATCATGTTTCTTGTGCAGGGGGCAGGGGGAGGGGGAGGGTACGTTAAGAATTGAGCTCTGATTCGCATGGTGCCGATTTGACTGCACCAGGTGGCTCACATGCTGAGAATGTAGGCTCGAGCTCAGCTGGGGATGTGTTTGTTTTGGTGGCACTTTTGTTAATTTGTTTTTTCCTCGAGAAGCAGGATTTGATTGGGTTGATTGACAAGAGCCATAGTCATGTGCTAATTGAAGGAGCTTGGCTTGCAGGGTAAACAAATTGTTCACTGTGATTTTAGACTAGTCAGTTTCTGCCTGGTCCTGGTCGCTATCTGTGTCTCCCTCTGTTCCTCTCTTTGCTTCTGTGCAGGGCTGTCAGAGGGGTGGCACGGTAGCATAATGGTTAGCACTGCTGCTTCACAGCCCCAGGGACCAGGGTTCGAATCCCGGCTCGGGTCGCTGTCTGTGTCGAGTTTGCACATTCTCCCCGCGTCTGCGTGGGTTTGCTCCAGGTGCTCCAGTTTCCTCCCACAGTCCAAAGATGTGCGGTCTAGGTTGATTGGCCATTCTAAATTGCCCCTTAGTGTCCCGGGATGCATGGGTTAATGGGTGCGTTATGTGGATAGGGCCTGGGTGGGATTGTGGTTAGTGCAGACTCGATGGGCCGAATGGCCTCTTTCTGCACTGTAGGATTGTATGGTTCTCTGTGATAGATTTCGTTGTCTCACTCTCCAGAGGTGTTCAAAATGCACTGTGAACAGATACAAGAACATAAGTTTGTGCCTTGCTAACTGATTTTGAAGAAACCTTTAATTTATAAGATGAATATTACTTGAAATGGAACAAATAGAGGTAGATCAACGTTAAGAATTGTATCTTGTCATGTATAGACATTATCAACTTGATAAAAGCTAAGCTAAGCTAATTCATTCATTATCGTTAAATAAAGTTTGTTTTGATAAAAGCTCCTTTGTGTATCAATTGAATGACACCGAAGTGAAACACCTTATCAGCACACTAATGCTAAAATAAACAAAATGCATTAACTTAAATCAAAGCAAACACATCATTACCTAAACCAATCATTAGTCTAAATCCTCAGCTTGTGAGCTACCTGGCGCAGACAAACTGGCACCGTTTAAAACAGAGCTCAATTTTAAACATACCCCTCTCAAGAAGCCTGATGAAAATACATTTCTTAAAGGCACAATGCCATCACATCATAAACACCCATCTGGTTCACTAATGTCCTCTTTAGGGAATAGGAAATCTGTCGCCTTTACCTGATCTGGCCTACATATGACTCCAGATCCACACACAGCAATTCATTTGACTCTTAAACTGACCCCTTCCGAAATAGAGTGACGAGCCATAGAGTCTTAAGGGCAATTCTGGATGGGTTGCATATGCTGGCTCTCACCAGTGACACGGACCATCCCATGAAAGAATGCGTCAGGCAGCTGCATCATCTAACGGCAGTCGTGTGTATTATTTTTAAAGTAGAATATATTTTCCACGAATATACCTGGACAAACGTGCAAAACATCACAGAAAGGGCGACATATTTTTGAATGTCACAGATCTGAGGAAGACCGACTCACGTGTGAGGAATATTTCGATGGGTTGGCTCAGAACTGAAGGTATCCATCGACCGGACAGCTCTGTCTGGTAGGAACATGTGTAGCTCCCTTCGCTACTGCCGCTGAGATTTTGGATGGTGTAGGTGAGAGATTGGCCACTGTTGTTGCTGCTTCTGATGGGAATCGAATCCTTGAGCCACTCGAGACGGACAGCAGAGTAACCTTGTGAAACTGTGCAGGTCATGGAGATGGACTCGCCGGACAAATACACTGGGTAGGCAGGACTGGCGGAGATGGTCGGCTGTGTTGGGTGATCTGGAACAATGGTATGGGAAGAACCAGTTACAACAACCATTTCTGCCGTGGTGATATTGAATTGCAGGGCAGACTTGAATCATGGAATCATACAGAGCAAAAGAGGCCCTTCGGCTCAGCGCGTCAGCGCCAACACCTTTGAAACATCTGACCTCCCACCTAAACTCGTTTAACAGCACTTGGCCCATAGGCTTTAATATTATGATGTGCCAAGTGCTCATCCAGGTACTCTTCAAAAGATGAGGCAAATTGCTTCTTCCATACTCCCAGTCGGCGCATTCCAGAAAGTCACAACCCTCTGCATAAATAACGTTTTTCCTCACATCTCCCTAAACCTCCTGCTCCTAACCTTGAACGAATATCTCCTCGTGACTGACCCTTCAACAAAAGGCTTTTTGTAATTAATGCCTCGATTGATAAATCCAGCCCACTAACATGTCCTTCCGTTTTCAGGGATTATTAGACAAACATGCCAAATCCATTTGCTCCACAGAACGTTCAATTGTCATGCCGTCCACTAAACACTGAACGGCCTGGTGGCCTACTCCTTGTTCTATTTTAGATATCCTGGTGTGTCCTTTCACCCCAGTGACCTCAGATCCATTCCCAGTTCAACTTGTGGCACCTCCTGTTATCGACAGCAGGATCTGAAATGTGTGTCTGGCAAACCGTTCAAAAATGCAGGGAATAAATTCACTTGATGTTTGATATATACATTAAGAAGTCTCACAACACCGGGTTAAAGTCCAATGGGTTTATTTGGAATAATGACCTTTTGGAACGCTGCTCCTTCATCAGGTGAGTGGATATTAGTTCATAAACACGGCACATGCGGGCGGAATCTGATTATAAGTTTCTGCTCGGCCTCAACCGGGGTCTTGGGTTCATGTCACATTCTTTGTAACCCCCACCATACTGCCTGGGTTTGCAAAATCCAACTACCTGTCCTGGCTTGAGACAATTCACACATCTTTAACCTGCGATTATCCCTCTCTCCACACATACTCTTTGTACCTGTAAAAACTTGATTACCTGCAAAGACTCGCATTCCATCCATTCTTCACATTCCATTCTGCAATTAACTTGCAGTTGTGGCTTCCTCTATATATGCCGTGTTTTTGAACTAACCTCCACTCACCCGATGAAGGAACAGTGTTCCGAAAGCTCGTGATTCCAAATAAACCTGTTCGACTTCAACCTGGTGTTGAGAGACTTCTTACTGTGCCCACCCCAGTCCAACACCAGCATCTCCACATTATATTACATACATTAACGACTTGGATGTAAATGTGGAAGGTATAGTCAGTAAGTTGGCAGATGAGATGAAAATTGGTCGTGTTGTTTATAGCGAGGAGGATAGTCTTTGGCTACAGACTGATATTGATCAGCTGCTAATTTGGCCAGAGCAATGGCAGGTCACATGTAATTCTGATAAGTGTGAGGTGAGTTATTTTATGAGGTCTAATAAGGGTAGGATATTCTCAATGAGCAGAAGGTCTCTCGGGAGAATTGATAAAGAAAGGGACCTTGGTATACAAGTCTATAGTTCCCTGAAGCTGGCAACACAGACACTTAGGGTGGTGAAGATAGCAAGTGGAATCTTTGCCTTCATTAGCCGGGGTATATAATTTGGAGAAGGGAGGTCTTGTTACAACTTATGGAACATATAGAATGAGAAACATAGCACATATAGAAGGATCTTTAACATACATAAAGATCCAGACGTACAGGTCCACAGTTCCCTGTAAGTTGCAACACAAATGGATAAGGTGGTCAAGAAGTTTATGGCAGGTTTGCCTTCATCAGTCGGGGCATAGAATATGAAAACTGGCGAATCATTTGGCAGCTGGATAGATCATCAGTTAGGCAAATTTGAAAAAATTGAGGACAGCTTTCTCCACATTACTAGAAGGATGTGCTGAATTTGGAGAGGGTACAGGAAACGTTTACCAGGATGTTGCCTGGTTTGGAGGGTCTTCGCTATGAGGGGAAATTGGACAAACTTGGTTTGTTTGCACTTGAACTTCAGAAGCTGAGAGGCGACCTGATAAGGGGAAGGTAGGAACCAAGAGGGAGGCTTGTTATGAAGTGTGCGGACGAGATTCAGCAGGATGTGTTTGGCGTGGGAAGTTTCAGCTATGAGAAGCGACGGGAGAGGCTGGGATTGCTGTCGCTAGGAGCACAGGAGGGGGAGGGATGTGACAGAGGTATGGAAACTTATGAGGGGCATAGATAGGGTAGATTGTAATAGGATTTCCCCGTGGGAAAGGTAATAGGCCCAGAGGGCATAGATTTAAGGTGATGACTAAATTATTTGGATGGGTATCTGAGGCAGAAGGCTTTTCCAACAAGCGGGTGGTGGAAATATGGAATGTGCTGCCTGATAGTTTGGTGGAGGAAGGTAATCGCAACATTTCAGAAACATGAGGACGAGCATTTAATCGTCAATGCATCGTAGGCTATGGACCAAGTGCTGGACTATAGGATTAGTATAGAATGGTATTTGATGGTCGACATGGACATGGTGGGCCAAAGCGCCTGTTTCTGCTTTTTGAGTCAGTGTGTGACGACTGAGTGTCAATTGAGGTACAGTGGACAATGGAGGAATTATTCCAACTGGCCACAGCCGAAATCCCAGAACTGGATTGGATGTGCTTGTTTTGGGATGTCCCAGGACATGGCGGGTAGCGGAAGTTCTGAGGGCATTGAACATTGGGTCACTGGTGAACCAGGAGAGATGCTGCTATTGCGAGTGGGAATGGGTGAGTAGGTGATGGCAGGAGGGGTGGGACTGAGGGATGATGATGGTAGTTATATAATTAAGTGGTTACATGGTTGTTTTCCGAGCCACAATTTTATGGCAGTGTCATTAGGGTGCTGCACAGGCCCCTGTTTTAGCTTCAATTTCTACTCTGTACAATCAGCAGCTCCTTCAATAAATGTGTAATTGTTTACATCTAGGTCTTTTTTTATTTTTGTTAAACCCCACCACCCCTAACACAGTTAGGACACTATGTTCCTTGAGACTAGGTGAGGAACCTGGGAGAATAATGTCAGAAGGTGGTTACAGATAGACGTTCCCCCATCTCCACCTACCATCATAGACCCACTAATCCCCACCGAGATCTGCCCCTCAGCCATTTTGGGGTGCACTAACACCAGGCAAACCCTCCCTCCAGCTAAACAATTCTGCCCAATTAAGTGGCTACTTAGGGGCATCGATGGGGGCAAGGCTTTACCCACCTCAGCTGAATCTCTGCCAGCCAGAGGCAAGTAGGAAGGAAAACAGAGTGCGGCCGGTTGCGTTATGTTCTCATCTCCTCGCCCAGACTCTGTCAATGGTGGCTCACAAAATGCTGGCCAATTTTCTGATAGAATCGACAGGCAGCTGAGGGCAAAACTGCCACAATTTTTAAGGAACTTTTTCGCTGTCTGATTTGATCCCTCATCCCGCTGGTCTAGCCGCAGCAGTCTATGACCTGATTATTCCCCCAGGACCCGGATGAAACCAGCCCTGGAGAGAAATTTAATTCAGTTACGCTATTGAATTGCTTAACTTAAACACAGTTAGTTGAACTACAATCAAAACTTTCAACACATATCTGCCTCCAATCATCCTATACATTCTTTCTTAGGAATATAGGAACAGGAATGGTCATTCAGCCTATCCAATCAGCTCCACCATTTAATAGTATCATGGCTGAATGGACATCTCAGTGCCTTTTGCACCCATACTATCCCTGTAACCCCGAAATCTGTCAATCCCTGCATTAAGCATACTCGATGACTGAGCTTCCAGATCGCTCTGACTACAAAGACTTCCAAAGAGTAGTACGAGCGACAGACGAACTTAGGGCCCTAAAGCTTACGCGGAATTTGGATGTGGTTGCAGTGACGGAGACTTGGTCAAAAGAAGGACAGGGCTGGCAGCTCAATATTCCGGGGTATAAGTGTTTTAGGCGAGACAGAGGAGGGGCTAAAAAGGTGGGGGAGTAGCGATATTAGTTAGGGAGCATATTACCGCGGTGCAGACAGTAGACAACTTAGAGGGGTCATGTACTGAGTCACTGTGGGTGGAACTCAGAAACAGGAAGGTGCAGTCACTATGCTGCGGGTGTACTACAGACCACCCAACAGCCCACGGGAAGCGGAGGAAAGGATATGTCAGGAGATTCTGGATAGATGCAGAAAAAATAGGGTTGTTGTAGTGGGGGACTTTAATTTCCCTGGTCTAGACTGGAAAGTGCTTAGAGCTGGGGTTCCGGACGGGAGGCAGGAATTGGTGGACGTTTATTGGGAGAGGATGTTCGAGGGTAAGTCCACGTCTGGCATGTGGGAGTCTTTTAAGGAACAATTGATAAGGCTGCAGGATAGCCATGTGCCTATCAAAGGAAAGAAAGGAAAGGTAGGATTCGAGAGCCGTGGATAACCAGGGAAATTGAGGATCTGATTAAAATGAAAAGGGAGGCGTACGTTAACTCCAGGCAACTGAAAACAGATGGAGCTCTGGAGAAATACAGAGAGAGTAGGAAAGAACTCAAACGGGGAGTTAGAAGGGCAAAAAGAGGTCACGAGATGTTCTTGGCAGTCAGGATTAAGGAGAATCCTAAGGCATTCTATTCATACGTTAGGAACAAAAGAGTTGTCAGGGAGAAAATCGGACCTCACAGGGACAAAGGAGGGGAATTATGCTTAGAACTCAAGGGAATTGGGGAGATCCTAAATGAATACTTTGCATCGGTATTCATGAAGGAGAGGGACGTGTTAACTGGGAATGTCTCGGTGGGAGGTGTTGACCCATTAGAGTAAATCTCCATTACAAGGGAGGAAGTGTTAGGTTTTTTAGGGAACATTAAAACTGACAAAGCCCCAGGGCCTGATGGCATCTATTCTGGACTGCTCAGGGAGATGAGAGGTGAAATTGCTGGGCCTCTGACGGAAATCTTTGTTGCTTCTTTGGACACAGGTGAGGTTCCTGAGGATTGGAGGGTAGCGAATGTGGTCCCGTTGTTTAAGAAAGGTCGCAGGGATAACCCGGGAATTTATAGGCTGATGAGCTTGACGTCCATGGTAGGGAAGTTGTTGGAGAGGATTCTTAGAGACAGGATGTATGTGCATTTAGAACGGAACAATCTCATTAGTGGCAGACAGCATGGTTATGTAAGCTGGAGGTCGTGCCTTACAAATTTGGTGGAGTTCTTTGAGGAAGTGACAAAAACAGTTGACGAAGGAAGGGCAGTGGATGTCGTCTATATGGATTTCAGTAAGGGCATTTGACAAAGTCCCACATGGCAGGTTGGTTAAGAAGGTTAAGGCTCATGGGATACAAGGAGAAGTGGCTAGATGTGTGGCTTTCTTCTGGGTGCTCCTGTTTCATTCCACTGACCAAATATGTGCAGGTTAGGTGGATTGGCCATGCAAAGTTGCCCCTTAGTTTCCAAATATGTGCTGGTTCAGTGGATTGGCCGTGCTCAATTTCCCCTTCATGTCCAAAAATGTGTAGGTTGGGGGGATTGGCTATTGTAAATGTAATGGGTTCCGGGGATAGGGTGGAGGGGAAGGCGTTGGTTGGATGTTCTTTCAGTGAGTTGCTGCCGACTCAATGGGCCTTTTTCTCCATTGCAAAGATTCCATGGTTTTGAGGTTGAGTTCAGCATCCTCTGTGCAAAGAACTGTGTCTTCATCTCGCTCCTCTTCACTCGAAATTGTGTCCCTGGCTCTAGACTCCGCCCAGCTGAAGGCAACATCTTAACCACATCTCCCCTTCGGTCCTGTTAAGTATTTTGTAGGTTTCAATGAGATCACCTCTCATTCTATGAAAAACTAGAGAATACAAGGCCAGTTTACACAATCCCTCATCTTTTATAGAATTTATAGAAACCCTACAGTGCAGAAGGAGGCCATTCGGCCCATCGAGTCTGCACCGACCACAATCCCACCCAGGCCCTACCCCCACATATTTACCCGCTAATCCCTGTAACCTACGCATCAGGACTCTAAGGGGCAATTTTTAACCTGGCCAATCAACCTAACCCGCACATCTTTGGACTGTGGGAGGAAACCGGAGCACCCAGAGGAAACCCACGCAGACACGAGGAGAATGTGCAAACTCCACACAGACAGTGTCTGTCTGCTGGGAATCGAACCCGGGACCCTGGAGCTGTGAAGCAGCAGTGCTAACCACCGTGCTACCGTGCCGCCCTTAAGACAGTCCAACATCCCTTGAACAAGTCTGGTAAAATTCTGTTGCACTATCTCGATGGCAATGATGTCCTTTATGAGGTAAGGTGAGCCCTGAGATTTACGACCATTTGTTGCCAATTCCGAAATGTCCTCAAAGTTGTTAATCATTGCAGAGGGGAGTTCAGAGTCAACCACATTGCTCTGTGGGCCTGGAGTCAAATATAGGCCAGAGCAGGTATGGACGGCAGATTTTCTTTTCCAGAAAGGGACATTAGTGAACCAGATGAGCTTTCAGGACAATTGGCAATCATTTGACCAGCAATTCTAGATTTCTATCGAATTCAAATTTCACAATCTGCTGAGGTGGGATCCGGGTCCCCAGAGCAGGATTATGGGTCTCTTGATTCCTTGTCCAGTGGTAATACCATCATGCCAATGCCTCTGCTACCTTTAACTGGCAGATCCAGGGAAACCGTTTCCAAGCTTATGCAACATTACCTAATTGTTTAACCCTTCTTTCCAAGGGTAACTTTTCAAACATTATCTCTCAACGTTTAAAGATTTGCCGATGTGAATCCAAAACATGAACATGGCTGCTCTCCCTGTTTCACCATGTTCGATTTTGCTCAGACTGCACGCACTGACCCTCGATTGATGATGATGCCCTAGTCAACTGGACTGGATTAAAGACCAGTCGAACATGGCTTATGGCCCCAGGATGGCATGCGATCAAGTTCACAGATGCCCCTTTAGGGAAAAATGCCATCTGCCACCCTTACCCAGTCTGGCCTACATGTGACTCAAGACACAAGTGGAGAAATGTGTTGACTCTTAACTGCCCACTCCGAAATAGCCAATCAAGTTAAAGGGCACTCAGGAATGGATAGCAAATGATGGTCCTTCCAATGGATCAATAAGAACTTCAAATCACCAACTTGCATCCGTTCCCAATTTCCTTTGCTCAATTTCAATTCCCACCACTCCTCCCCACTGTGCAGTCTCCAAGATCTCCGAGGTGCATCAAACTGCTCCCACAAACCGAAAAAATACAATAATCTCACTTACTTGTGACACGCATTTGCACGGTGTGGCTGGCTGTGAACGAAATCCACTTTCCAGCCACATTCACTGCATACAGGCAGCTATAACTCCCTTCATCACTGGGGCTTACATCTCTGAAGACAAAGGTGATAACGCTTTCATTGGCCGCCAGCTCGTGCACCCTGACGGCGGTGGAATCCTTCCTTAGCGTCAGTCGACCCTCTGAGTAACCAATGGGAGCGGTGCAGTTGATTCCAAATACACTCCCTGTCACGTGTATCAGGTAATCAGAATCCACGGAGATCGTGGGGTGCACCAACGGATCTGAAATGAGAGAACACAGGAAAGTTAACCTGGCTAACATCTCCAGAAACGGGCGTTAATGCTGATCTCCATCCACGGTGGTACAGTGCTTCGCCCTGGTGCCTCACAGCGCCAAAGACCCGGATTCAATTCCTACTCCAGTTCCTAAACAAGATTGTACAGGATCATTGGAAGCTGGTATGTATTGAATGTATTGATTATTGTTCAAGTAATAGCGTTTGAACAAAACAGTTCGATAGTAGAGTTGAATTCAATTTCTCTCCAGAGCTGGGTTCATTGAGTCATTGGGGTTCTGGGGGGAGCGGGGAGGGGGACGGGGGGGGGGGGGTTGGATAGAGGGATCAGGATATTGAATTTGATTATTAGCCATGGGCTGCATAGAAATCATAGAAACCCTACAGTGGAGAAAGAGGCCATTCGGCCCATCGAGTCTGCACCGACCACAATCCCACCCAGGCCCCACCCCCATATCCCTACATATTTACCCACTAATCCCTCCAACCTACGCATCTCAGGACACTAAGGGCAATTTCAATATCCTGATCCCTCTATCCACCCCCCCCCCCCCTCCGCTCCCCCCACAACCCCAATCAACCTAACCCACACATCTTTGCACTGTGGGAGGAAACCGGAGCACCCGGAGGAAACCCACTCAGGCACGAGGAGAATGTGCAAACTCCACACAGACTGTGACCCAAGCTGGGATTTCGAACGCAGGTCCCTGGAGCTGTGAAGCAGCAGTGCTAACCACTGTGCTACCGTGCCGCATGGTGGCATAGTGATTAGCACTGCTGCCTCACAATGCCAAGGACCCGGATTCGATTCCCGGCCTGGGTCACTGTCTGTGTGGAGTTTGCACGTTCTCCCCGTGATTGTATTGGTTTCCTCCAGGTGCTCTGGTTTCCTCCCACGCCTAAAGATGTGCAGGGTAGATGGATTGGCAATGCTAAATTGCCACATAGTGTCCCAAAATGTACACACTATGTGGATTGAACATGCTAAATTGTCCCTTAGTTTCCAACGATTCCCAGGTTAGGTGGATTGGCCATTCTACATTGTCCCTGAATGTACCAACGTGTATATGTTAAGTGGATTGGCCCCGTTAAATTGTCCCATAGTGTCCAAGAAGTGCAGGTTGTATGGATTGCCCATGATAAATTTTCCATTAGTGTCCACCGGGGCGGCACGGTAGCACGGTAGCACAGTGGTTAGCACTGCTGCTTCACAGCTCCAGGATCCCGGGTTCGATTCCCGGCTCAGGTCACTGTCTGTGTGGAGTTTGCACATTCTCCTCGTGTCTGCGTGGGTTTCCTCCGGGTGCTCCGGTTTCCTCCCACAGTCCAAAGATGTGCGGGTTAGGTGGATTGGCCATGCTAAAATTGGGTTAGGTTGATTGGCCAGGTTAAAAAATTGCCCCTTAGAGTCCTGGGATGCGTAGGTTAGAGGGATTAGCGGGTAAAATATGTGGGGGTAGGGCCTGGGTGGGATTGTGGTCGGTGCAGACTCGATGGGCCGAATGGCCTCCTTCTTCACTGTAGGGTTTCAATGGTTCTATGGTTTCTATGGTCCAAATGTGTGCAGTTTAGAAGGATTGGCCATCCTAAAATGTCCCTTACAGTTCAAAGATGTGTAGGTTACACAGATTGGCCATTAAAATTGTCTTTTATTGTCTCAAGATATATATGTTAGGGGGATTAACGTCGTAAATGCGCGGGATTAAGTGGATAGAGTCGGGGTGGGCCTGAGGAAGATGCTTTGTATGAGATTCGGTGCAGACTCAATGGGCCAAATGACCATCTACACGGTCGGAATTTTATGATTCCATAATTCTATGATTATCGCTTATTGCATTATTTAGTCGATGTAATAAAAGATTTTACAAACATAGAATGATAACTTAGGCAATTCATGGAAAGGTTAATTGCCCACCTTACGAAAGGAGAAACACGCCCCATTCATTAATGGTAATGTGGGTGTTCGATGCAAAATGTGTGCAAAGCAAGGCTTGCTTTTTTCATTCATTTATAGGATGTGGGTCTGGATAGGGCCACCATTTATTGCCCATCTCCAATTGCCCCTTGAGAAGGTCGAGAAGCTGCAATCCTGTATGGTGTAGCTACACCAAAAGTGCTGTTAGTCAGGGAGTTCCAGGATTGTTATTGGACATCATTCATTCCCTGTGTGTCGTGGTTACACCCACACTGCTGGTAGGAAGGGATGTTCTAGGATTGTTATTGGAAATCAATCAGACCCACGTGGTGTTGGTACACACACATTGCTGTTATGCAGGAATGCTGCAGGATTGTTTATTGGCCCCCAGTCAACCCATGTTGTGTCAGTGCACCGACAGCGCTGTTAGTGAGGAAGTTCTGGGAATTTAACCCAATGTAAGTGAAGGAACGCCCGATATATTTGCAAGTCAGGATTGTGTTTTGGGGGCTCGGAGAGGGAAATCGCATGTGGTGATGTTCCCCAAACGTCTGCTGCAATTGTCCTTTTATATTGTAGGGGTGGCAGTTTTGGAAGGTGCTGTAAAAGGAGCCTGGGTGTGTCACTGAGTTGCATCTTGCAGCTGGTGCACATGACTGGCACTGTGCATCAGTGGTGGAAGGAGTGCATGTTCAAGTTTGGGGGCTTAGCTTGTCGATCGAGAGGGGGCTACTTGTCCTGGATGGTATCGACATTCTGGAGTGTTGTTGGAGATTCACTCTTTCAGGCAAGTGGAAAAGATTGAATCACACTCCTGGCTTGTGTCCTTGTCCATGCTGGACAGGCTTTGAGGGGAATCAGGTGTTGAGTTGCTGAGTTACTCACCACAGGACACACTGCCTCTGACCTGCTCTGGTAGCCACAGTATTTATATAGCTGGGTCCCAGTTCAGTTCTGGTCCATGGTAACACTCAGGAATTTGATGGGGTGAGGGGGTGGGGGATTGAGTGATGTCATTAAATGTGGAGGGACGATGGTCAGATCCTCGCAGGTCTGAGATTGGCATTGCCTGGCACTTGGGTGGTGCAATTGTTACTTGTCACTTGTCATCCTAAGCTTGGATATTGTCCAGTTCTTCTTACTATGCCATATAATTATGTACTATAAGGACATAGCTTATTTCAATGACACGCGTATATCAATTGAAATGAAGTGGGAGTATTCCATTAGTAAGGCTGCTAGTGCCAGTAACTTTTTAACTGGCTTTCTTCTTTAAATAGAGCGTCATGGGTACTGATATTGCTACTTCGCCAATGTTCCTTCCATCCGTTCACGTGCTGAAGATATCACTGAATCGTTACAGTGCAGAGGGAGGCTATTCAGGCCATCGCTCCTGCACCAGCTTTCCAACTGAGCATCGTGACTTCATTCCATGCCTTTTCTCTGGTACCCTGCATATTGCTTCTATTCCAATAATCATCCAATGTCCTCTTGAATGTCTGGATTGAAGCTGCCTCCACCACAATTGTGGCAGAAAACGGCAGACCCAAGCCACTCACTGTGTGAAAAAGTTCATCATCAAATCACACTTGCTTCTTTTCAAGCTCTGCGTCCCTCTCATTTTGGTCCTTTTACCAGCGGGAAAAGTTCTTCCCTATCTACTCAGTCCAGACCCCCCTCATGGCTTTGAACATCGCTATCGAATCTCGTCGGAGCCTTCTCCTCTCCACTCCAGGAAAGGGGAGGGAATCCATGCATGGAGCCAGAGGAAATGGGAGAGAAATGAAATGAATACTTTGCGTTAGTATTCACCAAAGAGAAGAACTTGGTGGATGATGAGTCTCGGGAAGGGAGTGCAGATAGCTTGGGTCATGTTTAGGTGAACAAGGAGGAGGTATCGGGGTTCTTGAGAAACATTAGGGGAGAGAAGTCCCCAGGACCTGATCGGATGTTACCCAGAATACGGAGAGAAGGGAAGAAATTGTTGGGCTCTTGAGAAAAATCTTTGCATCCTTACTGGCTTCAGGAGAGGTCCCAGGGGATTGGAGAGTAGCCAATGTTGATCCTTTGTTTAAGAAGGCTAGCAAGGATATTCCAGGTTATTACAGGCCGGTGAGCCTTACATAGGTGGTAGGGAAATAAATGGAGAGGATTCTTCGAGGCAGCATTTACTCCCACTTGGAAAAGATTGGCCGTATTTGCGAGAGGCGACATGGTTTTGTGAAGGTCGTGTCTCACAAACTTGATCAAGTTTTTCAAGGAAGTGATGAAGATGATTGATGATAGTAGGGCAGTGGATGGTGTCTACATTGACTTCAGCAAGACCTTTGACAAGGTCCTTCATCGCATACTAGAAGGTGAAGTCACATGGGATCAGAGGTGAGCTGGCACGATGGACATATAACTGGCTCGGTCATAGAAGACAGAGAATAACAGTGGGAGGATACGTTTCTGAATGGAGCGCTGTGACAAGTGGTGTTCCTCAGGGATCAGTGCTGGAACCTTTGCTGTTTATAATATATATAAATGATTTGGAGGAAAATGAAACTGGTTTGATTAGTAACGACAAAAAGGTTGGTGGAATTGTGGATACCGATGAGGAACTTCAGATGATACAACAGGGTATAGAACGGTTGGACATTTGGGTGGAAAGGTGGCAAGTGGAGTTTAATCTGGACAAAGGTGAGGTACTTCATTTTGGAAGGTCTTATACAGATAGGAAATATACAGTAATTGGTAGAACCATTCAGAGTTTTGGAAAGTAGAGGATCTTGTTGTTCAGGTATATAGGTCACTGAAAGTGGCAACGCAGATGGAGAAGGTAGTCAAGAAGGCATACGGCATGCTTCCCTACATAGGCCGGGGCATTGAGTTTAAAAATGTCAAGTCATGTTGCAGCTTTATAGAACCTTAGTTAGTCCGCACTTGGAATATAGTGTTCAATTCTGGTCGCCACATTACTAGAAGGATGTAGAGGCTTTGGAGAGGATAGAGAAAAGATTTACCAGGATGTTGCTTTGTATGGAGGGCATTAGCTCGGAGGAGAGGTTGAAGAAACTTGGTTTGTTCTCACTGTAACGACGGAGGTTGAGGGGCGATCTGATAGAAGCTACCAGATTATGAGGGGCATGGACAGTATGGGCCGTCAGAAGCTGTTTTCCAGGATGGAAGAGTCAATTACGAGGGGACGTAGGGTTAAGGTGAAAGGGACAAGATTTGAAGGAGATGTACAAGGCAAGCGTTTTACACAGAGAGTGGTGGGTGCCTGGAACTCGCTGCCGGGGGAAGTAATGGAAGTGGATATAATAGTGACTTTTAAGGGGCGTCTGGACAAATATGTGAGCAGGATGGGAATCGAAGGATATGGTACCCGGAAGGAGTTTTAGTTCAGCCAGGCAGCATGGTCGGTGTCGGTTTGGAGGGCCTGTTCCTGTGCTGTAACTTATTTTGATCTTTTTCTTTGAGAACAGTCCCAACCTCTCCAATCTATCATCATAACTGAAATTCCTTATCTCTGGAGGAATTCTTGTAAACCTCTTGCGCACTCCCTCCAATTTATTCACATCCTTCTTATAGTGTGGCGCCAAGAGCTGTAGACAATATTCCATCTGATGTCTAACTAATGTAATGTATAAGTTCAGCATACCCTCCTTGCTCTTGTATTCTGTGCTCCTATTAACAACGCCCAGGATACTGTATGCTTTATTAACTGCACTCTCCACCCTTCCTGCCACTTTCAATTATTCATGCATACATACACTCAGTTTCCTCTGCTCCTGCCCATTTCTGAATTTTACCCCTTATTTAGTATTGTTACTCCATGTTATTTCTACCAAAATGCATCAACTCACACCTCTTTTCTGCTACAATTTTATAGCGTGTTGGTGAGGCCACACCTGGAGTACTAAGTGCAGTTTTGGTGTCCATATCTGAGGAAGGATGTCCTGGATATAGAGGGCGTACTGTGAAGGCTTGCCAGGTAAATTCCTGGGATGGCAGGTCTGTCATATGAGGAGACACTAAGTCAGTTAGGATTACATTCGTTAGAGTTTAGAAGAGTGAGAGCGGATCTGAGAGAAAATTTTTAAAAATCAATCCAAGTTTAGACAGAGTGGATGCAGAAAGAATGTTCCCGATGGTGGGAGAGTCCAGAGCCATGTGGTATTACTGGAGGATAAGGGGTAAATATTTTAGGACTAAGGTGAGGAAAAGTTTCTCCACCCAGAGAGTGGTGAATGTGTAGAATTCACGAGCACAGATCCCAGTTGAGGCCAAAATGTTTTGTGAATTCAACAAAAAATTAGGTAGAGGTTTTGGAGCGAAAGAGATCAAGGGATGTGTGTCGAAGGCGGGATTAGGTTATTGAATTTGATGATCATCCATGATTATCATTGATGGTGGAACAGATTCTAGGGCCTAATCCTGCTTCCAATTTCTATATTTCTATGTTTCTTCCCATCTTCCACCTATCTGGCCATTGCACCACCAACAAATCTATGCTAGCTCTGCTTCGTAAAGAACTATTCTGGGCTTGAATCAACCATTTGCTGCTTTTGGCATTACTTCATCTATGCCCCCTTTTAGGCCCAATGTGTACTTCCAATCCATCAATACTTCCTCCTTCTGAATCCAATAAAGTCCTTCAACTCTTTATGTCACTTGCTTCAGTGAACGTGCATCAGACAATAAACACCTGTGTTCTGGGTGAATACTCCCAAGGTATCATCCCATTGTCATATTTATTTCCCACGAATCCATTCTCCCTTCAGCATTGAGATGGACAAATGCCAATCGCAAATGTATTAATTTTATGAATCCTTCACTGACTCAAAGTAAGCTCTAGTTTAATTATTCATTGGACCTCGCTGGTTAGGCACAGCATTTATTGTCCACCACTAATTGCCCTTTGTGAAGGGGCTGAGAGAGTCGCCTTCTTGAACTGCAATACCATGTGGTGTAGGTACACCCACAGTGCTGTTAGGGAGGCAGTTCCTGTGCACGGTGGCACTTTGGCTAGCACTGCTGCTTCACAGCGCCAAGGACCCGAGTTCGATTCCTGGCTTGGGTCACTGTCTGTGTGGAGTTTCTACCTTCTCCACAAATTTCCGTGAATTTCCTCTGGGTGCTTCGGTATCCTTCCAGAGTCCAAAGGTGTGAGGATTATGTTGATTGGCCATGCTAAATTAACCATTAGTTTCAGGGGGAGAAGCAGGATTTAGAGGGACAGGGCCTAGGTGGGATTGTTGCCGGTACAGGCTTAGTGGGCCGAGTGGCCTGCTCCTACAAAGTACGGATTCTATGATTCTTCTATGAAAAAACAGTGTCGACATTGTCCCTTAGCATTCACCAGCTGGAAACCATATCTAAACCCTTAGCCACCTGGCTGGGTATTGAAAAAGTACAAAGAACAATACAACACAGAAACAGGCCTTTCGGCCCACCAAGCTTAAGCCAATACAGGGTATCTCTCTCTGTTCGGTTCCTTCTCATTTACCTATCAAGACGCAGTTTGAACGTTGCAAGCGTGCCTTCTTCCACCACCAGGCATGCACCACTTCTGTGTGAAATACTTTCCCCGCACATCTGCCCTAAACTTCCCACCTTAAACTATAAAGGTCATCTCCGAACGCTATGACAGTGTGCCTTTCCAATGAGTGGTTGGTCCCTTACCTGGGTTGCAGATCACACCCGCATCTTCCTGGTGATCACAGTTCTCCCTCCCCCATCCTGAGAAGGGGCAAGTCCAGAGCAAAGATTCCGTTCCGGTGCAGGCAACATCATCCATCCAGGTATTCCCCGTGCCTGGCCCAAATGGGTCACTGCCGAGTGCTGACACTGCTGAACCACACCCCAGCTGAGCACAGACCACTCTGGCGTCGGAGATATCCCAGCTATCATCACACACTGTCCCCCATTCTCCAAGGTAGTAGACCTCCACTCTCCCGGAGCAAGGGTAATTGGTGTTCACCAATCTCACAC
The DNA here is from genome assembly GCF_964213995.1 of Mustelus asterias. Classification (NCBI taxonomy): domain Eukaryota; kingdom Metazoa; phylum Chordata; class Chondrichthyes; order Carcharhiniformes; family Triakidae; genus Mustelus; species Mustelus asterias. The sequence goes on from NC_135805.1 coordinate 148,167,665, forward strand.
GCGGGCCTGAAATCGGAAATAATTGTAGCTGTTTACTCGTGTTAAATTCACGTTCTGATTTCAACAGCCACCGCTGAGGTGTAGGAACCTGGAACCCCAACGCAATGCATGAGCTTTGTGGATATCTCTGTCTTTAAACAAATCGAACAAATGATTTAAATAATCCCAATGGAAGGACAAATTAGAGGTAATCTGTGAAACAAAAAGCCAATCACGAATGAAACTTGAAACACCAAATCAAAACGTGATTAGGAGGGTTCGATAAGGCACCCCCAGTCCCCAGCGGGTGTGGAGCACCTCGACAGTGCCTTGGAGAACTCCGTGTATTCCCTCCCCAGAATGTAGCTGTACTGGAGGGGTTTGCAGTTGGATCGGTCACCACCCACTGCAACCCTCGGAACAGGGGGTGCAGTCTGAAACTACCAATATAAGTCTGGTCCACGAAAGTTATTGAGCTGACCCGTGACTGCCACAGGTATTTCGTTTTCACTCTATAACGTGGTGGGACTTGGATCTCTCCTGACCCCTCCCCCACCGCCTACCCCCCCCCCCCCCCCCCTTGCTCTGGGTTGGTGGTTTATCAGTTCAGCTAACTTTGACTCCAGGCCACAGAAGAACTCAAACTGACGTGGAGGAGACCTTACCTCAGACTGGCGTGATAATTGTACCCTGAGATCCCACGACAATATTGATGCGCTGCTGGAGTGGGTGATAAGTTGGCAAAAAGATTGGTTTTGGTGAAGAGCTGAAGGAAATCAACATGATCTAAAAAATGGTTTTAGCTAATGTAAGCCGCTATTCAAAAATGGAGGTAGAGAGAGAAAAGGGAACTATAGACCTTAGCGTTGGTACTGGGAAGTTGCAAAAAAGTATCAAGGATTTCATAATGTAGCATTTTGAAGGCAGTGGTATAATGCCATGGATTTACAAGGGGGAAATCATGCTTGATGAATCCATTGGAATTCTCTGAGGATGTAATTAGTCGAGTTGACTCAGGAGATCCAGTGGATGTGATTTCTTTCGACTTTCAGAAGGCTTGCCACAAGGTCTCACATAAAAGATTACTATGTAAAGTTGGAGCCCATGGGATTACATGTAATATCTTGAGATGCATAGAAAGCTGGTTAGCAAATAGGAAGCAAAGATTCGGCATAAATGGTCTTTTCTCTGATTGGCAGATGGTGACTGGTGGGGTTCTGCAGAGATCTGTGCCAATCATACACTAATGATCTGGAAGAGGGAACTGAATGTATGGTCTCCATATTTGCAGATGATTCAAAGTTGGGTGGGAGGGTGAGCTGTGAGGAGGATGCAGAGATGCTTCAGTGTGATTTGGACAGGCTGAGTGTCTGGGCATGTGCATGATAGTTGCGGGATAATGTGGATGAATGTGAGGTTATCCATTTTTGTAGCAATAATAGGAAGCAGATTATTATTTGAATTGGTAAAAATTGAGAGAAGTGGATACTCAGCGAGAATTTGGAGTGCATCAACCAATGAAAGTAAGTGTGCACAATGAAAGTAAGTGTGCAGGTACAGCAGGCAGTAAAGAAGGCAAACGGTATGTTGGTCTTCATAGCGAGTGGATTTGAGTATAGGGATAGGGATGTTTTGCTGCAACTGTATAGGACGTTGGTGAGGTCACAACTGGATTATTGTGTGCAGTTTTGGTATACTTTTCTGAGGAAGGATGTCCTTGCTATAGAGGGAGTACAGAAAAGGTTTACCAGGTTGATTCCTGAGATGACAAGTCTGTCGTATGTGGAGAGACTAAGTCAGTTCGGATTATGTTCACTAGAACATAGAACATTACAGCACAGTACAGGCCCTTCGGCCCTCCTTGTTGCGCCGACCTGTGAAACCAATCTAAAGACTATCTAACCTACACTATTCGAATATCATCCATATGTTTATCCAATGACCATTTAAATGCCCTTAATGTTGGCGAGTCCACTACTGTTGCAGGCAGGGCATTCCACGCCCTTACTACTCTCTGAGTAAAGAACCTACCTCTGACATCTGTCCTATATCTATCACCCCTCAATTTGAAGCTATGTCCCCTCGTGCTAGCCATCACCATCCGAGGAAAAAGGCTATCACTGTCCACCCTATCTAATCCTCTGATCATCTTATATGCCTCTATTAAGTCACCTCTTAACCTTCTTCTCTCTAACGAAACCAGCCTCAAGTCCCTCAGCCTTTCCTCATAAGACATTCCCACCATACCAGGCAACATCCTGGTAAATCTCCTCTGCACCCTTTCCAATGCTTCCACATCCTTCCTATAATGCGGCGACCAGAACTATACACAATATCCAAGTGCGGCCGCACCAGAGCTTTGTACAGCTGCAACATGACCTCATGGCTCCAAAACTCAATCCCTCTACCAATAAAAGCTAACACACCATACGCCTTCTTAACAACCCTATCAACCTGGGTGCCAACTTTCAGGGATCTATGCACATGGACACCGAGATCTCTCTGCTCATCCACACTACCAAGTATCTTACCATTAGCTCAGTACTGTGTATTCCTGTTATTCCTTCCAAAGTGAATCACCTAACACTTTTCCGGATTAAACGCCATTTGCCACCTCTCAGCCCAACCCTTCAGCTTATCTATGTCCCTCTGTAACCTGCAACATCCTTCCGCACTGTCCACAACTCCACAGACTTCAGTGTCATCTGCAAATTTACTAACCCATCCTTCTACGCCCTCATCCAGGTCATTTATAAAAATGACAAACAGCAGTGGTCCCAAAACAGATCCTTGCGGTACACCACTAGTAACTGAACTCCAGGATGAACATTTCCCATCAACCACCACCCTTTGTCTTCTTACAGCTAGCCAATTTCTGATCCAAACCGCTGAATCACCCTCAATCCCATGCCTCTGTATCATCTGCAATAGCTTACCGTGGGGAACCTTATCAAATGCTTTACTGAAATCCATATACACCACATCAACTGCTTGACCCTTATCCACCTCTTTGGTCACCTTCTCAAAGAACTCAATAAGGTTTGTGAGGCACGACCTATCCTTCACAAAACCATGTTGACTATCCCTGATCAAATTATTCCTTTCTAGATGATTATAAATCCTATCTCTTATAATCCTTTCCAAAACTTTGCCCACAACAGAAGTAAGGCTCAGTGGTCTATAATTACCAGGGCTTAGAAGAGTGAGAAGGGATCTCATAGAAATTCATAAACTCCTAACAGAATTAGACAGGGTGGATTCAGTAATAATGTTCCCAATGGTGTGGGAGTCCAGAAGTAGGGGCCTTTGTTTGAGGAGAGGGGGAAAATTTCCAGAACTGAGGTGAGGAGAAATGTCTTCTCCCAGAGGGTGGTGAAAGTGTAGAATTCATTACTTTAGGATGCAGTTGAGGCCTAAACGTTGTCTGATTTCAAGAAATTAGATAGAGCTCTTGGGGCTTAAGGGTCAAGAGATATGTGGGGAAGTGGGTATAAGGATATTGAATTAGATGATCCACCATGATCAAAGTGAATGGCGGAGCAGGCCCGAAGTTCCGATTAGCCTATTCCTCCTTCTCGTTGCTATGTTTCTCTGCTCAGAAGTGTGAGGTAATGCATTTAGGAAGGTCAAGCAGCTACATGGAAGACAGTAAATGTGTATATGCTAAGCAGGGTAGATGAAAGGAATGATCTTGGTGTACAAGTACACATGTTCCGAAAGGGAGCAGCTCAATTAGACAAGGTTGTAAAAAAGTCATATAGAATACCATCCTTCAATGGCAGAGGTATAGAACATAAAAGCAAGGATGTAATGTTGGAATTGTATGAAGCATTAGTCAGACCACCACTCGAGTATTGTGTGTAGTTCTGGTCACCACAGCACAGGAAGGACGTAATTGTTCTGGGGATAGTGGAGGAGGTTCACAAGAATGTTGACAGGGCAAAGAGGTGTAGCTATGAGGAGATATTGGATCGGTTGGGGTTATTTTTATTGGAACATAGAAGGCTGAGGGCTGTCTTGATAGAGGTCTACAATATTATGAGGGGAAGTGATAGAGTGAACAGGATAAAATTGTTTCCATTGGTGGAGTATTCTATAACCAGGGGATAAAGATTCAAGATAAGTGGCTGAAGGTGTCGAGGGCACATGAGGAAGAACTGTTTCTTCTGCAGAGGAATTTGTTGCCCGAGTGGGTGGTGGATTAAGAACATTGAGCTCTCTTAACAAGTGCCTGGAATTGCACCTTAAGTGCTGTAAGCTACAGGGCTACAACAGAATTAACACCAAAACATCCACAATTCTTTTCTTCTTTTTTCATCTCTTCCTGGGAAGTTGGTGTCACTGGCATGGCCGCCAAATTTGTTACCCATCCGACTTGCCCTTGAACAGATTTGTACTGCTGGGCCGCAGTAGGGGATCATTAAAGCCAACCCCTTGATGTGTGCCTCGACATTCATGACTCAGGATTTCCTTCTCTGAGGAATATTATTGAACTGGGCATGCAATTTTCGAACATCACTCGATTCTCAGTGCCACAAGTAGGCCCAAGTTTCAGAAATGTCTTGACCTTTCTAGGCCAGAATAGACCTAAACATTTGCGTACAAGAGAGGGTGCAGAGGAGATTCAGCAGGATGTTGCCTGGGATGGAATGGTTCTGGCTCCCTGAAAATTTGGTAGATTTTGGAACTGTCCCAAAAATTAAGAAGCCTTAAGGTGAGCACTTGAAACACCAGAGTGTGCAATGCTACAGAGCTGGAAAATTGAATTAGAATAGCTCGGTGTTTGACGACAAGCGCTGGGCCGAAGGGCCTCATTCTGCGCTGTAAATCTTTATAACGCAATGACTATTACACAAAGTGCAGGGATTATTGAACTCGGGTAGGCCTGACTCACGTGTGAGCGTTATTTCAAGGGGTCGACCCATTGGAGAACATATCCATCGACCCGACACCTGCTTCCGAAAGGAGCACCTGTATGTCCCTATGTTGCTGGAGGTGATGTTCCGAATGGTATAGGTGAGGGATTGCTGGTCACTGGTGCCGTTGACGAGAGCAACCGGACCTTTGAGTAGCTGCAGGCGGCCAGTCGATTCCCCCTTTGGAAACGTGCACTTCACGATGACCGTCTCTCCTGCCACGTATGCTGGGAAGGCTGGAATGGCGGAGATGCTCGGCTGAGCTGGAGGATCTGAAGCAATAACCGCAGCAAGGTTAATTTCAGCAAGCATGGCTTTATGCTCCAGAGAGCTCAGTCAAATTTAGCAATTGAACTCTTCCCTCCATTCTGATTTGTTTATTTCTTATGACTTGTGCCAGTCATTTTCACACGTTTCCTTGTTGATTTCAGGCAGCCATATTCTTTATTCTGGTATTACGCGTGATCATAGCAAAGGAACCACCAAACTCACCTCGATTGTCACGGGTTGGATGATTCATGTTTTTTAAAAATTCTTTCTGGGACTTGGGCATCGCTAGATGGGCCAGCATTCATAATTGCCCCATCAGGCTTGGAAGAATGATTGAATCAGACCACACCACTTTGTGAGTCTGGAGTCACATATAGACCAGACCAGGTAAGGATGGCAGATTTCCTTCCCAAAAAGGAAATTAGTGAACCAGATTGGTTTTCACAATCATTGATGACAGTCCAATTGTCACCCTTAGGCTTTTAATTCCAGATTTTTATTCAATGAGGATTTCACCTTCTTCCATGGTGGTATTCGAACCTGGGACTCCATAGCATTAGATTCATAACATGGTAGAATAGCTTCAATGCAGTTTGACGCCATTGGGCCCACCGAGCCTTCACTGACTCTCGATAGAGCGTCTAACCCAGACCCATTCGTACCCTAACTCCATGCATCTATCCCACTAATCCCCCTAACCTACAACTTTTGGGACACTAAGGGACAATTTAGCATGGCAAATCCACTTAACCTGCACATTTATGGACTATGGGAGGACACGAGAGCACCTGGAAGAAACCTGTACAGACTGGAGATGAACGTTCAAAATCTACACAGATAGTCGTCCAAGATCAGAATTGAAATTGTGTCCCTGGCACAGTGAGACAACAGTGATAACCGCATTGCCACCATTGATCTGGGTAGCGATGGTCACTATTAGATTTTAAATTCTAGGTTTGTATCAATACAAAAATCACCCTCTGTGGTGGTGTGATTGGAAACTTGGTTCCCAGAGCATTACCGTGCATAGTAACAATTCCAATGCCCCACTGTCTCAGGACAAGGGGCTTCACCCGGCCTGGTAGAAACGTGACTCCCAACTCACACTCAAAGCTTTTCTCTCTCAAATAAACTCTACACTACCAAAGAAAGCCATTCAGCTCAAGGGGCAACAAAGGATGGGGAGCACAAAGCTGGCCTTGCCAGCCATACCCACATACCATGAAGCAATAGCCAATTCAGCCTACGCAATATCCATCCATATAACCCCTCTTCGCGACTTTACATTTCAATCTCCCACTGGCACTCCCTAGTCTCACGGTTCCCCAGCTCAGATAACCTCAGCAAACTCTCTGGAATGCTCCACGGAGAATGTACAGCCTCACTTACTTATGACACGGATCTGCAGATCATCGCTGTTTGTGAATGAAATCCAGGTCCCAGACACATCCCTCTCATACAGGCAGCTGTATATCCCTCCGTTACTGCTGCTTATGTTGCTCAGCAAAAAGTTGACAGCGGTTTCGTTGGGCTCCAACCCGTGCACACTGAAGGTATTTGAGTTCCTTATTAACATGAATCGACCCCCAACATAACCATGGGGAGCTGTGCATGTGATTTTCAATGAACTTCCTGCCACGTGTACTGGATGATCGGGATCCTGGGAGACATTGGGCTTCTCCAGTCCATCTGAAATGAATAGACAGACGAAATGTTCCTTCAATTGTTATCTCCGGTGATGTCCCACATAACTACTCCCCATTTCTGTTAGCTAATTGTCATATTTTGTACATTTCATCCGATGTCACCGCAACTTTCAATCTTGACAGGATTTTCCAGATGATTAAGTCAACAGTTAAGTTTCTTTAAAATTGCACACTGGTTATTCAAGATGAGAGGAGACAGAATGCGGGAAAACTAAAGGCCAACTAGCATAACAGAAGCAGGAGGGAAAATATTAGAATCTATTAACTTTAAAACCACAATAAACCAACAGTGCAGAAGGAGGCTATTCGGTCCACCAATTCTGCACCAACCCATGAAAAGATCATCTTACACTGGCCAACGCCCCCCCCCCCCCCCCCCCAGCCGTCCTATCCATGGACCCCTGCGCATTTGAACTCTGGAAAATCCACCTAACGTACACAACATTGGTCATTAAATGGCAATTTATCATGGCCCATCCACCTGATCTATTCACCTTTGGGCATTCATTATCTTTGCACTTCTGTCATTAAAGCTATGATTAAACACTGGAGCGTTTCAGCTATAAAAAGAGCCTGGTTGTGCTGGCGTTGTTTTCCATAGAGCATTGAATGCTGTGGGTAGGCAGAGGTTGGAGGGGCTCTGCTCCTGACCCACATTATAATGGCCATAGATACGGTAGATATCTTAGAGATAGGATGTATGCGCATTTAGAAAGGAATAAACTCATTAACGATAGTCAGCATGGTTTTGTGAGAGGGAGGGCATGCCTCACTAACCTGGTGGAGTTTTTTGAAGAAGTGACTAGAATGGTTGACGAGGGAAGGGCCGTGGATGTCGTCTATATGGACTTTAGTAAAGCGTTTGACAAAGTCCCTCATGGTAGGCTGGTGAAAAAGGTTGGATCTCATGGGATAAAGGGGGAGGTGGCTAGATGGGTGGAGAACTGGCTTGGTCACAGAAGACAGAGGGTGGTAGTGGAAGGGTCTTTTTACGGCTGGAGGCCTGTGACTAGTGGTGTTCCGCAGGGCTCTGTATTGGGACCTCTGCTGTTTGTGATTTATATAAACGATCTGGAAGAAGGTGTAACTGGGGTGATCAGTAAGTTTGCGGAGGACACAAAATTGGCAGGACTTGCAGATAGTGAGGAGCATTGTCAAAGGCTACAGAAGGATATAGATAGGCTGGAAATTTGGGCAAAGAAATGGCAGATGGAGTTCAATCCAGATGAATGCGAAGTGATGCGTTTTGGTAGAAATAATGTCGGGAGGAGCTATACGATAAATGGCAGAACCATAAAGGGTGTAGATACGCAGAGGGACCTGGGTGTGCAAGTCCACAGATCCTTGAAGGTGACGTCACAGGTGGAGAAGGTGGTGAAGAAGGCATATGGCATGCTTGCCTTTATAGGACGGGGCACAGAGTATAAAAGTTGGGGTCTGATGTTGCAGATGTATAGAACGTTGGTTCGGCCGCATTTGGAATACTGCGTCCAGTTCCGGTCGCCACACTACAAGAAGGACGTGGAGGCTTTGGAGAGAGTACAGAGGAGGTTTACCAGGATGTTGCCTGGTATGGAGGGGCTTAGTTATGAAGAGAGATTGGGTAAACTGGGGTTGGTCTCCCTGAAAAGACGGAGGATGAGGGGAGACTTAATAGACGTGTATGAAATTATGAAAGGCATAGATAGGGTGAACGGTGGGAAGCTTTTCCCCAGGTTGGTGGTGATGTTCACGAGGGGGTCATAGGTTCAAGGTGAAGGGGGGGAGGTTTAACACAGATATCAGAAGGACATATTTTACACAGAGGGTGGTGGGGGTCTGGAATGCGCTGCCAGGCAAGGTGGTAGAGGCGGACACACTGGGAACGTTTAAGACTTATCTAGATCGCCATATGAACGGAGTGGGAATGGAGGGGTACAAAAGAATGGTCTAGTTTGGACTAGGGAGCGGCACGGGCTTGGAGGGCCGAAGGGCCTGTTCCTGTGCTGTATTGTTCTTTGTTCTTTTTTCTAGATCGGAAAATACATTTTCCTGTAGTAGAGGGTCAACAACCATGGGTGAAGGGTGTGTGTGTGTGTGTGTATGTGTGTGTGTGTGTGGTGGGGGATCGGGGGTCGGGGGAGGGGAGATGTTGTGGCTTGGAGGGGGGAGATCTTGGCTTGAAAGTGGGGGTGGTGGTGCGTTGGGCACAGGTTTCAGGTAAGTGGCAGGAGATTTAGATGGAAATTCAGGAAAACACCTTTTCACCCAGTGGTTGTTGGGGATCTGAAATTTGCAGCCCAAAAGCGTGGTCGAAGCCAGAACTCTCACAACAATTAAGAAGCATTTACATGGCACTTCAAACTGCATAGCATACAAGGGCTACAGAGCAAGTGCTCGAAAATTGGTTTAGATAGTTGCTTGTTGGCCGGTACAAAGGGCTGAAGGGCCTTTTGCTTGGCTGCAAAACTCGATGAAGCTATGTCTCTTATAGATAATATCTGCGACTTCAAATCTATCAATGATGCGTCCTGTCTGAAACTATTGAGAGTGCTTCAATTCTAGTTCACTCTGTCGATGTGCTGTTTTACTGCCTGGTTGTAAGATTCCCCTACAACTTTCACATGTTTGAATGAATTATCCAATGGTGACTCTTACTCTGATATACTCCCACTGATACAAAGTCTCATTTTCCTTCTTCATTTGCCTGAATCATGTCCATCATTCCTTTTAAATTCATTAAGCTTAACAAGAGCAAATTAGCAATATCCGCCTGTGCACAGTACACACATCCTTCATCTTTTTGCCAGAATCACGATTTAATCCATTTCGATTAAAATTATAATATGAGCAGGTGTTACGATTACATTGTCTATAACTGTTTAACATTTCTTATAAAACGTTCTCGCCACTAAAGTTCATTTAGAAAACTCAGACGATAAACATTGTCGACTTTGCCCATTTATTTGACCAGGCGGAAACCATTTTTAAGCCCTTGTCTGCCTGGCTGGGTACTAGTAAACTGAAATGTTCACCTCTGAACTTTAAGTCAGTGCACATTTCCATTGGGCAGCTGTCCCCTTACCTGCGTTGCAGATCACACCCGCATCTTCCTGGTGACCACAGTTCTCCCTCCCCCATCCTGAGAAGGGGCAAGTCCAGAGAGAAGATTCTGTTCCAACACAGACAACATCATCCATCCAGGTCTTCCCAGTGCCTGGCCCAAATGAGGCACTGCTGAGCGCTGACACGGCCGAACCACAGCCCAGTTGAGCACAAACAACTCTGGCGTCGGTGATACCCCAACCGTCATCGCACACGGTTCCCCATTCTCCATTGTAGTAAACCTCCACTCTCCCAGAGCAGCGATGGGTGGCATTCACCAGTCTCACACGGGGCTCTGAAATTACATGAAGAACACCTTACTTCTCATCTGTGTGACAATTGCACTTTGAGAAAAGTCAGTGTGATGGATATCCTTCCTTGCTCTCTCGCATCATGTCACTTTGCTGCCTTTGAATGCAGCATGACAATTTCATCAATGGTAACTTTCTCGAAATCCAGTTGATGCATTAATTGGGCAGATTGGCTTCACTGTTTGTTATTTGTATCCACTTATGGGACGTGGGCTAGGCCCTGCATTTGTTGTCCATCCCAAATTGGCCCTTGCGAGGGTAAGGGTGAGCCACCTTTTGAACCAGTTGCAGATGCATGTGATGTAGGGAAACCCAAAATGCTGTTCGGGAGGGAGTTGCAGGATTGTTATTGGATATTAGTCAGTCCCGTGTGGTGCAGGGATACTCACAGTGCTGTTTGAGAGGGCATTTCAGGATTGTTATTTGACATCAGTCAGTCCCGTGTGGTGTAGGTGCGCTCAAGGTGCTGTTAGGGAGGTAGTTCCAGGTTTGTTATTGGACATCAATTAGCCCCGTGTGGTGTAAGATTTTGAGCCAGCGATAATGAAGGAACGGACACTAAATCTAATGTTAGGGCGATGAGGGACTTGGAGAGGAAACATCAGGTTGCGGTGTCCCCAGATCTCCCCTGCCCTTGCCCTTCTAGATGGTCGAAGTCGTGGGATGGGAAATGTTGTCAAAGGAGCCTTGGTATGTTGCTGCAATAGATCACATCGTGGCAGCCGTGTGCACCATCTATGCTTTTGTGATAGAGAGAGTGAATGATTATGGAAGTGGCGGCAGCAATTTGGGCTGCTTTGCTCAGGATGCTGTCGAGTTTCTTGAGTTTTGTTTTGAGCCACACTTAACCAGACAAGTGGAGTGTATGCCATCACACTCCTGACTGAGTCCTTATGGACATGATTTGGGGGGAATCAGGAGGCGAGTTACTCACCGCAGGATTCCCAGCCTCTTACCTGTTCTGGTTGCCACAAGATTTATATGGCTGGGTCCTGTTAAGTTTCTGGTTAATGGGAACGCCTAGAGTGGATGGACTAAGATTGAACAATGGTAATGCCATCATACTTTAAGGGGCACTTTAGAAAACCAGATTGATTTAATAAGACTGTAATACGGAAATTTACAAAACAGATGTTTTATTATTCATTCATGGGATGTTGGTGTCGCTGGTTGTGACAATATTTATTGCCCATAACTATCTGCCCCTCGAACTGACTGGTCATTTCAGAGGTACAGTTAAGAGTCAAGCGCACTTCTGTGGGTCAGGAGTCACATGTAGGCCGGACCAGATAAGGACGGCACATCTCCTTCCTGAAAGGAAATTAGTGAAGTGGATTTATTTTGCGATAATCAACGACATTTCCATTGTTCACAATCACCATGTGTAGATTTCTGTTGATGTTTTATAACTTAAATTTAAATTCCACTAGCTGTTCTGGTGGGATTTATACCCGTGAAGCAAGAGCATTAATGATAAAAACAATGAATGCTTGATAAACACAACCTCCCAATCTTTCCAAACAGGAAAAGAACTTCCAGCAGAGACGACAGTGGGTCTACACTGAGGAGCATTCCAGGAAGTGTCGGCACAGTTACCCTCAACTGTATATTGGGTAGATGAAGAACATCTAAAGAAGTAAACAGGAGAAGAACATCCAGCAGAAGCGGCAGAGGGACTTCACTGCAGAGATTTCTGGGAGACGTCAGCGCAGTCACCTCGACTGGAAAGAGGGTGGAGAAAGAACCCCTTCAGAGATAAATAGGTGAAGAACATCCAGAAGTGGCGGCAGAGAGACATCGCTCAGCAGCATTCTGGGAGAATTCATCACAGTCACCCTGACTGTATTATGTGTAGAGGAAGAACCCATTTGGAGATAAACAGGAGAAGAAGATCCAGCAGGGGTGGCAGACAGACTTCGCTGAGAAGCATTCTGGGAGAAATCGGCGGAGTCACCTTGACTGTACAGTGGGCGGAGAATGAACCGTCCAGAGATAAACAGAAGAAGAACACCCAGCTGTGGCGGCAGTGAGATGCCTGTGTTAAAGGAACATCTGTGATTATGGGCGACTTTAATCTGCACATCGATTGGGAGAATCAAATTAGTCACAGTGCAATACAGGAAGAATTCCTGCAGTATATAAAGGTGTTTTTGGGAGCTATGCTTTGAGGAACCCACAAGGGAATAGGCCATCTTAGACAAGATGGTGTGCAATGAGACAGGCTTAGTTATAAGAGACCCCTTGGGGGCGAGTGACCACAATACGGCAAAATTCTTTGTGAAGGAAAATTTACTGAAAGGAAAGACAGTGGGCAGTTGGTGGCAGGCATTTAAAAGTACACAGGTGATGTGCAAGAGTGGTAAGGGAATTGCAGCCAAACCATGGCTTACAAGAGAAATTAGAGATTGTATCAGATTCAAGGAAGATGCATAGGAATTGGCAAAAAAGTACAATAGGTCAGAGGATTGGGAGCAGTTTAAAATTCAGCAAAAGAGGACCGAGGGATTGATTAAGAAGGGACAATGAGCCTAACCTCGGAACTGGGGAATTTACTAGAGTCCATTATAAAGGATTTCATAACTCACCATTTGGAAGGCAGTGGCATAATCGGACAAAGTCAGCTTGGATTTGCAAAAGAATTTAGACTTCCAGAATGCTTTTGACAAGACCTGACATAACAGACTACTGTGTAAAGGTAAAGCATATGGGGTTGCAGGTTATTTCTTGAGATGAATAAAAAGGTGGTTAGCAGATAAGAAAAGTGTTGGCATAAATGGGTCTTTTTTTGCTGATTGGCAGATGGTGATTAGTGGGGTTCTGCAGAAATCTGTGCTAGTACCCCAAACATTCACATCTTACATTAATGATCTGGAAGACGGAACTCAATGTATTGTCTCCATATTTGCAGATGATACAAAGTTGGGTGGGAGGGTGAGCTGTGAGGAGGATGCAGAGATGATTCAGCGTGATTTCGACAGGCTGAGTGTGTGGGTATCTGCATGGCAGATGCAGTATATTGTGGATAAATGTGAGGTTATCCACCTTGGTAGCAACAACAGGAAGGCAGATTATTACCTGAAAAGGTGTAGTTTGAGAGAGGTGGATGCTTAGCGACACCTTAGTGTCCTCTTGCATCAGTCGCTAAAAGTAAGTGTGCAGTGAAAGTTGGCAGTAAAGAAGGCAAATTGTATGTTCGCCTTCACAGCGAGAGGATTTGAGTATAAGGTTAGAGATGTTTAGCTGCAATTGTACAGGGCATTTGTGAGGCCACACTTGGAGTTTTGTGTGCAGCTTTGGTCTCCTTATTTGAGGAAGAATTTCCTTGCTATAGAGGGATTATAAAATTCTAACAGGGTTAGACAGAGTACATTCAGAAAAAATATTCCCAATGGTGCGGGAGTCCAGAATTAGGGGTCACAGATTGAGGATAAGGGGTAAACCTTTGAAAACTGACGTGAGGAGAAATGTCTTCATCCAGAGGGTGGTGAATGAGCGAAATTCACTATAATAGAATGTAGTTGAGGCCAAAACGTTGTCTGATTTCAAGAAGAAATTAGATATAGCTCTTGGGGCTAAAGGGATTAAGGGATATGAGGGGGAAGGAGGATCAGGTTACTGAATTCGATGATCAGTCCTGATCAAAAAATCAAACGGCCCGAAGAGTCGACTGGCCTACTCCTTCTTCGATATTTCTAAGGGAACCAATTTCACAACAATTAGTTTAATGTAAATACTACCAACGGCTGTGATGGGATTGGAAACCAGGTCCACAGATTGTTGGACTATTTTTGTTATTTGATCGCACATCCTGTGACATTATAATTACGGTGCTCTGACCCACACTTTCGCCACTTCTCTGGCCATTCCCAATGTATCCCATTTGATGGAATGAATGAAAGGCCAGAGCGCGAATGGCTTCTAATTATGAGGAACGCTTTTCAAAAATAGATCTGAATAAACTCGTGAAATATTTGTACACAAGCGAGAGTGCAGAGCAGGTTCATGAGGATATTGCCTGGGACGGAGCATTTCAGCTTATAGAGAGGCAGGTTAGGCTGCGGTCGTTTTCCTAAGAGGGAAGAAGTCTGAGGAGGGAGACCTGGTCGAGGTGTACAAGATTATGAGTGATATAGATTGGATAGATAGGAAGGCTAGTTTCCCATTAGCAGAGGGCTCAATAACAAGGGGGCATAGATTTAATGTAAGGGGCTGGAGATTTCGAGGGAATTTGATGAAAGTCATTTTCATCCTGAAGGTGGTGGAATCTGGAACTCACTGTTGGGGATAGCTGTAAAATAGCGAAGAGCATTGTCGGGCAATACAGCAGGATATAGATAGGCTGGAAAATTGGGTGGAGAGATGGCAGATGGAGTTTAATCCGGATAAACGCGAAGTGATGCATTTTGGAAGAAATAATGTAGGGAGGAGTTATACAATAAATGGCAGAGTCATCAGGAGTATAGAAACACAGAGGGACCGAGGTGTGCAAGTCCACAAATCCTTGAAGGTGGCAACACAGGTGGAGAAGGTGGTGAAGAAGGCAATTGGTATGCTTGCCTTTATAGGACGGGGTATAGAGTATAAAAGCTGGAGTCTGATGATGCAGCTGTATAGAACGCTGGTTAGGCCACATTTGGAGTACTGCGTCCAGTTCTGGTCGCTGCACTACCAGAAGGACGTGGAGGCGTTAGAGAGAGTGCAGAGAAGGTTTACCAGGATGTTGCCTGGTATGGAGGGTCTTAGCTATGACGAGAGATTGGGTAAACTGGGGTTGTTCTCCCTGGAAAGACGGAGAATGAGGGGAGATCTAATAGAGGTGTACAAGATTATGAAGGGGATAGATAGGGTGAACGGTGGGAAGATTTTTCCCAGATCAGAAGTGACGTTCACGAGGGGTCACGGGCTCAAGGTGAGAGGGGCGAAGTATAACTCAGATATCAGAGGGATGTTTTTTACACAGAGGGTGGTGGGGGCCTGGAATGCGCTGCCAAGTAGGGTGGTGGAGGCAGGCACGCTGACATCGTTTAAGACTTACCTGGATAGTCACATGAGCAGACTGGGAATGGAGGGATACAAACGATTGGTCTAGTTGGACCAAGGAGCGGCACAGGCTTGGAGGGCCGAAGGGCCTGTTTCCTGTGCTGTACTGTTCTTTGTTCTTTGTTCACTGCCTGAAAGGGTGTGTGGAACTCTCACAACAATCAAGAGGTGTTCAGATGAGCAGTTAAAATGCCATAATGTATACAGCTACAGAAAAGCAGCACTGGAATTGGAACAGATAGGTGCTTGATGGTCAGCGGAGGCACGATGGGCCAAAGGGCCTCTTTCCGTGCTGCATATCTCTATTACTCGATGACAATGAGACTACATGCAGGAGTTACTGAACTAGAGTAGGTCTGACTCACGTGTGAGAGTTATTTCAAGGGGTCGACTCAATGGAGAACTTAGCCATCGACCTGACACTTCCTTCTGATAGGAACATGTGTATGCCCCGACGTCGCTGGTGGTGATGTTCCAAATGGTATTGGTGAGGGACTGCTGGTTGCTGGTGCCATGAAGAACCGGACCTTTGAGTAACTGCAAGCGGCCAGTCGATTCCCCATTTGGGACTGTGCACTTCACGGCGACTGTCTCTCCTGCCACATAAGCAGGGAAGGCTGGAATTGCAGAGATGCCCGGCTGAGCTGGAGGATCTGAAACAATAACCGCAGGACAGGTAATTCCAGCGAGCGTAGCTCTGTGCTCCCGAGGCCACAAGGTATTAAAAAAATAACAACTCCTGACTTCATCAACAACGTCAGGGCATGATCACTGGTTTTCATTTTGATTGGTTTATTTTTTTTGTGCTTGGTGCCAGTCTGCATCCTATTTTCACGCTTTGCCATCTTGCTTTGAGGCAGAGGTGTCCTTTATTCAGGCATTACCACTTCATCTCAGCAACGGTGATCAGGAAATTCACGTCAATTGCCATGAAGTGGCTCACGAATTACTTTCGTGTGGTGTGGCGCATTTATAGAGTGAGACAACATTGCTGCCTGGGTCTGCAGTCACATATCGGCCAGATCGGATAAGGGGGACATAATTCCATCCCTAAAGGGACATTAGTAAACTAGATGCGTTTTGACGTCAAACAATGACAGCTGGCTGACCATCGATGGACTATTAATCACAGATTTTTATTAAATTAGAATTTCACCATCTTCCAATGTGGGATTCAAACTTGAGTCTCCCTAGCACAGAATTATAGAATACTTATAGTGCTGAAGGAGGCCATTCGGTACCTCGTTTCTTCACCGAATCTTTGACAGAATATGTTATCCAGATCCACACACAGCCATGCACACGTAGCCCATGGATTTATCCTGCCATTTTTCTAACCTCACCCTCTTGAGACACGAGGAGTAATTTTGCAGGACCAATCCACCTAGCCTGAAATCCCAGGTTTTTGATCCAGTCATTAGGCCCATAGCGTCTGCTCTACCATTAAATGATATCACAACTGATCTGATGTGATCATTCTCAGCTCCAACCTTCCAGCCTAACCCCCATAATCCCTCGATTCCTTTGCTGTTGAAAATTTTGTCTCTCTCAGCCTCTAACATACTAAACGATCCAGCCTCCACAAACCTCTGCAGTAAAGAATTCCACAGATGCATTGCCCTCTGAGAGAATCATAGAATCCTACAGTGCAGAAGGAGGCCATTCGGCACATGGAGGCTGCACCGACCACAATGCCAGCAGACCCTATCCCCGTAACCCCTTGCATTCACCGTGGCGAGTGCCCCTGACTCCCCAACATGGAGCAGAGACCACTTTGCAAGATTTCTAAGACCAACTCACTGGAGCTCAAACATAGCTTGCTAATTGATTTCAAGTTCAAATTTTGTTTTTGATTGTTGTGCAGTATGCGTTTTACTGTGTTTCGACTTAAAGGCCAAAACTTCTGAGATACAATTTAGCATAGCCAACCCAACTAACCCGCAAATCTTTGTATTGTGGGAGGAAACTGGTGCACCCGGAGGAAAACCACGCAGACACGGCGATAATGTGCAAACTCCACACAGACGTGACCCGAGCCGGGAATTGAACCCGGATCCCTGGCACTGTGGGGCACTAGTGCTATCCACAATGCCACCACTGTGCCACCATGACACACTCCTCATCTGTCTTCAATGGGCGACCGACTTGCTCTGAGATTATGCCCCTCTGTTACAAGACCATCCCACAAGAGAGGAAACTACTTCTCAGCATCAACCTTGCCAAATAACCCTGAGAATCCTATATGTCCCAATACGTTCGCCTCTAATTCTTCTAAACTAGATTGAGTACTGACCCGACCTACTCAACCTCTCTTCACTAGAAAACCTCTTTTCATTTTACTTTTTGCTCGTCTATCATTGGTTTGTACATTTCGTCACATGGTTTCCCTTTACTGTTCCAGTTTCCGTTTGATCATCTGCACTTGCTTTGGGATACTCGGGGCAATTTTGCATTATTGATGTTTGTGTTCCGCCTTCCAAATCTATTCCATTAAATTTGTTTCATATTGACCCCGATTGAGGCATTGTATTTCCTCCCTAATTCTCAGGGTCATTTTCCAATGCAGATTCAATAATGTCAGTTTCACCACCGTATTGTATGATCATCGGGACTATTATCCCCAGAATGCAGCATGTTTGATCTTAGACAAAGGATTGGAATCGGGAATTTCAAGCAGGAATTTGGGCAAAATACTTGCACAATTACGTAAATTCTGTAAATTTCTACTGCAATTGCAATTGATACTTAATCACTGCAAACTCTAAATTTCAAATGAATGGTCTAATCTGCATACAGATGATGAATGAATATGGCCAAACCACGGGCATAGGGAGGTAGCCACCAAGAAGATTGGACTTTGAAATTGACAGCTGCTCTTCCAATGTCCCTTGCATCATGGTTAAACTTTGTTGGTCGATAAAGGACGCTTGACAGCTTTAAGTGATTTGGAGTGATCAAACTACAACCTGGCAAAGTGCACCCAGCTAACAAATTCCCATTAGTCAATCTGGAAATCTTGTAATGTGGAGAACTGATTTTGAGCTACCACGGAAAATTTCTATTTCGGCTTGTACTCGAGGACTTTGTTTGAGCCTTGAGTTCTGAAATCGAGGGGCAACATTCTCCCTGTCGTCTGTGCACGTGGATTGAAATTACTTCACCTTTTCCTTTGCTCTGTTTTAGTGAGTCTACCTTCCTTTTTCATTGAAATAATCTATCGTTATTTATTTCGTTCTCGGAAAGGGAGCTGGCCAACACAAAAGGAGGCCAACGCATCTGCAATTCTTTTCTTTACTTCACCCTTCCTGGAAGGTGGGTGTCACTGGCAAGGTCGCTAATTGTTACCAACCCTAATCTCCCTTGAATGGAATTGCACCGCTGGGTCGTATCAGTGGATCATTAAACCCATCGTCATTGATATGTTCTGGACATTCATGATTCAAGACATCCTTCCCTGAAGAACATTATTGAACAGGACATGCATTTTGGACAGTCGTTCGATTCTCCCCATTACGTGGACAGTGGCTCAAGTTTTAGAATGTTCTTGGAGTTTTTCTTGCACCTTTTGACAACCAGAGGAATTGTCTACTGAATTCAAAAGCCACACATTCCAACGCACTACTGTGAAATTGTAAAAGTTACATTTAAAATTTTGTGATCAAAATCAATTAAACTTAAGATGTTGGTTGACTTTCCTGGAAGGACTTCACTTACTGAGACGCACGAATAAACCTCTCCGAGGCAACACTCCCTTATAGATGTTTTGTAGAAAGTTCCAGTAATGATGCCATGAAAGATCCAATTGCAAAATAATTATTTCAATTTACATACTATCAACGGCTGTGGTGGGATTTGAACCCCTGTCGTTAGGCTATTTTTGTTCTTTCATCTCTTGCCTGTGACATTAAATCTGCACCAAACTGTTCCACTCTCTCTCCCACCCATCACGCTTCCCAATTTACTCAAATTGAGGCAACAAATTAATGGGCACAGGGAGATTATTTCCGATTTCGGGGAGCTCAATACAAAAATAGATCTGAATAAACTCGTGAAA
The DNA here is from genome assembly GCF_964213995.1 of Mustelus asterias. Lineage (NCBI taxonomy): Eukaryota > Metazoa > Chordata > Chondrichthyes > Carcharhiniformes > Triakidae > Mustelus > Mustelus asterias. The sequence continues at coordinate 148,187,025 of NC_135805.1, forward strand.
TCTTTGTGTAACAGAGAAGGTGCGGAGGAGATTCACCAGGATGTTGCCTGGGCTGGAGTGTTTCAGCTAGGAAGAGAGGTTGGTTAGGCTGGGGCTGTTTTCCTCAGAGAAGAGAAGGCTGAGTGGGGAAACCTGATCGAGTTTGTTGGACATAGGAAGGAACATTTCCCATTAGTAGACGGATTAAATAGCAAGGGGGGAAATATTTAAGTTTATGAATTAAATTTATTTATTAATGTCTCAAGTCGACTTACATTAACACCACAGTGAAATTACTCTGCAACTCCCCTAGCCACCACGCTGGCACCTGTTCGGGTACACTGAGTGAGACATTAGCATGGCCATTGCAATTAACTAGCACGACTTTCGGAATTCTGGAAAAAAAACAGAGCACCCGGAAGACACCCAAGCAAACATGGGGAAAATGTGGAGGCTCCACACAGACAGTGACCCAAGTCAAGAGTTCAAACCGTGCCCCTGGCGCTGTGAGGCAGCAGTGCTAACTATTCTGCCACAGTGACACCCAAGGTAAGGAGCAAGAGAGTTAGAAGCTGATCTGAGGAAAGTCTTATTTCACCCAGAGGGTGGTGGGGAACTCGCTGCCTGAAATGATGGTAGATTTGGGAACTCTTACAACAATTAAGAAGCCTTTAGGCGAGCACCTGAGATACCATAATGTGCGAGTCTACAGGAAAGTGGTCGAGAATTCAATTCGAATAGGTAGGTGCTTGATGGCCAGCGCAGGTGCAATGGGCCGAAGGGCTTCTTTCTGTGGTGCTAATCTCAAGGATTCGATGACAATGACACTAAGTGCAAGAATTATTGAATTAAGATAGGTGCGACTCACGTGTGTGATTTATTTCAAAGGGTCGACTCAATGGAGAACGCAGCCATCGACCTGACACTTCCTTCTGATAGGAACACGTGTACGTCCCTACGTTGCTGGAGGTGATGTTCTGAATGGTGTAGCTGAGGGACTGCTCGTTGCTGGTGCCATTGGTGAGAACAACCGAACCTATGAGTAACTGCAGGCGGCCAGTCGATTCCCCATTTGGAAATGTGCAGTTCATGGTGACCGTCTCTCCTGCCACGTACACGGAGAAGGCCGGAATGGCAGAGATGCCCGGCTGAGCTGGAGGATCTGAAACAATAACCGCAGCAAGCTTAATTCCAGCGAGCGTAGCTTTGCGCTCTGGGAGCTCAGACTCTGGCCCAGACGAATGCTGGCCCAGAGTCAGACCATATCAATGCGGTGGGTGTGGAGTCACATGTAGCCTTTATCAGGTAAGGACGGCATTAGTAAATCAGACTGATTTTTACTACCATCCACGGTGACCCCATGGTAGAGTTTTAATCCAGATTTTTATTCAAAAGGAATATCACCATCTTCCGGGTTTGGATCCTAAGCTGGGTCTCCAGCGCATTAGAATCATAAAATTACAAAATACCGATAGTGCAGAAGGAGGCCATTCGCTCCATCAAGTCTGCACCAATTCTCTGAAAGGCATTTTACCCAGATTCACCCCTTGCCCTATCCTGTTATGCCATGCATCTATGCCACTAATCCCCTGAGCCTAGATCTCTTGGGACAAAGGGGTGGCAGGGCGGGGGGGCGGAACTATAGCATGGCCAATTCAGCAAGCCTACAGAATGTTGGACTGCGGGAGGAAACCGGATCATCCGGAGGAAACTCACACAGACACTGGGAGAACGTGGAAATTCCACACAGATAGTCACCCGAGACCAGAATACAACTTGGGTGACTGGCACATTGAGGGAGCAGTGCAAAACACATTGCCAGAATGTCGCCAGCTACCCATTACGCTGAGCAGTGAAGGCCATCGTTAATTTTTTAGTCCATTATTTTTATTGAATTAAAATAGCACGATCTGCGGTGGAGGGATTCGAGCCTGGGTTCCAAGGCTGTCACCCTGCCAATACGAATGCCCACTCCTTCCCTGTCAATGAAATAAATCCACTGCGTTTACCGGGCCTAACCTACACGTGACTTCTAATTACCACTCAAAGTGATCACTGTCAACTGAAGTCTACAATGCAAAAGAAAGCCATTCAGCTCAAGGGGAAACTCCTGATGGACAGCACACAGATGGTCTTGCCAACCATGCCCACATCGCGTGGAGCAATAGTACATTCAGCTCTCCCCAAATCCATCCATGCCCTCTTCGGCGCATTAAATTTCACTCTCCCACTGGCACTCCCCAATCTCAGCAAACTGTCCGAAATGCTCCGCGGAAAATGTACAGCCTCACTTACCTATCACACGGATTTGCCGAGCCTCGCTGGCTGTGAATAAAATCCAGGTCCCAGACACATCCCTCTCATACAAGCAGGTGTAGCTTCCTCCGTTATTCCTGCTCATGCTACTTAACAAAAAGCTTCTGGCGCCTTGGTTGGACTCTACCTCATGCACACTGACGGTAGTTGAGTCTTTTATTAAGGTGAATCGACCCCCGGCATAACCATTGGGAGCTGTGCACGTAATTCTCAATGAACTCCCGGCCACATGAACTGAATCATTTTGATCCTGGGAGATAGTGGGCCGCTCCGATGCTTCTGAAATGAACAGGAGAGAGTAAATGTTCCTCCAATTCTTATCTCCAGAAATGGCGGTTAATTAATTTTCATACTTCATGCGATCCATTCGATTTCACCACGACTTTCAATCTCAAACAGACTATTCAGGCGATTAAGTCAATGGTTCTTTAAGATAGCACATCCAATATTGAAAACGGGAGAGACAGAGAGTGGGAAAAATACAGGCCAGTTAGCACACCAGATGCCATAGGGGAAATGTTAGAAGCAATAAACAATAAAGCTACGGTAATCCTACAGTGCAGAAGGCAGCCATTGGGCTCATCGCGTCTTCTCCGACTCTCTGAAAGAGTTTCATATCCAAGCCCACCCCATCCCGTCCTTTCCATGTAACCCTGTGCACTTGACCCATGATGTGGAGATGCCGGCGTTGGACTGGGGTAAACACAGTAAGAAGTTTAACAACACCAGGTTAAAGTCCAACAGTCCAAAAGATGGGCAGGTTAGGTGGATTGGCCGTGCTATATTGCTCCATAGTGTCTAAAGATGTGTAGGTTAGTGGTTTGGCCATGCTACATTGCCCTTTGTGTTCAAAGATATGCAGGTTAGGTGTATTGGAGATTTTACATTACGCCTTAGTGTCCAAAGATGTGTGGATTAGGTGAATTGGCCATGCTAAATTGTCCCGTATTGTCCAAAGATGTGTATGTTCGATGGGCTGGCCGTGGGTCAAGTGCAGTAAGAAGTTTAACAACACCAGGTTAAAGTCCAACAGGTTTATTTGGTAGCAAAAGCCACACAAGCTTTCGGAGCTGCAAGCCCCTTCTTCAGGTGAGTGGGAATTCTGTTCACAAACAGAGCATATAAAGAATCGGTTGCATTCTTGGACACACGCATCTCCATTAAGGACGGTCACCTCAGCACCTCACTGTACCGCAAGCCCACGGATAACCTCACGATGCTCCACTTCTCCAGCTTCCACCCTAAACACGTTAAAGAAGCCATCCCCTACGAACAAGCCCTCCGTATACACAGGATCTGCTCGGATGAGGAGGATCGCAACAGACACCTCCAGACGCTGAAAGATGCCCTCATAAGAACAGGATATGGCGCTCGACTCATTGATCAACAGTTCCAACGCGCCACAGCGAAAAACCGCACCGACCTCCTCAGAAGACAAACACGGGACACAGTGGACAGAGTACCCTTCATTGTCCAGTACTTCCCCGGAGCGGAGAAGCTACGGCATCTCCTCCGGAGCCTTCAACATGTCATTGATGAAGACAAACATCTCGCCAAGGCCATCCCCACACCCCCACTTCTTGCCTTCAAACAACCGCACAACCTCAAACAGACCATGGTCCGCAACAAACTACCCAGCCTTCAGGAGAACAGTGACCATGACACCACACAACCCTGCCACAGCAACCTCTGCAAGACGTGCCGGATCATCAACACGGATGCCATCATCTCACGTGAGAACACCATCCACCAGGTACACGGTACATACTCTTGCAACTCGGCCAACGTTGTCTACCTGATACGCTGCAAGAAAGGATGTCCCGAGGCATGGTACATTGGGGAAACTATGCAGACGCTGCGACAACGGATGAATGAACACCGCTCGACAATCACCAGGCAAGACTGTTCTCTTCCTGTTGGGGAGCACTTCAGCGGTCACGGGCATTCGGCCTCTGATATTCGGGTAAGCGTTCTCCAAGGCGGCCTTCGCGACACACGACGGCGAAGAGTCGCTGAGCAGAAACTGATAGCCAAGTTCCGCACACACGAGGACGGCCTCAACCGGGATATTGGGTTCATGGCACACTATTTGTAACCCCCACAGAGTTTCACTGGCTGTCTTGTCTGGAGACAATACACATCTTTTTAGCCTGTCTTGATGCTCTCTCCACTCCCATTGTTTTGTTTCTTAAAGACTTGATTAGTTATAAGTATTCGCATTCCAACCATTATTCATGTAAATTGAGGTTGTGTCTTTATATGCTCTGTTTGTGAACAGAATTCCCACTCACCTGAAGAAGGGGCTTGCAGCTCCGAAAGCTTGTGTGGCTTTTGCTACCAAATAAACCTGTTGGACTTTAACCTGGTGTTGTTAAACTTCTTACTGCACTTGACCCACGGCCAGCCCATCGAACATACACATCTTTGGACAATACGGGACAATTTAGCATGGCCAATTCACCTAATCCACACATCTTTGGACACTAAGGCGTAATGTAAACTCTCCAATACACCTAACCTGCATATCTTTGAACACAAAGGGCAATGTAGCATGGCCAAACCACTAACCTACACATCTTTAGACACTATGGAGCAATATAGCACGGCCAATCCACCTAATCTGCCCATCTTTGGACATTAATTATCATTGGACTTCTTTATTAAAACTATTATTAAAAACTGGAGCGTTTGATAGCTATGAAGAGGGCTGGTTGGGTTGGGGCTGTTTTCGACAGAGTAGAGAAGGCTGAGGGGGGACCTGATCGAGGTGTATAAGATTATGAGGGACGTAGATTGGGTAGATAGGCAGAAACGTATTTCCTTAATATAAGAGTCAAAAACCGGGGTGCAGGTGGGTGCAGTGGGGGGGGGGGGGGGGGGGGGGGGAGCTGGGTAGTGTTGGGGGGGAGGGGATAGATTTAATGTAAGGGACAGGAGATTTAGAGGGGATTTGAGGAAACGTTTTTTTTTCATGGTGGAAGTCTTGATGTGCGAGAGGTGGGAAGTCAGGCCACAACAAAGAAGCATTTAGATGAGAACTTGAAACGCAATAGCATAAAAGACTACCATGGAAGTGCTGGAAAAATGGGATTAGAAAAGATAGGCGCTTAAAGGCTGGTGCAGATACGATGGACAAAAGTACATCTTTCTGTGCTGGAAACCTCGATGAAGCTATGATTCTAATTTCTAATGTCCAAGACAACAAATCTATCAGTGATGCATCCCGTCTGAAACTATTGAAATTGGTTCAAATCCACTTCACTCCGTCGATGTGTTATGCTGCTGTTTGTCTTTAAGAGTCTCCTGAAAAAGCACATGTTATTGTGGTTTATCCGATGGTGTCCATTATTCAGATAGGTCCCACTGCTATAAAGTCTACTTGTCTTTCTTCATTCGACAGAATCATATCCATTATTCTACATTATTCCTTAAGCTCGGCAGGGACTAATTAGCAAAATTCGTCTGTAGATATTATACATATACTTCATCATTTTGTCATTATCGCTATCACATTTATTTTCTATCGAGATTATATCAGTAGATATTACAAGAATTTTGTGTTTAACTGTTTAACCTTTCATATGGCTATTTGTCGGTATGCCAGTTCATGTATAATACCCAGACAATAAACAGTGTCTACTTTGTCCCATCATATTGATCAGGTGAAAATCATTTAAAAACCCTTGCCTATACGGCTGGGCATTTGTAAACTAAAAAGGCCATCTCTGAACGTTAGGTTAGTGCGTCTTTCCATTGGGTGGTTGTCTCCTTACTTGGGTTGCAGATCACACCCGCATCTTCCTGGTGGCCACAATTCTCCGTCCCCCATCCTGAGAATGGGCAAGTCCAGAGCGAAGATTCCGTTCCGGCGCAGGCAACATCGTCCATCCACGTCCTCCCGGTGCCTTGCCCGAAGGGGGCGCTGCTGAGTGCCTTCACGGCCGAACCACAGCCCAGTTGAGCGCAGACCACTCTGGCATCGGAGATATCCCAACTGTCATCGCACACCGTCCCCCATTCGCCACTGGAGTAAACCTCCACTCTCCCGGAGCAGGGATGGCTGGCACGAACCAGTCTCAGACGTGGATCTGAAATTACATGAGATCAGCTTACTTCTCAGCCATTTGACAACCGTACCTTGAGAAAAGTCAGTGTGATTAATTGCCTTCCTTGTTTTTACTCATCATGCCGCCCTGTTTGTTCTAAATGCAAGATGACAATTTCATCAACCAACACTTTCTCAATTCCAGTTAATGTACTAATTGGGCAGGTTGGTCTCACTGCTCTTTATTTTATTCATTCATGGGATGTGGGGTTGGTGCAGCATATATTTTCCATCCCTAATTGGTCCTTGCGAGGTTGGTGTTGAGCCGCATTTTAAACCAGCTGCAGCACCGTGTGGTGTAGGTGCTGTTATAATTCAGAAACTCCAAAGTATTATATGAAGCCCGCTCTGGATCATACGTTTTGCAATTTGTTCTTGGCTAGGGTGAGCATGAGATGTTTCACTTCACGTATGATTCAACTGAACCACGTGGGAGCTTTTATCAAGTAAAGTTTATTTAACAATGCGGTTAACATGTTTTGGAAGAAAATTAGTAATAATCTTTACCAGTTAGATAGGAGAAAAAAACAACCATGATATTATACAACCCTTGACAAATATATGAAATATTCCAACCAAACAGACTTCGCTATACAAAACCCTTGCCACAGGTTTAGCACAGAAAGATGCAAATGCTCGCGTGATGCTGGGACTTAATCCTCTGGTTGGATGCTGCAGTTGTCTTGCTACACACACAGACAAGCCTGGAGTTAGAGCAGCTTCCCAAAACACCAGGGGGAGAGAGAGAGACTCTTGTCAAGCCAAGCACGAACAGCAGATTTCCCACTCCAGGAAGGCAAGAGATCTTGCTTCCATCTAGACAGCAGAATTTCCAATACCACGGAGACTCCGAGTGAAACACTGTTTTTCAGTCTGATGTCCACACCCTTCTAAGCTAAAACAGGAACTCAAAACTGAAAACGAAAGAGTTTCTGTCACCTGACCTGTCAATCATTTTTCCCATAACAATGCAAGGTCATAAAAATCCCGGAAAGTTCCTGAAGCCCATAGTAAAGATGAACAAAACCCCATCTAAGCACTGAAGCAGCAATAAAAAGACTTCTAGCAGACCGCCCGGCAACAATAAAAAGAACAAAGCTGCTAAACTGCAGATAATCTGATCAAAATAAATACATTTCTGAAAGATACACGAGTGCCACATTGCACCCTCAGTGCTGTTAGGGAGGGGTGTTCTAGGATTGTTATTGGACATCAGTTAGTCTGTGTGATGCAGGTACAGCCACAGTACTGTGAGGGAGCAAATTCCATGATTTTGAGCCACACGACCATGAAGGAACGGCCAATGTATTTCAATGCAGGGGGTCGAGGGGTGAGTGACTTGCAGAGGAACAACCGGGTTGTTGTGTTCCCAGGTACCTCATGCCCTTGCCCTTTTAGGTTGTAGAGGTCGTGGGCAAGGGAAATGCTGTCGAAGGAGCATTGGTGAATTGCTGCAGTGCATCTTGTAAATGGTACACATGGCTGCCACTCTGCATTGGTGGTGGATGGAGTGAATGTTTCTGCAAGGGGTGGCAATCAGCTGGGGCTGCTTTGTCCAGGCTGGTATCGAGCTTCTCGAGCTGGACTCATCAGACAAGTGGAGAGTATGCCTTCACACGCCTGACCTCATGTTGCACATGCTTTAGCTGGATTCAGGAGTTAATCTCTGCAGGATTCTCAGCCGCTGAAGTTCTCAGTTAGCCACAGTATTTACATGGCTATGTCTTGTTCAGTTTCTGGTCAATTGGAACCGCCAGGGTATTAATAACTGGAGACTGAACAATGGTAATGTCATTGTGCATCAAGAGATACTTTGGAAAAGCACAATGATTCTGTAAGATTGGAAGACAAAAAAATTACAAGGGCGACATTTTATTGTTTTTCATTGATGGGATGTGGGTGTCGCTGGCTGCGCCAGTATTTATTGTCCATCGCTAGTTACCCCTTGAACTGAGTGGCCATTTCAGAGGGGCGGTTAAGAGTCAAGAGAATTATCCAGGCTCTGGAGTTACATGTAGACCAGACCAGGTAAGGATGACCGATTTCCTTCCCTAATGGAGATTAGTGAAGTGGATATTTTTGCCACAATCGATGACAAATTAATGGTTCACCATCACCGTGCATAGATTTCAATTCCTGTTTTATACATAAAAGCTAAATTCCACTAGCTGATTTGAAACTGTACCACCAGAGTTTTCAGAATTAAAAACAACTTTCCGAAAGTTCACAAGGGGCGGCATTTTCTGGTCCAGCGAATGGCTCAGTGTTGCTTAGCAGCGAGGGGTGCATTCAAATGAAACCCCGTTGAGGACTGAGGGACCAGAGGATCCCGCCGCTGGTCAATGGAGGGTCGCCTCTTGTAGCGTTTTGTGTTATTAATCCCATTCAACGTGTTTGGCAACATCTGCTAAAGCAGAAACATTGAGCTTTATTATTCACTGATGGGATGTGGGTGTTGCTGGCTAGACCCAGCATTTACTGCCATTACCTCATTGAGGTTTTGTATGAGAAGCTGGTGGGGGAACCACCATTTTGAAACAGCTGCAGTCACAGGTGGTGTAGGTACACTCACAATGCTGTTAGAAAGGGATGATCTTGGATTGTTATTGGGCATCTATCAGTCAATTGCCCTGAAAGGACATCAGTGAATCAGATGGGTTTTATGGTAATCCATGATATTTTTGCAGTCACCAGTAGATTCATAATTACATATTTTTATTCAATTCCAATTTAACCATCTGCCATGGTGGGATTCGAACCTGGGTCCCCAGTGTATGATGCTGGATCTTTGGATAACTGGCCCTGTAATATTACCATCACATGAAGTGGCTTGCCTACTGGACAGAAAATTAAATTTTATATACCACAAAAGGGCAAATTGGCGAGTTTAATCAGAGTACATATTGTGAGCAAAGGTGTCCGTTAGGAAAAGGGTGGAGCTCTCATTGTCGTGATGCTTGTCTCTTTGAGGGCGGATGAAGTTCATATGGCTTGAGGGACTAATGGGAGCCGAGATTGCGCAATCACACCAGGGGGTCGAGTCCTCTCTTGGGTAGAACGAGCTGAGCAGACATATAGATGACATGGTACAGACAGGGGCAGACAGCGCTCTTCCTGTGCAGCCCCGTGGGAGGAGGGCTTTGGATGGGAGGGAGCTGTTGGCCTCGGCAGTTTATCCAAATTAATAAATGCCATTTGTGTTCTTGATTATGTTTGCGAGTGTGCCTGATTACAAATTGGTCTGCCTGGGAAACGAAAGCCAGAAATGTGAGATTAATTGGAAGGGGTCCAGCTCAGGAGGAGACGGGAAGAAAGTGGAAAGTGAGAAAATCTTTCTGTCCGTTGTTCATCACTGCTGAATTAGGTCGGCAGCATTACCTTGGCTGTCTGGATATCTTGACCAATAACAATACGATGATATCACCGACTCCCCAATTTCGGACTGAGGTGTGGAGGAACGAACTTAGATGTTTAAATCCTAACGACATCAAGACATATGGGGCGGCACAATGGTTAGCACTGTTGCCTCAGAGCACCAGGGATGCGGGATCGATTCCAGCTTTGTTTGACTGTGTGGAGTTTGCACATTCTCCTTCTGCCTCCATGGATTTTCTCCAGGTGCTCCTGTTTCACCCCATAGCACAAAGATGTGTAGGTTAGGTTAATTGGCCACGCTAAAATTGCCTCATAGTGTTCAACCACAGCAATGTGGTTGACTGTCAACTGTCCTCTGAACAAGGTCAACTAGGGATGTGAAATAAATGCTGGCCAGCCAGCGAAGTCAATGTCCACAAATGAAAGAAAAACGATATCCAGCGGAGATGGATTGGCCATGCTAAATTACCGACCAGGCTCCAAACATGTGTAGGTTAGGTCGATTATCCATTGTAAATTACCTCTTATTGTCCAAAGATGTCCAGGGTAGGTGAATTGGCCATGCTAAATTGGCCCTTACTGTCCAAGGATGCATCGGTTATGTGAATTGGCCAAGCTAACTGCCCTTCATGTCCAAAGATATGTAACTTAGGTCGATTGCCCATGTTAAATTACCGATCAGTGCCCAATGATGTGTAGGTTAGGTGGATTGGCCAACTTAAATTGCCCCTTAAAGTTCAACAATCGTATCTTAGGTGGCTTGGCCATGTTGAATTGACCCTGAATGTCAACAAATATGTAGATTAGGTGGATTGACCATGCTCAATTGCCCCATATTGTCCAATGATTTGTAGGTATGGTTGATAAGCCATGGCAAGTTGTCACTTATCCAACCATATGCACGGTAGGTGGATTGACCAAACGAAATTGCTCATTTGTGTCCAATTAGTGTACATTACAAAGATTAGCCATGCTAAATTACTATTTTGTGTTCAAGGATGTGCAGGTCATGTGGATTAGCCAAGCAAAATTGCCACTTGTTGTCCAATGATGTATATACTTCAGCTGGATTAGCCATGGTACGCTGTTCATTGGCATCGAAGCATGTGCAAAGTAGGTGAGCTGGCCACCCTAAATTACCACTTCGTGTACAGTCCATGTAGGTTTTGTGGATTAGCCATGCTAAATTGTCCCTTAGTGTACCAACATGTGCAGGTTATGTGGTTTGGTTATGTTACATGTTCCCTTGGTGTCCAGAGGTGTACAGTTTAAGTGGAATAGTCATCCTAAATTACCCCATTGTGTCGAAACATGTGTTGGTAACGTGGATTAGCCGAGGCAAGCTGTCCCTTGGTATGGAACCATGTGCAGGGCAGGTGGATTGACCATGCTAAATCTCCCCTTCTTGTCCTATTAGTGTAGGTTAGATGGATTGGCCATGCTAAATTGCCCCATAGCGTCCAAATGTGTGCTGGGTGGTGTATTGCCTATGGTAAATTTTCCCTTAGTGCCCAAAGATGTGCAGGGTAGGTAGGTTGGCCATGGTAAATTGCCCCTTGATGTCCAAAGATGTTGCGTTTAGGCGAATTGTCCATTACGGTTACGGGCATAGGGAGCAGAGATGGGCCTGGATGTGATATTCTTTCAGAGAGTCGATGCAGACACAATCGGCCGAGTGTCCTCTATGTTTCTAAAAAAACATTGGTGTGACCAATCAGCCATGATGATACTGAATGGCGTATCTCGCCTGAAGGAGTGAATGCCCTTCTCTGACCCCATATTCTTATAATATAACACAGCATTTCAAAAGAAATGCCGGTCCAATCAAACTATCGAGGATAAATCATGTGGGGTGCAAATGGAATGCACGCTACGGTCATGCGGGGAACTTCTTACTTAGTCTGTTTTCATTCATAACAACATTTGAACACCGGAACATGGCAAGCCATTCAGCCCATTGGACCTGCTTCAGCATCCAAATAAACTACAATTCATTTTCTGCCATTTTCACATTCTGTCCCAATAGAACCATAGAATCCCCAGAATGCAGAAGGAAGCCATTCAGCCCATCGAGTCTGCACCGACTCTCCAAAAAGACATCTCACTCAGGACCTTCCACACACCCTAACCTCGTAATGCCACATATTTAGCATGTCGAATACTCCTGACCTAGCATAACAGAGTACAGGCATGAGATACAAAATCTGGTGAACTGGGGTGCGATCACAATAATATCTCCCTCAACGTCAACGAAATGAAGGGGATTGTCATCGACTTCTGGAAGCGTAGTGGAAAACACGCCCCTGTCTATATCAACGGGGAAGGAGTAGAAATGGTCGAAAACATTAGGTTTTTACGTGTCCTGATCACCAGCAACCTGTACTGGTCTCCCCATACCGACACTATAGATAGGAAAGCCCATCAACGCCTCTACCTTCTCAGATGACTAAGGAAATGTGGCATGTCAGCTACCACTCTCACCAAATTATTCTGATGCACCATCGAAAGCATTCTTTTTGGTTGTCTCACAGCTTGGTATGGCTCCTGCTTTGCTCAAGACCACAAGAAACCACAACATGTTATGAATGTAGTCCAGTCCATCACGCAAACCTGCCTCCCATCCATTAACTCTATCTATAGTTCCCATGCCTCAGCAAAGCAACCAGCATAATTAAGGACCCCACGCTCTCGGGCATTCTTTTCCACCTTCTTCCGTCGGGAAAAAGATACAAAAGTCTGAGGTCACGTACCAACTGATTCATGAACATCTTCTTCCCTGCTGCCATCATACATTTGAATGGACCTACCTACATTCAGTTGATCTTTCTCTACACCCTAGCTATGACTGTAGCACTGCATTCTCCACTCCCTCATTTCCTTCTCAGTGAACGGTGAGCTTTTTCTGTATAGCGCACAAGAAATAATGCTTTTCACTATATATTAATGCATGTGACAATAATAAATCAAATGGCCAGCCAACTAACCTTAGCATCTTTGGAAAGTAAGGGGCAATTTAGCACAGCCAATCCAACCTGAACTACACATTTGTGGACATTAAGGAACAATTGAGCATGGCCAATCCAACATAAACTATACATTTTTGGACACTTAGGGACAATCTAGCATGGCCAATCGATGTAAACTTCACATCTTTCGACTCCTAGAGGAAATTTAGCATGGTCAATCCAAACTAAACTATACATTTTGGACACTAAGGGGCAATTCAGCTTTGCCAAACAACATAGTCTGCACATGTTTGGACAATATGAGGCTGTTTAACATGATCGATCCACCTAACTTATATATCTTTGCATACCAGGGGGTAATTTAGCATGGTCAATCCACCCAACCTACATCTTTGGACAATGGGATGAAGCTGGAGCACTCGGAGGATACCCACGCAGACACAGGGAGAACGTGCAAACTCCACACAGACAGTCACCCAAAGCCGAAATCAAATCCCGGGTCCTGGGGGCTATGAGGCAACAGTGCTAACCACTGTGCCACCCTGACGCTACTTTTACCCAAGCTCTCCCCTTAACCATTTACATTATCATTTGTCAGAAACCGAACAATCTCTGCTTTAAGCAGATTGGATGATTGAGTTTACACATCCCTCTGTGGTAGAGAATCACAAAAAATTGCCACCCTCTGTGTAAATTCGTTTCTCCCCATCTCGGCTTTAAATGGCTTCCCCCATATTTTGTAGTTGGGGTTCTCAGCTCCCCCAACCGAGAAAAACATCATATGCAAATCTTCCCTCTCTATCCTGTTAATAATTCTATACTTTTTAATGTAATCACCTATCATTCTTCGAAACTCTTTCAGCTTTGTCCGATCTCTTGACATAAGCTGTCTTCGTCAACGCTGAAAAAATCCACTGAACATTCATTACACTCGCTCAATGGCAATAATATCCTTTTCTGAGGTAAGGGGACAAAAACTGCGCACGGTGCTCCAGGTTGGGTCTAACTAAAGCTCCGAGGCAACTGACGCAATTCCCGATTAATATTTTGGAGTACAGAGAAAAGCAGCCAGGAATCGAGCAGATCATTTTTTTTCTGTTTGATAATCTCACCCAAACAGCTTTCCTCTTTAAATACTCGAATGTGCCAGCCCGTTGGTGGACCTTGGAAATAGCGTAAACAGAAAAATATTGTCCTGTGCTCTGGCGTATCAGAAATGAAGAAATACCAGGATTTGTGATCAGGAGCAGTCTGCTAGGCCCTTTGAGCCTGCTACATCAATCACTGTAAGGAGTCTAACAACACCAGGTTAAAGTACAACCTTTTGGTCTTGGATTGGATTGGTTGGACTTTAACCTGGTGTTGTTAGACTCCTTACGGTGTTTACCCCAGTCCAACGCCGGCATCTCCACAACATCAATCACTATCAGCACAGATGACCAGTTCTGGTCACCACACTTCCAGAAGGATGTGGAGGCTTTGGACGCAGGAAGAGGTTAGCAGGATATTGTAGAGTCATGGGGGTTTACAGCATGGAAGCAGGCCCTTCGGCCCAACTTGTCCATGCCGCCTTTTTTTAAAAAACAGCTAAGCTAATCCCAATTGCCCGCATTTGACCCATATCCCTCTATACCCATCGTACCCATGTAACTATCTGGCAGCTTGTTCCAGACACTCACCACTCTCTGTGTGAAAAAATTGTCCCTCTGGACACTTTTGTATCTCTCCCCTCTCACCTTAAACCTATGCCCTCTCGTTTTAGACTCCCCGACCTTTGTGAAAATATATTGAATATCTAGCTGATCTGTGCCCTGCATTATTTTATAGATTATAAGATCACCCCTCAACCTCCTACGCTCCAGAGAAAAAAGTCCCAGTCTATCCAGCCTCTCCTTATAACCCAATCCATCAAGTCCAGGTAGCATCCTAGTAAATCTTTTCTGCACTCTTTCTAGTTTAATAATATTCTTTCTATAATAGGGTGACCAGAATTGCACACAGTATTCCAAGTGTGGCCTTACCAATGTCTTGTACAACTTCAACAAGACATTCCAACTCCATTATTCAATGTTCTGACCGATGAAACCAAGCGTGCCAAATGCCTTCTTCACCATTCTGTCCACCTGTGACTCCACTTTCAAGGAGCTATGAACATGTACCCCCAGATCTCTTGGTGTACTTGCTTGGTGTACATCGTTTTATCTATGAGGAGAGATTGGGAAGACTTGATTTATTTTCCCTTGAAATTCAGAGGGTGAGTGGAGACCTGAAAGAAGTTTACAAATTATGACAGGTCTGGATGGAATGGGCAGTTGTAGTGTTTAATCCCAGGGTAGAAATATCATTTAAAAGGGGACATAGGTTTCTGGGAAAATGAGGGAAGTTTAAAGCAGATGTGAGAGGCATTTTTTTTTATTACACAAACTGTGGAAAGTACCTGGAATGTGCTGCCAGAGGATTTGGTAGAAGGAAATGATATAGCAACGTTGAAGAGGCATCTTGACAGATATATGAATAAGCAGGTAATAATGGGATATGAAATGTGCAGAGGCAAAATAACTTTTGTTTAGAAAGGTGTCGTGTCATCACAGACTGTGTGCCGAAGGGCCTTTTCCTGTGCTGTTTCTGTACTTTGTTGTGGTTTTAACACCACTTCCATTTTTTCACTCTTAAAGATTTCTCTCAAAGATCTGATTATCTCTACCTTGACAACTTCAATGATTCGGCCACCATTCTTTCTGAGGAGGACAACTCTGCGTTCTTACCATCCTCTGAAAGAGGAAAGATGTCCTACTCATCTCCGTTTTAGAAGGGGAGATTCTCATTCGTAAGTATACTTGGGTAGGGTGTTAGCGTGGATTGGGGATTGGCTATCCGACAGGAAGCAGAGAGTCGGAATAAATGGGTGCTTTTCTGGTTGGCGGATGGTAACTAGTGGCGTGCCGCAGGGATCGGTACTGGGGCCTCAACTATTTACCATTTATATAGACGATCTGGAGGAGGGGACTGCGTGTAGGGTAACAAAGTTTGCCGACGACACAAAGATAAGTGGAAAAGTGACTCTTGTGGAGGGCGTAGAAGGTCTGCAGAGAGATTTGGACAGGCTGAGTGAGTGGGCGAGGATCTGGCAGATGGAGTATAACTTTAACAAATGCGAGGTTATTTACTTTGGAAGAAATAATAGCAAATTGGATCATTATCTAAATGGAAAGAAATTACAACATGCTGATGTGCACAGGGACCTGGGGGTCCTTGTGCATGAGACGCAAAAACCCAGTCTGCAGGTGGAACAGGTGGTCAAGAAGGCAAATGGGATGTTGGCGTATATCGCAAGGGGGATAGAATATAAAAGCAGAGATGTCTTGCTGCATCTGTACAGGGCATTGGTGAGGCCGCAGCTGGAATACTGTGTGCAGTATTGGTCCCCTTATTTGCGGAAGGATATATTGGCCTTGCAGGCAGTGCAGAGAAGGTTCACCAGGTTGATACCAGAGATGGGGGGTGTTGATTATGAGGAGAGACTGAGCAGATTGGGTGTGTACTCGTTGGAATTTACAAGGCTGAGGGGGGATCCTATAGAGACCTATAAGATAATGAAGGAGCTGGATAGGGTAGAGGTGGAGAGAATCTTTCCACTTAGAAAGGAAGCTAGAACTGGAGGGCACAGCCTCAAAATAAAGGGGGGTCAGTTTAGGACAGAGTTGAGGAGGAACGTCTTCTCTCAGTGGGTGATGAATCTCTGGAATTCTCTGCCCACTGAAGTGGTGGAGGCTACCTCGTTGAATATGTTTAAATCACGGATAGATGGATTCCTGATCGTTAAGGGAATTAGGGGTTATAGGGATCAGGCGGGTAAGTGGAACTGATCCACTTCAGATCAGCCATGATCTTATTGAATGGCGGGGCAGGCTCGAGGGGCTAGATGGCCTACTCCTGCTCCTATTTCTTATGTTCTTATGTTCTTAAATGCCCTCTGAAATGCCAATCAGTTGAAGGTATTTGGGGATGGTCAATAAATGATGGTTTGGCAACATCCAGATCCCATGAATGAATTGAAATAAAAACAAGATCGCCTCTCATGTTGACCATGAAACCATCACCAATTGTCATCTGGGTCACTAATGTGCATTTATGGAAGGCATTTTGCCATGGGCAATGTACCAGGCCCCGCCAGACACCGAACACTTCTGATCTCGTCCATGGCTAGGATTCTCCTGTCCCACTCTAATGAATGGAATCTTGGCTGAGCGCCAAATTCTCCATTCTCGCTGGCAGCAGTGGCGGTACATGCCTCAGCCAAAATCTACCTTCAGCATTCTGTACACTTCAGTAACCTCACCAACCAACCTTCGATGCTTCCAATGAGCGTGGGCCCAACTGCTTATATATTTAAAGAAAGGGTTTCAGGTTGCATTAAAAGCAAAACCTGTTTTGATGGTGATTTCACTTGGGTTAGTCCTTCGGCTGCTGTTTTACTTTGTGTTTGATGAAGTGCAGAGAGAGAAGTTCCTCAGTAAATCTGTTCTGTGCTAATTTGTGTCTACACGTGTGAATCACGTTCTTTACTTTCTGCTAAACCCCAAAACCCCTAACGTAGTTGCAAAACTTCCCTGAGCCCTTTCTAGTGGAGGTATATCCACATCTCGTTTTTGTTTTTCGAATGTGGGTCGAGGACAGATTTGAGCCAATATCTTTCCTCACCTGGGTCGCAGATCACACCGGCATCTTCACTGTGGCCGCAGTTATGCGAATCCCATCCGGAGAATTGACAGGATGCCAGGGAGGGCTCTGTCCCACTGCAGCCAACATCATCCATCCAGATCTTCCCGCCGCCTTCCCCAAAGTGGGCGCTGGAGGGAGCCGAGGTGGCGGAACCACAGAGCAGCTGCCTGCAGACCACCCTGGCATCCAGGATGTCCCAGCTGTCGTCGCACACGGTCCCCCATTGTTGGTTTTCATAAACCTCCACCCGCCCAGAACACCGACCGATGCCATTTACCAGTCGCACCCTGGGAACTGAAACAAAAGCGGGGAGACTTTAGTTCTGTCCTGCTATTACCACACGGCCAGGCATATGCAATGAATCACCTCCACAAATGGTGAAACTTCAATTCAGAACAACAAAAACAAATGTGGAACTGAAATTTTCATGAAAACATTGTGAATTGTTGAAGAAAGAAATAAAACCCATCTGGGTCGCTGTCGTCCTTCAACAAGGAGCAATACAGCGCAGGAAAGGCCCTTTATCCCATCAAGCTTGCATCAATATGTCGTTTCTATCCCTCTGTTCATTACCTATTCATGTATTTATCAAGATACGACTTGATCGTTGCTAATATGCCTGTTTCAACCATCTCCTCTGGCAGCGTGTTCCAGGCACCTACCGCCCTCTGTGTGAAAACTTCCCGAACATCGCCCCTAAACTTGCCATCTCTTACCTTAAACCTCTGTCCTCTTGTGGTTGAAATTTATATCCTGGGAAAAGGCATCTGATTATCCGACTGATTTATGCCTCTCATTATTACATAGACACCTATCAGGTCTCCCCTCAGCCTTTGTATTCCCAGTGAAAGGAATCAGAGTTTTTCCAACCTTTCCTCGTCGCAAAAAAACATTCAGGCCAGGCAACATCCTGGTAAATATTTTTTTTTTCAAATCTCTCCAAAGCATCCATGTCCTTCTGGTAGTGTGGCAACCAGCGAAGCAGGCAATATTCCAAATGTGGCCTAACTAAAATTTCAAACAGCTGTGACATATATTTCCAATTTCTATTCTTGATACCCCAGTCGATGAAGGAAAGCATATCGTATGCCTTCTTGACCACCTTATCCACCTGTGTTGCCAGATTCAGTGACCCTGTGGGAAGGACATCTACCATCCATACCTGTTCTGTATCTGGCTGACTTGTGGCTCCAGATCAACACAACAACGTGCTTGACTCTTAACTGCCCACCCAAGAGACAATTATAGCTGCACAATTTATTTTGGTTCGAGCAGTGAAGCCCACGTTTCATGACTGAATTACAAAACAGTTTTAAAAAGACATAGTAGGCAATGGATTAAATGTTAGCAATTGGGATTAGTATAGATTTGAATTTGAGGGTTTGCTTAGACTTGATGGCCTAGAAGGGTCTGTTTCTTTGCCTTATAACTCGACTGGTGATTTAATGTCTCTCCGTGTCTCGTCTTCATCAAAGGACAGTAAAGGGATATTTTCGCAGTTGCAATTGGGCTTCAATGTAAAGGGTGTTGCAAATATCCGCATTTCCTAAATAAGAAGAAATCATAATTTTTAAAATCAGTGCCACAATAGTTTGCACTGCTGTTGCACAGCACCAGGGACTCGGATCTAATTCCGGCCTTGCGTGACTGTGTGGAGTTTACACGTTTCCCGTGTCTGCGTGGATTTCCTCTGGGTGATCCAGTTTCATTCCAGCAGCCTCACGTCATTCTACTTTTCCCTATTCTATCATATATTTTCATACACAGAATACGAATTCTTCATCGATTTGCCATAATCACTATTTATCGGTTTCTATGGTTATTTCTATGGAATGAGGACTCACTCTCGTCACTTCAGTTCATGTATAAAACTCAGAAAATAAACAGTGACTACCTTGTCCCTGCACTTTGACCAGGTGGAAACGATTTTTAAACCCTGGCCTACCCGACTGGGTATTGGTAAACTAAAACAGTCATCCCCAAACGTTAAGACCGTGTGTCTTTCCATTGGGCGGTTATCCCCTTACCTGGGTTGCAGGCCACACCTGCATCTTCTTCATGACCACAGTTCTCCCTCCCCCATCCTGAGAAAGGGCAAGACTGGAGAGAAGTTTCTGTTCCGGCGCAGGCAACATCGTCCATCCACGTCCTCCCGGTGCCTTGCCCGAAAGGGGCACTTTCGAGTGCTGACACGGCCGAACCACAGCCCAGTTGAGTGCAGACCACTTTAGCGTCAGAGATATCCCAGCTATCATCGCACACCGTCCCCCATTCTCCATTGTAGTAAACCTCCACTCTCCCAGAGCAGCTGTGGCTGCCACGCACAAGTCTCAGAGGGGGCTCTGAAATTACATGAAGAACACTTTACTTCTAATACATGTGACAATTGTACCTTATGAAGTGTATGGGTGATTAATTTCCTTCTGTGCTTTCGCTCATAGTGTCGGTCGGCTGATTTCCTTACTGATTAAAAATCTCTCCATCTCAGCTTCGAACATAGCTGACAAACCAGACTCCATAGCCCTCTGCGGTAAAGAATTGCACAGATCCACTCCCATCTGAGAGAAGAAATTCCTCCTCATCTCTGTCTTCAGTGGGTGAACACCTTACTCTGAGATTTTGCCCCTCTGGTCGTCCTATACTCTCCCAAAAGGGGGAAAATAACCTTTCAGCATCTACCCTGTTAAGCACCCCCCACCCCACCCCCCGTCCCGAGAATGTCTCTATAAGTTCGTTTCTCATTCTTCTGAACTCCAATGAGTACAGGCCCCAACCTATTCAACCTCTCCTCAAGGGAAAATCCCTCCCTACCCAGGATAAACCAAGAAAACTTTCTTCGGACTGCCTCCAATGCCAGCATATCTTTCCTTCGATAACGAGACCAACACTGTTCACAGATGTCAATGTTTTATCCTGCCTTAGAGGCGTATCATAGATTCTTTACATCAAACGTGCAAATTCGTTTCAGTTTTCATGTATATTTTTGAACTTCTTCCCAAAACATCCCCTTATTCACCATTTTCCTATTTTCCCTTTTTTTTTACACAGAGTCTGCAAATCCTACATCAATTTGCCATAATCGCCATTTGATCAATTTCTGTAGATACTATAATATCAGTAGCTAATACAATTTGTCGTTGTATACCTGCTAAACTATTCTTATGGCCCCATTTCACCATTAAATGACATGTATATGACTCAGACAATAAACAGTGTCTACTTTGTCACTTAACTTTGATTAGGTGGAAACCATTTTTAAGCCCTTACCTACACGGCTGAGTATTGGCAACATGTAACGGTCATTCCTGAATGTTAAGTTTGTGTGCCTTTCCATTGGTCTGTTGTCGCCTTACCTGGGTTGCAGATCACACCCGCATCTTCCCCGTGATTACAATTCTCCTTCCCCCATCCTGAGAATTGGCAGGACCCGAGAGACGATTCAGTTCCGACGCAGGCAACATCGTCCATCCATATCGTCCCTGTGCCTTGTCCGAAGTGGGCACTGTGGAATGCCTCCACAGCCGAACCACAGGCCAGCTGTCTGCAGACCACCCTGGCGTCGGAGATATCCCAGTAGTCATCGCATACCGTCCCCCATTCTCCACTGTAGTAAACCTCCACTCTCCCAGAGCAGCGATGGGCGGCATTCACCAGTCTCACATGGGGCTCTGAAATTACATGAAGAACACCTTACTTCTGATCCATATGACAATTGTACCTTGAGAAGCGTCAGTGCGATGAATTCCCATCCTTGCTGTCGCTCATAAAGCAATCTTATTGATTCCCTTACTGATTAAAAAGCTGCCTATCTTGCCCTCGAACATACTTAATGTCCCAGCCTCGACAGCCCTCTGTGGTAAAGAAATCCACATTCTCCTGGTGTCTGCATGGATTTCCTCTGGGTGCTCGGATTTCATCCCACAGTCCAAAAGACGTGCTGGATAGGTGCATTGCAGTGTTATTGCAAGCCTAGTTGAGACACAAATAAATAAACTTTTAAAGCTTTAAAGATTCACTGCGCTCTGATAGAAGAAATTCCTTCTCAGCACTGTCTTCAATGGGCCACACCCTTACTCTGAGATCATGTCCCTCTGCTCCCACACTCTTCCACAAGGTGGCAATCAATCTCTCATCTACCCTATCAAGTTCCTCTGAGAATCCGTGATGCCTCAATATGGTCACCTCTTCTTCTAAAGGTGTTTACCGGAATTCACAGGCAGGGACGGAATGGAATTAGACCATTCACTGAAGGAGGACCAACACTGCAATGTGGCATGATGGGATGTCAAGACCCTTTTTCTGGACTGCAGCAGGAAGCAAAGGCCCAGAACCTGCCATTACATAGCAGTATGAGTGAGATGGGATCATGGGAAAACAGCTCAGTCGTGGCTCCCAGGGTGGGATGTTACCATCCATTGGCACGAGGCTTAGGTACATCACTGAACGGTTGAAGAATATCTCAACATTCTGAGGGCATGAGTGTGAAACGCCCGACATACCAGTCGCAATACACTGAAGTAGTGGCATGGTGATTGATATCCAACTGACCTTGGGAGTTAGCAAATAAATGCAAAAGATGCAGAATTCCAACGTACTATTCCACCGATGATTCTGAACTGTATATGCTGTTGAGTATGGCGGTAATGGCAATGTACAGCTGAGTACTTGGTTTGGGGGATACTGTGTGCTTATGTGGAAAAGTGGCATAACAGCCAAGTATACGTAGAGGAAGTTTAGATGATTTTTTACGCACATGTTAATCGGAGGTATAATTGTAATATCCTCCAGTATGTATATCAAAACACGTATATCTACTGGAGGGTAACTAGCTGCTATATCAAAATATATAAATATCTCAAACTATGGAAGCTGCAGTGTTAAACAATCCAATACTATAGTAGCTGTTAGGTAAATCTGTGGTTTGACTACTTGAAAAATAGGGGCCTCTGATATGAATTAATTACAGTAAGAGTTTTAACCTGGTTTTAACACCAGGTTAAAGTCCAACAGGTTCATTTGATAGCAAATGCATTATTTGGTAGCAAATGGCACTTGCTATCAAATAAACCTGCTGGATTTTAATCTGGTGTTGTTAAAACTCTTACTTTGTTTACCTCAGTCCAACGCCGGCATCTCCACATCATGAATTAATTAAGCACATTCTTGTGATCAGAAAACAAAACTAGAAGGGTAGGACAAAATAGCAAGGTCACGCTAAATCTGCCAACAAAACGTGTGTACCCAAGCTAGAGGACATGACATCATAAGGGCAGGAAAAATAGCATGAGTTTGTTGCTTTGACCTCGTGAGAACAGGACAATATGCTTCATTCAATTCATATGCCAACCGGGGGCATCACTTAGTGTAAGAGAGGAGGATGTAATTCCCAGACAATGCTTTAGTTACAAGGCTAGGTGGAGAGATATGGCCATCCTGATTGAAAGGATACAACTCATAACTGGATGTTCATGATCAAGCAAGGGAAGGAACAGGAGGAGTTAACGACCTGCTTAGCAGAGATATCCATTGATCTCTTCCAAGGCCATAAATCACGGATTAACTATTCATCACAAAGGTGTTGGAGATAACCACCGATCACTCAGGCACCCCCAACGTGACTAAAAGCCAATTCAATTGGATCAAGCGATAATGTCTGTAACCAATAATCCTTAGGATTGGATTGTGCCTGGCCGAAATGGCCTGAGGAACTGTATAAAAGTTGGTGATTTTCTGTACCTCGGCGGGGTTGCACCCAGGCGTGCCCTTTGAAGTCTCCCTGCTGGCGTGAGAGCTCAGTGAACTGTTTGACGACTGGAACAGATCCGAGTGTGCAGTAATTCTACTGAATTCAGCTTGCTATCACAGTATAATATTAGTAACGTGACTGGACGTAAAAAGATGCCCAACATCGCCCTAAAATCTGATGGCCATATTTGTGTGCGGCTGCATCAATCTGTGTGTGATATTGAGCATACAGCATTAACCCTGAGCGTACGCCCTGTGGGCAGCACGGTGGCAAAATTGTTCGCATTGCTGCTTCACAATGCCAGGGACCCGGGTGCAACTCCCACTTTGGCTGACTGTCCTCTGGAGTTTGCATGTTCTACTCATGTCTGCATGGGTTCCCTCCGGGTGCTCTGGCTTCCTCCCACCATCCAAAGATATGCGGTTAGATTGGTTGGCAATGATAATTTACCCCTTAATAGGAAAGGAATTAGCAAGTTAAATACATGGGGCTACGGCGATAGGGCCTTGGTGATATTGTCAGTGCAGGTTCGATAAGCCGAATGTCCTCCTTCTGCACGGTGGGAATGATATTCTATTCTATGTTAAACATCAACACTCTGCCTATCTCTAACTCTAATCCAGAACAACTTTGAAACGTAGAAACTTAGAAAATAGAAGAAGCAATAGCCATCCGACCCTGTTCTACTATTTATTTTGATCATGGCTGATCATCAGATTTATTATCCCTCTCGGCACCCCCCTCAACATAATCCCCTGGCCCCTGTTGCCCCAAGAGCTATATCTAATTTCTTCTTGAAATTACACAATGTTATGGCCTCAACTGTTTTATTCGGTAGTGAATTCCACAGATTCACTACTCTTGGGGTGAATAAAGTTATCCTCACAGCAGTCCTAACAGGTTTATCCCTTATCCTCAAACTATGACCTCCCCGTTCAGAACTTCTCCATCATCTGGAACATTCTTTCTGAATCTACCCTGAGTGATCCTGTTAGAAATTCATAAGAATAATTTTAAGACATCATCCCCAACCCTAATCCGAATCATAACCCTAACCCTAACTCCAACACTAACCCTAAAACTAACCCTAATGGAGCACTGGCACTAAACTTAACACTTACCCTAAAACCTAACCTTAACCATAACCCAAATCCGTACACCTAACACGAAGTCAACCAGACCTTAAACAGTGTACTAAACCTAACCCAAACATTAAACAGTAACGTTAACACTAACCCTAATGATGCACTAACATTAAACATATCCTTTAACCTAACTCTAAGCAGAAAACTAAATTAATCCTAACCTTGACCCTATCCCTAACGCTAAACCAAACCGCAATCTTCACCGAGTTTCACTGCATATTGAGATTCTCCTTTTCCCCAATATGGAGAACAATGGGTCTGACCATGCTGTTGTGGAACGCTGCAAATATGTGGACAAAGCCATGCCACCTGTCCCTCATGGAGAAATGTACGCAGAAAAGCATCTTTAATCCCAACCCATCAGCCAATGGTCTCCAAGAAATGTCCTAGAGGTCGAACCGGAAGTGCAAATGGTTGATTCTGGTGGATGATTCCATGAGGAGACTGTCAGTGACGGCCTCATCACCAGAACTTCCAAAAAGCACCAACAACTATCTTGGCTACTAGTGAGAAAGGTCCACCCCGTCAGATCCTTCCTAAATGCCCGAAGTCTCACCATATCAACATGTTGCTCTCGAGGTGACTGTGTGGGAGAAGGGACCATTGTCCACCTCCATGTGCAATGTGCCTTTGCAAAGAAGGCTCCAGAGATAGGTGAGATGTTATTTGTCGAGGTTCATCCCGAGAAACTCCGTGACAGAGGACTCTGGTCTACGGCTGTTCCCAGTTACACACTTGGAGACAAACATCAGATGTTGCTGGAGGATCATCACTTGGTGAAAGACGCTCTTTGGTCTGCCCGAAACTTGTTGGTCTTCGAATACTAGGAGGTGTCCCTGGCTGAGTGCTGCAAACTGTCACACTCCAAAGCCCAGGGCTACATGCCGAGGGACGCACGAAAACTTGGGGTAGCTGATACACAAGAGGGGAAGTTACAACCGAAGACCTTTCAACCACAATGAACCAAAGGGGGAGTGGGTTATATGTCGAACCCACTCGGGCCAAATGGCTTGCTGGATGTATACAGTAAGCATTACATGTCTCAGAACTGTATGAACGCTCCTCAGCCAAAACGTGTAAGCAGGTAGAGAATATTTATTTTATTCATTCGTGGGATATGGGTGTCGCGGGTCGACCAGCATTTATTTCCCATCCATAGTTACCCGGCTGCAGTTGAGTGTCAACCAAATTTCTGTGGCTCTAGAGTCACATGTACGGGTAAAGATGGCAGGTTTCCTTCCGTTAAGGACATTAGTGAACGAAATAGGATTTTCTGACAATAAACACTGGTTTCATGGTCATCAGTAGATGCTTAATTCAGATTTTTATTTTATTGAATTCAAGTTCTACCATCTGCCATGGCGGGATGCGAACCCAGGTCCCCAGAACAATCGCTGAGTTTCTGGATTAATAGCTTAGCAATAATACCACAATACCTCCCTTAAATAACTTCATACCATTTATAATGAAAATTTTGAGGTGCGTTTTTTGGGAACTGTTGTGAAGCACCTCGAGAATGCAACATGTTCTATGCATGACGGCCATTTTAAAATCCGTGCATTGTTCCTTTAGATATTTTACAATTAACGCATATTTTTGCAACGAGGAAAAGAAGATGAAAAATCTAGAGACCAAGCAAGACACAACGATTGATTGATAGACGTTTATAAGATGATGAAGGGGATAGATAGAGTGAACGTTCAAAGACTATATCCTCGGGTGAATGGAGCGGTAACTAGGGGGCATAACTATAGGGTTCATGGTGGGAGATATAGGAAGGATGTCCGAGGTAGGTTTTTTACTCAGAGAGTGGTTGGGGTGTGGAATGGACTTTCTGCAGGGATAGTGGAGTCAGACACTTTAGGAACATTTAAGAAGCTATTGGATAGGCACATGGAGTACTTCGGGATGAGAGGGAGGAAATAGCTTGATCTGGGTTTCAGACAAAGCTCGGCACAACATCGTGGGCCGAAGGGCCTGTTCTGTGCTGTACTGTTCTATGTTCTATGATTCGTGGAATGTCAGTGCCACTAGATTTTTTTTAAATCTGGGCTTATGAAGCCGGTGATGGTGTGAACCAATTGTTGGAAAGACACATTTGGGACACTGGTGGCGTCTTAGTGAAGGATATCTGCCATCTTTACCATGCTCGATGACCCTGCATTGACTCCCGACCCACAGCAACATTGTTGAATCTTAACTTCTCTCTCGCGAGGTGTGTGGAATGGACAACAGATTCAGACCTTGTCAGTGAGAACTTACCACTGACCCTCCCCCGTGAGGTAATAAATATAAGATGGCTGTGGAAAGCGGAGTGGTGGGTGATGACTTTCCTGGGGCACTAGTATCGGTTTGAAGGGAGAGATGTGCCGTGTACATGGAACCCAATGTGACACTTGTACACATGGATGCACGGGTCGGGCTCAAATAGCTAATATCAGTTCAAAATATGCTGTGAGAGAACTGAGAACCTGGATTCAGAAAAGAGAGCAGACTATCTGGACAATCAAAGCCCGTGCAGAAGCAAATCCGAAATATTGGCCCGAAATTGAGTTTGAATTTATTTTTATGCGTGCATAGTTTCTGAATAATTTAAGACTGCGTTGAAAAGGGTTGAGCGTCTTTGGAATTCCTTGTAACAGAGGGCTGTGTTTGTGTGTTTTTTTTTTGGGGGGGGGGGGGCTGCAGAGTCCTTGTGTATATTTGAGGCTTAGATAGATTTTTCATCAGTAAGGGAATCAGGGGATTACGGGGAAAGGGCAGAAAAGTGGACGTGAAGTCTATCGGATCAACCATGATCACATTGAATGGTGCAGCAGAGTCGAGGGACCGAACGGCAAACTCCTGTTCATATTTGTAATGGTCGCATGGTGTGTCTCACTGCAGAATTTGATACGTTTCATTTTCAAAAGCATAATAATACTTAGAATTGACTGAAAAAAATTAACATTGCAGATTCTGCTGTATGTACTCACCTTGGGAGTGAACATGCTGTTGTACCACCAGGAAAGCTGCAACAAGAACAAACAGGGTTAATTGTATTTTGCGGTAGGATCATTTCGATCCATAACGCTGGAGGAGGGGCAACTGTGTGTGGGATCGCCATCACACACGGAATATCCAGAGGGAATTGGGAGACACGATTCCCTCCGGAGAGATCGCGCTTTGCGACTTTCTTCCCCGTCCATTTGCCAGGAACATTGCCAAGTTCATAAAGGGTGGGGACCTCATTTAAATAGGCTTTAATACATTTTTCTTTGGTTAACAGCAGATAGGGACATGTCCTGTCACTGTCCCCTGCCACAGCTCGCCCATTCCATGGGTCTGTGGAGGGGGTTCATTTATGTGTGGTGGGGGCAGTGAAGGGGGATGGGGTTGCTGGTGATGATTGGATGATCGTTGGGGTGAGGGGAGAGGAGGATGGAGATTCTCAACATGAGTGGGATATAAGAAGTGATCCCATTTGTTTATAGAACAGACAATAGTCCTAATATGACTCAGGGTATAAACAATGTTTTAGATTATACTCATGGGAAGTCTCTAGCCTTCATAAACGGAGAGCAAACGATATTTGCAGCGATCATGTGGAGCTGGACTTGATGTATACATACAAGAAAGTTCGGTGGATCAGTAGTTGAGGAAATTACGAACTAAATGGACACTGTGCATCTACTAAAGGAAAACGAGTGTGGTTTAAGATACAAAAGCGACGGTTAAAGGAGTCTCTGGGTATTTGTCATTATAATGATTTTTGTATCTAGTTTGAAAGAACTCTAATTGATTCAGATTCTAAGGTATTATGCCAAAGCAATGTTCTCCATAGGGATAAGAAGGGTGTGGTGGCTACAGTAGATTGGAGGTGCTACAAAATATGACACTCGAACATTTTATCAAGATACTTGAATAAATGAACGATTCAAGAATTGAGGAAAATCAGCATTAAAAATGAATTTGGGATGAAATAATCTAAGAAATTGGATAAAAAGGAAAAACGATGAATGCAGCTGTTGAAGTGGGTTTTGATGCGCGTCTCAGCATAGCAGTAAGAAATGAAATCTTTACCGCAGTGACTCGGGGGTGAACAATGGTGAATTGAACGAGGTGTTTGAACTATAAAAGATTGCACAGTGGCAAGTAAAGAGCATATTTTGCACCTATCAGCTAAAAGCCAGGTCTGAAAAGATATTGAGATTGTGCGACATCAAAGAGAAGAAACAATATATCAATAGGAAGGTTAATGTGAGAGGAGCGAGACAGGGAGAGAAAGAGAGAGAGAGAGGGAACGAGAGATGGAGAGCGATTGGTGGGCAGGGGTGGGGGGGGGGCGGGGGGTGTGGAGGGGCAGCTGGCAAACATGACTCTCCAAAAACACTTAACTATAATGTGAAACCTGCTGGTGCTTACATAAAGCAAGGACCAAGTCGTTGAATGGAAGGAAGACTCACCCAAACTTAACAATAGTAAGGGGGTGGTAATTACTTGCTGGGTTGAGCACACCGATCTATATGATATTTGGCGTTGATTGGGAAAGATGCCTCACCAGGTACTGTGTGTGTACAGACATTATTGCAGTTAAGTGTACTACTGTCATGCATTGTAAACGTTCTTTCTGTGTGTTACTTTCAAGTTAATAAATATTATTTATTAGTCGATCACAACGAGATCCAACTACACCACCAATAAAAAAAAATTCCAATTGACCCTTGTGTGTTTTGAGATAGCATCTAATTTAACATCAGTTCTTAACATTTGGAAGGCAGTAGTTATGATTTGCAATAATACACATTGCGCTGTCTCAAATAAGGAACACCAAAAAAACATTGCCCAACCGTGTTTAGCAAGTGAAGTTTAAGATAGCTTTACATACAAATGTACAGAATAACATACGGATTTGGAGCAGCAGTAGGCCACGTGTTCCCCTGCACCTGCTCTGCCATTCAATAACATCATGTCTGATCTGACTGTAACCTCAACATCCATATTTCCGCCAACCGATAACCTTTAACACTCCTTGTCAATGATAAATCTATCCACCTCCGCCTTAAACATACTCAAGGGCGCTGCTTTCACTGCGTGTTGAGGAAGAGAGTTCCAGACACTCACCACCATCCAAGAGAGAAATAAATTATCCTCCTTCATAACTGGACGACCCTTAATTTTGAATGATCAAAGGAGGAGCCCTGCGTTGTGCCAAGTCAGAAGACAACAGCGAGAATGAGGACAGGGAAGATTTAATAATTTAATAATGAAGACTTTCAAGTTCATAAGGAACGAAAAATGATAACATGAGGATATGAGGAAAAGATCTGTCGCATGGGGAAAAAAATAAAAGCTGGAAGTAAAGAGGAATTATGATTGAGCAAGGATGAGGAAACCCAGGAATTGAAATAAGGAAAGAAGTTGAGTTGACTATAACAAAGTCAAATGGCCGGACATTTACCCATGTCTGATTGTTGTACATGCAACGGTTTGAAAAAAGGCTGCTGAGATGGTGAATGCGTTATTGTTGATTCATTCCATTGATTCTACAACCAATCCCGATGACTGAAATCGAAAACTCGAGCGTGATATTTCAGGGAGGATGGAGAGAGGAATGGGGAAGAGTGAGCTCCACTGGTAATGTCACTGAACATGCTCTGGGAAGTCGGTTCGAATCACAATATACCAGGTGGTGGCATTTGAGTTCAATAAAGAAATATGGAATCGTAGAATACCTGCAGTGCAGAGGAGCCCATTCGACCCATCGATTCTGCAGCGACTCTCCGAAAGAGCATCCCAACCAGGCTCTCCTTTACACACTACCCCTGTAAGCCTGTGCATTTACCATGACTCATCCACATAATCAATACATCTTTCAATAATATGGGGCAATTTACCAAGCATGTTACACGAAACCTGCACATCTCTGGACATTAATGTACAGTTTAGCAAGGCCAATCAACCTAGCCGACATATCCTTGGATACTGAGGTGCAATTTATCAAGGAAATCCGCCTAACCTACACATATTTGGAAACTAAGGGGAAGTTAATCAAGGATAACCCACATAGCATACACATCATAGGACATTAAGGGGCCATTTAGCATGGCCAATCCACTAAACCTACGAATCTTTGCACACGGAGGGGAAATTTGGCATGGCCAATCCACCTAACTGACACATCATTGGACAGTGAGAGACAATTCAGTATGGCCAGTCCACTTTACTTTTGCATATATTTGGACTGTGGGAGGAAACTGGAGCATACTGTGTAAATGCACGCAGACACGGGGAAAACGTGCAAACTCCATACAGGAAGTCACCCAAGGCCTAAAGTGAAACCGGCTCCCTGGATCTGTGAGGCAGCAGTGCTAACCACTGTGCGCCAAAATAATTTTTAAAACCAAAAAAATACGCTTTTAGGAATCTGAGTTAATTTTTAAAAATTCCTCGAAACCATTGTCGATTTTCGTTAAAAATCCATCTAGTCCACTAATGTTCCTTTAGGGAAGTAAATCTGTCGTCCTTACCTGGTTTGGCCGACATGTGGCTCGAGGCCCACACAGCAATGCGGTCGAGTCTTGCTTACCCTCGCAAGCCACTCAGTCGTACTTTCTCAAGGACAATTATGGGTGGGCGTTAAATGCTGGCCCTAAACAGCGAAACCCATGTCCCATAACTGAATTTATCAATGATGGCCTCTAATCTTAGGATGTGATAACAGGCACTTTGAAATGTAGAATTAATGAAGAGTTACAATGTGGAGAGGTGTGTAATGTAAGAGAAGCAAACACGATCAAACCTACCTTAAAGAGTTTAACGAGTTTCTCACCAAGTGAAGTCAATCTAAAAACTCTTATTGTCAATTTATCAAGACTTATGCCCAAATCATTTCAATAAGATATTAAAGAAATTAATTAGTCACTCACCAAGCGTCAAAAACAAGTGGAACTGATCCATATTCACTGGACTTAGGAACTGTCAGTTTCTGAAATGCTTAAAGTAATTTGAATTTATAGTTCCTGCTTGCAATGGTCAGCAAATGTTGACAGGGGAGATATCAGAGCGTGACTAATGCTATTCTGGATTCGAAGAGGAACGATCACATGTCTTGTGAATGAGTGTTAACTACGATTTTGCAAGACTTTCAGTGTTTCCAGGAATAACAGCTTGGACCTACGAATTTAGCATTCCTCATTTTGCGGGGTAAACTTAGTGCATTCCCTATCGATTGGTCATCAGTATTTAACTACTTTCAAATCACTTCTAATGAATATCCATATCTACACCAGTGTCTGCTCATGTAATATCATGGAAACTTACAGCCCAGAGCCAGCCTATCAAATCCATTGCATGTTGACGAGTGAATAACTTATAAGGGATCCAGATGGAAACGTTGTGGTGATGATGGTGGTGGGGTGGGGGTTGGGGGGGGGGGTGTGGCCCACCCCACCACCACCATTCGAGGCCACCATTGATAAAATCATTTATGGGACATGTGTTTCACTGGTTAGGGCCCGCATTTAATGCCCAACCATAATTGCCCTTGAGAAAATGCGACTGAGTGGCTTGCGAGGGTATGCAAGACTCGACCATATTGCTGGGTGGGCCAGACCCCCCAACCCCCCATCCCACCACCACCATCACCACAACGTTCACATCTAGATCCGGGGGTCAGGGGGTGGGGGGAGAAACGGTGGTGTGGTGAATAATGCAGAGAAAAGCCTCAGAGTGCAGGACGATATTGATGGGTTGCTGAGATGAGCAGGTCAGTGGCCAATGAAATTTGAACCTGAAAAGTGTTAAATAATGGATTTTCGGAAAGCTAAAAAGGCAAGGGAAAAGATAACGAACGGTGGGACATGAGGAAGTACAGACGGACATTGTGGTGCATGTTCATAGATCCCTGACCTCAGCAGGGCAGTTAGATAAGGTGATCAAGAAGGCATATGGGGATACGTGCCTTTATTAGCCAAGACATAGAACATAAGTGCAGGAAGGCTATGATGGAGCTGTAAAAATGCTGGTTTGGCTACAGCTAGAGGACTGTGTGCAGTTCTTGTCACCTCACTATAGGAAGGATTTGATTGCACCAGAGAGGATGAAGAGGAGATTGGCAAGGATGTTCCCTGAGCTGGAGCATTGCAGCTATGAAGAGAGGCTGGTTAGGCTACGGTTGTTTTCTTAGATCAGAGAGGCCTAAGGGGGGAGACTTGTTTGAGTTGTACAGAATTATGAGGGGCATAGATATGGTGGGTAGGAAGAAACCATCCCCTCAGTAGAGGGATCAATAACCAAGGGGCATAGATTTATGTTAATGGGGCAGGAGATTTTGAGGGGAATTGAGAAAAATGCTCAGAGAGTGGTGGGAGTCTGGAACTCGCTGCCTAAAGGGTGGTTGAAGCGGGAAATCTCACAGCAATTAAGAGGTATATATGTGAGCACTTGAAGTTCCAGAGCATACAAGGATATGAAGAAAGAGCTCTCGATTGCAATTGAACTAGATCGATGCATGATGGCGGGCACAGATACAGTGGGCGGAAGGGCTTCATGTTATGTAGTAAAACTCAATAACTAACAGCAAACGCTAGTTAATTTGCCATAAACCCCTTATCTGTCCTTCAAGGATATTAATATGTTTCTTCGCCACTTATATCTCCAATTATATTGTGAAAGATTAATTTTAAATTACCTGATTATGTATTTCTGGTTAATAAAACAGGCAGATGATGTATTTTTGAACACTTCTCTATGCATGCAACTGCACATGAATATCAAACCGACCGTCAGCAGAGATGGAGATGGCACTGAAGTTAGCACTGCTGCCTCACAGCACTAGAGGCCTGGGTCCGATTCCAGCCTTGGGTCATGTGGAGCTTTGCACATTCGCCTCGTTTCTGCGTGGATTTCCTCGGGTTTCCTCCCAAAGTCCAAAGGTGTATAGGTTAGGTCGATTCAATGGACTCGATGGATTTTAGAAGGATGAGGGGTGATCTGATTGAAACTTACAGAATACCGAAAAGCCTGGATAAAGAGTACCCGGGAAACATGTTTCCATTAGTAGTTGAGACTAAGATCCGAGCGCTCAGACTCCGAATGAAGGACCGTCCACTTAGAAGTGAGAAAATGAGGAATTTCTTCAGCTGAAGGTTGGTGCATCAATGGAATTCATTGCCACAGAAGCCAAGGCAGCACCAGAGAAGGGTGGAAGCCAGGTCATTTAGGTCATTTAAAACAGAGATAGATAGGTTCTTAATTGGTCAGGGAATCAAAGGTTCTGGGGAAAAGGCGGGAGAATGGGGTTGAAAAACTTACCGGCCATGATTGGGCAGTGGAGCAGACTCCCTGGGACGAATAGCCTAATTCCGATCATATATCATATGTTCTTAGCGATTGGCCATGTAAATTGCCCTTTAGTTTACACTCCTGTAAAGGTTAGGTAAACGAACGCTGAAGAATCGTGCCTTTCTCAAGAGGTCGTAATTCTCTTAGCAAAAGCCAATGTCCAATCAGCTTCCCATGTTTGTTGCATAGCTGTACATTCTCTTCTTGGTCGCTCCCACAGTCCTTTGCCTAATACAGAGTTAGCCTTTTGAACAATTAGGCTTTTCTGGTATCTTCATTTTGCTGGTGACTTTATGAATGCCCATCTGGCTACGCCCTTTGAGTGAAAGAATTTCTCTCATCTCTGCCTCAACAGGGAGAGCTTTGATTCTTAAAACCTGTCTCCTGATTCCAGTCAATCCCACAAGTCAAAACAACCCCCTGTCATTCAGCCCATCCAATCCCCTTAAGATCTCATTGGGAGAAATTATCCCAAACACGATGAGGGTTGGACATCACTGGCCATGCCTCACTGCCAGCGGGGATGGAAAATTCTAGCTGGAGAAATTTTTAAAGGGTGCCCCGAACTGAAAGTCATATTGTTGAGCCACCTTCCTCCCCATATAGGTAAAAGGGACCAACCTCCCATCCTTTGAGGACATGTTTCCCCCACCGTTCCCACTCCACAAAATAGAGGACCTCCCAATGGGTTCCTCTTCATTCCCTGCCACCTTTGTGACCCAGCCCCTCCAGGCCCTGGCCAGTTTGCACTGCCCCATGGCATCCTGGCAATGCCAGTTGACACTGGCATTTTTGACTCTTCTCTGGTGCTGCCCAGCCATATCCCCGACCAACTGAGTGGGAGAGAGGGGGCTTTAATGCCTTCTGAGAAGCCTCCACCATGGACCTCAGGACAGGCCTCTACTTGTGAAAACCACTGATGGTACACGACGGGATACCACTGCGCGCACACGCCGCCCCAATCCCCGCACCCTCCAAGAGTCGGAGGACCCTGAACCTGAGGGAATCTGCTTTGAGATTGACCCAGCCTATTTACGTGATTATTTCAACATGCTGATCTGGTTACTGCCAGCGCTGGGAGGGAACAAGATTACATCGGGGGGCAGTGGTGGGGAAAATCCCAAAGGTGGGAGGAGAATCTCATTGACCCTAAATGCGTTTGGTTTATCCGCTGTGATCCTTCGACCTCGGAATCGCTCCCTGTATGTTTCAACAATATCACCTCCCTCTTTCTGCTGAACCGCAGTGGATACAAGACCAACGTTAAATTTCATCTTCAACAACACACGCACACACAAAATGTGACAGAACAGACACCGAGCAGATTATTTGATTAACTTATATCGATGTATTGATTTGCATTTGCTTACATACATCCCTGTGCATTCTTGTCTGATCAGTAAGAGATGGTGGGTTACAGGGTTAAGGTGGGAAAGTGGTAGTTGAGGACGATCACATCAGATCACACACAATTTCATTGAATGGCGGAGCTGATCCGATGCGCCGAATGGTCTACCTCTGCCCCAATGTCTCATTTTCCTCTGGCCATTGGGTTTTCGGTTGGAGTCAAACAAGCCCATTGGTTGAAAGAGGCATAGAATGATCAGTCGAACAAGGGCGTGCTCGACCAAGGAATGGAAGGCCAGTGGGTTCATATAAATGCAATGTCAGTCTAAACTCAACAGCTTGAACTTATTTAGCCATGGTACATGCTGTGCTGGCAAGGAACTGTGATAACAGATGGGCTTGCAACTTTTGCTAAATCGGAGACAGGAAATACACGCTAAGTGTTCAGTCGTTGTGTTGGATCTCGACTTGGGGCAACAAGGGGTCAATTTGAATGTACAAAAGTGAGATATATACCAGAGTCTTCCACTGAGTATTCTGATACTGACGAAACTGAGAATTAAATGTCGTCAAGTTATATAGTGTGTGCTTAATTGAGACTGCCTTTGCTGGTGCGGAACAAACTGAACATCGAAGTAACATGTATAGACAGAGAAAAATATGACTGTTTTGATTTGTTCTGGGTGTCGCTGGCCTGAACAGCAACTAATGCCCATCCCTAATTGCCCCTTGAATGAAGTGGATTTCTAGATCAATTTCAGTGGGGCATTGTAAGAGTCAACCAGATTGTTGTGGGTCTGGAGTCACATGTGGCCAGGCCAGGTAAGTGTGGCAAATTTATTTTTCTTGAATATTAAGAAATATTCAAGCAGTTATCACAGCAGTTAGCACTGCTGCCTGACAGTGCAAGGAACCCGGGTTAGATTTTGGCCTTTGGAGCTTGCATGTACTCTCCTGTGTCTCCGTGGGTTTCTCTGTGTGCTTCGGTTTCTTCCCACAGTTCATAGATGTGTAGTTTGGGTGAATTGAACATGCTAAATTGCCCCTTAGTGCCCAAGTATGTGCAAGCTAGCGAGATTGATCATGGTAAATTGCCCCTTTATCTCCTATTATGCATGGATTAGGTGCATTGACCATACAAAATTACACCATAGTGTCCAATATTGCTGGTTAGGTAGACTGACCGTGGTAAGTTGCCCCTTAGCGTCCGAAGATGTGCAGGAATGCTAGATTGGCCATGGTAATTTGCGCCTTAGTGCCCAAAGATATGTCAGTTAGATGGATTGATATGGTAAGTTATCCCTTAATTTCCAGAAATGTGTAGGTTAGATGGATTGCCAATGGGAAATTGCGTCTTGGTGTCCAAATATATGTAGGTTGGGTAGATTGGCCATGCTAAGTTGTCCCTTAGTATTCAAAGATGTGTAGGTTAGGTGGATTGGTCATGGTAAATAGAAAGGGTTGCAGGGATACGGCGGTGACAGTGGATCTGGGGAAGGTCCTCTATCAGAAATTCGAGGAAGACTTGATGGGCCAGATGTCTGCTGCCTACACTGTAGGGATTCTGTGGAATGCCAGAGCAAAACTGACTTAGTGGCTGCGTCAGAATCTGTAAGGAGAGAAAGCAGAGTTAATCATGAGAATCCCTTTGGTTCTTCGCTAGAAGTGAGAGGGAGAATGTGTTCGATATTTCAGTGTAACTGTGAGAGATTGCACAAAGGTGTGGCAACATTAAAGCCATAGGACAGATGACTGGTGTGGGAGGGGCAGGGGAAGGGATAGTGCTGTTCCGAATACATTTAGATCATCAGTCCTTAAGAAACAGAAAGAGGAAGAGGCCATACAGCCCTTCGAGCATTATAATAACCATCATGAACATCCTTTCCATGCGCTCTCTTTAAAATCCCCCAGGATCTCATGCATTTCATAAAAATGCTCCGTTCTTTAACTGGAGAGGGACTGCAGAAAGTTGGAGCACAAAAAGACTCGGGTGGTGGAGGTGTGCGAGTGGGGCTGGGTGTTGGTCCTTATTCATGAAACCCACACACAGTTGCAGAAATTAATCGGGAAGGCAAATGAAATGCTACCTTTCATTTCAAAGGGTCTGGAGAATAAAAGTTAAGAGTTGTTGCTGCAACTGTACAACGTACGAGTGAGGCCATGTTTCGAATACTGCGTAGTGTTGGTGCCCTTATTTAAGGAAAAATATATTATCATTGGGGGCCGTACAGATGAGGTT
Organism: Mustelus asterias; assembly: GCF_964213995.1. NCBI lineage: Eukaryota > Metazoa > Chordata > Chondrichthyes > Carcharhiniformes > Triakidae > Mustelus > Mustelus asterias. The sequence goes on from NC_135805.1 coordinate 148,224,289, forward strand.
TACTGGGATGCTCCCCGGGTATGGAGGGTCTGTGGCATGAGGAAACATTAAACAGGTTGGATTTTTACTCCTTGAAGTTCAGAAGAATGAGATTTCATACGATTAAAACATGTCAGAATCTCGGAGGGGGAGGGGGGGTGAGGGTGACAAGATAAATGTTAGCAGGATGTTTCCACTCATGGGAGGGTGTAGGGAACAGGGGGCATGGTCACGGAATAGTTGAAAGGAGGGGTGGTGGGTTCATTTTAGACAAATCTGAGGAGGAATTGCTTCTCTCAAAGTGTGAAGCATTGGAATTCTTCTGCCCAGGAAGATCACGATGCCTCTGACATTTCCATGACTGAGATCAGTTGGACTTTTAATCAATCATGGGATTATGAATTATGGAGAAAAGGTGGGAAATTGAGCGTGAGATCAGTCATGGTCTTTTAAAATGGAGGAGCAGGCTCGAGGGGCCGAATGGCCTCCAACTGTTCCTATTACTTATGGTCTGCTTTTTTTTCATTCGTGACCCATAGGCATCACTGGCTGGCTCGCTCTTATTGCCTATCTCTAGTTGCCTGAGGGTAGTTGAGAGTCAATCACATTGCTGCGGCTCGGGAGTCACATGTAGGCCAGACCAGGTAAGGATGGCAGATTTCCTTTTCCTGAAAGGACGTTAATGAACCAGATAAGTTTTTTTCTGACAATTGGCAATTGTTTCATGGTCATCAGCATGAACTTAATTCCAAATGTTTTTTGTTGAATTAAAAATCCACCAGCTGCCACGGCAGTCCCCAGAACATTAGTTGAGTTCCTGGATTTATAATCTCGCAAAACAATACCACTCGGCCATCGCCCACCAGAGGAATTGCTTGGTGAACGTTTCTTGAATTCAGCCATTCCCCTTCCTTGACATCACACAGGTCTCCTCACCACAACCCCTTCTCTCGCATTGGCCGAGTTTCCGCCCCCCGCCCTCCCCCCCCCCCCGCCTCCCGCCCCCCCCCCCCCCCGCCCCCCCCCCCCGCCTCCCCCGCCTCCCCCCGCCCCCCCCCCACCCCCCCGCCTCCCCCCGCCCCCCCACCCCCCCCGGCTCCCCCCATCCCCCCCCGCCCGCCTCCCCCCCTCCCCCCATCCGCTCCCGCGCCTCCCCCGCCTCCCCCCCCGCCCCCCCCTCCGCCTCCCCCCCGCCTACCCCCCCCCACCCCCCGCCCCCCCCCACCCCCCGCCCCCCCCCACCCCCCGCCCCCCCACCGCCCGCCCCCCCCACCTCCCGCAACCCCCGCCTCCCCTCCCACCCCCCGCCTCCCCCCCCCACACCCCGCCCCCCCCACCCCCCGCCTCCCCCCCCACCCCGCGCCACCCCCCCCGCCTCCCCCCCCCCCGCCGCCCTCCCCTCCCCCCCACCCCCCGCCTCCCCCCCCACCCCCCGCCTCCCCCCCGCCTCCCCCCCCCGCCGCCCACCCCTCCCCCCCACCACCCGCCTCCCCCCCCTCCCCCCCCACACCCCGCCTCCCCCCCCCAACCCCCGCCTCCCCCCCACCCCCCGCCCCCCCCACCCCCCGCCTCCCCCCTACCCCCGCCTCCCCCCCCCGCCGCCCCCCTACCCCCCCCACCCCCCGCCTCCCCCCCTCCCCCCCCTCCCCCCCACCCCCCGCCTCCCCCCCTCCCCCACCCCCCGCCTCCCCCCCTCCCCCAACTCCCGCCTCCCCCCCCGCCTCCCCCCCCGCCCCCCCTGCCCCCCCCGCCTCCCCCCGCCTCCCCCTCCCCCCCCCGCCTCCCCCCCTCCCCCCCGCCCGCCTCCCCCCCGCCTCTCCCGCCTCCCCCCCCCCGCCTTCCCCCCCCACCCCCCCGCCCCCCCCGCCTCCCCCCCACCCCCCCACCCCCGACGCCCCACCCACCTCCTCCCCCCCGCCTCCCCCCCGCCTCCCCCCCCACCCCCCCCCCGCCTTCCCCCCCCCCGCCTCCCCCCCCGCCTTTCCCCCCCGCCTCCACGCCCCGCCTCCCCCCCGCCCCCCCGCCCCCCCCGCCTCCCCCCTCCCCCCCGCCTCCCCCCCACAGCCCCCCCCACCCCCCGCCCCCCCCGCCCCCTGCCCCCCCCGCCCCCCCACCCCCCCACCCCCCCCACCCCCCCCCACCCCGCATTTGACCGCACACAGAGAAAAAAATTGGAATTGATGGAAGATGCTAATATACCAGTGTATGTATGCATATATTTGTGTTAATGTGTGTGCGAATGAGACAGCGAGTGTGTGTGCGCATGTGTGAGAGAAACAGAGACTTTGTGTGTGTGTGTGTGTGTTGACACCATGCGTGTTGTGCGTGAGAGAGAACTACTGCATAGGTGACAATGTGCATATGTTTTCTGACAGACATAACGACTGGATATGTGAGAGTGCGTGTCTGATGATAGAAATTGCACACACATATGTATGTGTTCATATACTCATATGGTATATTTGTGTATTTATTGGTACGAATAAATATGTGAACATACATATGCGTACTTAATATACATATACAGGCACAAGCAAATATATATAAATATATTCACATACATATATGTAGAAAATATACATGAACAGACACACGTGACGATTATATATAAATATAAAAACATGCAAATGATTACATCATATGCATATACAGACACACGTGATTTATATAAATCTATTCACATGCATATGTATAAAATAATATCCATATACAGGCACACACAGTGTGTATAAATATATGCACATACATATGTGTACACGATGTACATATACCAAAGCATATTACATTAAATAGATGCACATACACATGTGTGCGCAATATACATAGACAAAACCACATTTTATGTGAATATATGCACATATATATGTGTACATGTATACATACACCTAAGTATTATATATATATGTGTATGTTTATGTATACATTGGATACACATGCAGACAAACATATTATATCTAAATATTTACACAGACACATGTGTGCATGAATTATAGAGAACCACACACAAATTATATATAAATAGAAACACTTTCATATGTACACATTCATAAGTGTACGTGATATTCATAAACAAACACATACAGATTATATATAATTGTAGATACATCCACATGTGTACATAATATCCATAGACACAAAAACATATAAAACTATTGTCGGGGATTTTCACAGTAACTTAATTCCATTGTTAATGTAAGCCGACTTGTGACACTAATAAATAAACATTAAAACTTTTACACAAACATATGTATACATGATATACAGACACGTGTTCCTCAGGAAGTTCTTTAACAATTGTACCTCTATTTTGCCATTCACACACTCTGATCACTTAATGGACATTTTTAGCACCGCCTTCTTCATCCTCATTTACATTCCCTTTATCCAATTAAACCTCCCCTCACCACCCCCCCCCCCCCCCCCCCGCTCCCCATAGCATAAATCTTTCCTGATTTGGGAGCTCGCGGCCCGACCCAACGGGAGTGAATGGAGGGGTGATCAAAGGGTTACTGTTTTGCTCGTTATATATTTTGAGAAGCTCTTTGAATTCTCCTTTGCCTTATCTGCCAAAGGAATCCCGTGTCCCTTTTTTACCCTCCTGATTTCTCTCTTAACTCTTCTCCGACATCCTCTGTATTCATCATGGGCGTCACGGTAGCACAGTGGTTAGCACTGCTGCTTCACAGCTCCACGGTCCCGGGTTCGATTCCCGGCTCGGGTCACTGTCTGTGTGGAGTTTGCACATTCTCCTCGTGTTTGCGTGGGTTTCCTCCGGGTGCTCCGGTTTCCTCCCACAGTCCAAAGATGTGCGGGTTAGGTTGAGTGGCCAGGTTAAAATTGCCCCTGAGATGCGTAGGTTAGAGGGATTAGCGGGTAAATATGTGGGGGTAGGGCCTGGGTGGGATTGTGGTCGGTGCAGACTCGATGGGCCGAATGGCCTCCTTCTGCACTGTAGGGTTTCTATGATTCTATGATCAAGAGGCCCACTTGATCCCAGCTACCTATGCGTGTCATGTGCCTCCTTCTTCTTTTTGACCAAGGCCTCACTATCCCGAGTCATCCAGGGTTTCGCACGTCTCCCAGCCCCCCTCTTCACTCTAAAAGTAATCTGCTTACTCTGAACCCTGGTTAACAAAATTTAGAAAGCCACCCACTTACCAGACATCCCTTTATGCAAGTTTCCAGACGACAGCAAGATTGGTAGAATGGTTCACAGTGAAGAAGATTGTTATAGGTTACAGGAAGTTTACAGATGCGTTGGTCAGATGGGCAGAACAGTGGCAGATGGTATTTAACCCTGATAATGCGTGATGATGCTCTTTGGGAGAAGAAACAAGATGAGGGGGTATTTAATGAATGACAGTACACTGCATAGCTCAGTGGAACCGAGGGACCTTGAGCTACTTGAGTTACTTATTCACATATCCCTCATGAATCAGAAGGTATATGTGGCACTTGCGTTCATCAGTTATGGTATAGAGCATAATAGAAGACAGTAATGTTGGAGTAATGCACAGCGTTGGTTCGGCTGGAGCACTGCGGGCAGTTCTGGTCACCTCACTATAGGACGGATGTAATAGCACTAGAGGGGATTCACAAGAATGTGAACAACTTCAGATGATTTGCCCTACTCCACCTCGGCCCCCTTTACTTTCATTCTATTTTATTTAATGTTTTACTGTTCTCTACGTTTTATTTCTTTATGGTCTTCATTTTTCTTCCCACCACTTTTTCCACCTACTTCATCCCCCTTTGCTTACCTTCCCGCCCGCCCCCGTCCCCCGCTCACCCTTTTCTACATTCTACATCTGTCCCATTCCTCCCGCCGCCTCCTCCCCTCCCCCAACATCTCCATCTGTCTACAGCTTCTCTGCCGTTTGGCCATTCGCACCCTTTATTCTCTGTGAGGACAACTATTAACAGTCTTTTCTATTGGTTTCTGTGGCTATGACTCATCTTTCATTCCCTCGCCCTGCAGTATAAATATCTCCCACTTCCTATGCTTTTTAGCTTTGACAAAGAGTCAGCTGGACTCGAAACGTCAACTCTTTTCTCTCCTTACAGATGCTGCCAGTCCTGCTGACATTTTCCAGCGTTTTCTCTTTTGGTTTCAGATTCCAGCATCCGCAGTAATTTGCTTTTATTCACAAGGATGTTGCCTGGGATGGAGCCTTTGAGCTATAAGGAGAGACTGTAAAGGCTTGGATTATTGTCCTTAAAGCAGAAAGGCTAATGGGAAGACATGATTTGAGTGTATATGAATATGAGGGACATGCACAGGGGGAGTAGGTAGCTCTTCCCCTTAGTCGAGGGGGCATATGTCCATCATGTACACTTATGTTTGTGCATAGTTTTATGTACAATGTGTGTTTATGTATATTTATATCGTGTTTGAATATGCATCTGCATATATTTATGGAAATGTGCATGTCTCCCCTTAGACTTCTCAATCACGAGGGGGCAGAGTTTGAGAGTAAATGGCAGCAGATTCAGAGGGTATTTGATAAAAACAAGTTTTCGCACAGAGTGTGGTGCGAATCTGGAATGCAACGCCTGGAAAATTAGTGAAGGGCAGAAACCTTAAAACTTTAAGAAATATTTTAATCAGCACCTGAAACATCATAACATTCAAGGATGTGAGACAAGTTCAGGAAAATGGGTTTTGAGGGCCTTTCGTGGTAGTTATTATCAGTGCAATCTCGCTGGGATGAAGGGTTGATTCTGTGCTGTATAGCTCTATGACTCTGTGTCACACACATGTACAGAGCGTTGGTTAGACCACAGCTGGAGCACTGAGGCCAGTTCTGGTCACATCACTATAGGACAGATGTAATAGTACTACAGGGGATTGACAAGGATGTTGCCTGGGAGGGAGTATTTATGCCATAAGGAAAGGCTGCATAGGCTTGAATTAGTTTCCTTAAAGCACAGAAGTCTAAGGGGAGACATACACATTTCCATAAATATATGCAGATACATATTCAAACACGATATAAATCTACAGAAACACACATTGTACATAAAAATATGCACAAACATAAGTGTACATGATGGACATATGCAGACACACACATTGTACTTCAGGTTCTGCTCCAGTTTCTGCTCCAAACACATTCTTGAAAACATCAAGTATTTTCTTCACTCTTTTGTCTTATAAAATTTGTCTTATAATAACATTACTGACTGGTTTGTTTGCTTCACATTGCAGAAGTTGAAATGCTAACTTGCAGACCTCGTGTCTTTGCCCACACCACACCACACCCCAATCTGCTGACAGAAATGTCAAGTTGTGACTGATTGATTTTGCAACGAGGCTTCAAGTTCCTCTTTTGCTCTAACTGATGTGCCTCAATCCACTGTTGAAAGAAGTCCTGTGGTAATTCCAGTTCATGTCTCATGTTCTAGACAGTTCCCCCAGACCCCTCAATTTGTGAAATCAACTCCGTGCTCATCTTTATGATTTAGTTTCTTAAGTTTCATTGACCCTGGCTAACCAATGCTGTTCAATTAATTCAAACGCCTCCCTGACCATACCCTTGTAAATGCAAGGAGAACTCCCATTTCCAGAAAACAGGAATACATCAATACACTTTGTGTGAAAGTCTGTTAAATACTGAACAGCTCACAATCTCCGCACTGAACTCGTGTCTTTCTAGATGATCCTGTTACTTTTGATGTCGTCATGATGTGGAGATGCTGGCGTTGGACTGGGGTAAACACAGTAAGAAGTTTAACAACACCAGGTTAAAGTCCAACAGGTTTATTTGCCAAAGGGCTTTTGCTACCAAATAGACCTGTTGGACTTTAACCTGGTGTTGTTAAACTTCTTACTTTCGATGTATACTGTGTGAAGCTGCATTCCCTTCGATTGAATTTTGGAGAGAGATACAGAGGGAAAGAGAGAAAGAGAAAGGCAGAGAATGAAAGAGAGAGAGAAAGAGGGAAGACAGAGAATGAAAGATAGAGAGAAAGAGGAGAGACAGAGAATGAAAGATAGAGAGATAGAGAGACAGAGAGAAAGAATGAAAGATAGACGGAGGGAAAGAATGAAAGATAGAGAGATGGAGAGAAAGAATGAAAGATTGAAAGATGAGAGAGAGAGAAAGAGAGATAGATAGACAGACAGATAGACAGACTATTCACACTCCCACTGTCCCCTCAAATAAACTTACCATTCTCTCTCACACGCCCGCGCATCCTCTTCACACACAATCGCCATCCTCTCTCACACTCCCACTCCTCTCTCAAACACAATCATCCTCCTCTCTCACAATCCACAATAAATAAACTTAATATTAACCACAGGATCCCAAGCTTCTGAACAGCTCTTGTAGCCCACAGTTTTTATATGGCTAGTCCAGTTCAATTTCAGTTCAATGGTAACCTCCAGGATTTTGGAAGTGGGCTTGAAAGATGGAAGGTGTAACTGGGGTGATCAGTAAGTTTGCGGACGACACGAAAATGGCTGGACTTGCAGATAGTGAGGAGCATTGTCAGAGGCTACAGAAGGATAGAGATAGGCTGGAAATTTGGGCAAAGAAATGGCAGATGGAGTTCAATCCAGAGAAATGCGAAGTGATGCATTTTGGTAGAACTAACGTAGGGGGGAGCTATACGATAAATGGCAGAACCATAAAGGGTGTAGATACGCAGAGGGACCTGGGTGTGCAAGTCCACAGATCCTTGAAGGTGACGTCACAGGTGGAGAAGGTAGTGAATAAGGCATATGGCATGTTTGCCTTTATAGGACGGGGCACAGAGTACAAAAGTTGGGGTCTGATGTTGCGGTTGTATCGACCGTTGGTTCGGCCGCATTTGGAATACCGCGCCCAGTTCTGGTCGCCACACTACCAGAAGGACGTGGAGGCTTTTGAGAGAGTGCAGAGAAGGTTTACCAGGATGTTGCCTGGTATGGAAGGGCTTAGTTATGAGGAGAGATTGGGTAAACTGGGGTTGTTCTCACTGGAAAGACGGAGGATGAGGGGTGAACTAATCGAGGTGTATAAAATTATGAAAGGCATAGATAGGGTGAACGGAGGGAAGCTTTTTCCCAGGTCGGTGGTGACGTTCACGAGGGGTCATAGGTTCACGGTGAGGAGGGGGAGGTTTAACACAGACATCAGAAGGACATATTTTACACAGAGGGTGGTGGGGGCCTGGAATGCGCTGCCGGGCAACGTGGTGGAGGCGGACACACTGGGAACGTTTAAGACTTATCTAGATAGCCACATGAACGGAGTGGGAATGGAGGGGTACAAAAGAATGGTCTAGTTTGGACCAGGGAGCGGCGTGGGCTTGGAGGGCCGAAGGGCCTGTTCCTGTGCTGTATTGTTCTTTGTTCTTTGTTCTTTTTAATCCCACCTCTACCCTAACACACACACACCCTCGTCTCTACATTCCCTCCCCTTTCCCCACCTCTCACACACACTCGCCATCCTCTCTCAGACTCCCACCCACTCCCCTTCAAATAACCTCTCATAAATAGGCACCCACTCGATAACGCACACTCACCCACTCTCTAACACACACTCACACGATCCCTTGCACACACACGGCAACTCAGCCACACACCGTCACCACTCTCTTACATACACATACTCTTTCTCTCGCACCCACCATCTCCCTAACACTCATACACAAAACCCCTCACATTGAGTCATCCCTTCTCTCAAACACAGCCATCCATCTCACACACACATACTCTTTCTCATACACACACCCACCCTCTCACAAACACACTCAAGCCACTCTCACACACACTAACCTGTCTTTCACTGAACCTCTCTCTCACACACACTCACCACACTCTCTCACATACACACATCACCTCTCTCACACACACTCTCTCCTCTCTCTCCCTCACACACACAGTCGCTTTATCCCACATACTGTTCATCCTCTCTCACACTCCTACCCTTGCACCTCATTCACATCATCCTCTCTGACACTCTCACCCACTCCCCCACAAACACTCAGCCCATCCCCCTGGCAAACACTCACACATTCTCTCACACATCACCCTCCTCTCTCACATACATTCACGCCTCACTCTCACATACACACATCCATCTCTCTCATACACAATCATGCCACCCTCTCGCACACACACACTTCTCTCTCACACACGTACTCACCCTCTCTCACACACCCTTACTCCCTCACACATGTTCACACTCACTCCTCTACTCACACACACGCGCTCACCCCTTTCCCTCTCACACACCCCTCTCTCACATGCTCACCCTCTCTCACACACTCTGTCCCCTCTTTCACACACATACTCATCCCGCTCGATCCCACACTCCCACCACTCCCTATGATGCACACCCTCCTCTCACTCTCCTAGCACTTTCCTCACAGGCACTAAGCCCCTCCCCTGACACGCACTCACCCTCCTCTCTCACGTGCACTAACACATTCTCCCTCACACACTCACACCCTCTCTCACACACAGCTCCATTTCTCTCTCTCTCTCGCACACACACACACACACACTCACCGCGTCTCTCTCACATATTCTCCCTCTCTCCCACTACACTCATACAACCTCACGCACACACTCACCTCTCCCTCACCCGAACACACCTCCTCTCACAAACACATGCAATCCCTCTCATACAAACTTACATACACACTCAAGCACAGTCAACCCCTCTATCACACACACTGACACACTCTCTAGCACGCACTCATACAACCCCTCACACACACTCACCCCCTTTCTCTCGCACACACACCCCCTCTCTTACACACCTGCTCCCGTATTTCTCACACAAAGTCACCCATTCCCAAGCACACACTCCCCTCTCTCCCTGTGACACACACACACACAAATACACACACACACACAAATACACACACACACATTCTCTGTCATTCATTCTCCCCCTCTCTTCCATGCACACACACACTCCCTCTCTAACAGACACTTACACATTCCTTCACACACACTCGCCCCATCTATCACACCTGCTCACCTCTCTTACATACACACTCAACCACTAACTCTCTCACATACACAGTGCTCCCTCTCACAAACATACCACACAATTCCTAACACACTCTTATCCCTATCTTTCACACACAAACACTCCCCCTTTCACACTCACACATCCCCTCACACACACTTGCCCCCTCTATCTCACACATTAACACTCTCCCGCACGCACAAAGTCTCCAAACGCAGTCACCTCCACTCACACACACATGGAACTACTCTCAAAAACTCACACCCTCTTTCTCACATGCTCACACTCTGTCAGACGCGCAGTGTTGAAAATGAATGATTGCAGCTCCAGAAGTTTTGTTTTAGATAATATGTCTATATCGCCTGTTATGAATGAAGGATATCGAAGAAAGTACATCACTCAATAAGCAGCTTTATTGATAAACTTTTCCCTTCTCATTTCAAAGGTGGCCACGCTGATGGAGTTTATTGTGTAGTAAAAGACCACGGCGAGACTTCAGTGTGAATGAACTGTATTGAACACGTTATACAAGTGTGACAATACTCTGCCATTAAGCAATGTACTTTCGTCATGTTCTTGCCCATGGTGTTTCTAGCAGTCTCTTCCATTTTTTCTGGCTCCAGTTACTGCAGCAACATAATTGACCTTAATGAATGCAATGTTCGTTCTGATTTGCATTGTTGCAGGTTTCTTTTTTTTCTGTTTTTCCCTGCGATTTGTGCAGACTGGGGCTTGATTGGGGTGATTCACATGTATGGTCATGTGACGTTGTGAAGCTTGGTTTGCACAGAATATTAAAGCTTAGGTGTTGGGTATCAGTTCAGAGAGAGGAGTGTCTCTCTTTTCCCCTCTCTGAAGTCTGGAGATTGGAAGATGCCAAAGGTGAGGTTTAATTCTCCGACGTTTTGCTATTTTGAGAAAATGTCCTTCTCTGAAAACTGCGGACTGAATCTCTGTCCAGAAGAGTTAAAACTCTGGAACGCTAGCATCACGTAAGCATCTTTGGTTTGTGTGATTACTGGTTCTATAAACGGAATTTATGACTGTGGCATATACCTTTAATTTGGAACAACAGAGGATTAAGGATAATACTTTGCCATGTCTAAAGATTTCCAATGCTAAAAGTTACATAAATCTTTTATGTAATATTCTAACGGTGTTGTTAAATAAAATCTGTTTAGACAAACGCTTCCATGTGGGAGAATTGAATCATACTCGGTGAGAAACCACGTCGATTCTCCCTCATGCCGAATTCACGTAAAAACTGGAGGAAATCTTACTTTTTTGGCAGGATTTTCAAAATGAATTTCCACACTCTGAGCACTGCAGAGTGCCCGAGCAAGATTCACTCTGAAAATCAGGGGGCGGGTCAAGAGGCTGGCAGCATAGCGCTGAGCGGGCAATTGCATATGTGCCGCTCTCTCATAGTGAAGTATGGCACATGATAAGAAGGCACGCACTGCTGGCCTCGCGATCGCTGGACAGCTCAATCAACCAAATCAAATTCATGTTCCCCCACAAGGATGACAAAAGAATGTCCAAGCTGATAAGATAAGACATTACCCCATCCCATCCTGGGCTTGATCTGACGCTTGATGTTTGCCAAAAGTACAGAATTTTGGCTGCTGCTCTTTGGAAAGGGTTTGAAGGCTTCGGGGAGGGGACAGTAAACATATAAGGGGGAGGGGGTGGTGCTTGTGGGCATTAGGGTCTTCAATCAGGTGGGTATTTTTTTCAATGAACTGAAGGCAGGTGGGTTCCACTGGCCAGACGAAACTATAATCTCTGTCCAAATCCCTTTCCCAGTTAATATGTAAGTTTGTATATATCGTGTGTCATATCCTGCTGTCCAATCAGTACTGACCATCCCTCCCATTTTTACATCTCCCTTCAATGAAGAAATGTTGTCTGCAATAACAAGGTCTAAACCGTTATTATGAATAGTCCCAGAACGGATTCCCCTCAGAGACTTGAGTTACTAGAGCAACACATGTGCACTTCAATGTGAAACTATCACGTATTTATTGAGAAACTGAGAGAGCAGTGTTGTTTATAAACAGACTTGCAACAAATTATAAACCTATCAAAGCACCTTAAATTACTATAACAACGAAAGCACTTCCCGGCAATAAACATAAGCAACACTCCCCCTCAAAAATTATAAATCTACCAAAGCACCTTAATTAACTGGCAGAGAAAAACAAACCTTCCTCAGCAATAATCATGAGCAATATGCCACTCTGAAATTGCAACGGATTTTGGCCTTTAGTTCATGCGTGGTAAGAGTCACTTTCATCTGTACATAGAGAAGAAATTTTGGGGGAGGATGGGAGCCATCTCACAGTTCTGAAAGGACAGAATTATCGCTGGAATGGAATTCTTCCCTATTAACAAGTGTCGCCTAATCTACCTCTCCAGAATATCCTTCTGGCTCTGGGCGCAGCTGGGACTTAGCAACAAAGGGGAAGAGATTCAAAATTCTCGCCTTTCATACCCAGTACATCAGAGTAAGATTCTACTTTGAATTGGAATGAAATGTACTGGTAATGGAGGGGATAATGGTGACTCATTCATCTCCCTAAATCCCCTTTAAATCCCCCTCACACATTGAGGGGTCAGGTCTTTGAAAAGCAGCTTCCATTACCATAAGCCATGCTTCTGCCATTCTGGTGCACAATGGGCTCCGTAAGCCTTGTCTAAATTGTGCCCCCTCATCCCCAACTCCACTCTTGAATCACCCCATTCTCCTGATTAGCAAAAAGGTCACCTCCTTGGAGAACAGAGAAGGGGGTCAAATGTGCAATATTGCACCTGAGCTACGTGGAAATGGTGAGACAAGTCCCAATTCTCTCAAAAAGTTTGCAAATGTGAAAGGGCTGGATGGTCAATCTTCAGGTGCACAGCTGCATAACAAGGTCCCATCTGCAATGAGTGTGTTCAGTTCCGGTCACCGTACACCAAGAAGGAACACATTCGTAGTGGAGCATGAGCAGACACAGTGGATACATGGCTCAGAGTGTTAAATGATGAGCATAGATTAGGTTGAAGTTCATTTGAAGGCCGGAATATTGATGGGCAAAATAATCGAGGCCTGGTTACAATTTTCAACCCGTTGCTACGGAAGTGACTAATTGGAGAAGACATACAGCAGAATATTTAATCTTTAACATGCTTGCAAACAGTTCAGCCATAAAACTCGGGAAGTGCTTTTACAAACAATTGGAAATTGGGAACTCATTGCCCTAACAGTTTGTAGATGAAGAAGGAAATTTTGCAAAAACGAGTTGGCATTATTTTTCCTCAGCTATTGGCATCAAGGATTAAAGAGAAAAGACAGATAAACAGAGCAGAGCTAGAGAAAGGCCCCATGCGATCGTTCCCTCATAGTATCTGGATTGAGGAGCCGAATGGCCCGAGTATCAGAATCCCAAGGTGTTCCTTTAGCTGGAGCATGAGGCAGGAGTGGACTCTCTCCAACATCTTGTACTCCTCCTGTAAGAAAAACGTTTCCTTAAGGAGGGGTCCCCATCAGTTTTCTACAGTTTCACCTCTGCGTAGAGGGTGGTCTCCTCAATCTGAGTGATGTCTCTCTGACGCTGACTCTGAAATGAACAGTGCAATGGCGCACTGATTAAAGCGATCGTGTTAAAAATTGGGAACAGGTCATTGGTATGCTATCAACGGAAGAATGGGAGGGAAGGTTCACGAAGAGGCAAACCATTCAATAACGATACTGGGGAGCGTGGATCAATGCTTAATATTCCGAACTGGAACGCTGGCACCTCACCTTCCGATGAGGAAGCTTTACAATCTTCAGGACTCAACATTGAGCTCAGCAACTTCGAACTGTGAACTCCCTGTCCTATCATGACCACCTTTCTAATGCCATTATTTTGCACAGCTCCCCTATCCCAAACTCAACACAACCCGACCCCACATGACCACCTGTCATTTGTTTTTAGTTCATTTTCACATAACTCTGACCCTTGTTGTCCTATTAACGCATTTTTCTATCTTACCATTCCACCGCTATTAACATCTTCTTCAGTTATCAACACTGCCATTAACACATCTGTTTGTCTTTTTTGCCAGATGATCTTTGTGAATTTTCCCTTAGTTCCCACCTAATGTCTGAACTTCCGCTCTGCTCCAGCTCACCGAGCCCCTCTGAAAAAGGACAAACACCACGACTACAGCCTCCCCTATCTTTATCATCTTCACGAAGTGTCAAACAGACTTGAAACATTAACATTGTCTCTCTTTCCATCTCCAGAGACTGAGTTTTTTGAAGGGTTAACCAAGAAGGTCAGTGAGGGCCGTGCAGTTGATGTTGTCTACATGGACTTCAGCAAGGTCTTTGACAAAGCACCACATGGTGGGTTGTAGCTAAATGGATACAAAAGTGGCTTGTTGACAGAAGACAGAGGGATGTTGCAGTGAGTTGTTTTTCAAACTGGAGGCCTGTGACCAGCGGTGTGCCTCAGGGATCGCTGCTGTGTCCCCTGCTATTTGTCATTTATATTAATGAAGTCGATGCGAATTTCGTAGGTATGGTAGGTAAGTTTGCAGATGACACATAGTGGACAGTGAAGAAGCTTATCTAGGATTGCAACGGGACCTTGATCAATTGGACCAGTGGACTGACAAATGGCAGATGAAGTTTAATTTGGACAAATCGAGGTGGTGCATGATGGTCGATCGAACCAGGGCAGGACTTACTCAGTTAATGGTAGGGCGTTGGGGAAAGTTACAGAACAAAGTGATTTCTGGGAACAAGTTCATAACTCCTTGCAAGTGGACTCACAGGTGGACAGAGTGGTGCAGAAGGCATTCAGCATGCTTGGTTTCGTTGGTCAGAACATTGAATACAGGAGTTGGGATGTCTTGTTGAAGTTGTACAAGACATTGGTAAGGCCACACTTGGAATAGTGTGCACAGTTCTCGTCACCCTATTATAGAAAGGACATTATTAAACTAGAACGAAAGCAGAAAGGGTTTATTAGGATGCCACCGGGACTTGATGGTTTGATTTACAAGGAGAGGCTAGATAGACTGGGACTTTTGTTTCTCTGGAGCGTAGGAGGCTTCGGGGTGATCTTATAGAGGTCTATAAAATAATGAGGGGCATTGATCAGCTCGATAGTCAATATCTTTTCCCAAAGTTAGGGGAGTCTAAAACTAGAGGTGAAAGGTTTAATGTAAGAGGGGAGATATACAACTGGGTGCAGAAGGGCAATTTTTATTGACACAGAGTGTGGGGGGTGTCTGCAATAAGCTGCCAGAGGTAATAGTAGGAGCGGTTTTGTTTTCTCTTTTATAAAGCGTTTAGAAAGTTACATGGGTAAGATGGGTATAGAGGGATTTGGACCAAAGGCGGGCAATTGGGATTACCTTAGGGGCTAAAAAAGGGGCGGCATGGACAACTTGGGCTGAAGGGCCTGTTTCCATGCTGTAAACCTCTATGATTCTTTGACGCTATGACTTTTGTCCAGCGCTGTCTGTTTTATTCATTGTTGACTCTCGCTAATGGTTATTTTTTCCAGTGATGTTATCAGCTTTGTGGGGGGCAGGGAGGGGAGGAGTGTTACTGAATCATAGAATCATAGAATGTACCGTGCTCTTCGGGAGGGTTTAAACTAATTCATCAGGGGGGTGGGTACCTGAATTGTAGCTCCGGTGTACAGGAGGTTGAGAGTAGTGAGGTCATGGATGAGGTTTCAGAGTCGCAGGAGTGTACTGACAGGCAGGAAGGCAATTTGAAGTGTGTATACTTCAACGCCAGGAGCATCCGGTATAAGGTGGGTGAGCTTGCAGCATGGGCTGGTACCTGGGGTTTCGATGTTGTGGCCATCTCGGAGACATGGATAGAGCAGGGACAGGAATGGTTGTTGCAGGTTCCAGGGTTTAGATGTTTCAGTAAGTGCAGGGAAGGTGGTAAAAGAGGGGGAGGTGTGGCATTGTTAGTCAAGGACAGTATTACGGTGGCAGAAAGGACATTTGATGAGGACTCGTCTACTGAGGTAGTTTGGGCTGAGGTTAGAAACAGGAAAGGAGAGGTCACCCTGCTGGGAGTTTTTATAGACCTCCGAAAAGTTCCAGAGATGTAGAGGAAAAGATTGCAAAGATGATTCTGGATAGGACCGAAAGTAACAGGGTAGTTGTACTGGGGGAATTTATCATTACAAATATTGACTGGAAAAGCTGCAGTTCGAGTACTTTAGAGGGGTCGGTTTTTGTCCAATATGTGCAGGAAGGCTTCCTGATGCAGTATGTAGATAGACCAACAAGAGGCGAGGCCACATTGAATTTGGTACTGGGTAAGGAACCAGGCCAGGTGTTAGATTTGGAGGTAAGTGAGCACTTTGGTGAGAGTGACCACAATTCGAGTACGTTTACCTTAGCAATGGAAAAGGATAGGTATATACCAAAGGGCAAGAGTTATAGCTGGGGGAAAGGTAATTATGATGCGATTAGGCGAGATTTAGCTGGCATAGGTTGGGGAAGGAAACTGCAGGGGATGGGCACAATTGTAATGTGGAACTTGTTCAAGGAACAGCTACTACGCGTCCTTGATAAATATGTACCTGTCAGGCAGGGAGGAAGCAGACATGTGAGGGAACCGTGGTTTTCTAAGGAGGTTGAACCTCTTGTTAAGAGGAAGAAGGAGACTTATGTTAAAATGAGACGTGAAGGCTCAGTTAGGGCACTTGAGAGTTACAAGTTAGCCAGGAAGGACCTAAAGAAAGAGTTAAGAACAGCCAGGAGGGGACATGAGAAGTCTTTGGCAGGTAGGATCAAGGAAAACCCTAACGCTTTCTTTAGGTATGTCAGGTGTAAAGGAATGACGAGGGTAAGATTAGGGCCAGTCAAGGACAGTAGTGGGAAGTTGGGCATGGAGTCTGAAGAGATAGGAGAGGCACTAAATGAATATTTTTCGTCGGTATTCACACTGGAGAGGGAAAGTGTTGTCGAGGGGAGTACTGAGATGCAGGCTGTTGGACTGCATGGGATTGATGTTCATAAGGAGGAGGTGTTAGCAATTCTGGAAAGGGTAAAAATAGATAAGTCCCCTGGGCCGGATGGGATTTATCCTAGGATTCTCTGGGAGGCCAGAGAGGAGATTGCAGAGCCTTTGGCTTTGATCTTTGTGTCGTCATTGTCTACAGGAACAATGCCAGAAGACTGGAGGATAGTAATTGTTGTCCCCTTGTTCAAGAAGGGGAGTAGGGACAACCCTGGTAATTATAGACAGGTGAGCCATACTTCTGTTGTGGGCAATGTATTGGAAAGATTTTTAAGAGATAGGATTTATAATCACCTAGAAAGGAATAATTTGAATAGGGATAGCGAGCACGGTTTTGTGAAGGGTAGGTCGTGCCTCACAAACCTTATTGAGTTCTTTGAGAAGATGACCAAAAAGGTGGGTGAGGGTAAAGCGGTTGATGTGGTGTATATGGATTTCAGCAAAGCGTTTGATAAGGTTCCCCATGGTAAGCTTTTGCAGAAAATATGGACACATGGGATTGAGGGTGATTTAGTGGTTTGGTTCAGGAATTGGATAGCTGTAAGAAAACAGAGGGTCGTGGTTCATGGGAAATATTCATCCTGGAGTTCAGTTACGAGTGGTGTACCACAAGGATGTGTTTTGGGGCCACTGCTGTTTATCATTTTTATTAGTGACCTGGATGAGGGCGTGGAAGGATGGATTAGTAAATTTGCGGATGACACTAAAGTCGGTGGAGTTGTAGACAGTGCGGAGGGAAGTGGCAGGTTACAGAGGGACATAGATAAGCTGCAGAGCTGGGCTGAGAGGTGGCAAATGGAGTTTAATGTGGAAAGGTGTGAGGTGATTCACTTTGGAAGGAGTAACAGGGATACAGAGTACTGGGCTAATGATAAGATACTTGGTAGTGTGGATGAACAGCGGTATCTGGGTGTCCTTGTGCATAGATCCCTGAAAGTTGTCACCCAGGTTGATAGGGTTGTTAAGAAGGCATACGATCTGTTAGCTTTTATTGGTAGAGGGATTGAGTTTCGGAGCCAGGAGGTCATGCTGCAACTGTACAAAACTCTGGTGCGGCCACATTTGGAGTATTGCGTACAGTTCTGGTCGCCGTATTCTAGGAAAAATGTGGAAGTGTTGGAAAGGGTGCAGAGGAGATTTACCAGGATGTTGCCTGGTATGGTGGGAAAATCGTATGAGGAAAGTCTGCGGGGCTTGAGGTTGTTTTCGTTAGAGAGAAGAAGGTTAAGAGGTGACTTAATAGAGGCATACAAGATGATCAGAGGATTAGATAGGGTGGATAGTGAGAGCCTTTTTGCTCGGATGGTGATGGCTAGCACGAGGGGACATAGCTTTAAATTGAGGGGTGAGAGATATGGGACAGATGTTAGAGGTAGGTTCTTTACTCAGAAAGTAGTAAGGGCGTGGAATGCCCTGCCTGCAGCATTAATGGACTCGTCAACATTAAGAGCATTCAAATGGTTATTGGATAAACATATGGATGATATTGGAATAGTGTAGATTAGAGGGGCTTTAGATTGGTTCCACTGGTCGGCGCAACATCGAGGGCCGAAGGGCCTGTACTGCGCTGTAATGTTCTATGTTCTATGTTCTAAAGGAGGCCATATGGTCCATGGAGCATACAGGGTCAACAATCCCACCTAGGTCCTGTCCTAGCCCCGTAACCTCACATAATTACCCTTCCGATCCCCCAGGTATTAAGGGGCAATTTGTCATGTCGAATCAAACTAACCAGCACATCTTTGGAGTGTGGGAAGAAATCGCGGCACCTGAAAAAAGCCCACGCAAACACGGGGAAAATGTGCAAAATCCACGCTGCTAATCACCCGAGACCGGAATTGAACCCGGATCCCTGGCGCTGTGAGGCAGCAGTGCTAACTACTGAGTTTGGCACTAACAAGCAGGGACTCATCAGGAACCGCGGGTTTTTCTTCACAATAAGTGATTGCATCCAACACACATCCCCTCCTTCCAGACCCAATTGAAGTTCAATGGGAGTAAAAAAGGGGACATCAGATTGCTTTAGCAGATAAGGCAGAGGATAATCCAATGGGCTTCCACAAATACATAAAGGGCAAACGAGTAACCAGTGATGTTATCAGCTTGGTAGAGAATAGAGCCTCTTAAAGATTAACAAGGTCATCGATGTGCCGATCTACAAGAGAAAGGTGAGATCTTAAATGAATATTTTTCATCAGTATTTACTGTTGAGAAAGGCATGGATGTGAGTGAACTTAGGGAAATTAATAGTGATGTTATGAGGAGGGTACATATTAAAGATAAACAGGTGTTAGAAGTCTAAAAGCGCATCGTATTAGATAAATCCCCAGGACCCGATGAAATGTATCCCAGGACTTGTGAGAGACTCGGGAGGGAATTGCGGGTCCCCTGGCAGAGATATTTGAATAATCGACAGCCACAGGTGAGGTGTATGATGGCAAATGTTGTGCCTTTGTTTAAGAAAGGCTGCAGGGAAAAGCCTGGGAACTACAGACTAGTGAGTCTAACGTCTGTAGTGCGTAAACTGTTAAAATGTATTCTGAGAGACAGGATCTACAGACATTTAGAGAGGCAACATTGATTAGCCACAGTCAGCATGTCTCTCTGAGTGGAAAATCATGTCTCACAAAATTGATTTTTTTTTAAGGGGGAACGAAGAATGTAGCTGAGGGCAGTGCAGTCAACATTGCCCACATGAACTTCAGCAAGGCCTTTGACAAGGTGCCGCATGGTTGGTTGTTGCAAAAGGTTAAATCTCATGGGATCCAATGTGAGATCACCAATTGGATGCAAAATTGGCTTGACGACAGAAAACACAGAGTAGCCGGAGAGGATTGCATTTAAAACTGGAGTCCTCTGACCAGCAGTGTGCCTCAGGAATCTGTGCAGGGTCCACTGTTATTTGCGATTTGTGTTAATGCTTTGTTGATAATTTGGAAGGCATGGCTAGTAAGTTTGCAAGTGACAAAAAGATTGGTGACATGGTGGACAGTGAAGATGGTTATCTCGATTGCAAAGGGATCTTGATCAATTGGGACATTGGGCTGATGAATGGCAGATGGAGTTTAATTTAGATAAATGTGAGGTGATGCATTTTCGTAGATCGAATCAGGGAAGGACCCAGTTAATGGCAGGGCGTTGAGGAGAATTATAAAACAACAGGATCTTGGAGTGCAGGTTCATAGTTCCTTGGAAATGGAGTCAAAGGCGGGCAGAGTGGTGAAGAATGCATTCGGCATGCTTGGTTTCATCGGTCAGAACATTGAATACAGGAGTTGGGACGTCTTGTTGAGGTTGTGCAAGACATTGGTAAGGCCACACTTGGAATACTGTGTACAGTTCTGGTCACCCTATTATAGAAAGGTTATTATTAAACTATAAAGAATGCAGAAATGATTTGCGAGGTCTTACCGGGACTGGATGGTTTAAGTTAAAAGGAGCTGCTCAATAGACTGGGACTTCTTCTCCCTGGAACGTTGGAAACGTAGGGATGACCTTATAGAGGTCTATAAACTAATCAGGGGTATTGATAAGGTAGATAGTCAACATCTTTTCCCAAATGTAGGGCAGTCTAAAACTAGAGGGCATAGATTTAAGGTGAGAGGGGAGAGATACTAAAGGGTCTCGAGGGGAATTTTTTTCACACAGAGTGTGGTGAGTGTTACGAGCTCCCAGAGGCAGTATTAGAAGTGGCTACAATGTTATATTTTAAAAACCGTTTAGACAGTTACATGAGTAAGATAGGTGTAGAGGGATACTGGCCAAATGCGGACAATTGGGACCAGCTTAGTGGTAAAAACAGGCCAGCATGGACAAGTTGGGCCAAAGGGCCTGTTTCCTCTATGATTCTATGACTAAGTCCTGGGAGAGATACACTGCACAGATCAAGACCCAATCATCATTCGAGCATGAGAACACATCTGAATCGGAACAGGCGTAGGCCAATCGGCCCATCGAGCCTCCTCCTCTGTTGGATAAGATTGTGGCTGATCTGTTTTTGGGCTTATTTTCACTTCTCTGTCTGCCACGCCCCCATTAACCTAGAATCCCTTCTCGATCTGAAATCCCTCTAACTCGGCCTTGAATTTATTCAATGAGCCGCTGCCCCGACTGCTCTCCGTGGCATGGTCGAGAATTCCCGCAAATGTATTGCCCTCTGAGATGAAATTCCTCCTAATCTCCCGTTATAATTGTTGGTTCCTTATTTTGAAACACTGTCCCCTCCTTGTTCCAGACAACTCCCGCCCCGTAGAAAAATCCTCTTAGCATCGATCCTAGCAAGCTCCTCCATCCCTCGAGACCGTTCTAAATTTCACTCTCCTCCCATTCCTGTAATCTCCCATTGTTACAGGCCATTCCTGCTCAGACTTTCCACATAAGGCAAAGCCCCGCCTTCCCAGCAATCAGATTAAAGAAGAATCTCAGTACCACTTCCAATGGGAGTGTATCCCTCTTTTAGTGAGGTGACCAAATGAGTACAGCTGTTGTATCAGCACTTCACTGTACATTTACAAATATACTCCAAGGCAAATGGAAGAGGCAACTTAACCATAAAACCATAGAAAAGTTACACCTCAGAAGTAGGTCTTTCGGCCCATTTTGTCAATGCGAGCCCGAGAATATCCAGGTGCACTTTCTAATTCCACCTTCCTGCACGCGGCCGGTAAGCCCTGTAGTTCAAATCTCTTAAGCTTCAGATACACACGCATTTGGAATGGTAATTGTTGTACACTGCTTCTCTCCCTTTCTGCAGGAGTACGTTTAACAAATACAACGGCAATAATTGGATCCTCTATTTTGCGTTGCATGTCGGGGGCTAGTTGGAAATAAATTGAAGGTGATCAAAAAGATTTAAATTATAATAAAGACATATTGAGGGACACGAGGATCCGATTCAAAATCAGAACAAGGCCTAGTGAATGGATACAACAAAATATGTGGTCACATCTTCCAGAAGCATCAATGGGCGAAATAAAAGACACACCAACGTTTATAGAGTTCACCCTCTCACAGACTCCCCCTCAAACACTCTCCGCTGCACACCGGCAAAAGATACACACACTTTCCCTCAAACTCTCCCTCAAACATAAACGCAATTTTCCCCACACATTATTTCAAACAGACACATGTACTGTCTCACACATGCTTAAACATTTACAACTTTCCTCATACACAGACACGCATTCTCTTTCTCTCTCTCTCTCTCACTCTCTCACTCTCTCTCACACACACACAAGTTCCTTTGCATACGGCAGCACAGTGGTTAGCAGTGCTCGCTCATAGTATCAAGGACGTGGTTTCGATTCCCGGCTTAGGTCACTATCTGCAGGCATTTTGCATGTTCTCCCCGTGCCTGCGTTGGTTTTCTCCAGGTTCTCTAGTTTCCTCCCACAGTCTAAAAGACTTGCTGGTTAGATGCATTGGCCGTGCTAAATTCTCGATCAGTGTACCCGAAAAGGTGCAAGAGTATGGCGACTAGGAATTTTCTCAGAACTACATTGAAATATTGATGTAAGCCTACTTTTAACACTAATAATAAACTTTAAACTTTATACTCTCTCTGCCTCACACACACATTTACACACACTCTCCATCAGGGATACTCAAAACACCCACTCATCCTCACACACACACGCAAACACAAACAAATAGAAACACGTTCTCTCATACGCACATTCAAATACACACAATCTTGCATACACACTCAAAAACACACTATCCTGTACATACACTCAATCTCTCACACACACATACAATTAAACACACAGATGCACTCACACACACATTCTGTGTCTCGCACACACGCATACACTCTCTCTTGCTCATATATACCCACACACAAGCACACTCTTTCGCATACTCTCTCTCTCTCTCACACACACACACCCGGACATACACAGTGTCAATTAAAACTTACATTGTCTCTCTTCCCCTTTGTCTGTGGATTCAGAACAGCATCTCAAAATGAAACAGTTTGAAAACAACACATTGATGTTTGAACACTGAGAATGTTTGACCCTTTTCCTTTGCTACATGGCCCTGTGTGGTCACCCCTTCACACCAACGCACCGCTTCGATCAGAATATATTAACCCACATTCATCTTGCAATGCACAAACAAGCTCACATCTTTTCACGATTTATTTTGTTCAAAGTATCATTATGTTGAATTTTCCATCAGAAATGCATCTGCTGTGATCACTTGTATTACACATATATTCTGATAGAAATTTGTCACACTGGAATTAAAGTCAGCAAGCGGGACTGCCGCTATGGTGTCTGCACATTGCAAAACACTGGCTTCTGAGTTTAGACCCACAGACAGTGTGAATGAGGTCTATCGCCGTGTGCACACACAAGCATAGAAAATAGGTGCAGCAGAGGACATTCAGCACTTTGAGACTGCCCCATCATTCATAGCGATCATGGTATATTATCAAACTCAAGAGCCTGATGGCGCCTTTCCCCCGGACCCGTTCACCTGCAGAGCGATATCTTACTCCTGCCTGAAATCACACAGGGCGGGATTTTCTAGCCCAGCTTGCCCCGAAATCAAAAAGTCCCACCTGAGGTCAATGGATTTTTCCATGGACCGCCCTTCACTAGCTATGATTTCAGTGGTGGGTAGAACATGAAATTCGCCCCACAATGTTTTGGCTTCAGCTATTTTCTGTGCTAACGAATTCCACTCTATGGGTGAAGAAATGCCTCCTCATCACTGCCCTAAATAGACTACCCCGTATCCTCAGACTTTAAACTCCTGGTTTTGGGATCCCTCGTCCATCGGGCATATCCTTCCAGTTTCTACCCTGTCTAGTCCTGTTAGAATTCTATAGGTTTCTATAAGATCCCTCCACCTTCCTATTCTTCTGAACTCCAGTGAATACCATCCTACCTGACTCAATCTCTCCTCATCCGCCAGCTGCATTGTGACCGTCTCGCAATCTACATTCACCAGCTGACTACTGATCAGATTTTCTCTGATTGGAGATGATCGTGCCTGGCATTTATGTGGCGTGAATGTTACTTGTCAAGCATGGATATTGTCCAGATTTTATTGAATTTGGACACGGACAGCTTCAGTATCTGAGAAGTCGTGAATATGGCTGAACATTGCAATCATTGAGGAACATCCCCACCTCTGACCTTACGATGGAGGGAAGGTCATTGGTGAAGCAGCTGAGGATGGCTGGGCCTATGACACCACCCTGAGAGATTCCTGCAGAGTTGTCCTGCAACTGAGATTGCTGACCTTCCACAACCATTTTCCTACACGCCACATATTGCCGGGGGAGGTAGTGGAGGTGGATACGGTAGTGACTTTTAAGGGGCGTCTTGACAAGTACATGAATGAGATGGGAATGGAGGGATATGGTCCCTGGAAGCGTAGGGGCTTTTAGTTAAGTCAGGCAGCATGGTTGGTGCAGGCTTGGAGGGCCGAAGGGCCTGTTCCTATGCTGTAATTTTCTTTGTTCTTTGGTCTTTGTATCTCTCCACATTATGGAGAGTTTGCCCCCGACACCCATTGATTCCAGGTCTTGCTTCGACTATTCCATGCCACACTCGGTCGAATGCTGCCTCAATATCAAGGGCTCTCACCTCCAGACGGGAGTTCAGTTATTTTGGTCATGTTTGAACCAAGACTCTAACGAGCTGAGTGACCCTGGCAAATCCCAAACTGGACGCCAGTGAGCAGGTCGTTGCTGAAAAGTGCAGCTTCATAGCGCTGTTGCTGACCCTTTCCACCGGTTTAATGATGATTGAACAGTAGACTGATGGGGCAGTAATTGGCTAGGTTGGATTCGTCCTGTTTCTTGTGCACAGGATGCACCTCGGCAATTGTCCACATTGTTGGGTAGTCTGGCTGACACGAGCAGAAACGCATAAGAACCTAGCCACAAATGTTGTCATGCTGATTCATGAGGTGCTGAGAGGTAACTGAACACAAAGGATCATTTTGGCTGTGAGAATGTGAACAGAACTCACAAGTAAGGGTTTCGCTGTTCAGAGCAGCAGGAGGCTCCTTGTCCCTTCAAACAAGAGAAACAGTCAGTCAGTCAATTTATCGGATGTGACCCAGGTTTTAAAATCTCCAGACTGTTATTGAATAGACAGCAGATGTGATTCCAGTGTTGCAAGTAACATTTTTTTGTTGGTAGAACCAGGAGCATTTATCGTATTAACCTTTTTCATTGCATATTTCTTACTGACTTTTAATTAACAAAAATCTTTGAAGGGTTTCTAAGCTGCACATGGCTGAATATATGTATGTGTGTGTGCGTGCGTGTGTGTTTGTGACAGAGAGAGTGTGTATGTGTGAGAGCGTTTGTGCGCGTGACAGAGAGAATTTGAGTGCATATGGATGTGTGTGTGTGTTTGAGAGTCACTGTGCCTTTCACTTTGCGTCTGTTTATGGGTGTATGCATGTATGAGGAATTATGTTTTGTGCGTACTTATGCCTGTTAGTCTGCTTATCTGCCAATAATTTCCCCTGTATGGCATTGTCGGCGTGGGTTTATGTTGGGTAAGCGAGTATCTTAAATGTAAAAGACGCAATGCATCATAACAGCAAAATTGCTCTGAAGATTCAATGATTCTAAACATTATGTAGAGAAAGTGTATTTGAAATTAAATACTAATTGTCTCACCTGGGTTCACTGCTGCCTCCCCTCTTCCCTGGAAAACGAACACATGTGTTATAAATCGAGAACCAGTTATTAGCCTTCAAAATAGGAGCTTGAGAAACAATCATGGAGCAAGAGGGTCTCTGAGACTCCCAGAGTGCATCCAAATGTAAACGGTGGCTTCCAGCGTGGTCGGGGTAAGTGTCACGAAGGGTGAGTTAACATCTCGACCTGAGTGGTTGCGGCTGAGGTATCGATGGATGGTGCTGTGTGCGCAAATTATAAAGACAAATGTTTAATATCGACCACTCAAAATTGTCTTTAAGGTATGGGGTGAGGGTGATGAAGGTGGAAATGTTAAAGACATAATGCAGAGTGTGGCTGAGGCGGCTGTGCAGCTCAGGGAGAGCAAATCATGGGGCTCAGCATTGTGGCCAGGAGGCGATCGGTGGAAGTGGAAACGGGAGAAGACGGTCTCTTCTGCTCACACGTGGAATGAATGTCCAAAGCATCAATGAAATGGAGAGATCCAGGGATTTAGGAATGACTATAAGCCACGCTCTCTCTGACACAAGGAATACATTGATACATAGATGGAAGATTGTTCAGCTGGCCTTGAACATCAAGGTTTGTGAGCAAGGGGAATATTTATGTAGAAACACAACAATCAAACACTCGCTCAATAATGCTGTCTGTGGATGTGGGGACTTGGGATAGGAGATAATATTTCCTCAAGACCGCAGGTTTGACAAGCGCCATCGGCTGAGTGAATTGAAGATCAGAGAGTTGTTCCTCATGGGATAGAGGTGAAGAACTTGTGTGTGAGAAATGCCTTAAGGCATAGTGTCCATTGAGCAGTTTTATTAGTCGAATGGGGGGTGGGGTTAAAATAGAACATAGAACATAGAACAGTACAGCACAGTACAGGCCCTTCGGCCCTCGATGTTGTGCCGGGCTTTGTCCGAAACCAAGGACAAGCTGTTCCACTCCCTATCATTCGGGTGTGCTCCATGTGCCTGTCCAATAATCGTTTGAAAGTTCCTAAAGTGTCCGACTCCACTATCACAGCAGGCAGTCCATTCCACACCCCAACCACTCACTGAGTAAAGAACCTACCTCGGACATGCCTCCTATATCTCCCACCATGAACCTTATAGTTAAGCCCCCTAGTAACAGCGATATTCACCGGAGGAAATAGTCTCTGAACGTCCACTCTATCTATCCCCCTTATCATCTTATAAACCTCTTTTAAGTCGCCCCTCATCCTCAAAGAACAAAGAACAGTACAGCACAGGAAACAGGCCCTTCGGCCCTCCAAGCCTGTGCCGCTCCTTGGTCCAACTAGACCAATCGTTTGTATCCCTCCATTCCCAGGCTGCTCATGTGACTATCCAGGTAAGTCTTAAACAATGTCAGCGTGCCTGCCTCCACGACCCTACTTGGCAGTGCATTCCAGGCCCCCACCACCCTCTGTGTAAAAAAACATCCCTCTAATATCTGAGTTATACTTCGCCCCTCTCACCTTGAGCCCGTAACCCCTCGTGAACGTCACTTCTGATCTGGGAAAAAGCTTCCCACCGTTCACCCTATCTATCCCCTTCATAATCTTGTACACCTCTATTAGATCTCCCCTCATTCTCCATCTTTCCAGGGAGAACAAGCCCAATTTACCCAATCTCTCCTCGTAGCTAAGACCCTCCATACCAGGCAACATCCTGGTAAACCTTCTTTGGACTCTCTCTAACGCCTCCACGTCCTTCTGGTAGTGCGGCGACCAGAACTGGACGCAGTACTCCAAATGTGGCCTAACCAGCGTTCTATACAGCTGCATCATCAGACTCCAGCTTTTATACTCTCTATACCCCGTCCTATAAAGGCAAGCATACCATATGCCTTCTTCACCACCTTCTCCACCTGTGTTGCCACCTTCAAGGATTTGTGGACTTGCACACCTAGGTCCCTCTGTGTTTCTATACTCCTGATGACTCTGCCATTTATTGTATAACTCCTCCCTACATTATTTCTTCCAAAATGCATCACTTCGCATTTATCCGGATTAAACTCCATCTGCCACCTCTCCGCCCAATTTTCCAGCCTATCTATATCCTGCTGTATTGCCAGACAATGCTCTTCGCTATCCGTAAGTCCAGCCATCTTCGTGTCATCCGCAAACTTGCTGATTACACCAGTTACACCTTCTTCCAAATCATTTATATATATCACAAATAGCAGAGGACCCAGTACAGAGCCCTGCGGAACACCACTGGTCACAGACCTCCAGCCGGAAAAAGACCCTTCGACCACTACCCTCTGTTTCCTGTGACCAAGCCAGTTCTCCACCCATCTAGCCACTTCTCCTTGTATCCCATGAGCCTTAACCTTCTTAACCAATCTGCCATGTGGGACTTTGTCAAATGCCTTACTGAAATCCATATAGACGACATCCACGGCCCTTCCTTCATCAACCGTTTTTGTCACTTCCTCAAAAATCTCCACCAAATTTGTAAGGCACGACCTCCCTCTTACAAAACCATGCTGTCTGTCACTAATGAGATTGTTCCGTTCTAAATGCACATACATCCTGTCTCTAAGAATCCTCTCCAACAACTTCCCTACCACGGACGTCAAGCTCACCGGCCTATAATTTCCTGGGTTATCCCTGCTCCCTTCTTAAACAACGGGACCATATTCGTTTTCCTCCAATCCTCAGGGACCTCACCCGTGTCCAAAGAAGCGACAAAGATTTCCGTCAGAGGCCCAGCAATTTCATCTCTCGTCTCCCTGAGCAGTCGAGGATAGATGCCATCAGGCCCTGGGGCTTTGTCAGTTTTAATGTTCCCTAAAAAACCTAACACTTCCTCTCTTGTAATGGAGATTTTCCCACCCCACCGCAAAAGAAGATGTTAAATGCAACTTTCTTATATTTTATCATCGACTTACACAATTTGGGTTAATCGTGTTTTGCAAACGTAGTGTATTGTCTCCAAAGCCAGCATACTTTTCCTTACACCAGGGGATCCGAACTGTTCACCATACTGTACGTGCGATTTTGTAAACTGTTTTCTCTCTGGAAACTCCAGTCAGAAGTTTATATAACATTTAATTGGCGAGATATGTTATTACAGATGTGTGTATTAATGTGGATCGCATCACATTTCAGATCGTCTAACAAAACCGAAAACGTCCCTGAATCCAAATTTTTCAACAGTTGTAAGGGGAGAAATGTTTTTGCTGACTTGCAAGAATGCGCTTCAAAATGCGAACAACACATTCCTTCTGTACATTGTGACCGAGCCATTTTCTGTGACACCACTCGTCATCAGAAAGGGGAGATATTCAACAACGTTTAAACTCACAGGAATATTGAAACGCGGAAGAAACCAATGCAGCTGCATGTACAACACTGTGATCTCAGGGCAACTGTTGGCTTCTGAACAAAGTGATCCTGTCACCCTGAACGTCGTAGGTGCGTGTGTCTACTTCTGTATGTGTTTATTGCACTTTAAGCGCGCCTGTTCGTGCAACAACATATCGTTAAACAAACAGAATGTGTGGGATTCAGTTTTGTTATTTTGTTAGCTCGCAAAATATTTCCATCAACTTGGAAGAGTGAGAGATGACCTCGTAGAAGCTTATAAAATTGTAACAGGGTTAGACAGGGCAGATTCAGAAAAAAACGTTCCCGATAGTAGGGGCGTCCAGAGCTAGGATCTCAGTTTGATGTTAAGGGGTAAACCTTTAAGGTCTGAGGTGAGGAGAACTTCATTCACCCAGAGAGGGTGAATCTGCGGAATTCACTGCCACAGATAGTCCCATACAGTCACTTTTAATTGGACTGTCAATTTTTTATCGTCCTGCATGAGAACATTTCTCCAGTGATCGGGAGCAGAAAATATGTTTACGACTTGTACAGGATTCATTGTTAGTAGTTACTGTTTGCGAAAATTGAATTTTGTTTTTCATTCAGTTTAAATTGAAATTAAGAACCAAAAACGATTTTTGTATTACTGGTCACAATCGAATATCGATTTGGCGTAATCCCTTTCATACAAATAACAAAATAGATCTCGCCAGCAACAATGCGATCAACGAAATAAGCCAACAGTTCTTCCATTGTCCACTTCAAAGCTTGCTTCATAATTGACATTAAGTCATTGAGTTCCTACAGTGCAGAATGAGGCCATTCGGCCCATTAAGTCTGCTTTCCGACTGATTATCTTGCAAAGTCCCTATTCTTATAATCCCATGTACTTGCCCCGCGACTCCCCCTAACCAAGACATCTTGGGACTCTAAGGGGCAATTTTCCATGGTTAATACACCTAACCTGCACATTTAACAGACTGTGGGAGGAAACTGGAGCACCCAGAGGATAACCACGCAGACACAGGGAGAACGGGCAATCTCTACACAGTCACGGAAGGCCAGAATTGAATCTGGGTTCTTGGTGTTGTGAGGCAGCACTGTTAACCGTTATGCCATTGTGCCACACCATAGAGATGGCGAGCATGACGCTGTGTATACATCTAGAACAGAAACACTTTTGAAAAACATGGTTTCCTTCCTAATTTTAGACTGTACTTCGCCTATAATTGGTAATGTACATGAATTTTCAATCGAAATATCGGATGCAAATCAAATCAAAACAAGGATCGAAAGTTGTAAAAGAGGCAACACGTGAAACAGTTTCTTTTTCATATATGTTTAACCAAGTTCAACACAAGTTCGTGTGAATTTTGAGATAATATTTCGCTCTGCTGTTTTTGTCATAGACCGCCCCTTAAAACCGAGATGTTCGTTAGAAAAACAAGGTCCTCCTACTGAGAATAGGCAAAATATTACCATCATCTGTAGTGCGCCGAATGCAAGCACGAGCATGAAATTTTATTTCTACGTAAATACACAGCGCCAACTTCACACGTCTCAAGTAATATATGGAAACAAATCAGTCTGCATCGATATCATTGTGCCTCTATTCCAAAATAAGACCGATTATTATACATGTCGATATGAAGTAGAGATCGTTGGGCGCTGGATAGAGTCAGAGACAAGTGATCCTCAGAGACTTGTCCTATCAGGTAACGACGTGGCTAATAGAATGTAAGTCCTCATCTATTTGAATATTAGCAATATTCATAAATGATACTTCTCCTTTAAAACATTGCTCAGATTTATGTTTTACAGAATGCTGATTTTGATAAATTGATAATGGCAATAAGGATGGCCTACTTGCTTGTAAATGTAATGAACCTGAAACAGGTGTGATGGTATTGTGCCTTCAATAAATATATGTATATATTTTCTTCTTGTAAATGCCGTGTTTACAATTCAGATCTGTTTGCAGGGTGCTGATTTGTCTAAGAAAGCTTTTCAATTGATTGCTGGGAGCAGAGGATAAGTACTCATTTTAGAGCTGGTGTGTTTGTTTTAAGCTAAGCTAATTAATTTGTGTATTTTGTCTTCCCCTGGGGGTTTCAAAGTAGAGTTTCGATTAGGTTTATTAACAGACTCTTGTGCCATCTAGTGTCACGAGCTAAGCTTGCAGCGAACACAGTTTCTCTTTGACTTTTAAAACACGCAGTTACTGTCTTCTTCTGAAATAAATATGCCAGTCTCTCTGCCCCTTTTTTAGAAGTTGTCTGAAAGCCCTAAAACTGGCAATGTGAGTCTGAGCAAGTAAGCCTGTGTTGTGCTAACTCATTTTAAAGAGGGGCTTAAGTCTATAAGAATAATATTGCTTGAATTCTAAATCATACTGAGAAGTTAACAGGAAAGAATTATATCTTGACTTGTTTAAGTATTGTTCAATTGTTAAAATTTAAGCTAATTCATTTGTTATAGTGTGTCGGAATCGTGCCTGGAGAGTAACCTCACATTAATGTCAAAAAACAAATTGTTGGGTCTAGCCTAACATCACAATATATTTTGGGGTATCTGACTTGCAATCCTAACAATGTCAACTTGCCAGAGGCAACATCAATGAGTTGTGTGTCCGAATCATATTTTATTTACTAATGGTGCTAATAGACATATAATATGTTCTAACACATTAATATGTAAAACCCTGTAATCAATAAATCAAAGGCATTACAGATTGTGATAATCGCTGCATCGGTTTCTACAAACAGATTTTGATGACTTTCCAGTATTTGCGTTCATTTGCAAAGCAGCAATGTTCCTGTTACATCAACTTCCTTTCTCTCGTTATGTTTCAGATGGAGTGAACACCAACGTTATTCTTGCTCTCGGATGTTTTCAACTAATTCTCCTCGGCGGCCTGTGGACATGTGGCCTGAGCTTCAAAAGAAGTAAACAACGAGAATTGGCAAACACATATGCGATTACAATATGTGCTTTATTGTTTTGTCAAATGTTCTTCAATTGCATTATTTTAGCAAATGGAGCACAGCCAGAAATAAAGTGACCTGATGCACATGGGGCCCGTCGGGTTTGGAGGAGGGAGATGGGGTTGGGGGGGGGGGGAGGGGAGGCGGGTGGCTAACAAGGCAAAATGTTTCACAATCAGTGGTAGGTCCTTGGGAAGTACGGAGCATCAGCTGGATCTTGGAGTACATGTCCATCGATCCATGAAGGCGGCAGGGGTGGTAGACGAATTTATTAAGAAGGCATATGGCCGAGTTGTCTTTATTAACCGAGGTATAGAATTCTAGAGCAGAGAGGTCATGCTGGAATCGCTAGTAAGGTCATTCTTTCGTGGGATCACGTTGCTGGCTGGCCAGTATTTATTGGCCCAGTTCTGCTTGAGAAGGTGGAGGTTCGCTGCCTAATGGAAAGTCTGATACAACTGAGTGGCTTGTTAGGTCATTTCAGAGGGCTGTTGAGAGTTAACTTCATTGATGTGGCTCAGGAATCACATGAAGGCTAGGCCAGATAAGGACGGCACAGTACCCATCCTAAAGGATATCAGTGAACCAGATGAATACGCCGTATAGTTCTGTTTATCATATTAGCAGAGTATTTAGGGATACAAATGGGAGTTAATTTGTTTATATGCATTTCTTTTTGCAACTGATCAAATAATTTAGCCTCACAGCTATCCTTGGAATTGTAATCTGAGCAAAACACTATTTAGCTTTATTAACTCCATGGTTTGGAAAGATAATATCAGAAGGGAATCTTCTTCATTTAAAATCAATAATAAGTTTTGGAACAATTAAACAGAACATTTAAGCAGAATTTGATTTTGCCTCAAAAAATGGCATTATTCGCACAATGAATTTTTCTCAGGCTTCAAACTGAGCTGACTGAATTGGATCTGCCATTATTCCCTATCCACACAGATGTACGCTCCGC
This sequence comes from Mustelus asterias, assembly GCF_964213995.1. Lineage (NCBI taxonomy): Eukaryota > Metazoa > Chordata > Chondrichthyes > Carcharhiniformes > Triakidae > Mustelus > Mustelus asterias. The sequence continues at coordinate 148,257,195 of NC_135805.1, forward strand.
TAAATTCCAAATGTACCCATGGATTCTGCATATTCCATTCTGTTGTAAATATCTAATTAACTTAACTAATCTCTTTGTCAGTCAAGTAGTTATGAAGGATGAGGTATTAGCCAACTGAAATATTTGCTTACTTATTTCTTCCAGTTTGGGCCTATATACAACATGGACCTTTGAAGAGTTTAAACGCCGAACCTCCAGAGAATTGAAGGAAAGAACCGTCAATTTGCAACTACATGAACATAGTTCAACATTGTTCAATTCGCGCTGTGGTTCAAGGCCGTTATGAGCTTTCAAAAATTCTCCCATATTTTAAAACATTTTTTTTTTATTTTGTGCCTTTCAATTCTCATCAGAATAATTAATTTTTGAAATTTTCTCATGACTGACATGAAAGGGACCGGGCTCTAATTGCTGAGGCTAACCTTCCAAATGTTTGGACAAGGGTGTCGCATTTGCAATTCTCCATTTCACTCGCACCTCTGCTGAGCCTGGAGAAAACTGGCAAGTTATGGCCAGCGCCACTGCAATTTCCATTCTCACATCCGTCACTAACCTTGGATGTATCGCATTTGGTCTTTGTGCCTTGGTAACTTCCGATGTTTACATTATATACAGCAATTCCTCTCTGTTAATTTTTATCCATTCTCGGGACATAATTTCCTCCTCTGTCACCATGTGATTGGATGCTTCTAACTCTATGGTAATGCCGGGTGCAAAGTATGCCTGCAACAATTCAGCCACACCTTCTCCAACGATGCGTAAATATACTTTAGCACCCTAATGGGTCCTATTCCTGCTACAACCACCTTTTTTCTATCTATACGCCTATAGAGGACTCTGGGATTTCCGTTTATTTCGGCTGCCAGTCTTTTCTCATACTCTCTCTTGGCTTCTCTGATGAACTAACCCCCCCCCCCCCCCCCACCCCACCACCACCACCACCCCCTCCTTTCCACATAAACGCACACACACACATTATGTGTGCGTGTGTGTGGGGGGGGGGGGGGGCGGTGGGGAGGGGGGAGGGGGTAGATCATCAGAGAAGCCAAGAGAGAGTATGAGAAAATACTGGCAGCCAACATAAACGGAAATTCCAGAGTCTTCTAAAGGTATATCTGTCTGTCTGTCTATCTATCTATCTATCTATCTATCTATCTATCTATCTATCTATCTATCTATCTATCTATCTATCTATCTATCTATCTATCTATCTATCTATCTATCTATCTATATATGCATGTATATATAGATACCCTGCAACTTCGACAGTCAATGTCTATGCCTTGCAAACACCTGTTTCCTTGTAATGTTTTGTGTGCAAGTTTTTGTTTCTCTAGAAACGTTTTTACATGTCTGTTTTTATGGTAATTCATTGCCAAATGCAACAATTTCAAAAATACAGTGGGTAGGGTGTATTTCTGTATATGAATATGATAATGACTTCATGCCGAAAACTGAGAATGTTTTGTTGAGCTGAAATACCCTGCTGAGTGATGGCGTGAATGGTAAAGGCTGGGTGTCTGTCTCTGCAATTCGTACAGCCGCACACTCAATGGTAAAAGCCTCATCATTTGCTGAACTTCTTCAGGTGTGTTTCTGTAACAGAAAAAAATCCAAACAGAATCAAAAGACAATTCTTCACATAGTGCTCTTAAAATCTGAAGATGGCGTGGGGTGTTTAACATCGGAACGAAACCTATGACTCCATGTGGAAATGTTGTCGAAACAGGCAAATGAAAAAATGGACAGGATGAAATTCAGTGAACGGAACATAAATCCCTGCAAAAAAAACATTTTTTTTCCAATGAACGGTGCATTCCCAATTGTTAAATTGCCGGTAATTCCTTTCTTCAGATTTTCAGTGCATCACATCTTAGCATAGTAACATAGAAGGGTTAAATGCATAATCAGTCCATTTGTCCAATTACCGTTCTACCTGTTGTTTGAGTTATTAAAACTATTCGACTGTTTTTTTTACATAATCCTGTATCTCTCGAAAAATGCCGAACAATTTGCCGAATTCAACCGAAAAAGTACTTTATCGATTGAAGAAAAATATCATTTCTAATTCTGTTGCCTGTGAGTGTAATTTCATACTTCTGATTGGAGAGCATTCTGTCACTGCAGGCAAGCTCTCCCCCTGTGCTCTGTTAAATCCATTCCTACATTTGAACAACTCATTCAAACATCACCTTCAGTTTCTGAGTTCTTTGAGAAACATTGTAGTTTTTGTCCTCACTGCGCCAACATTATGTCACAGTAAGAAATCTCACAACAACAGGTTAAATTCCAACAGATTTATTTGGAATCAGAAGCTTTTGGAGCAGCTTTCCTTCAGCAGCTGTGTCACCTGATGAAGGAACAGCGCTCCGAAAGCTCATGAATCCAAATAAACCTGTTCGACTTTAACTTGGTGCTGTCAGACTTCTTACGCTACTTACCGCTTTCCAACGCCGGCATCTCCACAACATGGCGACATTATGTCAATCGTCTCTTCAAATCAAGCTGATCTTAAAAAAAATCCTTAGAATTGTTGTAAACTTGCTACTCATAACAAACCCTCCTTTCCACTCCAAAGTCTTTGATTATCTGCTCCCTCCCAATCTGGGGTATGTATCCCAGAAGTCTATGTATGAGTACCCAAATTCTGTCTTCCTCACCCTGGCCCAGCACTGAATCAGCTCTACCCAGAGACACGCTGACGCCCTCTCTGACCGTGTGGAGCTATAAACCACCCCAGACAGCTCTCGATTCCTGCCCACGCATTTTCCACGACCAGTTAGCGGTCTTTGGCATGTTTGACCAACTAACCCTTCTCCAAATCATTTTCCATTGTCTTGCAGTTCGGGGTGACGGCACGGTTTCCATGCATGTTTGTTCCAATCCAATCAGCCGCAAACACTTCTCATCTTTTCACGGCTTTGGAAAGATGAATTGGAAACAGGAGAAACGAGGAGATGTGTGTTTCACACAGGATTGTTAAAAGGACAACGTGTGGAATGTTATTCCATGGGAAATATGATCAGACAATTGGGCATATTATTGCAAACGGATAATTGCAAGACGTTGGTAGGAAAGAAATGACGTTGAGTTAAATTGGTCAGGCGTATTAGTGCCTGCAGCTCTTGCTATGGTGCGGTGTTCTGTGAAAACTATTAATGCCACAGTAAATTCCTTGAATTGCTTATTTTATACATGTAATGTTTGCAAGCCCATCGCCTCTCTTCAGTCCCTACGACAAAACAGGCAGGATCCGAAAATAAACATCTCACTCTGCTGATAAAAATATCGTTTTCACCTGTTGTTCAACGTGCGGTAAGAAACCATTGTTTCGTGCTTTATAAAAATAGGTGATATAATTCACAAGCAGCAATAATTAATCCAAAACACACACGCCCACACATGCGTACATGAAACACGCGCACACACATACACATATACATACATCCACACAAATAAATACACAGACACATACACGCACAATCACACAATGTATGCTCGCACACATACACAAAACCCAACATTTCCCAAGTATGAAAATGCTATGTGGACAATTAACTTATTTATCTAGTGGAGCACTTAACGTTCACTGAATTTGCAATGCCTGAAGGTCCATTGTATCGATGTGTTGATGTGCGTGCAGTTGTCACGTAGGTGACTATTTCAGTCACCTCAAGAACATTCTGACTTCCTGTCTATTCAGGCTTCGAGAGCATGTTTAGTTTGTTGCAGAAATATGCTGCTTAACCCAAGCAGCAAACAGTCCCGTGCAAGGAGGACTGGGAATTAGAAAATACCGAGTGAGGAAATTGTTCAGATGTTTAAAGCACGCATTTGTTTTGATTCATAATCAGTCAAGGGATTTCTCTCTGAATGGCATGGAACAAAAATCGATTGTTGCCACTTTAATATTTGTTTCTATTATTCTACTCTGTTGGAGTCAGAAAGTCCAAAGATGTCGGGTTAGGTTGATTGGCCATGCTTAAAATTGCCCCTTAGTGTCCTGAGATGCATAGGTTAGAGGGATTAGCGGGTAATATGTGTAGGAATATGGGAGTAGGGCCTGGGTGGGATTCTGGTCGGTGCAGACTTGATGGGCCGAATGGCCTGTTTCTGCACTGTAGGGTTTCTATGATTTTCTATGATTTTCTATGACGTCAAACACATAATATGGATTGATTTCATAATTTGTGATATTTTGCTGCATTGCTGGTGTGATGAATATTATACCAAGACATACTTCACGAACAAACCTCTAAAGCCCTCAGCGGTAAAGAATTTCAGAAATTCGCTACCCTCTGTAAGAGAAAATTCCTCTTCACCTCTTTCTGAAATGGGCAAATTCTTGCTCCGAGGTTATGCCCTTTGAGCCTTGACTCTCCCTAAGAGGAAACAAACTCTCAGCACTGTTGCCTCAGACCTCAAGGGACCCGGTTTCAATTCCCGGCTTGGGTCACTGTCTGTGCGGAGTCTGTACATTCTCCCCGTGTCTGCATGTGTTTTCTCCGGGTGCTCCGGTTTCCTCCCACAGTCCGAAAGACGTGCGGGTAAAGGACACTGGCATGCGAAATTCTCTCTCAGTGTACCCGAACAGGCGCCAGAGTGTGGTGACGAGGGGATTTTCACAGTAATTTGATTGCAGTGTTAATGAAAGTCTACATGTGACATTAATAAAATAAACTTTAAAACTTATAAAATCGCTTCAAATTTGCATCACTATAAATGCGGGGGCGGGGGGGGGACAGAAACATTGCCGGACCTGTAATGTAAACGATGATAATATTTGCTTTGTTTGACGCGGATGGTAATGGATAACTGGGACTCATTGCCAGAAGAGCTGATGCAATCACAAAGTGCATCGCAATTAAGTTAAGAAATTCTTTGATATGTATTTTGGAGCCATCAACAATGATCAAAAGAATTAGGAGCAGGAACTAAGTTAATCGGCATGTTCCACCATTGCAGAGTCATGTTTTGCAGCACTAAGAGACGCTTCGGCCCATATTCTCTGTGCTGGCCGTCAAGACTCTATCCGATACCCATTTTCCAGGACTTCGTCCGTAGCCTCGTATGCGATGGCGTTTCAAGTGCTCATCTAAATACTTCTTAATTATTGTGAGAGCTCCCGCCTCTACCACCCTTTCATGGAGTAAGTTCAAGATTCCCACCAAGCTTTGGGTGAATACGTTTTCCATCAAATCCCCTTTAAAACTCCTTCCCCTTACCTTAATTATCGATGTGCCCCTGGTTATTGACCCATCCGAACCTGAAAATTTTATTCCTATCTATGTCCCTCATAATTTTGTATTTCTCAATCAGACTTCTCTGCTCGAAGGAAAAGAACCCCAGCCTAACCAACTTCTCTTCAACGTTGAAACGCTGCAGCCCAGGCAATATCCTGGTAACTCGCCGCTGCATCCTGTCTCGTGCAATTTCTTCCTTGCTATATGCTGGCGACCATAACTGCACACAGTACTCTAGCTGTGGCCTGCAGCATTTTATGCAGCTCCATCAAAATATCCCTGTGAGTTCTTACCTTGCAACGTGTAGTGTCCCTGCCTCGGAGCTGGAGGCTCCGTTTTTGAGTCCCACCCAGGACTGGATGACCAAGGTTGGTGCATTCATAATGCGGTCAAATAGGTGTCTCAACCTGTAATACGCTTCCAAACAGGCAAATGGCAGGTGGCAGAGTCTCCTGCTTAGCCGTGATGTGGAGGGGCGCTCCTCAAGCTATAAGCCTCCGGCGCCATAGCCTGCCTGTTCTCATATTCTATATGTCAGCTAATAAAAGTAAATGTCCCAAATGCCTTTGTAACGATTACATCTACTTGTCCTAGTGCCTTCAGGAAGCTTCCGACATGCGCACAAAGGCTGCTCTGTACTGCCCAACACTTATTTCTATCCTCCATATAGATATGCTGGCACAATGGTCAGCACTGCTGCCACATATTGCCATGGACCCGGGTTCAATTCCGGCCTTGGGTGACTGTCTATATGGAGTCTATACATTCCCCGCGTGTCTCTACGGCTTTCCCCCGGGGGCTGTGGTTTCCTCCCACCGCCCAAAGATGTGCAGGTTAGGTGGATTGACCAAGATAAGTTGCGCCTTAGTGCCGCAAGGTGCATAATGTAAATACGTGGGGTGCGGGGATCGGGCCTGGTTATGATGCTCTGTCGGTGCAGACTCGATGAGCTGAATTCTATGACTGTGCATCCCCTTGCCTTATTATTCCCTGCAGACGTTCAGAAAAAAAATTAAGGGAATTTGAAAAAAATCTCCTTATCTCTTATGGGCGATCACTTATTTGAAAACAGTGACCCCTAGTTTTCGACTGTCCCCCAAGAGGGAACAGCCTCACACATTCATTATATCATATCTCGCATGGTCCTTGCTCTTGGAACTCTCGATGTATACAAACACAGAATGTCCATGGAGCGGTTCATCTGCTTTGAGCTGGCATCTGTGGAGGCTGGTGACTCCTCTGCCCCCAAACTTTTCTCTTGAGCAACGGTTGGCCTGGATTTTCTGACCTTGCCCACAGCTGGGATTCTCCACTTCGGCTGCAGTGTATGGCGAACACCACATTTTCTGTTTGTGCTGGCATTGGAGAATTTCGGTCGTGTTCGTTTGTGCTGTTAGTTTAGAAATACTTCCCTGATCTGTTTCTGACACATTCACACCTTTTCTTGAAGATGGACATCATGTACACAATGCTCCGGATGTGTACTCATCAGTGTGCTGTACAACTGAAGAATGGCCTCGTAATTTTATAGTCATTTCCCCTCGCAATAAACAATATCATTCTATTTGCTTTCCTCGTTAATATCTGTGTGCCAGCATTTTGCGATTCATGCACTAGGACACCACGATCCCTCTTCAGGTCACAGCTCTGAAATCTATCAACAGTTTGATAATGATTCTTTATTTTCTTCATGCAACATGCACAATTTTGCTATTGCCCACATTGTACTGCATTTGCCATTTGATTGCACACTCTCTTAGCCAAGCTGCCTCCACTTCACAATGTACTTACCTACTTCCCGCTCGGTTATTGCAAACGTGGTAAATATACTACCGGGCCCTTCATGTATATAAATGGTAAACATTTGAGGTCTGAGCACTGATCCATGTGGCACACCACTCATCACATCCCGCCAACCGGATAAAGGCACATTTATGCTTCCTCTTTTCCTGTCAGCTGGTTAATAATATTGCCGTTATCATCACATGAAATGCGTTAATTTCCACAATAACCTTTACTGTTACACGTCATCAAATATCTTCTGGGAATCTAAGAACCATGCATCCATAGGGTCCCCTTTATTCACAACACAGGTGACTCATTCAAAGTCCAATAAATCGGTTAAAAATGTTTGCCGTTCAAAAAGCCCATGTTGACTCTGCGTGACTGCCTTGATTTTTTCCCCCATGAGCCTTGTTATACCATCTTTAATAACAGCTTCTGATATATTCCCTTTGACAGATGTTAAGCTAACTAGCCTGCAGTTTCATTTCTTGAATAAAGGAGTTACACTCACTGTTTCCCTATCACCTGAAACTTTCCCACAATCGAGGGAACTTGGGAGAAAAACAATCTACAGACCAAGAGCTGGGTGTTGGTATGAGGACATTTGGTTCGCTTTGGGACAGAGGGATTGGCGATGCTGTTGTCAGGAGTGGCGAAATGAAAACTACGAGTTAAAATTGCATTGGCTGATTGTTCACTTTTGTACTGGAGGAATCTGAAAGCAGATATTGCTGAGGTATGAAGCCAAGACGGGCAAAAGTTGAGTTATTCGAAAGGAGGTAATTCTGTTAGCAGGTAGATCAGTCACGAAGTAATATACATTTAAACTAATTAGTACTGAGGTTATTTTTCTCAACCGCAAAGTGATAGGTGCCTGGATCTCACTGCGTGAAAGAACAATAGAGACAATAAACTCCAACACACTTAAAATAAGTCGAACTAGAACGAGATAATTAAATCATATAGAAGTGCAACAGCCTACAAAGCTACAGATCGCAAGGAGTAATGTGGGCGCTGGACGGGGTTATCCGGTTGCATCCACCCCACACCAGGCTTAAAGAGTCCGGTGAAATTTTCCGTCCTGCCCGTGACGATTTCCGCAGCAGCAGGACTGGAAATTTCCACCACCCATTGTTCCATTTTGAACTATGATGCTCCAAGTGGCAGCGTGGCATCCCCCAAAAAATGGAATTTTCCGCAGGTGGATTTTCCACTCCCGCCGAGGTCAACGGACTTTTGAATGTCTCGCCGCATTTTGCAGCCCCACCCGTTTCGTGACGGGACCATAAACTCCAGCGAGTTTCAATTTTTAACCGAAAGGGAAAATGTTGGAAAATCTCAGCAGGTCGGGCAACAACTGTAAAGAGAGAAATTAGCTGATGTTTCGAGTCCTGATGACCCTTTGTCAAAGATTTGATATGGTGATTGCCAAGCATCTCAAGGGAAGTTAGGTCGGGATGGCAAATGGCCATTTTGCCCTTTTCCTAGATGAGTAGCAAAAAGCAGAATGCAAACAAACGAATAATCATTTAAATTAACTGATATTAGCCAAGTGCAATGGGCGTTCATTTTTTACGCCACTATAAAATAGAGGCTGGCTCAAGGCTGTTGGAAGTCACCCAGTTTGAGCACGGATAGAACAAACTTTCACAAACCCTCTGGCTTCTGACATCTGCAATGCTTCAATTCCGACCTCTCTGCAGAACATACTTTCACTCCGCTCTCACTATCAACATTGTACATTTGACCTTAATTCGTTTTTTTTGCTTGTTTGTTGATTCAGTTGAACCCATTCCCTATTGATGTCCAGACAATGTTTTTTTTTTACTTTCATAAATACATGTTGGGTTCACATTCTTTGTTCAACCCTAATTTCCCCATGAATGAGCAGTTACGAGTGAACCACATTGTTGAGGATCTGGAATCAGATGTAGGTCAGACCAGGTAAGAACGGCAAATTTCCTTCCCGAAAGGGCATCAGTGAACTTTCATTTTTACAGTAATCAATGGCTTCATGGTCATCATCAGGCTTTTCATCCCAGATTTGGATTGAATTCAACTCTCACCATCTGCAGTTGTGGGATTTGAACCCACGACTCCAGTGTGACAATACCATTATGCCATTGCCACCCTTACCATAGCCACACCACAAGTCAGTGTCTGCCCCACTTAGACCCCAGCACATTGAAACTGTCCCTGGCACTGTTATGGTGCCTGGTATGCAGTGGCAGGGTACCCATTGGGCAGTGCTAGTGTGCACAGTGCGCTCTGTCTGGGTGACCAGTGTTCAGTGCCAGTGTGGCTGGTGGGCAGTACCAGGATGCTCGGTAGACAACGGCAGGATGCTCGGTGGACAACGGCAGAGTGCCTATTGGCAGTGCAAGGGTTTGCAGTGAGCAGTACCAGGATGCTCTCTGTCCCCGTCTCCCTCCCTCACTCACTGAGCTGCCTCATTCGCAGTCCAGCCTTGGGCTGATGGCAGGCACCAGGGGTTCAATATCTCATTCAGGGGTGGAGCCAGAGAGGGGCGGGCCAGCCAGAGGGCGGTGCCGGAGTCGTAGGGGAACATGGTCCAGCATAAGGGGCCTGGTGGCCGTCTGGCATTGTCATCATTCCTTATTGCACCCCAATTCAGGTTATAAATCTCGAGCAACATTTGGTAATTTTAAATATTTTTCCATGCACGTCAATACTCCCAGCCCATACGCGCAGATGATCCGAATTTACTTTCTAAAAAGTAAAATATCCCACTCTCCCTTTTAAGACAAAGGATGAGTCTGATCAACAGCTCTCTGCAATGGGAGGAAGGGGCTATCGGATTCGAAGTTCCTACTCTGCCCCTCACCCTTGAGCGATGGGAAAAGAGTTGAACAGACTGGTGTGCAGCCCGGCCTGGCTATATGAGGCATGCGCCATGTTCTTAATGGAATAAAAATAATATAAATCAAAGAACCCCACACTGCAGGAGAAGACCATGTGACCCATCGAACCTGCACAGTCAAGAATCCCACCCAGGTCCTATTCCCGAAATCCCACGTATTTACACGGCTAGTTTCCTGACACTAACGGGCAACTTCGCACGGTCAATCAAACCAACACTCACATCTTTGGACTCACGCCAATGGATACTGCCGAAATCACATAGACACCTTTGCCAATCTATCCCTTCGAGGGGAATGTCAGAATCAAAAATACTCTTTTTACCAATGTACCCCCTAGTGGATAAGTTCAGAATCTCTCTCTCTCGCGCTCTATTTCTCTCTCTCCCTCACACACACACACACACAAACACACAATTACCAACTTATCTGCCTCGTGGAGTATGTCAGAATCACACACACACACTCAGACACGCACACACGTGTGCACACACACGCACAGACATACAGTCACCGTCACACACGCACGCGCACACACACACTTTTACCAATCTAAGCCCTGGTGGTGAATGTCAGTATGACGCACACACCTTTACCAATCGACACGCTAGTGGAGAGTGCCAAGAATCACACACACGCTCCTTTATCAATCTACCCCTTAGTGGAGAATTTCAGAATCACACACACGCACCTTTATCAATCTATCCCCAAGTGGAGAATTTCCGAATCTCACACACGCACCTTTACAAATCTACCCCCGGTGGAGAATGTCAGAATCACACACACACACTTAGCAATCTCAGAATCACACACAAACACCTTCATGAATACCTGAGATAAAACTAGATATTGCAGGCAACAACAAGCCAGTCAGAGAATATCGCAAAGAGAGTATCATGTTGGAGTTGCGGATAGTGATGAACATTGTCAGAGAATACAGCAGGATATAGATAGGCTGGAAAATTGGGCGGAGAAGTGGCAGATGGAATTTAATCTAGATAAATGCGAAGTGATGCATTTTGGTAGATCTAATGCAGGGGGGAGCTATACAATAAATGGCAGAACCATCAGGAGTATAGACACACAGAGGGATCTGGGTGTGCAAGTCCACAGATCCTTGAAGGTGGCAGCACAGGTGGAAAAGGTGGTGAAGAAGGCATATGGCATGCCTGCCTTTATTGGACGAGGCATAGAGTATAAAAGTTGGCATATGATGTTGCAGTTATATAGAACGTTGTTTAGGCCACATCTGGAATACTGCGTCCAGTTCTGGTCGCCACACTACCAGAAGGACGTTGAGTCTTTGGAGAGAGTGCAGAAAAGGTTTACCAGGATGTTGCCTGGTATTAGCTATGAGGTGACATTGAGTAAACTAGGGTTGTTCTCCCTGGAAAGACGGAGCTTGAGGGGCGACCTAATAAAAGTTTATAAAATTATGAAGGGCTTAGTGAACAGTTGGAAGCTTTTTCCCAGGTCAGAAATGACAAACACAAGGGGTCACAAGTTCAAGGTAAGGGGGGCAAGGCTCAATACAGATATGCGGGGGATGTAGTTTACACAGAGGGTGGTGGGGGCCTTGAATGCACTGCCAAGCAGGGTGGTTGAGGCAGACACGCTAGGATCATTTAAGACTTATCTAGATGGCCACGTGAACAGACTGGGAATAGAGGGATACATATGGATGGACTAGTTAGGAACACATGATCGGTGCAGGCTTGGACGGCCGAAGGGCCTGTTCCTGTGCTGTATTGCTCTTCGTTCTTTCTTTGTTCATTGTTATCATTTCAGGTCGATGACTCTAGCTCAGAACTTGAAAATGTCGGAGACTGGAATGTTTACAAGCAATTACAGAGCCATTTTTGTAAGCACGAAGTGTACCCTGGTGCTGTCGTTGCTTAGAGCCTGTGAAAGGTCTAAAGTGTCTGGGTTCCAGTTTGGGCGATGCAATGGCACAGTGGTTAGCACTGCTGCCTCACAGCGCCAGGGACCCGGGTTCAATTACTGCCTCGGGTGGATTTTCCACATTCTCCCCGTGTCGGCCTGCGTTTCTTTTGGTTTCCTCCCACAGTCCAAAGATGGGTGGGTTATCTTGATTGGCCATGCTAAATTCACCCAAGTGTCAGGGGATTAGCCGGGTAAATATGTGATGTCACAGTAATAGGGCCTGGGTGGGACTGTGGTCGGTGCAGACTCGATCAGCCGAATGGCCTCCTTTGCGCTAAAGGGATTCTACAATTCTATGATCATTTGCCTGGAACCTGATCTCGGTTCCTCGCTGTACAGATGCCTGATCTGTGAATACTTGCTGCAATTTGAAGGTTAATTTCCAATCACTAACAAATAACAGACATGAAATTTCTCGTAAATTGGCATTATTGTATTTCTCAAACCTTTCAATTGCCAAAAACGAACAACAAAAACAGAAACTGCTGAAAATCCTGGCAAGTCTGACGGCCTACGTGGGGAGAGAATAGTGTCACGAGTTTTGAGTTAGGATGACCCTCCGTCTTGTCTTGCTATTTAATATATAGTTATAATAAGATGCATGATCAATTATTCTTCCGATTAAATCAATACATTGATGTTTTCACCACAGATATTCATTTTTATTCACAATTTTCTGGTTAGTTTTTTTTATTAACACATCTGGTTACTGCTCTCCCCTGAGAAAAGTGAACATTCCTTAACTGGCACATGCATTTATCTTACACAATTGAACAGGGACCCTCGATAAACTCAATAAACATCTCCTGTTTGTACAAATTCTGCACGCCTCCTGTTCCCCCACAATGTGTACACCCCCTGTAAATCTGGGGTGTGGACACCTCCTGCTCATCCAGGCAGTGTACAGCTCCTATGAACCCAGATTCGCTGAGTCAAGGTGGCCACAACTTTGTCTCTCACTACCTTATCATGGTCTTATTTACAAGGTTGACGTTTTGGACATTGTAACCTTTCCCACCTAGGTTTAAATTTGTGTTGTCCAAAGTGCTGCTGCTGTAACTGTACTGACAACCACACTTCCGCCCAGCCTCTCTTTCCTCTGTCATTCAAAGCTTCCTGGTTTGAAGCTCTGAATCTCGGAAGAGGCGACACAGTCGCTGTCCCTTCTAGCTCTCACATCTCGATGTAGTTGCGACTGGAGATGGGCACCTTGTTACTGTTCTTTGGTGAGTCATGCACCCAGCGTCTCTGCAAAATTGTCATATCTCTGGTCTGCGTGGTACCTGAGTGGGTGAAGGGCAGAGGGTAGAGTGGGAATGAAGCCGGGAGATATCTGATCTCAGTTAGCTGCAGGGATTAAAGCTAGTTTGGGAGTGGAGTGTGTTGGGGTGGATGGTGAGGATGGAGATCTGATCTGAGTTTGTGAAAAAATGTGTGTGTGAGAGAAAGAGTGTTTGTGAGAGTGTGTGAGAGAGAGTGTGTGTGATGTGAGAGAGAGAGAGAGAGAGAGAGAGAAGTTTGACAGAGTTTGTGTGTGTGTGTGAGAGAGAGTCTGTACGATATTGTGTGAGGGAGAGTGTGTGAGAGGTAAGACAAAGTGAAAGCGAGAGTAGTGTGAAAGAATGTATGTGAGAGAGAGAATGTGTGGGTGTGGCGGAGGGGGGTGGAATGGAGTGGGGTGGAATGGGGTGGGACATTCAGCATGGATAGGGTTAATTCGTGCATGAACCTCATTAGGAGATTTGGGAAATTCAATTGGGGGTCAACACTCGAGCATAGTTCTGTAATATTCTCATCAATATGTTTTGGCTTTTCTGTTAGTTCTTAGTCATTGTCCTTCGTGGAAGTGGCTGAGTTCCTCTTTCTGTCAACGGAAGCCTCTATCAATTGTGACGCTACGTGCTATCGCTTTCAATGTTAACTCCACTTCCGCACTCTTTCCATCTCTCTCTCTCTGCCTGTCTCTATATATCTCTCTCCCTATGCCGCTCCCTATCTCTCCTCTTTGTCTCTCTCTATCTGTCTGTCTCTTTCTCTCTCGCTCGGCCGAGCCCCAAGGAACCACGACTCACTTTCGCTACTCGCTTATTTTTCATGTACCCTTTGAATAATTTTCTGTCTATTTTTATCCTGTCTGATGGCGTTCGAATTCTCAAAACATCGTGATGAGGCAATGTGTCTGCTCATTAAAATATCCTGAGATTTGTGGGGCATATTTAACAACTAATTTAGTTTGAAATAGCTTGAATTTAATTGGACGAGTGCAGGTATTGGTGAATATAGATAAGTGAGTGCAGGGAGATGCAGTCTGTAAGTCCACCACCATTGGTGATCGTATATCCAGGAATTAATTACTGAATTTGTTCAAAATATTAGGTAGATATTCTCACAATGTTTTTTTTTTCTCTCAGTGTATTTGAACACGTCTTCCCTGATCCACTGTTTTCTCTGTCAAGGGTTAACTTTATATTTGTCCCCAGTGATGTGTTTCTGAGCTGAAACCACAGGTTTCCGTTACAAACACTGACCGTGACTAAAATGTACCCAGATTGATTTGGAAATAAATTCATATTGAACTTTCTCCCACTGTCGGTTTATTGTGACGTCTCTGACAGTTTGTAAACTATTTTCTGTTTCCCTGCATTGACACAATATTCAGTTCTCATTATTTAGACGGCACTCTCTCCTGTAGTCTCCTGGAGTTGGTCACATCATTGAGATTGAGATCTGTGTAGAGGGTGGAGACTAATGTCCTTCAGTGAACACATCACAGCAGCTGTCGTTTTGTGGTCAACATTTCAACATTTCTCCCTTGTTTTGTTCAGTTTAACTGCCCACAGTGTGAATCCATTCCAAAATTGTACTCCCAGATAGAGGCAGTCACAGAGACACAGACAGACAGATCGAGAGACACACAGACTGGAAGGGAATTACAGCAATCAGGACGCAGACACACACAGAGACAGACCTACGGGGAAGGCACACACAGACTGACATGCAGACACGGAGACTGACAGACAGAGAGACGACCACAAAGACAAACAGAGAGACACACAGACGAACACACTGAAAATGGCATTGACGCATGTACAGACACAGACGCAGAAACAGACAGACAGAGACGGACAGGCAGACATACACGCACACACAAGCAGACACACAGGGAGACTGACGCAGCCACACAGACACACAGGGAAAAGGACAGACACACAGAGAAAGACACGTACACATAGACATACACATATACAAAGAGGCACACACATACAGACAGACACATAAACAAACAGAGACAGACAGAGGCACACATACACAAGTATGGCAGACACACGGACAGACACAAACACAGAAAGAGATCGACACACTGACAGAGACAGACACACTACAACCAAAGACGGAGAAAAACGTATGCAAGGCAGGCACACATAGACGGATAGACAGTCACAGAGTGAGGAAAATGCACGAAAAAACACACACGGCAGCAGAAAGGAACAGACACATATAGCGACAGACAGACTAAGTGACACGCATACAGAAATGGACACGCAGAGATCAGCACATGGATACAGACACACGCACACAAACTGTGACAAAAAGACAGTCACAGTCACAAAGAAACAGGCATATATGGACACACACTCACAGACAGGTGAAATGTAGAATTATGAGGGATAAGGATATGGTAGATTGGAAGAAACTCTTCTGGGAAGTAGGGTAAATAATCGGGGGAGGGACACATGGATTTAATTTAAAGGGGCAGGAGATTGATAGGGGGGTCTGAAGAAAACCTTTTTCACCCAGAGGGTGGTGAGAATCTGAAACTCGCTGCGTAAAAGGGTGGCAGAGGCGGGAACTTTCACAACAATTAAGAATCATTTAGAGGAATACTTGAAATGCAGTAACATACAAGGTTACAGAACTAGTGCTGGGCAATGGGATTAGAATAGATAGGTGCTTGGTGGCCGGCGCAGGCATAATCAGCTGAAGAACCTTTTTCTATGCTTGGAAATTCTCGGACTCCAACTTACCTGTCACCAACTCCATGTTTGCGTCTCAGCTCCAGATCTGTCAATGAATTTCATTTAGACATAACCTCTCGATCTGTGATTTGTAATGAACAATTTTCCAAAGGAACAATTGTAATTTGCAGTTGGGAGTTCTAGTCTTAGAGCACAATTTTCCTGTGGAAAAGTGTTTCCGACCTTCACTTCTGAAGATCAAGAACAAAGAACAAAGAAAAGTACAACACAGGAATAGGCCCTTCGGCCCTCCAAGCCTGTGCTGATCATGATGCCCGAACCAAAAAAAACATTTCTAGTTCATTCAACCTCTCCTCATAGCCAACACGCTTGAGACCAGGCAACGTCCTGGTGAACATTATTTGCATTCTCGCCAATGTTTCCACGTCCTTCTGATAATGTGGTGACCCGAACTGCACGTAATACTACGAATGCGGCCGAACCAGGTTTTATATAGCTGCAACATGATTTCCCAATTGCTGTACTCAATGCCCCGGCTGATAAAGGCAAGAATGTCATATGCCTTCTTAATCACCTTGGTCAACTGTGTTGCCACTTTTAGGGAGCTGTGGACCTGCACGCCCAGATTCCTCGCTATGTTAATGTTCCTAAGGGTTCTGCCTTTTCCAGTGCAATTCATACATAAATTTTATCCTCCAAAATACATTAACACGCATTTGTCTAGATTAAACTCAATCTGCCATTACTGTGCCCAAGTCTCCAAACTATCTGTATCCTGTTGTATCCTCTGATAATCTTGGCACTGCCAGCAACCTCACAAATCTTCATGTCAACCACAAACTTACCAGTCAGACCACACACATTTTCCTCCAGATCACTTATCTATACCACAAACAGTAGAGGTCCCAACACAGGTCCCTGCGGAACACCACTAGTTACAGATCTCCATTCTGAAAAACAACCTTCCACCGTTACATTGTCTTGTATAACCAAGCCTGTTCTATGTCCAACCACCCTGATCCCATGTGATTTTAGTTTTTGTACCAGACTGCCATGTGGGACCTTGTCAAACCTTGAGAGACAGGATCTACAGGCATTTGGAGATGCAAGGACTGATTAGGGACAGTCAGCATGGCTTTGTGAGTGGAAAATCATGTCTCACAAGTTTAATTCAGTTTTTTGAAGGGGTAACCAAGAAGGTAGATGAGGGCAGTGCAGTTTATGTTGTCTACATGGACCTTAGCAAGGCCTTTGACAAGGTACCACATGGGAGGTTGTTGCATCAAGTTAAATCTCACGGATCCAGGGTGAGGTATCTAAATGGATACAAAATTGGCTTCTTGACAGAAACCAGAGGGTGGTTGTAGAGAATTGTTTTTCAAACTGGAGGCCTGTGACCAGCGGTGTGCCTCAGGGATCAGTGCTGGGTCCACTGTTATTTGTCATTTATATTAATGATTTGGATGAGAATATAGGGGGCATGGTTAGTAAGTTTGCAGATGACACCAAGATTGGTGGCATGGTGGATAGTGAGGAAGGTTATCTCCAGTTGCAGCGGGATCTTGATCAATTGGGCCAGTGGGCTGACGAATGGCAGATGGAGTTTAATTTAGACAAATGCGAGATAATGCTTTTTGGTAGATTGAACCAGGGCAGGACTTACTCAGTTAATGATAGGGCGTTGGGGAGAGTTACAGAACAAAGAGATCTGGGGGTACATGTCCATAGCTCCTTGAAAGTGGAGTCACAGGTGGACAGAGTGGTGAAGAAGGTATTCAGCATGCTTGGTTTCATCGGTCAGAACATTGAATACAGGAGTTGGAATGTCTTGTTGAAGTTGTACAAGACATTGGTAAGGCCACACTTGGAATAATCTGTGCAATTCTGGTCACCCTATTATAGGAAGGATATTATTAAACTAGAAAGAGTGCAGAAAATATTTACTGGGATGCTACTAGGACTTGATGAATTGAGTTATAAAGAGAGGCTGAATAGACTGGGATGTTTTTCTCTGGAGCGTAGGAGGCTGAGGGGTGACCTTATAGAGGTCTATAAAATAATGAGGGGCATCGACAAGGTAGATAGTCAATACCTTTTCCCAAAGGTAGGGGAGTCTAAAACTATAGGGCATACGTTTAAGGTGAGAGGGGAGAGATGCAAAAGTGTCCAGAGGGGCAATTTGTTCACACAGAGGGTGGTGAGTGGCTGGAACAAGCTGCCAGAGGTAGTAGTAGAGGCGGGTACAATTTTATCTTTTAAAAAGCATTTAGATCGTTACATGGGTACGATGGGTATAGAGGGATCTGGGCCAAATGCGGGCAATTGGGATTAGGTTAGGGGTTTAAAAAAGATAAGGGTGGCATGGACAAGTTGGGCCGAAGGGCCTGTTTCCATGCTGTAAACCTCTATGACTCTATGACTTTATATAAACTACAACCACAGCTCTTCCCTCATCAATTTTCTTTGTCACCCCTTTAAAAATCTCAAAGTTGGTGTGACATGACCTTCCCCGTGTAAAAGCATGCTGCCAGGCACTAACGATTCAATTTTCCTCCAAATGTGCATGTATACTGTCCGTCAGAATCTTCTCCAAATGCTTTCCCACCACTGACATCAGTGTCACCTGCCTATAATTTCCTGAATTATCCATGCTTCCTTCCTTAAACAGGGGAAAAACATTGGCTTTTCTCCAGTCCTCTCGAACCTCGCCTGTAGCAAAACATGATGTGAAGATATTCCTTAAGGCCCCACCTCTTTCTCCCCTTGCCTCTCGCAATAACCTAGGATAGGTCCCATCCGGCCCGGGACTTGTCTACCTTGATGCAACTCAGGATACTCAACGTTTCCTCCTTTGATATATTGAAGTTCTCAAGAACGTTAGACATCTATCCTTGATCTCAACATCCGTCATGCCCTTCTCCTTGGTGAATACCGATACAAAGTACTCATTAAAGATCTCACCCACTTCATGTGGTTCCACGCATAACTTCCCTCCATTGTCCTTGAGTGGGCCTACTCTTTCTCTTGCTACCCTCTTGCTCCTAATATATGCATAAAAAGCCTTGGAATTCTCCTTGACCCTGTTTGTTAAAGACATTTCAGGGCCTCCTCTAACCCTCCTAATTCCACGTTTAAGCTCCTTCCTACTTTCAATGTAGTTCTCAAGGGCTTTGTCAGTTTCTTGATACCTACTATGCTTCCTTTTACCTTTTGACTCAGCTTACAATTGGCTTTGTCATCCATGGTTCCCTTTTCCTGCCATTTCTATCCTTCATTTTCGAGGAGACATGGCTGTCCTGAACTTCAATCAATTGGCCTTTAAATGCCTCCCACATACCAGGCGTGGATTTGCCTTCAAATAGCCGCTCCCAATCTACATTCCCCAGCTCCTGTCTAATTTGGATGTAATTGGCGTCGCCAATTAAGCACCTTCACCCGTGGGCCGCTCTTGCCCTAATCCATGACTACCCAAAATCTTATGGAATTATGATTGATTAGCCCAAAATGCTCCCCCACTGAAACATCGATCCCCTGGCATGGATCATTCTCCAGTACCAAGTCACGTATGGCCTCCGCCCTGGTTCAATTGCCCACATGCTGTAACAAAGAGCCCTACTGGGCACACCTAACAAATTGCCCTCAATTCGAGCCCCTGGCTGTAAGGGTTTCACAGTCAATGTGGGGGAAGCTAAAGTCACCTGCCCCAACTACCCTGACTTTTTCACACTTTTTCAGTATCTGACTACACAAATGCTCCTCTGTCTTCTGTGGGCTTTTGGGAGGTCTATAGTATACTCCTAGCATTGTGATTTCACCCTTCCTATTCCTGAGCTCCACCCATAATGCCTCACTACAAGATCCATCCCATGTGGCCTCTCTCATCACAGCTGTGATCTGCTCCCTAAACAACAATGCAACTCTCCCACCCCTTTTGTTTACCCTTTTATCCGGTCTGAAACAATGATACCCGGGAATGTTAAGCTGCCAGTCCTGTCCCACCTTTTAACCAAGTCTCCGTAATTGCAATTACATCATAATTCCATGCAGTAATCCAGGTTCTCAGTTCATTTTACCTGTTATACTTCTTGCATTGAAGCAAAATGCACTCCAGGATGTTGGTGCCCCTCCAGTTCAGGTGCAACCCATCCTTCTTGTACAGGCACACCTTCCCCAGAAGACATCCCAGTGTTCCATATATCTAAAGCCCCCCCATCCCACACCAGCTCTTTAGCCACGTGCTCAGCTATATGATCTCTCTGCTCCAAGCCTCACGAGCACGTGGCATGGGGAGTAATCCTGAGATTACTAACCTAGAGATCCTGCCTTTTGCTCCCAACCTAACACCCTGAATTGTCTTTATCGGGCCTCTTCCCGCCTATGCCATTACTGCCAATGATGGCAGTGACACCTGCCTGTTTACCCTCCCGTTTCAGGATGCCCTGTACCCGCTTAGAGACATCCAGGACCCTGGAACGGAGCCAGCATACCATCCTTGAGTCCCGTTTGCGGCCACAGAAACGCCTGTCAGTGCCCCTGACTATCGTTTCCTAATATTATCACACCCTTGGTCTTAGCCCGACCCTGCTCTGCAGCAGAACCAGTTGTGGTGCCTCAAGCCTGGCTGCTGCTGATATCTTCCCTTGAGTGGCCATCCTCCCCATCCCCCAACAGTATCCAAAACGGTATACCTATTTGAGAGAGGAACAACCACAGGAAAATCCTGCCTTACCTGCCTGCCTCTCCTGGTGGACACCCATCTACCTATCTGAACCTGCGGTATGATCACCTCCCTGAAGTTAGTGTCTATCAGATTCCCTGCCCACTGTATGTTCCGCAATGTGCCCAGCTGCTGCTCCATTCAAACTATGCGGTCTGTGAGGAGCTGCAGCTGGTCACACTTCGTGCAGACATAGTCATCAGGGATGCTAGAAAGCTCCTTGACATCCATTATTCGGCTACCCACGGTGCAGTCGAGGTGACTGAGTTGATTTCCCCCAGAATCCTCTTCTGTCGCCTCAGCGGGATCAAAGGTGCTGGCCCCACGTTCTTGTCTCTGCCTCCGAGCCCCACACTCCAGAAATCGAACCACTGGACATGTTCTCCTTAAGTTTCAGAGGAGTTTTGACTAAAGTTCTACAAATCATGATATATTCTGATCCATCACATGAGCTTAAATCGATTCCAGTTGCCGGAGATACGGAAATTGACAAGAAAGCATTCAGTGAATGGCATGACACTAGAAAGAGATGTGGAACAAAGAAACCTTGGTGTTTCTGTCCATACGTCTCTGAAGGCGAAATGGCATGTTAGCAGCAGGTGTAAAAGGCATATGGGACACTTGTCTTTATCAATCGAGGCATAGATTACAAAAGCAGGGAAGTCATGTTGGAGTTGTATAGAACGTTGGCGAGGCCACAACTGGAGTAATGTGTGCATTTCTGGTCGCCACGTTATAGGAAGGATGTGATTTCACTGGAAGGGGTGTAGAGGAGATTCACCAGGAAGCTGCCCGGGATGGAAAGTTTAAGTTATGAAGAAAGGTTGGAGAGACTTGGGTTGTTTTCGTTTGAACAGAGAAGACTGAGGGGCGACCTGATCGAAATGTACAAGATTATGAGGGGCTTGGAGCAGCTGATCCCCTTCGTTGATGGGTCAGTCACAAGGGGACATAGGTTCAAGGTGAGGAACAGGAGGTTTGGGGGGAATGTGATGAAAAACATCTTTACCTTCATGTGACGGTCTGGAATGCGTTGCCTGGGAGAGTGGTCAGGCGAGTTGCCTCACATCCTTTAAAAAGTATCTGGATGAGTACTTGGTGCATCAAAACATTTAGGGCTATGGGCCAAGTGCTGGCAGATGGGATTAGGTGGGAGTTTAGGTGTTTCTAATATGTTGGTGCAGACCCAATGGGCAGAAGGGCCTCTTCTGTATTGTATGATTCTATGATTATATGATAGTCAGTAACCAGAACACATGATATAACGTGATTGGTGACAGACCCAAAGGGGGTCACGAGATGGACACATTTCTATTCACACAGCCAGTTGTTGTAATCTGGAATGCCCCACCTGAAATGTCGACAGAAACGACTTGACAAGAACACTTGAAAGAAAATCAGATCATTACCGACCTGGAGAAAAGATTGGATATTGAGAAAGTAGAGGGAGTGAGTTTAATTACAGAGATCCTTAAACGATTGGAGATGAGAGTACAAAATGAGGAGAGACCCTCTTTGGGGAATATTGTAATAACCCGTGATTCTGGAATTCTGGGAAAGGTCTCAGTTTTCATTTCACTCATTGATATTCTCTCGTTTCAGAGGCTTTTGCTGTTCAGGGGAGCCTCTCTCAAAGTAAGTGTTGACATTTCTCTCTAATATGTAATTGAATTATTAATCCCGATCGTGTTAAATCAATTGGTTTGTTGTTTTATTCATTAATGGGATGTGGGCATCTCTTGTTGCACCAGCATTTATGGCCCACCAATAACTGCCCTCCATTTCAGAGGGCATTTGAGAGTCACCTACACTGTTGTTGATCTGGAGTCACATGTAGACCAGGCCAAGGAGAAAAGCAGATTTCCTAAAGGACATCAGTGAATCAGATGGGTCTTTAAGAAACCTCACAATGGCTTCATCGTCATCATTAGGCATTTAATTCCTGATTCTTCTGTTTGTGAATTCAAATTTGACCATCTGCCGTGATGGGATTTGAACCCAGTTTCCCAGAATTCTTCGGGGTCACTGGAATACTAATCCAGTGAAAATATCACTACGCCTTCCCTACTAGTAGAGTAATGGATTTGATTGTTGTAATCCATCATGTTGTAACAATGACTCTGGTGACTGGGGCCTAGATTGTCAATGCTATAGGAAATGCCGTATTCTTGTTGGCCTTCCCTCCATTAACAAAGTGTGGGAAAAATAACTCAGAAACAATCCGCCATTTCCACCGGCCACAGCCAATGTTCGCTTGAGTGTGAACATTCATTCCAAATTTGTAGTTACAATTCCAAATACTTCTTTAAGATGTCCAAAGTTGCCATTGGACGTCGTTGTGTCCGTTCTGCTGTTCAGTTGGAGTGTGGGCGATCTAAATCGTAATTTCACACATCCTCTGACAACATGAAATAACATAAACCTTTCACCCTCGAGTCTGCAATTTACAACCGACCAAACCTCAGCTGTGATTTGAGGAATGTTTGAGCTGATCTAGACTGCTCCTCGAGTGAGGAATTTCTTCCCAACATCGCCCTTGAAAGGGTGATTTCTAATTCTGAGATTTTGCTGACTATTTCGCCAGGGTGAGATCAAAGAACAGAGAGTGTCCCAGAATGCTGCATGAAGTAATTAATTTCCCTCAAACAATTACATTTCAGCCGCTTGTGTTCCACACTCAGTGGCGCCCATGCAGACTGTTTTCAGAATTCACCCTGGAATCGTTCTAATGCATCACTCCAGTTGGGGTCCAATCTCAGAAACAGCTGTCTTATCCCACCTACCCCATTCTCTAGCGATCTAAAGCTTTAAATGTCTGCATCTTTATCTGTCACCTCCTCACCTCATCCAACACCAATGAACTCTCGTTGTGTTCCTGAAGAACAGATGTGGTTGCCCATCCAACAACAGCCTCATCCTCACAGAAACATTATTTCCTTGATATAACGCCTGTAATGTGGTAACCCCTCACCGGGCGTATCAAAAGGAGCCATGATCAATTGAACACTGAGTGGAGATGTTATTGCACACGACAGAATTCTGTGTGGCAGGAAGGAGGTGTTTAGGAGTGTCATTGAGGAGCGGGGAAGAGACCGGCTGAGAGGTTTAGGGAGGGGATTCCACAGCTCAGCGCCCCGAGGCAGCTGAAGGAGCCCATTGTGGAAAGATGTGGGGAGCGTTCCCGAGGCAGCAATTATCCGAGGATAGAAATATCAGAGGGTTCATAATCTGCTGGAGCACAGGTGCAGAGGAGACGAGGATTTTGGAGATTTTGGACATTTTGTTTTTCAAATTCAGACGTTTTTCAATGGAGGGGGGGATAATATGGTGGGGGGCGGATGCGATGGATTATGTTGTTCTGTAAGAACAGGGGGTAAATGGGACTTGGCTTGAAGTACGGCAGGGAGGGTGGAGATAGATTTTTAATTAAAGTTACTCCGATGCCGAGTGACAGATGGGTGGTCCAGCAGGAAAGGGCAGGGAGACAAATGCTTGGAGGCAGGAGGAAACAAAGAGTGGAGTGAGGCAATGGCAGGGAGATGGACATTAACGGATTGAGAGGCGGTGCAGGTACGGAGAACAAAAGATCACTCAGTGTCTGACAGGATAGTAAGATTGTGAAGTGCCTCAGCCAGCCCTTAGACAAATGCCAGTGAGCTGAACCGAGGTGGCGGTGGAGAAGGATTCTATAGGGAGGACTGGGGTGCGGGGAGGGGGAAGGAGGGGGGGACTGAAGTCATTAACATGGGCAATAACAACAGATGCATAGGAAGACCATCAACACACGGGTTCCCTCCGGGTCTCACACAAACACAAACACCAAATATGCCAGTGCTTCTTCAATAATCTCTGGGCCCAGACGGGGCTTCCATTGGCTTTCCCTTTAACAACACTCCATGGACAGTCTCACATCAGAGTGGATCACCACCAGATTCACAAAGGGCAATGAGAGAGGGAAAATAATTGGCAGGCTGGTCAGAGACACTCACCTCTTGAAGGAGCAAAAAAGCTGATTTCACCAAAGCGATTCCATTTGAAAAGACACAGATTAAAGGAAATCTTCACCCCTTTAAGTCAAATGTTCAAATCAGCTGCACTGAACAGAAATATTGACTGTAAATGAAACCATATCCTTCTTTCTCTTGTAACCGAGTGAACAATTACTGATTAAACATCTCACTTTGGAAAGGGAATCCCAAATGGTTTATTTTATTCAGTGTTGTGATTTGAGTTTCTACATTAAATAATGAGTTACACTTTACATTTACACAGTTGGCTGTGGATCGTTTTCTAACGAGCTGAGTTACTGAAATCCATTGTGTAAATTCCAATATCTCACTGTTTCTTCGAGAACTCATCCCGAAAACTCCCTTTTCTTCATCCTCAGTTCCCGATACAAACATCTCCCTTCAACATCAGTACAATGGTTAGTGGTTTCGCTCATTCCCTCTGTACATGGAACCCTGGAGATCCATTCCTAACAGAGATTTCCATTCCTCCCAACACAGGGGACTTGCCAAAGCCGCAGCTATCACTGGATCAACCGACTGGAGTGTATCTAGAAACAGAGAATGTCACCCTCACCTGCACTGTGGAGACACATTGTTCCGATAAATTCGTCAGCATTTACAAGGATGATCAGCCTTCCAATCTTCCTCCAGTTTCCACACGGGACAGCTCTGCAAGATTCTCGTTTCCTGCTTTGAACCAAGGAGGCCTTTATCAGTGTGTTTATTGGTGTCAGAGTGATCAGTCATCTTCCCCATGGAGTGAATCTGTGCAGGTGACAGTGGCAGGTGAGGGACTGGGAACGGAGATTGTTAACATATCTGTTCAAAGTCATTCTGACTTTCACAAATCATGTATTATCCACTGTCAGAAAATGGAAGGTTAGATATGAGGAGGGAGGAGTGTAACTGAATAATCTTCCCGATCATTCCTTAACACTTGACAGAATCCATGAGAGTTTGGGGCCCGAATTCTTGGCCTGTGGTTAAGGGTCAGAGGTGACAAAGGGACGGAGGCAGGGGGAGATGTGAAGGATCCTGTTCGCAGATGAAGGGTCCTGTAACTGGACGGCAGATTTTGATCATTGCCATATGATGGCGCAGTCTAACGAGGGATTAGTTAGGGTTCAACAATTGATGAACTCAAACTGTCTCCCACTGCCCTAACGAGGAGCGAGTTGCTGAGTCACACAGTCTTTACCTTGAGTTTATTAATCATTCAGGGTATCTGGGTGTCACTGACTCGGCCCAGAATCATCATCATAGAAAATTATCATAGAAACCCTACAGTACAGAAAGAGGCCCTTCGGCCCATCGCGTCTGCACCGACCACAATCCCACCCAAGCCCTACCCCCATATCCCTACATATTTACCCACTAATCCCTCTGACCTACACATCTCAGGACTCGAGGGGCAATTTTAGCATGGCCAATCAACCTGACCCGTACATCTTTGGACTGTGGGAGGAAACCGGAGCACCCGGAGGAAACCCACTCAGACACGAGGAGAATGTGCAAACTCCACACAGACAGTGGCCCAAGCCGGGAATCGAACCCAGGTCCCTGGAGCTGTGAAGCAGCAGTGCTAACCACTGTGCTACCGTGCCGCCCCTGTATTGCCCACGCCTAATTCCTCCCTTCAGAAGGTGGTAGATGAGTGATCATCTTGAACCTGCTGCTGTCCCGTGTGGTGTAGGTACACACACAGTGCTGTAACTTACGGTACTCCAGGATTATTATTGGACGCACTCAACCCCGTGTGGTGTGGGTACACATACAGTGCTGTTAGGGAGAGAGTTCCAGGATCGTTATTGGACTCCGTCAGTCTCCATGTGGTGTAGGTACACCCACAGTGCTGTTAGGGAGGGAGATCCAGGATTTTGACCTCAGCGACAATGACGATACGGCCAATATATTTCCAAGTCAGGATGGAACGTGGGCGGCGGAGGGGCACGGGGTGGGTGGGGGGGTGGGGGGGTTTGTGGGGGGGGGGGGCTCGGAGGGGGAAATTGCAGCTGGTGGTGTTCCCCATGCGTCTGCTGCCGTTGTCCTTTGAGATGGTAGAGATAGTGGGAATGGATGGCGCTGCCGAAGGAGCCTTGGTGAGTCACTACAATGAATCTTGTAGATGGTACACATGGCTGCCTCTGTGCGGCGCTGGTGGAGGAAGTGAATGTTTGTGGAAGGGGTACCAACCAAATGGGCTGCTACATCCTTTGACCCTCAGTCTCCGACTTAATGCTGGAACAATGTCCAGTTGGGTGCATTCACTCCAATCCTTTGCCCTTTGTGGTTTGTAAAACTCTTGCCTGTGCTTTCCATTTCTATTCCAAGTACCTGAGATCTATAATCAAAATTGGCACTCCCGCCAGTGCCAGCACTGAGGGAGCGCTGCACTGTCAGAGTTTGATGTATATAATATGACCTGGAATCCAGGGCTGGTTCCCTGGGTATCCTTTGGTAAATATAAAGCCTGAAACCAACGTCAGAGTCTGAGATAACACATTATCAGCTCAATGACTGTTGATGGCATCTTACTGAGTATGTTTGTTCTGCCGGTGTATTTGCATTAAAAGAGTGATTATACTGCAATAGTACTGCACTGGCTGTAAAGTTACTTTGGGATGTGCTGAAGTCCTGAAAGTTCCTCCGATGTCTAATAGTTCCTTTGTCCCTTCTGAATCAAATCCCCAACCTTTTCTAACTGTAATCTCAAATCCAGATTGAATCACTTTCCTTCCACACAGCTCACTGGCTATTGAGGGAACAACCTTCTCACCTGCTGCTCGACATAAGACCCATCTGATCCATTTCTAATGACTATTGAAGGAACAACCTTCTCACCAGCTGCTGTACATAAGACCCATCTGATCCATTGCTAATAGTTCCTCACATTTACTCTACCACAGATCCCCTGACAGCGCCAGTGGTGTCTCTGGATCAGAAGAGTGGGGTCTACATTGTCGGAGAGAAGGTTACCATTACCTGCACCGTGACTGGAGATTATCGCTATCGAACCTTCTACTTTTATAAAGATAATGATCGCCTTTGGTTTGGGCGCCAATTCACAAGAGAAAACAGTGCAACCTACACAGTAACTTATACAAACACCATAGTGAATTATAAATGCCAGTATGGATGCAGCATCAAAGGAACGTGGTTAGAATCGAAATTTAGCAACATGGTAACTCCCACAATCGCGGGTAAGTGACGAGAAACAAAGATTTTTCGAATGTTTCCTGAATTTCTTCCTCGAATCTCTATTGCCATGATTGCAGCACTATGGATTGTTGTAATATTGGGGCAGAATAATTAAACACAACTATCTTTTATCTCAGAGCACAACTTTTAACAGAAAGTCTCTAACATTGATCTCTGAATTCACCCGCTGTGTATCTTACACTGACAGTTCCTAATGACTTTTCAGAGACTCTTGTACGTAGTTGTCAATATATTCTTTTTATTTCAAAAATATACGTTATTCATAAAAAAAACTCTCAAGTAAAACATTGCAAAACGACAGATCCAAAAGTTACAAACAGTGCAAAAAAAGAATCATTTTTACAGTACAATACAGTGCTTATTTACAAAACATTACATTAATTACATTTCATTACTTAAAACTATGTACATACATCAGAGTTTACTGTGTGCCGGTATTTTTCAGATTGGCACACAGTTACGCAGGCCGAGGGTACTCTGCAGTTACCGGGCCCTCGGTCTGCCTCGGTTGAAAGGCTTTACACGGTGGCCTTTCCCCATTGTGTCTTTGCGGCGGCTGCCCCAAGCTTGAGCGCGTCCCTCAGCACGTGGTTCTGGACCTTGGAATGTCAATATATTAGCTTTGTTGCCAATGGGGGGCTGTTTTTAACGAAAGACTTCAGCAGAATCAAATTGTTTCGCTCCACATTAAAGTTACACACATGAAAACACGCCCAGGAAAAGAAGTACAGATTTAGTCCAGTGTCTAGCTTGTGACTTGTTTATCGTTATCAAAGCAGAAAATCCAACAAACTTGCACATGTTTGGAAATGAAAGGTCATTTTTTCATGGTCAGTCCCCCAAACCTATATATCTTTGGATAATGAGGGGAAATTAAAAATTGCCAATCAACTTAATCTACACAGTTAACGACACAAAGGCGCAGACTGGTCTGGCTAATTCACTTAACTGCATGTCTTTCGACACTAAGTGCAATTTAACATGCCCATCCACCTAACTTACACATCATTGGACAGTAAGGGGTAGTTTAGTATTGCGAATCCGCCTAACGTGCACACATTTGAACACTAGGGGCACTTTAGTATGGCCTATCCACCTAACCTACACATCTTTGGATGACTAACGGGCAATTTAGCATGGCCAATCCACCTAACTTGCACATCTTTGGACTTTGGGAGGAAACCAGATCAGCTGGAAGAAATGCGCACTCACACAGGGGTCGTGGGTGGGTAGGTGATACATGCAAACTCCACACAGTCACCCGAGGCGAGGATTGGCGCTGTGAGGCAGCAGCGCTAACCACTTTGCCACCGAGCCGCCATTAACAATGACCAGGTAAGTCTGCCTCTTACAAATCCATCAGCATTGAATTTACAATCAATCGTCACCACTTCTCTCTTTCCAATTGCAGTTCTGAATAAGCCACATTTCTGGGTGGATTCTGATGTTGCTGCTCAGGGCGGAGATGTCACCTTTAACTGTAGCAGCCCCCGCGACAATCCTGCCATTGCATTTTACTTATACAGGCAAGGAGAAATGGAATTAGTCAGCGTCAAGTCTCCTGCTGCAGACACACATTCCGTCACCTTCACCGTCAAGAATATTAATCGCTCTGAAATAGGAAATTATACCTGTCGGTATGAAGCGGATGTGAATAAAAGGAACCTAACTTCAGGTGATAGTGACCCTGTAAACATCACTGTGAGAGGTGAGTGAGATTCACTGTCAATATATCCATCTGATTTTAGTAAAACGGCTTCCCTGTTTCAGTTCCAATCTCTGACATTTTCTAGGTTACACTAATTAGCGCAGGTAACAGTACAAACTGCCCTGACAAGGTGAACAGAGTGCTGGCTCCACACCTGTGCAATATTCAGTAGCATTTCGTAATGACGAGCTAAACAAATGGCTGGGCTTGTGACGTGGACCACAACCACACCAATTAACATCGAGATTCGAAAGTGTACTGGTTTTCCAGCAGTTGTGATTGGTGGAAGTCTGCAAAGGGATATAGATAATCTAAGTGAGTGGGCGAGGGTCTGGCAGATGGAGTACAATGTTGGTAAATGTGAGGTCAACCATTTTGGGCGGAATAACAGCAAAATGGACTATTATTTAAATGGTAAAAAATTGCAGCATGCTGCTGTGCAGAGGGAGCTGGGTGCCCGTGTGCCGGAATCTCAAGGAGTTGGTTTGCAGGTGCAGCAGGTAATTAAGAAGGCAAATGGAATTCTGTCCTTCATTGCTAGAGGGATGGAGTTTAAAAACAGCGAGGTTTTTAGATAGGATGGACGTAGGAAAGTTGTTTCCATTAACAGGGGAGACTAGGACGCGGGGGCACAGCCTTAGAATAAAAGGGAGTCACTTTAGAACAGAGATGAGGAGAAATTTCTTCAGCCAGAGAGTGGTGGGTCTGTGGAATTCATTGCCACAGAGGGCTGTGGAGGCCGAGACGTTGAGCGTCTTCTTCAGGTTATGTTGCAGCTGTATAAGGTGCTGGTGAGGCCACACCTGGAGTACTGTATACAGTTTTGGTCTCCTTACTTGAGAAAGGATATACTGGCACTGGAGGGGGTACAGAGGAGATTCACTAGGTTGATTCTGAAGTTGGGAGTGTTGGCTTATGAGGAGAGACTGAGTAGACTGGGGTGATACTCATTGGAATTCAGAAGAATGAGGGGAGATCTTAGAGAAACATATAAGATTATGAAGGGAATAGATATGAAGGGAATAGGGAAGTTGTTTCCACTGGCGGGTGAAACTAGCCTCAAAATAAAGGGAAGCAGATTTAGGACTGAGCTGAGGAGGAACTTCTTCACACAAAGGGTTGTGAATCTATGGAATTCCCTGCCCAGTGAAGCAGTTGAGGCTACCTCATTGAATGTTTTTAAGGCAAGGATAGATACATTTTTGAACAGTAAAGGAATTAAGGCTTATGGTGAGCGGGCAGGTAAGTGAAGCTGAGTCCATAAAAAAATCAGCCATGATCTTATTGAATGGCGGAGCAGGCTCGAAGGGGCCTGGTAGTTGGCACACGGTCACCATCTCATGGAGGACTTCATGAGTTACGCCAAGATTTAGGACATTGACCAATGGAAATAGAGCTCCCTGCTGCCGAAAACCAACAAATTAACTGGAACTTCCATTCACACTCCAACCCCCTTACCAACTCTGAGGTGATCTGTACTAGCGAGTGTATTTCTAACCAGGGGATGTAGATGAAAGGAAATTGACAAAATAACCTGAGTGCAAATTGATACTTGTTTTCTTCCGCGAGTTTCTGCGATCTGGAACACAGATAGAAACCATGGTGGAAGAATATTCACTAACTCTTAAAGTATAGTTGAAAATAAACATTAAAAGAAAAGTTAGCAGATGATGATGGAGGAAAAGGTGGGGTGGGGAAGTGGAAGTACTGCATTAGGACATTCAATTGGATAGCACGGAGATGTTGGGTTGAAAGGCCTCCTTCTCGTTTGGAGAATGTTATGATTCTACATCATGTTTTTATCTCATTGTTTTATTGTGTTTTCTCCCTCTGGTCTGGAGCTAACTTTGGTGCCTGCGGTTTTCCAGGTTCAATTATTTTCCTGCATTCACCTCGTGTAGAAACAGTTCAGTGACACTGTTCTGCTCTCTATCCTGTATCTCATTCAGAAAACAGCTCTGTGGCTCCCCTGGTGGCTGGCATTGGTTCTGCCGTGGGGCTGATTCTCATCCTCGCTCTTCTGGGGTTCTGCCTCTGGAGGAAAGGTAGGTCAGCATTAGTGTAACAACCGTTCATCCCACATGCCAAGGTAACCTCCATCAGAAAGGCAAACGGAATCTTGGCATTTATTACAAAAGGACTGGACTTTTTTAAAGTGAAGAAGACTTTATACAATTGTAAAATCTAGTAGTGAGGCCACACCTGGAGTTATGTGTACAGTTTTGGCCTCCTTATTTGAGAAATGATGTGGTGCACTGGACACAGTTCAGTGGAGGTTCACCAGATTGGTTCCAGGGATTAAAGGTTGTCATACGAGGAGTGATTGAATAGCTTGGGTTTGTAACCCTCTGGAAATCAGAACAATGAGGGGGGGAGTACGATTGTGGCACATAAAATGCTAAAGGGGATTGATAATGTGGACGTTGAACAGAAGTTATCCTTTGTAACTTGTTCTCGACAGTCTAGAACAAACGGTCATAGCAACAGGGTGAGAGGCGGTAGTTTCAAAACTGAGATGAAACTACATATCTCAGAGTGTTGTGTATCTGTGGAACTCACTGCCCTAGAGTGTGGAGGCAGAATAAATCAGCAGATTAAAGAAAGAATTTGATATGTTTCTGATGAAAGCTGGGATAAAGGACTATGGGGAGCACGCAGGAAAGTGGAGTTGAGACCAAGATAAGATCAGCAATAATCATGTTAAATGTCGGAATAAGTTAGAAGGGATGAATTGTCTACTCCTGCTCCTAATTCTTCCGATCCTATCCCTTCATGTTCACTATGAATCAATTTGCTAAACCATCTACCCCCTCCTCTCTGATAATAGATGTAGTAGCATCCCTATTTCAAGGGCGAAGCTTCAAGGACCACAAGTAGAAAGTACCTTTGGGCGAAACAGAAAAGCAGGAACTATCAACTCCACCACCTGTCAGACAACCAATCGAATATTCAGAAGCATTGCGTTCTAAAGAGCTAACAAGTGGCTGGGCTTGTGATGCAAACCACAGCCATACGGCTAATTTTGGTTGGGTTCGATTTTGCCTTGGCTGGCGACAGTGTCACACAGGAAGATTCAACAAATTGAAAAGCCTCTCCCAAATCTGTCAGGTTATCTGGAATGGAGCGAGAGCTGGAGAGATGGTTTGTAACAGTTTATTCAGAGAGGAGATGGTATGGAATCTGGAACAATGCAAGAATGACACAGCAAGCAGTAACAAGCTCTTGAAATTTAGCTTGGGCAGATGTAAGAGAAGTTTTGAAACAGCGATGAGGTTCAGAAGTGACTCATAATGCCTAGGCTGGGGCCATTATCTTGGAATCATTGACCAAATATTTGGATGTTGCAATATGCTCGAGGGTACCATTGTGACATTCTGGAGGATATAAACTGGGAAGATGTGTTGAATGGTCTTCCTTTTCTGGAAGACACTTGCCCTTCGACATGAGAGAAAGACAGCTTCCCCATGGGATGCTTCCCCCTAGCTACCTGGTGTTACCCCTTGCCTTACCATCTTCGAATGAAATGGGCATTTTTCTTCAATATTACCCCACGCATCACATTTAAACTCATCCCCTCCATGAGACTAAAAAAACTGCTCAATGGACTCTTTCCCTTGAGATGTTTTCCACACTCGAATTCTTCATCTCTGCTGCCAGAGGAACAACGCACTGACCTTCAATTCACTCAGTCAATGGCGCTGGTCAAAGCTGCTGTCTTGAGGAAATACTCTCTCCTTTCCCAGCTCCCCATATCCACAGACATCATTATTGAGAGAGTGTTTGATCGATGCGCTGCTATATTAATGTTCCCATTGCTCACAAAGCTTACTGTTCAAAGCCTCTCAAACAATCTTCCACTCTGTAAATATTCCAGACTTGTTCTTGTCTGAGTGCGAGCGTGGCTTATTGTCATTCTTAACTCGCTGGAACTCTCCATTTCATTAACTCTTTGGCCATTCCTCCCACCTCTGAGCAGAACAGACCTCCTCCTCCCTGGAACTGTTCTCTCCCATTGCCACTTCCACCTATCGCCCCCTGGTCACAATGCTGAACCCCATGACTTGCTCAACCTGGGCTGCACAGCGATCTCAGTCACACTCTGAATTCTGCCCCTTAACATTCCGCCTTCATTACACTCACACCCCCCCCCCCCCCCCATCCCTCAATGACACTGTTGTGTTGTCAATATTAAACATTTGCCTTTGTAATTGCCGCAAACAGCACCATCTATGGATAACTCAGTTGCAACCACTTAAACCGGGAAGTTAACTAATCCTTCAGCACACAAAGGATGGTGGTAGAAGGCTGTTTGAGTGACTGGAGGCCGGATCCAGCAGTGTGTCACAAGGATCTGTGCTGGAACCCTAATTGTTTGTTATATACAGAAAATATGCAGATGATAGTGTGGGGGGATGTTAAACAAGTTTGCAGTCGACACCAAGATTGGTAGCATGGTTAATAGTCAAGAAGATGGTTGTAGGTTACAAGAAAAAAAGTAAAGCTCTATTTTCCAGATGCAGAAAGTTCTTGCAGACGACATTTATCAATTCCACTGCAGCAGACACCATCAATAAATGATTAATATCGTTTTGCAGTTTTGGTCACAGTGTTATCCACGTCAGACTCTGTGAACCCGTGGATATTTCCATTGGATATTCAGCATTACGGAAAGATCCATCAATTGGATTTATTGTAGCATCAACATTATGCTGGGTTACTTCAACAGATGGGGATGGACTAAAACTCATCAGCATCCATGGTCAGATGGCAGAGCAGTGGCAGTTAGTCCTGATAAATGTGAGGTTATGCACTTTGGAAGAAGCAACAAGGCAAGGGAGAATTTAATGAATGCAGGACACTAGGAAGCTCATGAGAAGTAGATGGATCTCGGGGTACTTATTCACAGATCCATGAAGTTGGCAGAGCATGTGAATAGGATATGCAAGAAGGCATGTGGGCACTTGCATTTGCCAGTCGAGGCACAGAGTATAAGAGGAAGGAAGTAATTTTGGAGTTGTGCAGAGAGTTGGTTAGGCCACAGCTGGAGCACGGTGTGCAGTTCTGGTCACCTCACGAGAGGAAGGGTGTGATAGGACGAGAGGGGGTACAGAGGAGGCTCACTAAGATGTGCCTGGGATGTTGCAATTGAGTTAAAGGAAAGATGGGATGGGCTTGGATAGTTTTCTTTAGAGCAGAGAAGGCTAAGGGGGAATATGATTGAGGTTTGTAACATTATGAGGGTAGTTTTATGGTGTGGAGCAAGAAATTCCGAGTGGATTTCATAAAACGTTTTATTTTTAACTCAGAGGCTGATGGGAATGTGGAATGCGTTGCCTGGGAATGTAATGGAGGCCAGAAACTTTAGAAGCGTTAAATAATATTTGGGTGAGCCTTTGAAATACCACAACATTCAAGGATATGGGACAAGCGATGAAAAATGGGATTCACAAGACTTTAGTGATAGTTATTGTGGGTGCATACTCGATGGGCCAAATGGACTTTTCTGCACTATATGACTATGACTTAGGGCAGGTTTATGAATCAGTAGACCAGACAATCACCCGGGTAACAACCATTCACATTTAGAAGGGCCACTGGGAGTCTCAGGGACCCTCTCTGCCCTTTCACTGTTTCTCAACCTCCTATTTTGTCGACTAATAACTGGTTCTTAATTTCTAACACGTGTGTTTGCTTCCCAGGGAAGAGGGGAGGCAGCAGAGAACCCAGGTGAGACCATTAATGTTAACTTTCAAATAATCGCATTCGACACAATGCTCAGAATCATTCAATGTTAAGAACAATTTGTGCTATTATCATGCATTGTGTCTTTTGTATTTAAGACACTCGCTTCCCCAACACAAAACCCTACACTTACAAACTCAAACAGAGATTAACAGATATGTATGCATAAAACACAATCTCACATACATGCGCACAACTGAAAACAAAAGCAAAGGCAAACCAACACTCAAAGCAAGAGACAAAGGCACTCAAACACGCACACACACGCATACACACACTCAAGCACTCACACACACAGTCAAACACACATGCACACGAGCAAAGTCGCAATCCCACACACACACATTCAACCATGTGCACCCTCATCATTTTAAAAAAAATTTGAGTCTCACGAACACATATGGACTAAATCAGTTGAATACAAACATTGCCCTTGCTGTACCGACAGGAAAAATTTGGGGGGAGGTGATGGCCTAGTGGTATGATCATGAGACTATGAATCCAGAAACTCTGCTAATGTTCTGGGGACCCAGGTT
Source organism: Mustelus asterias (assembly GCF_964213995.1). NCBI lineage: Eukaryota > Metazoa > Chordata > Chondrichthyes > Carcharhiniformes > Triakidae > Mustelus > Mustelus asterias. The sequence continues at coordinate 148,292,955 of NC_135805.1, forward strand.
CAAGACCTCCCACTGTTTTGGTGGATTTTGAATTCAATCGAAATTAGTTGGAATTAAGAATCTACTGATGACCATGAAACCATTGTCGATTGTCGGAAAAAACCCATCAGGTTCACGAATGTCCCTGAGGGAAGAAAATCTGCCATCCGCACCTGGTCTGGCCTACATATGGCTCCAGAGCCATCGCAATGTGGTCGATTCTCAATTGTTCTCAGGCAAGTAGGGATGGGCAACAAATGCTGGCCAGCCAGCGACGCCCATGTCCCATTAATGAATTTTTAAAAATACACAACAATAGAATCACGTCAGCAGCCTATCTATAACAGTCTGGAGAATTTAACACCCCGGTTCCCATTAGGTAAAGTGACTGACTGACTGTTTCTTTCTTTCAAAGGGACACAGTGCCTCCTGTCGACTGCAGCAGCGAAACCCTTACTTGTGAGTTCCGTTATGCATCCCCGCAGTCAGAATGATCGTTTGTGTTCAGAAACCTGTCAGAATCTCATGAATCAGCATGAGCAGAGAATTATTACAGCATTTGTCGCTGGGCTGATAAGCGTATGCCCTTGTGTCAGCCAGACTACCCGACGATGTGAAAACTTGCCCAGGTGTGCCCTGTACACAGGAAACAGGATGAATCCAACCCAGCCAATTTCTGCCCCATCAGTGTACTCTCGATCATCAGTAAAGTAGTGGAAGGGGCCATCGACAGCGCTGTCAAGCAGCACCTGCTCAGCAATAACCTGCTCAGTAACACCCAGCTTGAGTTTCGCCAGGGTCACTCAGCTCCTGACCTCATTACAACTTTGGTTCAAACATGGACAAAAGAGCTGAACTCCAGAGGTCGGGTGAGAGTGACAGCCCTTAACATCAAGGTCGCATTCGAGTGAGTGTGGCATCCAGGATCCCGAGCAAAACTGGAGTCAATGGGAATCAGGGGGCAACTCTCCATTGATTGGAGTCATACCTGGCACAGAGTGTCAGTGATCTCAGGTCCAGGACATCTCTGCAGGACACCCTCAGCATAGTGCCCTCGGCCCAACCATCTTCAGCTGCTTCGTTAATGACCTTCCCTCCATCATAAGGTCAGAAGTGGGGATGTTTGCTGATGACTGCACAATGTGTAGCATCATTCACAACTCCTCAGATACTGAAGCACTCCATGCTCAAATACAGCAAGATCTGGACAATATCCAGGTTTGGGCTGAGAAGTGGCAAGTAACATTCATGCCACACAAATGCCAGGCGGTGACCGTCACCAAGCACAGATAATCTTACATGCAGTCAGCTGTGGAATGCGGATGGAAAGACGCTCACAATAAAGCTGATGTATGAGGAGAGATTGAGTGAATTAGGATTGTATTCTCTGGTGTTCAGAAGAATGAGGTCTGGTGGTAGATTTCATAGAAATCTGTAAAATTTTAATAAGATTGGTCAGGGAGGACATTTCCGATGGTGGTGGGATTTTTAGAACCAGGGTCACAGTCTGAGGATACAGGGTACAATTTTCAAGACTTTGATGAGGAGAATGACAGGTGGCACAGTGGCACAGTGCCAGAACACATTGTTGCCTCACAGCGCCAGGGTCCCAGGTTCAATTCCAGCCTTGGGTCACTGTATCTGTGGACCTTGCACATTCTCCATGTGTCTGCGTGGGTTTCCTCCGGGTGCTCCGGTTTCCTCCCATAGTCCAAAGATGTGTGCGTTAGGTTGATTGGCTATGTTAAAATGACCCTAGTGTAAGGGGGATTAGCAGGATAAATGTGTGGGTTACGGGAATAGGGCCTGGTGGGATTGTGGTCGGTACAGACTTGATGGGCCGAATGGCCTCCTCTTGTACTGTAAGGATTCTATGATTCTATGAAATGTCTTCACCCAGAGAGTGGTGAGCCTGTGGAATTCGCTACCACACATAGCAGTTGAGGCAAAAGCATTGAATGATTTCAAGAAACAGTTAGATATAGCTTTTGGGGAAAAGGAGATCAAAGGGTAATGCGGGCGGGAGGGTGCGGGGAGGGGTGGAGGCGGTGTCAGCCTCTGGCTCTGATGATCAGCCATGATAATGATTAATAGTGGAGCAGGCTGGAAGGGCCGAATGGCCCCCTCCTGTCCTCTTTCTTATGTCTGTGTGGATGCACACAGAGATAGGCCATCTCTACATTTTAGAAACGTTCTATCTGCGTGACTATAGTCAGAAGCCAGGGTTTTGCAATGTGCAGACACTGCAGCGGCAATCGCAGTGGCTGACTTTAATTCCAGTGCAACAAATTTCCAGCAGCAGAGATGTGTTATCCAAGTGATCGCGGCAAATGAATATATGTTGGAGAATGTAACAGAAAGATACTTTGAACAGAAGTAGTTGTGAATAGGCATAAGGTTGTTTGTGTATCGCTTGATGAATTTGTGTGGGTATATTCTGGTTTAAGTGGAGTGTTGCCGTGAAGGGTGGCCCCACACGGCAGTGCAGCAAAGGGTGAGGCTAAATTATTGTCAGTATTCAAAAATCAATGTGTTGTTTTCAAATTGTTTTGTTTAGACGCCGTTCTGAATCTACCGGAAAAACAGAAGACAGAGGATGTAAGTTTTAATTGGCACTGTGTGTGTGTGTGTGCGTGAGAGAGAGTGTGTGTCTGTGTTTGAGTGTATGTGTGTGTGTGTGTGTGTGTGTGAGGGAGAGAGTGTGTGTTTGACCGTGTGTAGGTCTGTGTAGGAGAGTGTGATTGAGTGTGTGTGTCTGTGTGGGAGTGTGTGTGTGTGTTTGAGGCACAATGTGCATGTTTGTGTGTGCACGAGAGAATGCATGTTATTCGATTCTGTGTGCGTGTGGGAGATTTTGTGAGGGAGAGTATGTGTGTTTGAGAAGAGAGTTTGTGTGTGTGTAAGTTTGTGCGTGTGTGAATGAGAGCGCCTGTGTATTGGAGTATGAGGGGAATATCGGGTGGCACAGTGGTTAGCACTGCTGCCTCACAGCGCCAGAGACCTGGGTTCAATTTCTGGCTTGGCTCATTGTGTGTGTGGAGTCTGCACGTTCTCCCCATGTATGTGTGCGTTTCCTCCGGGTGCTCAGGTTTCCTCCCACTCTCCAAAAGATGTACTGGTTAGGTGCATTGGCCAGGCTAAGTTCTCCCTCAGTGTACCTGAACAGATGCCGGAGTATGGCGACGAGGGAATTTTCACCTTAACTTCATTGCAGTGTTAATGTAAGCTTACTTACGACACTAATAAAAAATATATGCATGTTTGAGAGAGGGTGTGAGGGAAAATGTGTGTGGGTTTTGGCTTTGTGTAACAGAAGGTGTATGTGTGTGTGGGTATATATAATATATATGTGTGTGTTTGAGAGAGTGTGGAGGGAGATATTGTGTGTTTAGTGTGTAAAGGTGTGTATGTAGTATTTGAAGTATGTGAGGGAACATTTGTGTGGCTGTTTATGTTGTTTGGTGTGTGCGTTGGCGAGTTTTGCATGATTGAGAAAGGGAGTGACGGAAGTTTGTGCGTGTTTTGGTGTGTGCGCGCATGCGTGTGCGTGTGTGCGCTGTAGACCACTGTCTGTGTGTATGATTGTGTGTGCTTGTGATGGAGAGTATGTTTGAAGGCATATGTGAGGAAGTGTTCGTTTGAGTGTTTGTATGAGGGAATATGTGTGTGTTGTTGTTTGTATGAGGGAGAGTGTGTGTTTTGAGTGTGCTTTTCAGTGTGCATGTGTTATGAAATATGTGTGTTGGTGTGTTAATGAGGGAGAACATGTGTTTTGATTGTGTGTTTTTGTGTTTGTAACCAAATGTGTGTGTGTTGGTGTGTGTAAGAGGGAGAGTGTATTTCGACTGTGTGCATGTATGTATAATGGACTGTGTGTGTTGGTGTGTGCATGAGGGAGTGTGTGTATTTTGAGTGTGTTTGTGTGTCAAACGGAAGATGTGTGTGTGTGTTGTTGTTTGTATGATGGAGAGTCTGTGTTTTGACTGGGTGTGTGTAATGGAATACATTTGTGTTGATGTGTGTATGAGGGAGAGTGTGTGCTTTGAGAGAGTGTGTGTGTACTTGTGTGTGTGCATCTGTGTGTCTGTGTGTGTGCATGCGTGTGTGTAATGGAATATGTATTTGATGTATGTGAGGGAGATGTATATGTTGAATGTCTGTATGTGTGTTTGTGTGTGTGTGTGAAACGGTATATGTGTGTGTATGAGGGAGATTGTGTGTATTGAGTGTGTGTGTGTGTGTGATGGAATGTGTGTGTTTGGGTATTTGTATGAGGGAGTGTGGCTATGTTTTAGTGTGTGTGAGGGAGAAAGCGTGTGCCGACTGTAAGAAGTCTCACAATACCAGTTTAAAGTCCAACAAGTTTATTTGATATCACGAGCTTTTGGAGCGCTTCTCCTTCACAGGTGAGTGGAGAGTTGGGATCACAAACAGTGCATATATAGGCAGAGAGACTAAATTTCAAGATAATGGTTGGAATCTAAATCTCTACTAGTAATCAAGTCTTTACAGGTACATAGAACATAGAACATAGAACATTACAGCGCAGAACAGGCCCTTCGGCCCACGATGTTGCACCGACCAGTTAAAAAAAAAAACTGTGACCCTCCAACCTAAACCAATTTCTTTTCGTCCATGAACCTATCTACGGATCTCTTAAACGCCCCCAAACTAGGCGCATTTACTACTGATGCTGGCAGGGCATTCCAATCCCTCACCACCCTCTGGGTAAAGAACCTACCCCTGACATCGGTTCTATAACTACCTCCCCTCAATTTAAAGCCATGCCCCCTCGTGCTGGATTTCTCCATCAGAGGAAAAAGGCTATCACTATCCACCCTATCTAAACCTCTAATCATCTTATATGTTTCAATAAGATCCCCTCTTAGCCGCCGCCTTTCCAGCGAAAACAATCCCAAATCCCTCAGCCTCTCCTCATAGGATCTCCCCTCCATACCAGGCAACATCCTGGTAAACCTCCTCTGCACCCTCTCCAAAGCCTCCACATCCTTCCTGTAATGTGGGGACCAGAACTGCACACAGTACTCCAAGTGCGGCCGCACCAGAGTTGTGTACAGTTGCAACATAACGCTACGACTCCTAAATTCAATCCCCCTACCAATAAACGCCAAGACACCATATGCCTTCTTAACAACCTTATCTACTTGATTCCCAACTTTCAGGGATCTATGCACACATACACCTAGATCCCTCTGCTCCTCCACACTATTCAAAGTCCTCCCGTTAGCCCTATACTCAACACATCTGTTATTCCTACCAAAGTGAATTACCTCACACTTCTCCGCATTAAACTCCATCCGCCACCTCTCGGCCCAACTTTGCAACCTGTCTAAGTCTTCCTGCAAACTACGACACCCTTCCTCACTGTCTACCACACCACCGACTTTGGTGTCATCAGCAAATTTGCTAATCCACCCAACTATACCCTCATCCAGATCATTAATAAATATTACAAACAGCAGTGGCCCCAAAACAGATCCCTGAGGTACACCACTTGTAACCGCACTCCATGATGAATATTTACTATCAACCACCACCCTCTGTTTCCTATCCGCTAGCCAATTCCTGATCCAATTTCCTAGATCACCCCCAATCCCATACATCTGCATTTTCTGCAGAAGCCTACCATGGTGAACCTTATCAAACGCCTTACTAAAATCCATATATACCACGTCCACTGCCTTGCCCCCATCCACCTCCTTGGTCACTTTCTCAAAAAACTCAATAAGGTTAGTAAGGCACGACCTACCTGCCACAAAACCATGCTGACTATCACCTATCAATTCATTACTCTCCAAATAACTATAAATCCTATCCCTTATAATTTTTTCCAACATCTTCCAACAGGTACAGACAATGCGAGTGGAGAGAGGTTTAATCACTGGTTAAAGAGCTGTGAATTGTCTCAAGCCAGGACAGTTAGTAGGATTTTGCAAGCCCAGGCCAAATGGTGGGGGTTACATGTAGCGTGACATGAACCCAAGATCCCAGTTGAAGCCTTCCTCATCCGTGCGGAATTTGGCTATCAGTTTCTGTTCAGCGATTCTGCATTATTAAGTGTCTTGAAGGCCGCCTGGGAGAATGCTTACCTGAAGATCAGAGGCTGAATGCCCGTGACTGCTGAAGTGTTCCCCAACAGGAAGAGAACACTCCTGCCTGGTGATTGTCGAGCGGTGTCCGTTCATCCGTTGTCATAGCACTTACATGGTCTCACCGATGTACCATGCCTCGGGATATCCTTTCCTGCAGCGTGAAAGGCTAAATAGGATGCTAATAGCAGCATAAGGGGAAGTTATCAGAAGCTTTTAATAGGTCAACAGGGGTCAGAGCTGTGTGAAAGTGGAATGAAAGAACAAGTGACGGTCCACTGGGGTGAGGGGTGTTGGGATGTGGGTGGGGCAGAGTTGTTTACAGTAATGGATTATGGAGGTGGTCAGGATAGAGAACGCTTACAGTCTGAAGTTGAATCCAATGTTAAGTCCAGAAGGCTGTAAAGTTGCCTCATCAGAAGACGAGTTGCTTTTGCTGTAGTTAAAGAGTATTTAGCATTGAGCCACGCTCCCCAGCGACAACTGTTCATAATCGCTGTTGAATGTTTTGCCTCCTCGTGTACCCTCCCTCCCGTTCATCAGCTGATAGAATAGCACCGAACTCTTCTCAAACTTTAAGATAATTTCTAGAATCTCTGACCCATCACCCTGTCCATTTCAGGGCCAGCGTCAACGAGACATCGCCCAGGTTGAGGAGACCACCCTCTACGCAGGGGTGAAGCTGTAGAGCACTGACGGGGGCCCACCTTGATCCTCAGGAAGAAGGCCGGGCCTCAGCAAGCCAATGACCATTGCCTTGTCACCCATTCCAATATGGTCCAAGGAAACGCTTTGTTTAAAGGAGAGATACAAGATGCTGGAGAGGTTCCACTCGCGCCATTGCGATGACTTCATGTTCCAACTAAAGAATGTCTTGGGAATTCTGACAATAGGGCCATTCGGCCCCACAATCCTATTGCTATTAGTAAATGATACCCTAGTGCCTTTCTGTATCTCTGTTCTCTTTATCTGTCATTGCTCTCTAATCCTTGACGCCAGTACTACAAAAACAGTCAGATCTTTTTTTGCAAACTATCCTCCTTCATCGTTAGTCACATGAGCAGTCTGGGAATGGAGGGATACAAACGAATGGCCTAGTTGGACCAAGGAGCGGCACAGGCTTGGAGGGCTGAAGGGCCTGTTTCCTGTGCTGCACTGTTCTTTGTTCTTTGTTGGGCTTTCGTGGCAATGGGTTCCCAATTTCCAATTTTCTGCACAAGCACTTTCCGAGTTTTTCCCAAACTGCCTGTATCAATGTTTAAGATTATGCAGTCTGCTTAAAAGATTCTCCAATCTGTGTAAATGCTTTATTTGTCTCTTGCATATGAAACGTGTTGAAAAAAGTAAATGTGCCTCCATCTGATCACCATCAATATTCTCCCTTTCAATGGAAATTCAACTTAATCTATGTTCATCATTTGGCACTCTGAGGAAGGTACCTACTGTGCCTGATTGCGCTCCAAGACTAATGTACCATCCTAATGTGCGGTGACTAGATCGGAACACTGTCATTGCAGCTGGGATCTTGCTATGCATGTGTAGACCTGAAGCTTGACCGCCCATCCCTTTCACATTTCCAAAATCCATGAAAGAACTGGGACTTGTTTCATTGTTACCGCATAGCTCAGGTGCAAAATTGTGCAATTGTTCCCGATTGTCCAAGAAGGTGACCTTTCTGCTAATCAGGAGAATGGAATATGAGTGGGAGGGAGGAGTTGGGGAGCGCTATAAATTAGACAGGGTTTCCGGAACCCATTGTGCACTAGGATGGCAAAGGCGGGACTTACGATAAAAAGAGGCTGATGTTCAAAGAGCTGAATTCTCACTGTATGTGGGGAATTTAAAATGGATTTAGGAAGATGCAGGGAACATCATTGTCACCTTCCTTTACCGCTGCTTTTCACCCCAATTCAATCCTCCTCGGATGCACTGGGTATGAAAGAAAGAAGTGGTGAATATCTGCTCTGTCGGTGCTAAATCCCAGTTGAACCCAGAGCCAGAAGGAAAATGTGAAGAGATAGATCAGGCGACTCTTGCGAATGGGGAACGATTCCCTTCCAATGATAGTTCTGCCCTTTTAGAACTGCTGGTTTGCTCCCATCCTCCCCAGATTTCCCCCTCTGCATCCAGACTAGGGCGACTCCTAACACCCAGAAACTAAAGGCCAAAATCTATTGCAATTTGTGAGGGGAATATTGTTCATGCTTACTGCTCAGTAAGGTTTATTTTGCTGTTCCAATTATTTAAGATGCTTTGGTAGATTCATAATTTCTGAGGGGCATTTGTTAGTCATCTCCATTGCCGAAGAAGCCACTTTTTGTTTTGCTGTTCCAGTAACTTGGGATGCTTTGCTAGGTTTGTAATTTGGTGCGAGTTTGTTTGTAAGCAACACTGCTCTATCAATTGCTCAATAAATACATGGTGGTTTGACATTGAAATGTACTGGTATTGCTCTAGTTACTCTGACTTCCCAGGGGGATCGTTCTGAGACCATTTATAGTCAGGGTTAAGACCTTGTTCTTGTCGGCAACATTTCTTCATTGAAGGGGGACGTGAAATTAGGGGAATGGTCAGCACTGATTTGGACCGCAAGACATGACTCAAGATAAAAAAATTAACTTGCATACTAACTGGGAAAGGGATGTGAATAGATATGCAGTTAAGATATTGCTATTTAGTCTGCCAGAGAAGCCCACCTCCCGGCAATTAATTAACAAGAATCATTCTACCCACATGACTGAGTCCTTCATCACCGAACCCCCCAACACCCCCAAATGTTCACTGTCCCCTCCCCAAAACCTTCACACCTTTTCCAAAAAGCTGCTGTTAGAATTATGTGCTTTTGGTTAAAACGAAGCATCAGCTCAAGGCCAGGATGGGTGCCAATATCTAATATTGTCGGCTTGGACCTTGTTTGTCCCCCTTATGGGAGCGGGGGCGGGTAATGAACTGGATTCAGTTTGAACTTGGTCTTTGGAGCGAGTAAGGAGATGGATTCGAGTCCACGCTGTCCATTCTGACCATTGCCTTTGTAACTTTAAGGATGGAGTAAGATTAAGAAAAACACCCTCCCTTGACCATCCGCTCAGGGGGAATTGATCGACTTTTGCGGATCAAATTTTGCATTTGAAATGTTGGTGGTTTTTGGATTTTCATCAATTATTACCTTCAGCTGAAGGCTCACGTGATCCTAAGGGAATGGCAATCTTTCAAAATTTGGAACACAGACACCTGATACTCCTTTGATTAGCAATATAATCTCAATCAGCTTTGAGATCTTCCCTTTCTCTCTCACACACACATTCTCTCTACATCCTGAGTGTGGGAAAGTTCCAGACATTTCCGCCTCTCATCCCGCAGTTGATGCTAGATCTTTGAGCAGAACCTGATAATTATACTGTATAATAATTATAATTACTAAATGATTATAATGATATAATCATAATTATACTGAAGCCCGCAGTAATTAGAGAGTTTGTACAAAACAATAAGTTCCAACCTCCACTCCCCAAACCGCCCCCAGCCACCTCACCTCCCCCTCCCCCCCCCCCCCACGCCACCCCCCCCCCCCCGCCCTCCCACACTCCCACCCCGAGCTTAATCCTTCTTCACCATTCTGAATTCACCATATTTATCAATGTGTTGTCAAAGTTTATTCAAGTAGACATCAGAAAAAACAGCTCCAGACATCAACAAAAAAGTGTAATTGAAATGAACAAGTTCAATCATTCCATTAGTCCTGATCAATATATATCGATTTTTTACATATAAATTCCTGCATATCTGTGCCCATGAATTTCCATAATTCGATGTTAATCCAGCTATCTGAACGAGAGGACGTGTGTGTTACTCGCGATTTTCACAAGTCATATCTGATATCAATGCCCACAACTGAACACACCTGAATTAGAAACGCGAGATTATGAAATAAATAGGACCTATAAAAGGTGAAGGTGAGAAAGTCTGTACAGAACCAGAAGAAATAGCAGAGGTACTTAATGAATATTTTACCTCGGTATTCACGGTGGAAAAAGTCCTGGGTGGTTGTACTACAGGATTGAGGCGGACTGAAAAGTTTGAGTATCTGGACATTAAGAAAGAGGATGTGTTGGAAATTTTGAATAGCATCAAGATAGATAAGTCGCCGGGGCCGGATGGGATGTACCCCAGGTTACTGTGGGAGGCGAGGGAAGAGATTGCAGAGCCTCTGGCGATTATCTTTGCGTCGTCGATGGAGACGGGAGAGGTTCCGGAGGATTGGAGGATTGCGGATATGGTTCCTACATTCAAGAAAGGGAATAGGGATAGCCCAAGAAATTACTGACCGGTGAGTCTAACCTCAGTGGTTGGTAAGTTGATGGAGAAGATCCTGTGGGACAGGATTTATGAACATTTGGAGAAGTTTAGTATGTTCAAAAGTAGTCAGCACGGCTTTGTCAAAGGCAAATCATGCCTTACGAGCCTGGTGGAGTTCTTTGAAAATGTGACTAAACACGTTGACGAAGGAAAAGCGGTAGATGTGGTTTACATGGACTTCAGCAAGGCGTTCAATAAGGTCCCCCATGAAAGACTTCTTGAGAAAGTGAGAGGGCATGGAATCCAAGGGGCTGTTGCCTTGTGGATTCAGAACTGGTTTGCCTGCAGAAGGCAGAGAGGGGTTGTAGATGGGTCTTTTTCTGAATGGAGGTCGGTCACCAGTGGAGTGCCCCAGGGATCTGTTCTGGGACCCTTGCTGTTTGTCATTTTCATAAATGACCTGGATGAGGAAGTGGAGGGATGGGTTGGTAAGTTTGCCGACGACACGATGGTGGTGTTGTGGATAGGTTGGAAGGATGTCAGAAGCTGCAGCGTGACATAGATAGGATGCAAGACTGGGCAGAGAAGTGGCAGATGGACTTCAACCCGGATAAATGTGTAGTGGTCCATTTTGGCAGGTCAAATGGGATGAAGGAGTATAGTATTAAGTGTAAGACTCTTAGCAGTGTAGACTCTTAAATCGGCCTCGCAGGTAGAGGAGGTGGTTAAGAAGGCGTATGGTGTGCTGACCTTCATCAACGGAGGGATTGAGTTTAGGAGTCGGGAGATAATGATGCAGCTTTATAAGACCCTCGTCAGACCCCACTTGGAGTACTGTGCTCAGTTCTGGTCGCCTCATTACAGGAGGGATGTGGAAATTATTGAAAGGGTGCAGAGAAGATTTACAAGGATGTTGCCTGGATTGGTTGGCATGCCTTATGAGGATAGGCTGAGGGAGCTCGGTCTTTTCTCCTTGGAGAGGCGAATGATGAGAGGTGACCTGATAGAGGTGTACAAGATGTTGAGAGGTATAGATCGGGTGGATTCTCTGAAGCTTTTTCCCAGGGCTGAAATGGCTGCTGCGAGAGGACACAGGTTTAAGGTGCTGGGGAGCAGGTACAGAGGAGATGTCAGGGGTAAGTTTTTCACTCAGAGGGTGGTGGGTGAGTGGAATCGGCTGCTGTCGGTGGTGGTGGAGGCAAACTCGATAGGGCCTTTTAAGAGACTTCTGGATGAGTACATGGGACTTAATAGGATTGAGGGTTACAGGTAAATCTATATATAAGCCGAGGGAGGTAGGGACATGACTGGCGCAACTTGTGGGCCGAAGGGCCTGTTTGTGCTGTATTTGTCTATATTCTATGTCCTTTGTAAACCTGAACTACAGATAGACAGAATCCATAGAATCCCTACAGTACAGAAGGAGACCATCCGGTCCTTGTACCGACCACAATCCCACCCAGGCCCTATTCCCGTAACCCCACGCACTTATCCTCTAATTCCCCTGACACCAGGGTCAATTTAGCGTGGTCAATCAACCTAACCCGCACATCTGTGGACTGTGGGAGGAAACCGGAGCATCCAAAGGAAACCCATGCAGAGACGAGGAGAATGTGCAAACTTCACACAGTGAGCCGAGGCCGGAAATGAACCCAGGACCCTGGCGCTGTGAGACAGCAGTGCTAACCACTGTGCCACAGTGCCGCCTTTCAAGTGTACAAATCCTGCAGTTGAAACCTGTGAACTGTGTGTGAAAACTATTCATCATCTTACTCTTATCTCAGTTACAATGCTATAATTCAACTGCATTCGATAATTACAGAAAATGATGTTACAAAGAGGAAGATAAACGTCTGAAAAAATGATATATATGACGAATTTGCTATCCGCTCTCACATACATTTATTCTCTCTTCCACATACACAGTAATTTATACAATCTATCACACACACACCCACACACACTTGCTCACTCACGCATACTAACTCGTTCTCTCTCCCTTACACACATAAAGACACTCTCGCACTCTTTCTCCCCACACATATGCTTATTCACGTTCTGCTTGTCTCACACACACTCACTCACTCTCTCTCCCATGCACACACGTGAACACACTCGCACTCCTCTCTCATTCACACATACTCACATACTGTCTCTCTCTCTCTCACACACATACATTCACACACATACGCACAGACACACTTGAGCACACACTCGCTGACAGAAGCATGCACACATACAGTGAACCATTGATATTAGAGGGAGAGGCATTGTAACAATAATTGGCTTGACTTAATTAAATGTTTAGTTACAGTGTTGTGCAATAAGAAACTCAATTCTGTTTGAAGATGCCAGACTTGTGTAAAGGACCAGATCAGGAACTCCAAGGTATTTATGAAGTTAGGCTAGACACTAAATTTTATATTTCATTTTGGCATTAGGATTAGCATATGTTGTTGCACTTCAAGCATAATTCAATTGACCCACCAGGAAGCTTTTTATCCAAGCAAACTTTGTTTAAAAACAGTTAGAATATCAAAAAAGCATAATTTGTACCAATCAAAATATTTAAACATGGCAACGCATAAGTGTTAAGAGCTAGCTATCTCTGTTGTTCCAATTTAAAGCAATACACCATAGGCATAAATCGCTTCTGTAGAACCAGTTAGCACAGAAGCAAAAGATGCTTACGTGGTGTCAGATTTCCAGTTAGTTTAACACTTCTGGACAGAGATCCAGACAGCAGTTTTTAAGAGAAGGATATATCCTCAAAACAACAAAACAGGGAAGTAAACCTAGTTTCTGACAGCTCCCAGTCTGCAGACTTCAGAGAGAGGAAAAGAGAGGCACTCCTCCCTCTTAACTCAAATCCACCGTCTACATTTGAATATTTTGTGTAAACCTAGCTTCACCCTATCACATGACCGTACCTGTCAATCATCCAATGAAGCTCCACTCTGCAAAGTTCCAGGGGAAAACACAAAAAAACAGAACCCTGGACTTATACAAATCAAACCAAACACTCTGTCAATTCAGATCAATTATGTTGCTGCAATAACAATGCAGTGTTGCTGGGGCCAGATGAAAAGGAAGGGACTGCTCGCAACATCCTTCACAGGAACATGGCTAGCATACATTTCTTGAAGTCACAATATTGTCACATTTGTGTAAGATCTTCAACACAGTGCATTCACACTGAAGTCTCTTCAGGGCCAGTTACTACACAATGAACTCCATCAGCGTGAGCACCTGTGAAATGAGAGGGTAAATGTCCATCACTAAGGCAGTTTAATGAGTGATGGACTCTCTCCGATATCCTCCAGTCACAATAGACGATATCGGCATAAATTATTCAAAACAAATATTCCGGAGCTGCAAAAAATCTTTTTTTTTAATCGTTAGATTGCATGCTTTTCAGCAAAAATGCTGTGTGACTATTCACTTTGGTAAATAGTTATCTGGTCATTTACCATTCGGTGAGACAATGTCAATGTGATAACAGAGTTCTGGGTTCAGGCAATGAGAGGGCGCTCTGAGAGTTAATCCTATCACTGTATCCCTGAGGATATGTTCAGTTTCTGCATCTGGAAGCAACTTATATTCTTAACCTATTGGAGACAACATCACGAGATATCTACAGCTAATGAAAAGTTGTCTGTTTCCGCATTTGTCTGCAACATCTAATTGTCAATATTGTTAATCCCTCCCCCCCCCCCTCATTTGCTGAGTCAGTCTGTGTGTATTTTTCTATTCATGCTTCAACACCAGCGACAGAAGTTGCTGCTTGAATTGGATCAAAATTTGGGGAGAGGGGATTGATTCACTGAATGTTACAGCAGTGACAGTCCCTGTTGGAGCCAAGTGTTTGCCCCAGTTTAAACCGAGTGATTTGAATAAATACAGTTCCAGCTATGGTACCTGGTGGAAATATATCTCAGATGACATTGTGACTAATTCTGAGAGGCATTAAACAACGTGGCTATTCAGGAGAAATCGGGCTGACTTGTAAATGTTCAGGTTAGGTGGATTGGCCATGCCAAATGGCCTCTTATCATCATAAGATGTGCAGGTTACATGGTCAATCAACCTCTGGTCCTGTGGGAGGAAACCAGAGCACCCGGAGCAGAGCCATGCAGACACAAGGGAGAATGTGCAAATTCCACATGGACAGTCACACAAGGCCGGAATCGAATCCCGGTCCCTGGTGCTGTGAGGGGGCAGTGCTAACCACTGTGCCACTGGCCACCATGATGAAGACTGGATACTTATTGTATGAAAACCAACAATTCCTTCGCTAATTCTCAGGGGAACCAGTCAATCTATCCAGGGATTGGAGTTTACCTGCAGAATCTTTCTTTCTCTTCATCCGGATACATTCCATTCCCAGGATGATGATGATTCCAAACGTGACGAGCATGGCCACAGGCAATCGGATTGGGATTCAATAGGAAGCTGTAAGATTAGGGGGATGAATTGAAGAGAGTGAGTGGGGAAACGTTCAATTTCAAACGAGAAAGTCTAGTCCTGAGACACTCTGAAACTCTGACTAACCTGCTCCCTTCACAATTCGGGGGAGCATGGTGAGATTTTCATTGACATTGCTGCATCTTAAGTTCTGTAAACTACTGGACTATGGGCAGGCTTCAGGAAGGTGGAATTCGAAAAGGACACCTGGGTATCCTTGGGCTGGCATGAGTGCGATGGGCCGAATGGCTGTGCTGTAACATTCTGATGTTTCAATGGCTCAGTCTGTGATGACATCATTGTCTCTCTATTTCTCTGCGTCATCCCCTCTACAACATAGTGCTCACATAACCCTGAGGCTGAGATTAATGATAGAGTGATGGGGGGATTTATAATCCCTCCCGGGGAAACTCTGAACCTTCAATTTAATTCAGGCTAAACCCCAAAACAAAATAGAAAGCTTGATATTGGTGTTGGTGACGGGGAAAGTTCTGAACTGTGACAAAACAATAAACTATCTGGTTGGCAGATGTCCAGAGGGGTAGGAAACGTGCCACCATTCCTTGGCCTGGTCACCCTGGGCCTCCAGAACCCCAGCGATGTGGGTGACTGTGAGTCACCCTCCAACTGGCTGAGCAGCTCAGTCAGTGATGGGGAATAAACGTTTGTTTGTGAAACTCATAGAATTCAGTTTAAAAAAGGGATTCTTAAGGAGGAGCGGGGCAGAATCTGTATTGATCCAGGGCCTCAAATCTACCTGTTCACCAGCGTTAACAAACACTATCAAAGTTCAGCATGCACAATGATTCGCCAATACCTTGTTTCTATCCCAATTTCCCAACGATGACCTGGATGTCCTCGTGCACCAGTCACTGAAGGTAAGCATGCAGGTGCAGCAGACGTTTAAAAAGGTAAATTGTATGTTGCTCTTCACAGCGAGAGGATTAGAGTACAGTATGTCTTGATGCAGTTTTACAGGGCCTTGTTGAGACAACATCTGGAATACTGTGTGCAGTTTCAATCTCCTTATCTCATGCAGTATGTGGTAGTAAGGTTTGCCAGACTGATTACTGGGATGGTGGGACTGAGGTATGAGGAGAGATTGAGTTGGTTAGGATTGCACTCACTGCAGTTCAAAAGAATGAGGGAGGAATCTCATTGAAACCTATGAAGTTCGAACAGGACTGGACAGTGTAGATGCAGGGAGACTGCTCGCGATGGTGGGGATGTCCAGAACCAGGGGTCACGGTCTGAGGACACAGAGTAGACCGTTTAGGACTGAGATTAGCAGAAACATCTTTGCCCAGAGAATGGTCAGCCGATTGAATTCTCTGCCACATAAAGTAGTTGCGTAGAAAACATTGAAAATGTTATCAAGAAGCAGTTAGCTATAACACTTGAGGTGAAGTGGATCAAAGGATATGGGAGAAAGGCGGGATCAAGCGATTGAGTTGGATGATCAGCCATGGTCATAATAAATGGTGGAGCAGGCTCTAAGGGCCGAAATGCCACCTCTTACTTTCTCTCCTTCTTCTGCAAGTATTGGAAAGCAAAATCCAAAGACAGGCAGAAGATGATGTCCTGGCTTTGCTGGGGCTGCCGTGGACAGCATGGGCTGAATGGCCTCCTTTGATGTTGTTACCTTTTTTATAATTCTATGAGAAGCACAAACAACTCTTGGCCAAGTGTCTTTTTTTTAATGGGGAGCTTTTACCGAAATGGTGGTGGTGGGGGGGGTGGAGGGGGGGGTGGTGGTGGGGGGGTGGGGGGGGGGTGGTGGCATTGTGTTTGCAATTACAGATAGACCCAGCGAGAGAAGGAGTACGAGAGTGTGTACGAGAGAGGGGATTGATTGTGAGTGAGTGAGAGAATTGAGTATGTGTCTGACAGAGGGGTGTGAATGTGTGTGAGAGGGGAGGGTTAGTCTGTGAGAGAGGAGTGTTCATGAATGGTGTGTGAGAGAATGGTTGAGTGTGAGAGTGAGGGGTGGGTGTGCGTGGGGCAGATAGTAAATCTGTGTGAGAGAGGATGGTGAGTGTGTGTGCGAGGGGGACTTGGAATTTTGAGTTAGGAGGGTGAGAGTGTGATCGAGGAGGTGAGTGTCTTTGTGAGAGAGGAGTGAGTGAATGTGACAGAGAATGGTGAGTGTGTGTGAGAGGGGGACTTGGAATTTTGAGTTAGGAGGGTGAGAGTGTGATCGAGGAGGTGAGTGTCTTTGTGAGAGAGGGGTGAGTGAATGTGACAGGGAATGGTGAGTGTGTGTGAGAGGGGGACTTGGAATTTTGAGCTGGGAGCGTGAGAGTGTGAGTGAGGGAGTGAGCGCCTTTGTGGGAGAGTGATGAACGAGCATGAGGGAGGAGGGTGGGTGTGTCAGAGTAAGAAGGGTGAGTGTGTGGGAGAGAGGTGGTTGAGTGTGTCTGAGAGAGAGAGTATGTTTGTGTGTGGGGGTGTGTGCGCGAAGGGAGAGTGAGCATTTGCGAGACAGGAGGGTGAGTGTGTGAGAGAGAGTGTGATTATGTGTGAGAGAGGAATTTGATATTGTGATGGAGGATGGTGGGTGAGTGGTGTATGTGAGAAGGTTTGAATATATATGAGAGGCGAGAGTAAAATTATGTGGAAGGAGGGTGAGTTTGTGAGAAAGAGGGTGAGATTCTGAGAGGGGGATGGAAGTATGAGGGAATATCCTGAGCATGTGGGAAAGAAGGGGTGTGCTTGTCTGTGGGAGAGGGAGTGAGTGTGTGTATGTGAGAGGAGGGTGGGTGGGTATGAGGGGGAAGAGGGAATGTTTGAAAGGGAGAGGTGAGTGTGTGCAAGAGGAGTGAGTGTGTGTGACAGAGAGAGATGTGTATGTGTGTGAGAGGAGGGTGAGTGTGTGTAAGAGAGAGACTGTTGGTGAGTGATATGTGAGAGAACGGTTGGGTGTGAGAGTGAGGGCGGGTGTGTTTAAAAGGGGCGGTGAGCATACTTGAGAGGTGGCATGAATGTGCGTAAGGATCAGGTGAGTGTCTGTGAGGGGACGTGTGAGATTGTGAGGGCAGAGGGTGAGACTGGGAGTGGGGGGATTTTGAGAGAGAGGTGTGTGGGTGAGAGAGGGTGAGAGTGTGTGAGGGAAGGAGCGAGTGTTTGTGAGAGAGGAGGAAGCATATACATGAGAGCGGGGTGAATGTGTATGAGAGAGGTGTGTGTGAGAGAGGAGGGTTAATGTGCCTGAGAGACTACGGAGACTTTGTGTCAGAGAGGAGTGTGAGTGTGCGAGAGAGAGTGGCAAGTGTGAGAGAGGGTAATGAGTATGTTTGAGAGAGCGAGGGTGTGTGAGGGAGAGAGAGAAGGTGTGATGGACGGAAAGAGCGGGTGTGAAAGAGGTGAGTGTCTGTCTGACAGAGGGGGTGAATGTATTTGAGAGAGGAGGGTGAGTGAGTGTGTGAGTGATGGGCCGAGTGTGTTTGAGAAAGGCTGATGAATGTGTGAGAGAGAGTGTGTGTGTGTACGCACGTCTGTGTGTGTATGTGTGTGTGTGTGTGAGAGAGAGAGAGAGAGAGAGAGAGGACGGTGAGTCGGTGTCTGACAGAGTGGGGTGCATATACATGAGAGGAGCTGAGTCAGGAAATGGGGCGAATGTCCGTGATCTTTTTGATTTGAATTTGATTGGTTTCATTTGATTTATTATAGCCACATGTATTAGCATCGAGTGAAGAGTATTGTTTCTTGCACAGACGAAGCATACAGATCATAGGGAACGAAAGGAGAGAGTACAGAATGTAGCGTTTACAGTCATATCTAGGGTGTAGAGAAAGAGCAACTTTGTGTGAGGTCGGTCCATTCAACAGTCTGATTACTTTTGCTCTGATGAGAGAGGCGGCTAAGTGTATGTGAGAGAACGAGTGGGTGTGAGAGACAAGGGTGAATCTGTGTGAGAGTGAGCAGTGACTGGTTGTAGCAGGCTTCAGAATGTGGGAGAGGTGATTGTGTGAGAGAGAGATGAATGTGTGACAGAGGAGGGTGAGTGTGTTTGAGAGAGAGAGGGCTCAGTGTGTCTGAACTATCCTTTTTCTTGTGTATTTATGTTCCTCGTCATAGTTTCATTGCCAGCATTCCCACATGTTGGAGAAATATCATTCTGTATTTTTTTCATATCTACAAGGAGTGTGGGCGGCATTATTGCCCATTCCTAATTGCCTCTTGACATGAATGTCTCCCTAGATCATTTCAGAGGGGCTGGAAAAGGACAACCTCAAGTCACATGGAGGCCAGCCCAGGTACGGAAGGCAGATTTCCTTCCCTGAAGGACATTGCTGAAGCAGTTTTCTTTTACAGCAATGGCCATCATTTTAATTCCATCTGACATGTTGGGATTTGAATCCGGGTCACCAGAGTATGATCTTCGCTCCTCTGGATGACACCCCCATCAGCATATAGATCTATTCCAGATCTATCCAATCAAGTTCGTTCAATATTCTGAGCAATTCCATGAAACCGTCCGTAAACATACCCCCTCTTCAGATCACAATTACTGTACTTTCCAAAAATGTGGCACGTTCAGATCTGGTTTTCCTATCTGCTTTGCGTGTTTCGATAAATTACCATTGCCTTTGATATTCTCAGCCTCCCTCTCTTCCTCTCTGTAAATGGCCCATAATGAAAATATCCTTCAAGTTCAGCCAGTTAACAATGGATTTGGAAACGGGATTTGAAGTGTGGATGGGGGTCCCATTGATCCTGCTCGTTTTATGCAGCAGCGAGCTCAATTTCCATTGGTCAGTATTCAGTTCTGGGCCGCAACTCATGAAGTGCTCCATTATCTTTTAACCGTCAGCCAACTACCAGGCAATGTTCCACCAATCACAGCTGCTGGCAAGCGAGTACACCTTCGATTCTCGATTTCGTTGGATCAATATTACATAGGTGTGGAGGAAACAGCCTATTCACCTTGTCAGGGCAGTTTGAACTTTTAAGTGTGCTAGTTAGTGTGACCAGGAAAGGTCAACTGTTGAAACTAAAACAGGGAAAACTTTTTCCGAAAATCAGATGGATATATTGACAGTGAATCTCACTCACGTGTCACAGTGATGTTTACAGGGTCACTATCACCCGAGGTTAGGCTCCTTCCATTCACATCCGCTTCATACCGACAGGTATAAGTTCCTATTTTAGAGCGATCAATATTCTTGATGGTGAAGGTGACGGAATGTGTGTCTGCAGCAGGAGACTTGACGCTGACTAATTCCATTTCTCCTTGCCTGTATAAGTAAAATGCAATGGCAGGATTGTCGCGGGGGCTGCTACAGTTAAAGGTGACATCTCCACCCTGAGCAGCAACATCAGAATCCACCCAGAAATGTGGCTTATTCAGAACTGCAATTGGAAAGAGAGAAGTGGTGACGATTGATTGCAAATTCAATGTTGATTTTTAGGAAGCAGATTATTCCTGGTAATTCTAATGGTAGCACGCTGGTTAGCACTCCTGCTTCAGCCCCAGGCACCTGGATTTGATTCTGGCGACAGGTGACTGTCTGTATGGAGTTTACATGATCTCCCCATGTCTGCATGGGGTCCCTCTGGGTGCTCCGGTTTCCTCCCACAGTTCAAGGATGTCTAGGTTAGGGGGATTGGCCATGCTAAATGTGCGGGGTCCAGGGATACGGGGATAGACAGTTTCCAAATAGACTTTCTTGTTCTATAACAAGTCACAAGGCTAGACTCTGGAGTAAATCTGCATTTATATTCCTGGGTGCGATTTTCCTGTCTGTAACTTTAATCTGGAGCGAGACAATTTGATTCTGCTTAAGTCTTTCGTTAAAGATTAGATTAAAACCAGCCTTTCATTTGTAATAAAGCTAATATATTGACAACTACGTATAAGAGTCTCTCAAAAGTCATTAGGAACTGGCAGCGTAAGATACACAGCGGGTGAATTCAGAGACCAGTGTGAGAGAGGTTCTGTCAAAAGTTGTACTCTGAGGTGGAAGTCACTTGTGTTTAACCCATTGTGTCCCCTCTTGAGTCTGTCACCAGTCATTCTATATCCTGTGTGCCCTGGTTACTGACTCTCATAGAATCATACTGAGCTGAAGAGACCCTTCATTCCATCGAGTCTGCACCGACACAGGAGAAACACCTGACCTCCCACCTAATCGCATTTACCAGCACTTGACCCATAGCCATGAATGTTATGATATGCCAAGTGCTCATGCAGGTACTTTTTAAACGATGTGAGGCAACTCGCCTCTACCACCCTCCCAGGCAGCGCATTCCAGACCGTCACCACCTTCTGGGTAAATTTATTTTCCTCACATCCCCCCTAAACATCAGGCTACTCATGTTCAACTTATGTCCCCTCCTGACTGACCCTTCAACAAAGGGGAACAGCTGCTCCGTACCCCCTCTATCCATGGCCCTCATAATCGTGTGCATGTTGACCAAGTCGCCTTTCAGTCTCAGTAACGAAAGCAACCCAAACCTATCCAACCTCTCTTCATAACTTAAATAATCCAGCCCAGGCAGCATCTTGGTGAATGGTCTCTGCATGCCCTCAAGTGCAATCACATCCTTCCTATAACGTGGCGACCTGAACTGCACACAGTACTGTAGCTGTGGCCTCACCAAAGTTCTACACAACTCCAACATGATTTCCCTGCTATAGTAATATCTGTGTCGCTTAATAAAGGCAAGTGCCCCATAAGCCTTTTTCACTACCCCACTAACATGGTCTTCCACCTTCAGAGATCTGCGGACAAACATGCCAAGGTCCCTTTGTTCTCAGAACATTATAGTGTCATCGACACATAGATACATAGAAAATAGAAGAAGGAGTAGGCCATTCGGCCCATCAAGCCTGCTATGCCAGTCATTATGATCATGGCTGACAATCAAATTCAATATCCTGATTCCGCCTTCCCTCCATACCTTTTGATCCCTTTAGCCCCAAGGGCTATATCTAATTGCTTCTTGAAATCACTCCACGTTTTGGCCTCAACTACTTTTTGTGGTAGTGAATTCCACACATTCGCCATTCTCTGGCTGAACAAACTTCTCCTTACCTCAGTTCTAAAACATTTACCATTTATCCTCAAACTATGACCCTTGGTTCTGGACTCCCTCACCATCGGAATGTTCCAATCCTGTTGGAGTTTTATAAATTTCTATGAGATCCCCTCTCACTCTTCTAAACTCCAATAAAAACAAACCTAATCTATTTAGTTTCTCCTCATATGATAGACCTGTCATCCCAAAAATTAGTCTGTTAAACTTTTGCTCTACTCGCTCTATAGCAAGGACATCCTTCCTCAGATAAAGACACCAAAACTGCACACCATACTCTAGGTGTGGCTTCACCAACGCCCTATACAATTGTAGCATAACATCCCTAACTCTATCCTCAAAATCCTCTTGCTATGAAAACCAACATACCATTTGCCTTCTTTGCTGCCTGCTGTACCTGTCATATCGTTCACTGAATATTCCATTCTCAAATTCCTTGTCTCCCCCAACTGGAATCCATGTCAGCTCATGTGATGGATCAGAATCTATCAACATTTGGGGAACTTTAGTCAAAGCTCCTCTGAAGCGGCTCTGTTTGAAGGAGAACAAGCCCAATGGTTCCAGCTCTGGAGTTTGGGGCCCGGGGGCAGACACAGGATTCTGGGGTCAGCACCTTCAGGAGTGAAGCATGGAAACATTTCTCCACAGAAAAATGGTGCGCTCAGATTGGAACTCTCGCTGCAAATTACAATTGTTCCTTTGCAGAATTGTGCATTTCAAATCTCAGATTGAGAGGTTATTTCTAAATGAAATGTATATTAGATCTGGAGCCGAGACGCACAAACAGATTTGGTGACAGATCAGTTAGGGTCTGAGAGTTTTCCAGCACAGAAAGTGGCCCTGCAGCCCATCGTACCTATGCTGGCCATCAAACATTTAACTATTCTAATACTTTCCAGCATCTGTTCCCTATCCTGTGGTGTTTCAAGTGCTCATCTAAATGCTTCTTCAGTGTTGTGAGAGTTCCCGACTCTACCATTCTTTCAGGCAGCAAGTTCCAGATTCCCACCACCCGCTTGGTGAAAAAGCTTTTCCTCAAATCCCCTGTATATTTCCCGACCGTTCCCCCAAATCCATTCCAATGAAAGACAGAGAGAGATAGAGACAGAGAACAACATAGAGAGAGAGAGAGAAGGATAGACTTACAGAGACAGAGAGACACAGAGGCAGAGAGAGAGAGGCACCCACACAGAGATAGAGGGAGAGCCAGAGAGAGAGAGATAGGCATAGAGACAGAGATAGAGAGACAGAGGCAGAGAGAGAGACACACAGAGAGACAGACAGAGAGAGACAGATAGAGAGATAGAGACAGAGAGAGAGAGACAGAAATAGAGTCAGAACGATTGAGACAAAGAGAGAGAACGAGACAGAGGTACAGATAGAGAGAACATAAGAACATAAGAACATAAGAAATAGGAGCAGGAGTAGGCCATCTAGCCCCTCGAGCCTGCCCCGCCATTCAATAAGATCATGGCTGATCTGACGTGGATCAGTACCACTTACCCGCCTGATCCCCATAACCCTTAATTCCCTTACCGATCAGGAATCCATCCATCCGCGCTTTAAACATATTCAGCGAGGTAGCCTCCACCACCTCAGTGGGCAGAGAATTCCAGAGATTCACCACCCTCTGGGAGAAGAAGTTCCTCCTCAACTCTGTCTTAAACCGACCCCCCTTTATTTTGAGGCTGTGTCCTCTAGTTTTAACTTCCTTACTAAGTGGAAAGAATCTCTCCGCCTCCACCCTATCCAGCCCCCGCATTATCTTATAAGTCTCCATAAGATCCCCCCTCATCCTGCTAAACTCCAACGAGTACAAACCCAATCTCCTCAGCCTCTCCTCATAATCCAAACCCCTCATCTCCGGTATCAACCTGGTGAACCTTCTCTGCACTCCCTCCAATGCCAATATATCCTTCCTCATATAAGGGGACCAATACTGCACACAGTATTCCAGCTGCGGCCTCACCAATGCCCTGTACAGGTGCATCAAGACATCCCTGCTTTTATATTCTATCCCCCTCGCAATATAGGCCAACATCCCATTTGCCTTCTTGATCACCTGTTGTACCTGCAGACTGGGCTTTTGAGAGAGGGAGAGCAAGGAAGTGTAGCTAAAGATGACACGATAGCACGAGATCACAGATAAAATAATGTTGTTTCAACTCGTAGAGGCTTCAGTTGAAAGGAAGGGGAACTCAGCAACTTTCAGGAAGGACGATGACTCAGAACTAACAGAATAACCTAAAAGATATTGAACAGAATATTTGTCAGAGAATGATTCCAACTCGAGGAGATTCAATACAAAGAATGAAAATATTAGCAAAACTGTCAGCAAGGACAGCGACGAACAAAGCCAGGCTTAGCTCAAAATCTATTTGTTCCAATATTTGCAAATTGTGTGAATGTCCCCCAAATTTGGACTTATTTGTCCTGAGGATGCTGATTCACACATGCGCACTGGCGTCTCCTCTCGCTACTCCTGTCAGTCTACAGACAGTGACTGACATGAGTCCATTGGAGACACTGGCATAGCTCCACCCTCCCATTGCGCATGCTCCTTCTCCTGCATGGAGCAGACATTTAGGAACTCTGACACCGCATTTAGAGTCAAAGAGGTTTACAGCATTGAAACAGGCCCTTTGGCCCAACTTGCCCATGCTGCATAATAACTAAGCCAATTGCCCACGTTTAGCCCATATCCCTCGATAGCCATCCTACTCATGTAACTGTCTAAACGCTTTGTAAAAGACAAAATTGGACTCGGCTGTACTACTACACTCATCAACCTCTGTGTGAAAAAATTGCCCCTCTGGACTCTTTTGTATCTTTCCCCTCTCAGCTCTAGTTTTAGACTCCCTGATCTTTGGGAAAATATATTGACTATCCAGCTGATCTGTGCCTCTCATTATTTTACAGAGTTCCATGGATCACCCTGAAGCCTCCTACGCTCCAGAGAAAAAAGTCCCAGTCTTTCCAGGCTCTCCTTATAACTCAATCCATCAAGTCCTGGTAGCCTCCTAGTAAATGTCTTCTGCATTCTTTCTAGTTTAATAATATCCTTTCTATAATAGGGTGACCAGAACTGAACACAGCATTCCAAGTGTGACCTGAACAATGTCTTGTACAACTTCAACAAGACGTCCCAACTCCCGTATTCAATGTTCTGACCAATGAAACCAAGCATGCCGAATGCCTTCTTTGCCATACTGTCCACCTGTGACTCCACTTTCAATGAGCTATGAACATGTACCCCTAGATTTCTTTGTTTGATAACTCTCCCCAATGCCCTACCATTAACTGAGTAAGTCCTGCCCTCGGTCGATCTACCAAAGAGCACCAGCTCGCATTTATCTAAATTAAACTCCATCTTCCATTCGTCAGCCCAATTGATCAAGATCCTGTGGCAATCCTAGATAACCTTCTTCATTGTCCACTATGCCAACAAATGTGGGGTCATCTGCTAACTTACTAACCATGCCATCATTAATATAAATGACAAATAAAAGTGGACCCAACACCGATCCCTGAGGCACACCACTAGTAAAAGGCCTACAGTTTGAAAAACAACCCTCTACAACCACCCTCTGGCTCCTGTCATCAAGCCAATTTTGCATCCATTTGGCTACCTCACCCTGGATCCCGTGTGATTTAACCTTATGCAACAACCTACCATGTGGTACCTTGTCAAAGGCCTGCTAAAGTCCATGTAGACAACATCAACTGCACTGTCCTCAGCTACCTTCTTGGTTACCCCTTCAAAAGCTCAATCAAATTTGTGAGGCATGATTTCAACACACAAAGCCATGCTGACTGTCCCTAATCAGTCCTTGCCTCTCTAAATGCCTGTACATCCTGTGATTTGATTCTTTCGATGGTCTTGGAGGTCCAAGCTGATTGGTGGCACCAGTATCTCCTCTCGATGGAAATGGGGGGATGGGGTAGTAAGAAGTGCGATACCTGAGAAACAGGCATGTGTTTAAAGAGATTGAACTAAAATAAACTGTGGCAATCTTCCCGAAAGGACTCAGCCAAGCCTTGCATTGATTGGCTCCTGGAAGTTTACCAAAGTTACCAGAGTAATTAGAAATGTATTCCCATTTTATAAGTAAATTGAACTCAGGTCATTTAAAAAACCTAGATTTACCTCCTAGTCCATCTGACATGTCCTAAATTCCATTGGAGGGACTCAATGAAACAAACAGAGCTGGGGCATTGGGGGATGGAAATGATCAGCCTTGCAGTTTCACAAAAGAGGGACATTAGCTGAGAAGATTGTTAAATTAACTCTGATCCCATGGAGAACTGCAGCAATGCCTTAAAAGAAAGATGTTAGCCCAGTTCCAATTCTTAATAATATGCTCGAGTTCGGCAGTCTGAATGAGGACAATGGAGATATTAGACACTCTTAAATTACCAGCTGTCTGGGCTGTTCAATGTTTATTTAAACAGACAGAAAACACACACACACATTCACTTCACACACACACACACACACACACACACACACACACTCACGCACACACACACACACACACACACACACACACACACTCTCACACACACACACATTCACTTCACACACACACACACACACACACACACTCACACACACACACACACACACACTCACGCACACACACACAATCTCACACACACACACTCACACTTTCACACACATACACACACAGAACACCCACACCCAAACATATACACTTACACACAAACTCACACCCACTCACAAACACACACACACCCACACACGCACACTCTCACCCACATACTCACACACTCACAGACACACACACCTACACACGTAAACACATACACACAAGCATGCACACACACTCGCACCCACACACACTCACACCCTCACACACTCACACCCACACTACGCACACACACGCTCACACCCACACCCACCCACTCACAAACACCCACACACACTCACACCCACAAACTCACACCCATACCTACCCAATCACACACAAACACACACACACCCACATGCACACACACGCCCACGCACGCAAACAAACATCCACACTGACACATACAAACTCAAACACTCACACAAATACTCACACATACAGACTCACACTCTCAAGCACTTACACACACACAAATACCCACACCCTCACATACACACTTATACACAACTCACACCCATTCACAAACACACACACTCTCACAAACACATACACACACTCACACACACACACACGCGCACACCACACATACACACACACGCACTCACACACACACACACACACTCACACACAAACACCCACACACTTACACAAAAACTCACACCCACACACACCCACACTCCCTCACACCCACAAACGCACACCTACCCAATCACACAAATACCCACACACACACACATACACACCCAGACACGGACTTACTCCCAAACACACACACCCACCCACACACACACAAACACATGCATACTCATATACCCACACACCCACACAAACACACACATACACTTATACACTCACACACGCACATTCACTCTCACACACACACACATTTACAATCACACATGCACTCACACACACGCACACACACAAACACCCACAGGCACACACATTCACACACTCACACACAGACTTACTCCCAAACACATGCACACACAATCACGCACACACAATAACACACACACATACACACTCACACACATACACACACATACACACAACCACACACGCACACACACACACACACACACACACACATACTCACACATACACACACACACACACCCACACATGTACACTTACTCACAAACTCACACACTCACACCCACACACTCACACCCACAAACAGATACGCACACAGCGCGCTCGCACCCACATCCACACACACACACACACGCACACACACACACACACACTCGCACCTACACCCACACACCCACACACACTCGCACCCACAAACCCAATCACGTACAGACACGCCCACACCTACCCAATCTCACACACCCACACACACACCCACGTGCACATATACACACACACCCACTCCCACGCACACACCCACACACACACACAATCAAACACCCACCCACACACACTCACACACGCACACACATACACAACCATACACACTCACACTCGGATTTACTCCCAAACACTCACACACACATACACTTATACACTCACACACGCTCACACACACACAATCACACATGCACTCACACAAACACCCACAGGCACACACACATTCACACACTCACACACAGACTTACTCCCAAACAGACACACACACACGCAATCACACACACACACACACACTCACACACACACACACTCACACACGCACACACACATACACACCCACCCACACACATACCCCCACACACAACCACACACACACACACACTCGCACACAGACACACTCACACATGCACACACACTCACACGACACTCACATACAAACACACACACACTCACATCCACAAACAGATACACACACAGCGCACTCACAGCCACACAGACACACACATACACATACACACACACAGGCACCCACACAGACACACACACACACACCCACACTCACGCATATGCACACACAAACACCACACCCACACATACACGCTTACATACAATCTAACACCCACTCACACACACACAAACATACACTCACACTCACACACAAACACTCACACACTTACACATACACATCATCACACACTCACACACACAATCACACACTCACACACCCACACACTCACACGTTCACACAGCCACACACGCACACACACAATCACACACTCACACACACAATCACACATGCACTCACGCATATGCACAGACAAACACCCACAGGCACTCACACACAGACCTACTCCCAAACACACACACATACACACACACACAATCACACCCACACACACACACACATATTCACACACACATGCACACACTTATACACTCACACACACGCATACACTTACACACTCACACACACACATGCACACACCCACACACACTTGCACACAGACTTACGCATACACTTATACACTCACACACGCACATTCACTCTCACACACACACACACATTCACAATCACACTCTCACACACCCACACAGACACACACACACACACTCATGCACTCACACACGCACATACACTTATACACACATGCACACACACACTCACGCACACAATCACACATCCACTCACACACATACACACATACAAACACCCACAGGTACACACACACATTCACACACAGACTTACTCCCAAGCATACACACACAATCATGCACTCACACAATCACACACATGCACACTCACACACATATACACACATGTACACACACACACCCACATACACAACTACACACACATCCACATACACAAACTCACACACACTCGCACACACACACTGACACACAGAGACACACATACGCAAATGCACACACACTCGCACACACTCGCACACATGCACACACAAACACCCACACCCACACAAACACACTTACACACAAACGTACGTCCAGTCACACACACACTCGCACACACTCACACACGCACGCCCACACACTCACATACACACACCCACACACATAGACGCACACATTCACACACACATACACACACACACACCCGTACACACGGACTCTCTCTCATACACACGCACACACACACACACACACATATTGACTCTCGCAAACACACACAACCACACACACACACACGCACACACACACACATACACACTCACGCCCACACACACAAACACACACCCATACACACTCTCACACACACATACACACACATACTCTCTCACACACATACAGTTCTGAGGGCAATATTAATAGTACCAAGGCTTTATAACAGAAAGCAATGGCTACAACTTATAAAATGTTCAGTTCAAAGATACAGGAACTTAGACAGCAAGACTGTGATGGTCAGATTGAAAAGAGCAACATATTTTTTCCTACAATATCCACAAAGGCCCAAACTCTAACCCGCATCCGGGGCGGGCGAGGTTCCCAGAACAAACATCTCCATTGGCCTCGGGTAGGATTTTACGATCTCGCCCGAGCAAGACCGTAAAATCCGTTGATTCTACCTTTTTCATCAACTCAAATGGTGTGTGACAGTGGCACTGCTGCCTCAGAGTGCCAGGGACTTGGGTTCGCTGACAGCCTGTTTCCTCCCATACTCCAAAGATGTGCAGGTTAGGTGGATTGACCATGCTAAATTGCCCTTTAGTGTTGGGGGACAAGCAGGTTAAATACATGGGGTTACAGGGATGGGGCCTGGGTGGGATTGCTGCTGGTGCAGACTCAATGGGCAGAAGGGCCTCCTTCTGCACTGTAGGGATTCTATGATTCTGCAATTCTTTGAACAGATCCGATCAGACACAAAACCCAGGATCTCTCCTTGTCTGCCAAATTCACCTTGCCGCTTATTTTTTAAGTCAATTTATTAGTGTCACAAGTAGGCTTACATTAACATTGCAATGAAGTTACTGTGAAAATCCCTTAGTTGCCACACTCTGGCGCCTGTTCGGGTCAAGGCACCCTCACCAGCACGTCTTTCAAACTGTGGCAGGAAACTGGAGCACCCAGAGGAAACCCACGCAGAGACAGGGAGAACATGCACACTCCACACAGACAGTGACCAGAACTGAACTCGGGGCGCTGGCACTGTGAGGCAGCAGTGCTAACCACTGTGCCGCTGTGCCACCAAAAATAAATCAGTGAATCAGCCTGGAACCTGTTCCCAAGGCAGCAGCTTCTCACTGCTCTCCTTGTTCAAATGGACACAGTCAGTATTTGAGCTCAGACCCTGGTTAATGGTGAATACTTTGATTTCAGGAGGTGCAAACACCCGACCTCAACACAGCGGATCTCCGGGGATCTCAGGTTGAGATCCACTACAGATTTAACATGGGAATCGGGAGGATCCTGATCAGCAGCTGTCACTGAAATCCCAAAACTGTCCAGCAAACTGACTCCAGGATCACTGCCCTCAACGTGACTCAAAGTGAATCCAACACAGGCAAATCTCCACCCTCACCATCCACCCCAACACACTCCATCCCAAACTAGCTTTAATCCCTGGAGCTAACTGAGATCAGACACCTCCCGGGTTCATTCCCACTCACCCCTCTGCCATTCCCACACTCAGATACCACACAGACCAGACGTACGACAGTGTTGCACAGAGGCCGGGTGCAGGACTCACCAAAGAGCAGTAACAAGGCACCTGTCTCTATCTCCTAGTCACAGCTACATCGAGATGTGAGAGCTGGAAGGGACAGAGACTGTGTCTCCTCCTCCAAGACTCAGAGCCTCAAACCAGGAAACTTTGAATGAGAGAGGAAAGAGAGTCTGGGAGGAAGTGGGGTGGTCACCACAGTTACAGCAGCAGCATTGAGCTTTGTACAGCACAGAGTTAAACAGGGTCGGGAAAGGTTACAAAGTCCAAAATGTCAACCTTTGTAAGTTAGACAATGGTCAGATAGTGAGAGAGAAAGGTGTGGCCACTTCGAATCCAGTCAATCTGGGTTCACTGGAGGTGTACACAGTCTATAGACACAGGACGTGTGCCCAGTCTGGGTTCACAGGTGGTGTACACAGTCTGGGTGCCGAGGATGTGTGTAGGGTTTTTTTGTGTGAGATTGTGAATTGCTCCAACTTAATCTAAACACAAAAACTCGTGAAACAAATTCCTGTTCCAAGACGTGTCTTTTATTCACCAATCGATCGAATGGGAGAATTCTCTTAGATGGCTGCATAACCCATTAGGAGGCTGTGGCAAACCCAATGCCACTCTCAAAACACAATGCTCCTTAAGGCCAATTATACATTTCTCAGAATCTTATCTTCCCCCTTTCTGGTAGGCACAATGCAAATCAGCCAATAATCATCCCTGCCACCAGCTCCAGCCAATAACAATTTACATCTTGACCTCATGGCATCTTATTTGTCCATAAGTTTGGATGGTAGCTCCCTCGGTTGTCCAGCAATACAGCAAAGGTTGAAGTTAATGTTCCCACAGATTCATATTCACGTCACGATAAGTCAGACCCTGAGAGAATGCTAGTGTCTGGCTGCATCTGTGTTATCAACATGACTTTGTGTGCCTCTATCCATTGAGCTGATATTGGAAGCCATTTCATTCCCGGCATCTACTGATAAAGATGTCCACATTCAATATTACCATTGTTCTGCGTAGTGTGTCTCTCTCCTGAGTGTCTCATTCCATCAGACCTTGCTGCACTTTACGTTGGCTGACGTTTTACAAAATACATGCTAACAAATAAGCTATGTCCATTCTATGTTGAAAATACATGCTTAAATGAGAAATGCTGGTTACTTTTTCAAACTGCCTTTTACACTGTCAGTCTCCTATTAGTACATTCTTTAATCTAAAATCATTTACTCCATGTCAGTATTATGCTAATGTTTTAAACTCATCATTAGATATGTTTTCATTAGCCTAATTTGGCCCACTTACAACAGTTCCCCCCTCTTGGCCCTTGGCCAGCCCAAGAATAGGCCTCTCAATAAATTTATCTATGTAACTAATCTTAGTCCTTAAAGAACGAGTTGGTTTCTGGGGTCCCCTCTTCTTTACCCTGACGGCCATCCCTGATGCTGTGCTTTGCTTGGACTTGAAAAGTCATGCACATCTACATTTGATCAGAAATACAATTACTACTAACACTAAGATCACAATAAAACTAATATAGTCCCTTGCAGGATCGATTTTCCCATAGAGGCAAGCCAGCCTGAGACCAACCACCTAAGGTCAATGGTTCAGGGTTTTTGAGTTTCTCCACCTCCCCTTTGATGTGGGAAACTAGATTGGTTACATTTTCTGAACGGTCTGGTATGTCAGTGCAACACTCTGATCCAATTACTGCACATGTGCCTCCTCTTGCTGCCAAGACATAATCCAATGCCATCCCATGTTGAAGCACCATAGTATGCATGACAACTCATCATTCATCTTAGCAAGGGCAGTTGCTGTATCATTGGCAGCTTATTCCAAAATGGAGCGCACAATTCTAAACTCTCGCGTTATTTTAGCCACTCCATACGAGGGAAATATTTTGCCAAAAAATCCTTTCTCTCTCTGTGATAGCTTGCTGATGTCTTTGCAGGCAAGGGAATTCAGGAGTTTGATATATGTACGGGATTGCATATCCAAGGTAACAAGATCCCTTCCAACCAACAGGAAGCCAAGCATATGGCCTATCTCCACGAATCCAATATGTACCATTTCAATAAACGCAAAATACTGTGGATGCTGGAATCTGAAACAAAAACAGAAAAATGCTGGAAAATCTAAGCAGGTCAGACAGCATCTGTAGAGACAGAACAGAGCCGACGTTTCAAGTCTAGATGACTCTTCATCAGAGCTGGACCATATAAGGTTGAATAAGTGTTAGCTCCACAAAAGCAATACAATATATTGCATGACTGGTCATTACTGGGTGGACTCAGGCATAGCACACTCCTTGGGCTTACTGTATAAGCATAATCGCTTACACCGACATTTTTCCCAGAACTTCCAAATTCTCTGTGTAATAGATTCCTCTCGATTTTGGTGTTGGCTGCTTTAAAGCTCAATTAGGAGCTGATTTTTTTAAAGATTATAAACAGGTGTGTATCCCTTCATATAGTTTAACTTTCCTGCACAGGCCTCACTCTTGTGAAACCCCTCCCTTGCCTCCCAACTTGACAATCCTGGTATGTCGTGTCCTGGATATTTGGCATCTTGGGCTGGTTGGTCTGCCATTATCAATTCACTCATTTAATGAAGGTGCAGCATTCCAGAAGCTTGTGATTCTATATAAAACTGTTGGTCTTTAACCTGGTGCTGTGCCCACCCCAGTCGAACACCGGCATCTCCACATCATGATTATCAATTCTGCCCAAGATAAGGGCATTGGTTGTAAAAATATAATCCCTCCTGCATGGGTGGGAATGTGTGAACATATAAAGAACAAAAGAACAAAGAAAATTACAGCACAGGAACAGGTCCTTTGGCCCTCCAAGCCTGCACCGACCATGCTGCCCGACTTAACTAAAACCTCCTACCCTTTCGGGGTCCATATCCCTCTATTTCCATCCTATTCTTGTATTTGTCAAGATGCCCCTTAAAAGTCGCTACCATATCCACTTCCACTACCTCCCCCGGCAACGAGTTCCAGGCACCCACCACTCTCTGTGCAAAACATCTGCCTCGCATATCTCCTTTAAATGTTGCCCCTCACACCTTAAACCTATGCCCCCTAGTAATTGACTCTTCCACCCTGGGAAAAAGCTTCTGACTATCCACTCTGTCCATGCCTCTCATAATCTTGTCGACTTCTATCAGGTCGCCCCTCAACCTCCATCGTTCCAGTGAGAACAAACCAAGTTTCTCCAATCTCTCCTTCTAGCTAATACCCTCCATGCCAGGCAACATCCTGGTGAATATTTTCTGTACCCTCTCCAAAGCCTCCACATCCTTCTGGTAGTGTGGTGACCAGAATTGAACACTATATTCCAAGTGCGGCCTAACTAATGTTCTATGAAGCTGCAAGCTGACTTGCCAATTTTTAAACTCAGTGCCCCGGCCGATGAAGGCAAACATGCTGTATGCCTTCTTGACTACCTTCTCCACCTGCATTGCCACTTTCAGTGACCTGTGTACCTGTACACCCAGATCCCTCTGCCTATCAATATTCTTAAGGGTTCTGCCATTTACTGTATACTGTATATCCAACACTTCACCTGATTGTTCATTCTTGCATACGCCAAATATAAGTAGGTATTAGCACATACCTCCCAAGGGGAATGCTGGAGGCCCTCAGTTGCTGGCCCTTCCTGAATCAAAATCTGTACATTCAATACTAGAAAGATAGAAATGCATACATTTATTATAACAATTGTCATGATTCTTCCCTTTTTATAAGTTTCGACCATTGATCAATGTTAACCAAGTAAAATTCAATTATATTTTGCGTTATAATCACGCTATACTCGGCACTGTTTTCTTGTCATCTTTGTTGGGTGAAGTTCTGCTGCCTTGCCCATGAAGCGTTCTTGAATTGAAGTTGTCATTCATCTTCTCTCTTTGATCATGCTCAGAATTCGATAAAGATATAAGCAGAATGCTTTGTGGCATTAAGGTAGAACATAGAACATAGAACAGTACAGCACAGAACAGGCTCTTTGGCCCACGATGTTGTGCCGAGCTTTATCTGAAACCAAGATCAAGCTATCCCACGCCCTATCATCCTGGTGTGCTCCATGTGCCTATCCAATAACCGCTTAAATGTTCCTAAAGTGTCTGACACCACTATCACTGCAGGCAGTCCATTCCACACCCCAACCACTCTCTCCGTAAAGAACCTACCTCTGATATCCTTCCTATATCTCCCACCATGAACCCTATAGTTATGCCCCCTTGCAATAGCTCCATCCACCCGAGGAAATAGTCTTTGAACGTTCACTCTATCTATCCCCTTCATCATTTTATAAACCTCTATTAAGTCTCCCCTCAGCCTCCTCCGCTCCAGAGAGAACAGCCCTAGCTCCCTCAACCTTTCCTCATAAGACCTACCCTCCAAACCAGGCAGCATCCTGGTAAATATCCTCTGCACTCTTTCCAGCGCTTCCACATCCTTCTTATAGTGAGGCGACCAGAACTGCACACAATATTCCAAATGTGGTCTCACCAAGGTCCTGTACAGTTGCAGCATAACCCCACGGCTCTTAAACTCCAACCCCCTGTTCATAAAAGCTAACACACTATAGGCCTTCTTCACAGCTCTATCCACTTGAGTGGCAACCTTTAGAGATCTGTGGATATGGACCCCAAGATCTCTCTGTTCCTCCACAGTCTTCAGAACCCTACCTTTGACCCTGTAATCCACGTTTAAATTAGTCCTACCAAAATGAATCACCTCACATTTATCAGGGTTAAACTCCATTTGCCATTTTTCAGCCCAGCTTTGCATCCTATCTATGTCTCTTTGCAGCCTACAACAGCCCTCCACCTCATCCACTACTCCACCAATCTTGGTGTCATCAGCAAATTTACTGATCCACCCTTCAGCCCCCTCCTCTAAGTCATTAATAAAAATCACAAAGAGCAGAGGACCAAGCACTGATCCCTGTGGTACTCCGCTAGCAACCTGCCTCCAATCCGAAAATTTTCCATCCACCACCACCCTCTGTCTTCGATCAGACAGCCAGTTACCTATCCAATCGGCCAACTTTCCGTCTATCCCACACCTCCTCACTTTCATCATAAGCCGACCATGGGGGACCTTATCAAACGCCTTACTAAAATCCATGTATATGACATCAACTGCCCTACCTTCATCAACACACTTAGTTACCTCCTCAAAAAATTCAATCAAATTTGTGAGGCACGACTTGCCCTTCACGAATCCGGGCTGACTATCCCGGATTAATCCGCATCTTTCTAAATGGTCGTAAATCCCATCCCTAAGGACCTTTTCCATCAATTTACCAACCACCGTAGTGAGACTAACCGGTCTATAATTACCAGGGTCATTTCTATTCCCTTTCTTAAACAGAGGAACAACATTCGCCACTCTCCAGTCCTCTGGCACCATCCCCGTGGACAGCGAGGACCCAAAGATCAAAGCCAAAGGCTCTACAATCTCATCCCTTGCCTCCCAAAGAATCCTAGGATGTATTTCATCAGGCCCAAGTTAGTACCTTATTAATTCAATCATCTCTATGTCTTCCCCTCTAATGCCCCCCTGTATATCTTATACCATTATCTGACTTAATCCAGTTCCTAATCTCCAAATCCAAATTAATCCAGCGAATACTAAAGCTGCTCCAAGAGCCATTATTACCCCCTGTTCAGTAGGATTATGAACGCACTCGGGTAATCTACTGATACTCCTTCAGGATTACTAACTGAGGTATGGTTTTAACTGAGTCCAGTGTCGCCACCGTGGGCTGGGCTTCTCATCAACGAGGGCACATGTTTGTCCTGCTATGGTCACATCATGAGGGCCTTCCCACTTGACCCCTAGCCCGTTTCGGTCTGTCATGAATTTCACCATTACCTTATCTCCTGGTGTATGTAACTTAGGAGTGTTCTCCTCTGCTAGTTTCATTCAGTCTCTGTGCTGCTCCAGGGTAATCACCTGCCCTTTTAGAGAATATAAATGATCAATCAAGTCTCTCATGCATTGAAACGCTGCTCCTCGGCTGATTTCAAGTTCTCCTCCCTCTGTCATTGCTCCGTCTGGGAGATGCATTGCTCTTCCTGCCATTTGTTCAAAACGGGTTGACCCTGTTTCTCAAGAAGAAGAAGCTCTCTTTCATGTATAAGGTGCTGGTGAGGCCACACCTGGAGTACTGTGTACAACTTTGGTCTCCTTGCTTGAGAAAGGATATACTGACACTGGCGGTGGTGCAGAGGAGATTCACTAGGTTGATTTCGGAGTTGCAAGGGTTGGCTTATGAGGAGAGACTGAATAGATTGGGACTATACTCATTGGAATTCAGACGAATGAGAGGAGATCTTATGGAAACATAAAATATTATGAAAGGAATAGATAAGATAGAAGCAGGGAGGTTGCTTCCATTTGCTGGTGAAACTAGAACTAGGGGTAATGGTCTCAAAATAAGGGGGAGCAGATTTAGGACTGAGTTGAGGAGGAACTTCTTCACTCAAAGTGTTGCAAATCTGTGGAATTCCCTGCCCAGTGAAGCAGTTGAGGCTACTTCATTGACTGTTTTTCAGGCAAGGATAGATAATTTTTTGAACAGTAAAAGAATTAAGGGTTATGGTGAGCGGGCGGGTAAGTGGAGCTGAGTCCACGAAAAGATCAGCCATGATCTTATTGAATGGCGGGGCAGGCTCAAGGGGCCAGATGGCCTACACCTGCTCCTAGTTCTGATGTTCTTATGTTCTTATAACAATATTGCAGGCAAGGCTCACACCCAAATGTTTCCTGCCTGCAAAATAGCATTGGCTAGACTTTTCTTTAATGTCCTGTTCATCCGTTCTACCAATCCTTAACTCTGGGGGTGGCATGGTGTGTGAAATTGTTGTTGTTTCCCAACATTTTACAGAGCTCGCTTAAAACTTTCCGTGTGAAGTGGGTTCCCTGATCTGAATCTAACTGAAGAGGCATTCCCCACCTTGGTATTATCTCATTTGCTGATATGAGGGCCACTGTTTTGGCTGTAGCATCTTTACATGGGAATGATTCTACCTGGTTAAACTGATCAATGATTACCAGGAAATAGTAATTTTCTTGCACTCTGGGCAAGGGCCCTGTAAGGTCCATCTGCAAATTCTCTCATGGTCCTTTGGGTCGTGGCTGGCTTCCCATTTTGGTTCTGCAAGGACGACCTGGCTCCATTCGGCCGCACTGTAAATATCTTTGACAATATTTCACCGCGGCTCCTCCCATCTATTTCCATCCCCTTATCAGATTGTACATGCGGTCTCTGCCTGTGTGTGCTAATCCATGATATGCCTCCTATAAGATCTGCTCTATTACTTCTGGGGCTATTATTGTACCTTCCCTTCTCCACACTGACCCTTCCGTCCTCCATGGTTTTTCCCATTCCTGCACCTCTTCCTCTGATGCCTGTTCCTGTTTTACAGCAATGTCTGCGACCTCTCTGGCTTGTGCTGCTGCCGCACTTGCTGTTTGAATTATTTCTGGGCTCTGTTCCAGCAGCTCTTTCACAACCGTTTCTGCCTTATAACGTCCCTCTGAGCCTGTACCTTTATTACTGCTGCTTCTAAGGCACTGTGAGCTGCTTGAAGTAAATTCCTGATTAGATGTCTATGCTGCATAAATCCCCCACTAGATGTCACAAACCCCCCTCTTCCTCAAGCCGTCCTGTCGTCAGGGATTCCGCCAATTGTGTATTGACTGTTTGTAAACATGTTTACTCACTTTACTTTACCCCATTCTAAAGTTAAAGTTAACAACTCTGCTACTCGTGCTGAATTACTCCCTGGGATTTGTTCTCCTGCAATCATTGTTCCTTCATCCGCCCATGCAGTGTGGGGTTCACCATTAACATACTTTCTGGCTCCATCTACATACAGATTAATCACTCCTGTGAGTGGTTCCTCGAGGGCGGCACGGTGGCACAGTGGTTAGCACTGTTGCCTCAAAGCACCAGGGACCCAGGTTCAATTCCAGCCTCGGGCCACTGTCTGTGTGGAGTTTGCACTTTCTCCCCGTGTCTGCGTGGGTTTCCTCCGGGTGCTCTGGTTTCCTGCCACACTCCAAAGATGTGTGGGTTAAGTTGATTGGCCATGCTAAATTGACCCCAGTGTCAGGGGAATTAGCAGGGTAAATGTGTGGGGTTACGGGAATAGGGCATGGGTGGGATTGTGGTCGAACAGACTCGATGGGCCGAATTACCTCCTTCTGTACTGTAGCAATT
Organism: Mustelus asterias; assembly: GCF_964213995.1. Classification (NCBI taxonomy): domain Eukaryota; kingdom Metazoa; phylum Chordata; class Chondrichthyes; order Carcharhiniformes; family Triakidae; genus Mustelus; species Mustelus asterias. The sequence goes on from NC_135805.1 coordinate 148,332,268, forward strand.
GTATGATTCTATGATAACCCTTCACTCACTCCTTCTGTCACTTCCACGACACATTCATGCTCAGTTCCTTGCACTGTTAACCCTCCTGCAGGATTTTCTCTTACATCCCTGCTGATCTCTACATGTTTGTGTTAGCTTTTATTAACAGGGGGTTGGAGTTTAAGAGCCGTGGGGTTATGCTGCAACTGTACAGGACCTTGGTGAGACCGCATTTGGAATATTGCGTGCAGTTCTGGTCACCTCACTATAAGAAGGATGTGGAAGCGCTGGAAAGAGTGCAGAGGAGATTTACCAGGATGCTGCCTGGTTTGGAGTGTCGGTCTTATGAGGAAAGGTTGAGGGAGCTGGGGCTGTTCTCTCTGGAGCGGAGGAGATTGAGGGGAGACTTAATAGAGGTTTATAAAATGATGAAGGGGATAGATCGAGTGAACGTTCAAAGACTATTTCCTCGGGTGGATGGAGCTATTACAAGGGGGCATAACTATAGGGTTCATGGTGGGAGATATAGGAAGGATATCAGAGGTAGGTTCTTCACGCAGAGAGTGGTTGGGGTGTAGAATGGACTGCCTGCAGTGATAGTGGAGTCAGACACTTTAGGAACATTTAAGCGGTTATTGGATAGGCACATGGAGCACACCAGGATGGTAGGGAGTGGGATAGCTTGATCTTGGTTTCAGATGAAGGTCGGCACAACATCGTGGGCCGAAGGGCCTGTTCTGTGCTGTAATGTTCTATGTTCTATGTTCTATGTTTGTGTCCTGACAAATGATTTGCCTCCCACTTTGAATGTCTTCCGTAAGAAACTCCTTTTAACCTCCCTGCTTCTAAAAGCTGTGGGTGGACTGTAGAGAATTATTTTTCTCATCAGGGTGAGTGGCTGTGATGCTCCTATTGCCCAGGAGTCACATCCTAAAGCACTTAGACTTTGATGAATTCCCATGTCCAATGAATCTAATTGGATGGAGTAATGCCCTACTGTTTTTGGGTTACTAATGCAGCTTGCATTCCGTCACTTTCTTAACAGAAAATGTAAAATGGTTTGGTAAGATCTGGTAATCCCAGTGCTGGAAATTTTGCCATGGCCTATTTTAAATTGGAGTGAGCATGCATTTCTGTGGCTCCCCATACCACTTTCACACCGCTAGCTCTTCCTCCCTTAATCAGGTCCTGTAAAGGTTTGACAATTACAACATAATCCTCCACAAAATCCCTGCAGTAATTGAAGAGTCACAATACCTGCCTTACCCCTTTTACGGTAGGGGGCCTCTGCATACACAACGTCACCTTATTTCAGTCTTCCAGAATCTCCTTCTTGCCCTGGGAAATAAGATGCCCCAAAAATGTTCCATGCTCTTGCCCCAGCTAAGCCTTTTTTGGGGAATAAACTTAAGTCCACCATCTTGGATTGCCTGGATTACCTTGCTGAGGACCAAGCAATGTGGTGTCTGACTGTCTGAGGCTATCAAAATGTCATCTACATATTGCAAAATGGTTGCCCCTTGCATTCTAACGGATCTATTATCTGAGCCATAGGAAAGGGGTTTGCCGCTAATTTCTGCTGTTCCCCACTCTAAGGAACTCTCAATATCTACATCATCTTCATCTGACTCTCCTGGGAGTGGGGGATACTTGTTACTATTCTCCATACGGGTGTACTTGTGGTTTCTTCCTCTGCTGCATTTTATCCTGCTATCTGCTTATCACTGTCTTTCACTCTCCACTGCAATTGGTTTTTTTTTGCATCAGAACTGCCTGTCAAAGAACAAAGAACAAACAACAGTACAGCACAGGAACAGGCCTTTCGGCCCTCCAAGCCTGCGTAGATCACGTTCACCTATCTATACCAACCACTTACATCCCTCTATTCCCCATTTGTTCATATGTCGATCAAGATAAATCTTAAATGTGGCTAACCTAACTGCTTCAACCACCCCACTTGGCAGTGCATTCCAGGCCCCCATCACCCTCTGTGTAAAAACTTCCCCCGCACATCACCACTGAACCTTCCCCCCCCCCCCCCCTTACCTTGAGCTTGTGTCCCCTTGTAATTGTCATTTCTGCCCTGGGGAAAAGCTTCCAACTGTTCACCCTATCTATACCCCTCATAATTTTATAGACTTCTATTAGGTCGCCCCTCAACCTCCGTTGTTCCAGTGAGAACAAACCAAGTTTCTCCAACTTCTCCGCATCGCCAATGCCCTCCATACCAGGCAACATCCTGGTAAAGATTTTCTGCAGTCTCTCCAAAGCCCACATGTCCTTTTGGTAGCGTGGTGACAAGAATTGGACACAGTATTCCAAATGTGCCCTAACCAATGTTTTATACAACTGTAATATAATTTGCCAACTTTTATACTCGATTCCCCATCCGATGAAGGCAAGAATGCCACATGCTTTCCTCACCATCTTTTCCACATGTGCTGCCACTTTTAAGGATCTGTGGACCTGTACTCCTAGATCTCTCCATGTGTCTACGCTCCTGATCCCTCGCATTTGACTGGATTAAATTCCATCTGCCATTTCTCTGCCCAATTTTCCAGCCAAACTATATCTTACTGCATTCCTTGACAATCTTCATCACTATCCGCAACTCTGCCAATCTTAGTATCATCCACAAACTTGCTAATCAGACCTGCTACATTTTCTTCCAAGTCATGTATATATATTACAAACAGCAGAGGTCCCAGCACTGATCCCTGTGGAACATCACCAGTTACAGGCCTCCATTCAGAAAAACATCCCTCCACCACTACCCGCTGTCTTCTATGGCCAAGCCAGTTCTGAATTCATCTAGCTAGTTCACCTCTGATCCCGTGTGATTTAACCTTTTGCACCAGCCTGCCATGAGGAACCTTGTCAAATGCTTTACTAAAGTCCATGTAGACAACATCCACAGCCCTTCCCTTATCAATCATTTTTGACACCTCCTCAAAAAAGCTCAATAAAATTATTGAGACGTGACTGCCCTCATCGCCATTTTACAGCGTTGGCAAAGGGATATAGATAATCTAAGTGAGTGGGCAATGATTTGGCAGATGGAGTACAATGTTGGTAAATGTGAGGTTATCCATTTTGGTAGGACTAACAGCAAAACGGACTATTATTTAAATGGTAAAAATTGCAGCATGCTGCTGCGCAGAGGGACCTGGGTGTCCTTGTGCAGGAATCACAAAACGTCGGTTTGCAGGTGTAGCAGGTAATTAAGACGGCAAATGGAATTTTGTCCTTCATTGCTGGGGGGATGGAGTTTAAAAACAGGAAGGTTGTTTTGCAGCTGGTGCTGGTGCTGGTGAGGCCACACCTGGAGTACTGTGTACACTTTTGGTCTCCCTACTTGATAAAGGATATACTGGCACTAGAGGGGGTGCAGTGGAGATTCACTAGGTTGATTCTGGAGTTCAGAGGATTGGCTTATGAAGAAAGATTAAGTCGACTGAGACTATACTCATTGGAATTGAGAAAAATGAAGAGGGCTCTTATAGAAACATATGAAATTATGAAGGGTAGAGGCAGGGAGGTTGTTTCCACTAGCAGGTGAAACCAGAACTAGGGGACATAACCTCAAATTAGGGGGAGCAGATTTAGGACTGAGTTAAGGAAGAACTTGTTCACCCAGAGGGTTGTGAATCTGTGGAATTCCCTGCCAAGTGAAGCAATTGAGGCCACCTCGTTGAAGGTTTTTAAGGCAAAGATTGATAGATTTTTGAACAGTAAAGGAATTAAGGGTTATGGTGAGCAGGCTGCTAAGTGGAGCTGAGTCCATAAAAAGATCAACCATGATCTTATTGAATGGCGGAGCAGGCTCGAGGTGTCAACTTGTCTACTGCTCTTAGTTCCTATGTTCTTTGTCTCACAGTTTTTGCCTGTTTTGCTCTAAGGGACCACACAAGGGCGCTCCAAGCCTTCTAGTCAACACTCTCTTTCTCTCTGTGCCACAAGCTGCTTGCAGTCGAATTTCTGCCTGTGTCTCTTTATTTAGCTCAATGAGTCCCGCTCTCAACACATCCGAGACTCTCACTGCTGTCCCGTTCCCCATGGGGACATCTAGCGCTCCCTCCAGCGCTCTCACTACTCTCTATTTTACCAACCAGCCCTCAGCGCTAACTTTCCTGCCCTGTGAGGACCTCTGGCGCCGATAACCTCCATCCCCTCTTGGTGCGGCTCTCTTTTTGAGTGCTTTCCCATTGCGCAGCGTTGAGCTCTGCTGGACTGGGCATTCTGGGATCTTTTTTCACCCCCGGTCCTCCGTATTAAGTGCAACCAACCTCCCACATCTTTCACCCTCCCCCCTCCGCGCGGCTTTTCACTCTGCTGACACAGGTCATGAAGCTCTGTTTCAAAGCCCTTCTGCTTTAAGTGCGGTCTACCACACGGTGGCACTGTTTCTCAACCCCCCCCCCCCCCCCCCCCCCCCCCGACTCAGTCCGGACAGGTCAACTTACGGATGCGACAACTCGGCATGTCTAACTAACTTGGGTGTCAAATAAAAGTACTCACCCTCCCTTTGGAGGCATCTCTGGCTGTCAGATTCCGGTGACTCTCCCATCCTGGTTTCCAAAAATTATAGCGGGGTTTTCTGTCAGGCTGAATTGCCAAAATTAAGCCAAACTCGTGAAACAAATATCCTGTTCAAAGAAGTGTCTTTTATTCACCAATCGATCGAATGGACGAATGATATTAGATGGTTGTGCACCCCACTAGGAGGCTCTGGCAAACCCACTACCACTCTGAAAGTACACTGCTCCATAAGGCCAAATTGTTAATTGCTCAGAACCTGATTTCCCACCTTTTCGTTGGGCAGAATCCAGTAAACATTAATACAAATGAGTCAATAACCATCCCTCTCACCAACTCCAGCCAATAACAATTTACATCTTGACCTCATGGGATCTTATTTGTCCATAATTTCAGATGTTACCTCCCTCTGTTGCCCAGCAACACAGTAAAGGTTAAAGTTAATGTTCCCACATATTCATATTCACGTCACTATAAGCCAGACCCTGAGAAAATACTCGTGTCTGGCTGTACCTGTGTAGCTCTATTTATTGAGCTGGCCTTGAAAGCCATTTTGTTCCCGGAATCTACTGATGAAGGTGTCCACGTTCAACATTACCATTGTTCTGCAGAATGTGGTTCTCTCCTGAGTGTCTCATCCTATCAGACCTCGTTGTATTTTGCCTTTGGCTGAAGTTTTACAAAATACATTTTTAGAAATAAGCTATGCCCATTCTATATCGAAATACATGCTTAAATGAGAAATACTGGTTACTTATTTAAACCCCCGCCTTTCCACTGCCAATCTCTTATCAGTACATTATTTAGTCTAAGATCATTTATTCCATGTCAGTATTGTGTTAGTGTATTAAACTCATGATTAAATATGTTTTCATTAGCCTAATTTGGCCGCCCACCAACAACAATGTGTAAACAATTTGGGTTCACAGCAGGTGCACAGAGTCTAGATGCAAAAGTACGCAGTCTGCATGTCCAGGAAGTGTACACAGTCTGCTTGCACAGGAGGTGTACACAGTCTGCTTGCACAGAAGGTGTACATAGTCTGTGTGCCCTGGAAGTATACACAATCTATGTGAAAAGAAGATGTACACTGTCTGGGTGCCCAGGAGGTGAACCTTGTCTGGGTACACAGCCATATTTGAGTTTATGGAGAGGTCACTGTTTAATTATTTCAGAAAAAAAGTGTCTGTCAGTTACGAGGTGCTTACTTGTATCTCAGGGGAGAGACGTAACTAAATATGTAAATTAAAAACTAACCAGAAAACTGTGAAGAGTTGCTAACAGTGTTTGTGTGAATCCAGCATTCTCCACTGATGGGTAGATTGATAAAGGTGTGTGTCTTTCACATTACCCACTAGCGGGTGAATTGGTAAACGTGTGTGTGATTCTGACATTCCCCACTAGGGGGTAGATTGGTAAAGGTGTGTGTGTCATTCTGACAATATCCACTAGGGGAGGATTGGTAGCACAGTGCATTGCGTGCAGCGCCTGCGCACCGCGCTCCGGATCTGTTAAACTCCATTGCATTCAGTGTTGCGAAGCTGCGGAAGGGATGCAATTCCTATCACCCGGAATGGTTCCATCTGAGTCCCATTATAGTGCACATGGGATCAGACACAACCATTCTCTAGATAGGGAGGGCTGCAGGACTTGACTAGTGCGGTTGACGGAGGGGAACCGGTGGATGCGGTGTTTTTGGATTTCCAAAAGACGTTTGATAAGGTGCCTCACAAAAGGTTGCTGAAGAAGATTGGGTCACATGGAGTTGGGGGTAGGGTGTTAGCGTGGATTGGGGATTGGCTATCCGACAGGAAGCGGAGAGTCGGAATAAATGGGTGCTTTTCTGGTCGGCGGATGGTAACTAGTGGCGTGCCACAGGGATCAGTACTGGGACCTCAAATATTTACCATTTATATAGACGATCTGGAGGAGGGGACTGAGTGTAGGGTAACAAAGTTTGCAGACGACACAAAGATAAGTGGAAAAGTGAATCATGTGGAGGGCGTAGAAGGTCTGCAGAGAGATTTGGACAGGCTGAGTGAGTGGACGGGGATCTGGCAGATGGAGTATAACGTTACAAATGCGAGGTTATTCACTTTGGAAGAAATAATAGCAACCTGGATTATTTTCTAAATGGAAAGAAATTACAACATGCTGCTGTGCAGAGGGACCTGGGGGTCCTTGTGCATGAGACGCAAAAACCCAGTCTGCAGGTGCAACAGGTGATCAAGAAGGCAAATGGGATGTTGGCCTATATCGCAAGGGGGATAGAATATAAAAGCAGAGATGTCTTGCTGCATCTGTACAGGGCATTGGTGAGGCCGCAGCTGGAATACTGTGTGCAGTATTGGTCCCCTTATTTGCGGAAGGATATATTGGCCTTGGAGGGAGTGCAGAGAAGGTTCACCAGGTTGATACCAGAGATGAGGGGTGTTGATTATGAGGAGAGACTGAGCAGATTGGGTTTGTATTCGTTGGAATTTAGAAGGCTGAGGGGGGATCTTATAGAGACCTATAAGATAATGAAGGGGCTGGATAGGGTAGAGGTGGAGAGATTCTTTCCACTTAGAAAGGAAACTAGAACTAGAAGGCATGGCCTCAAAACAAAGGGGGGTCAGTTTAGGACAGAGTTGAGGAGGAACATCTTCTCTCAGAGGGTGGTGAATCTCTGGAATTATGTTTAAATCACGGATAGATGGATTCCTGATCGGTAAGGGAATTAGGGGTTATAGGGATCAGGCGGGTAAGTGGAACTGATCCACTTCAGATCAGCCATGATCTTATTAAATGGCGGGGCAGGCTCGAGGGGCTAGATGGCCAACTCCTGCTCCTATTTCTTATGTTCTTATATTCTTAACATTTTTTACAGTAAATTCCGATCATCAGTGCTTAAGTTGCCCCTCGGGTCCCTTTTAAATCTTTTTTTAAAAGTGCCTGTCAGTTAAGAGATGCTTACTTGTATCTCAGGGAAGAGAAGTAACTAAATATGTAAATAAAAACTAACCAGAAAACTGTGGGGAGTTGCTAACGGTGTTCGTGTGAATCTGGCATTCTCCACTGATGGGTAGATTGATAAAGGTGTGTGTGTATCATTCTGACATTATCCATTTGGGGGAGGATTGGTAAAGGTGTGTGTGTCATTTTGACATTATCCACTAGGGGGAGGATTGGTAAAGGTATGTGTGATTCTGACATTATCCACTAGGGGGAGAATTGGTAAAGGTATGTGTGTCGTTCTGACATCATCCACTAGGAGATAGATTGGTAAAGGTGTGTGTAATTCTGCAATTATCCTCTAGGGGGAGGATTGGTAAAGGTGTGTGTGATTCTGACATTATCCACTAGGGGAATAGATTTGTAAAGGTGCGTAAGTCATTCTGACATTATAAGAAGTCTCACAACACCAGGTTAAAATCCAACAGGTTTATTCGGTAGCAAACGCCACACACACCGACATTATCCACTCGAAGGCGGATTGGTAAAGGTGTGTGCGTCATTCTGACATTCTCCACTAGGGGGTAGATTGGTAAAGGTGTGTGTGTGTGTGTGATTCTGACATTCGCCACTAGGGGGTGGATTGTTAAAGGTTTGTGTGTGTGATTCTGACATTCTCCACTAGGGGGTAGATTGATAAAGGTGTGTGCGTGATTCTGACATTCTCCACTAGGGGGTAGATTGGTAAAGGTGTGTGCGTGATTCTGACGTTCTCCACTAGGGGGAGGATTGGTAAAGGTGTGTGTGTGATTCTGACATTCTCCACTAGGGGGAGGATTGGTCGCACAGCGCTTTGAGTGCAGCGCCTGCGCAACGCGCTCCGGATCTGTTCAACTCCGTTGCGTTCGGTGTTGTGGGGGTGCGGAAGGGATGCGACTTCTATCACCCCTTTTTCCGGAATGGCTCCATCTACGTCCCGTTATAGTGCACATGGGATCAGACGGAACCATTCTCTAGACAGGGAGAGCTGCAGGATTTAACATTTTTTCCAGTAAATTCAGATCATCGGCGCTTAAGTTGCCTCTCGGGTCCCTTTTAAATCTTTCCTCTCTCACCTTCAACCTATGCCCTCTAGTTTTGGACTCCCTTACCCTGGGGAAAGGTCCTGGCTATTCACCTTATCTATGCCCCTCATGATTTTATAAACCTCTATAAGATCACCCCTCATCCTCCTCCGCTCCAGGGAAACCAGTCCCAGCCAATCCAGCCTCTCCTTATAATTCAAACCTTCAAGTCCCGGTAACATCCTTGTAGATCTTTTTTGCACCCTTTCCAATTTAATAACATCCTTCCTGTAGCAGGGTGACCAGAATTGTACGCAGTACTCCAAATGTGGCCTTACAAATGTCTTGTACAGTCGTAACATAACGTCCCAACTCCTGTACTCAATGCTCTGACCAATGAAAGCAAGTGTGCCAAATGCTGCCTTCACCACCCTGTCTACCTGTGACGTCACTTTCAAGGAACTATGTATCTGCCCCCCTCAGTCTCTCTGTGAGACAACACTCCCCAGGGCCCTACCATTAACTGTGGAAGTCCTGCCCTGGTTTGTCTTACCAAAATGCAACACCTCACATTTATCTGAATTAAACTCCATCTGCCATTCCTCAGCCCACTGCCGCTGTTGAGATAGTAAGAAGTCTCACAACACCAGGTTAAAGTCCAGCAGGTTTATTTGGTAGCAAATACCATAAGCTGTTGAGATAGACATTGAAAGAGAGAGCAGCCTGGCACTGTCCACCAGGCACCATGATAGTGTCCGGGCAGTGCCAAGTGGGTGGCGCCATGACAGGAGGCCAGGCAGAGGAGAGATCTGTGGAAGGGGGGCAGTAGGGGGCAAGAGTGGTGATCGGCAAATGAAGAGGCAAGAGAGTGATGGGAAATGGGGAGGCAAAGGGGGTGAATGGCATTGCGGTGACTGCAGAGAGAGAGTGGGCCGCTGAGTGGATAGTGACAGGGGACTCATAGAATGCTGACAGTGCAAAAGGAGGCCATTCAGCGCATCAAGCCTGCTCCGACAACAATCCCACCCAGGCCCGATGCCTCTGATTCATCTGGAGGTTCCCGATGCCGTCAAACTGTGTTGTCGTGAGGGGGGGAGGTTACCCTACTGCTCATGATGGGGGGGTGGTGATGACTCTGAGGGGATTGGGGTGGTGGGGAATCTCCCAATGCACTGGGAAATTAAGGCACATGCGCAGTGGCGCACTGAGCAGCCTTCAGCTGGCTTCCTGGTGAAGTTAGGCTCTGCTCCTTCCACTGGCGTGAAACTCCCAACTGCCAAACAAATTGGCAGGGTGTGTGAAGATCGCAGTGTCAAATTCACCCAAACAAAATCACAACGCCAGGTTAAAGTCCAACAGGTTTATTTGGAATCACGAGCTTTCAGAGCGCTGCTCCTTCCTCAGGTGAATGGACGTGATGAAGGAGCAGTGCTCCAAAAGCCCATGATGCCAACTAAACCTGTTGTACTTTAACCTGGTGCTGTGAGACTTCTTACTGTGTTCACCCCAGTCCAACACCGGCATTTCCACATCAACGGAAATGTGAAACACTCCGGTTTTCAGACTGTGATGACAGTTCATAGAAATCATAGAAATCTTAGAAACCCTACAGCACAGAAAGAGGCCATTCGGCCCATCGAGTCTGCACCGACCACAATCCCACCCAGGCCCTACCCCCATATCCCTACATATTTTAGCCACTAATCCCTCTAACCTACACATCCCAGGACACTAAGGGGCAATTTTAGCATGGCCAATCAACCTAACCCGCACATCTTTGGACTGTGGGAGGAAACCGGAGCACCCGGAGGAAACCCACGCAGGCACGAGGAGAATGTGCAAACTCCACACAGACAGTGACCCAAGCCGGGAATCGAACCCAGGCCCCTGGAGCTGTGAAGCAGCAGTGCTAACCGCTGTGCTACCTTGCTACCCCACGGTACAATTTAGGGTACAATTTATGAAAGGTCCTGGTGTGGAATTTGCTTTCGGAAGTCGGATCAAAAACTGATGAGACACAGGTTTCTCCACAAACCTTCTTTATTGCACCGGAGGAGAGATCGCAAGACCAGGCGCATCAAGCATGGGTTCGCGAGTCTCTGTCTGGATTAAAAAACAGTTTCAGTTATACACGACGGAGATACATCCACATACTTCTGTTAGCCAATAAGGGCATAGCTGTATTGTTACATTTTGATTAGATTACTTTCAAGAACAAAAGGCCAATCCCTCCGAAGCCAGAACCACAATTACCTATTAGCAGTTTCTTTAACGTGATCATTAGTTTCGGTGAGCCTTGTCGCCCTCACCTCAGGCCCTTTCCATAACCAGTTTATCCCTCAACTGATTCCTAGTTACGCATCCCAATTTTCACCCTTTCCTCTTCTCAATCTACCATATGCACATTCTCACTGGGGGGTGGTGACGATGCCAGTCAGTGCCCGTGCATTGACAATTAGGTCAGTCCCCAGTGCCAGGAAGAAACTGAATGACCCCATATGGATGGCAGGGGTGAGTGTCCATCAGACTCTCTGACTGGAACGCTCTGTGAAAAAGAAACTGTGTTCGGTTACATGGCAGAACCTGTCAATCAAACCCAGTTTACATCGAGGGGACTGCAGGGTGACTGACGTGTGGGCAATTGATTGCCCTCTGCACGTTCGGTATCAGGGCACCGGTGGCAATGCCTGCTCCATCCTGGGTCTGACCCACGTCCAAATGGATATACTGGCCTAACAAGAGAACAGGGCATCCTTCACCTCGCGGACACACTTCTGGACCAAGAACTGGGAAAGTCCACAGACGTCCTCACTGGAAGGACCTGGTGGTGTAAAGGATGAAGACCAACGCGACCTTTCCCTTGTCCCTTGAGCTTCAGATCCATGAATTCTCACACGGCTGCCACACCCTCTCCTTGCTGAGCCGTGCCCACACTGGCACACGGCATCCAGCAGCTGGTTGGAGGACGTGTGTCTCTAGAAATGCGTGGCATCTTCATCTTCTCTGTGCCCTGCTCTCCACCCTCCTCAGGCCAATGGGTGCCCATCTCCTGCTCCCCGATCTATGCCTCCTGTCCAGCTGCAGCAGCCTCTTCCCGGAGGTGGGGGGAGGTGGGGTGAGGGCAGGGTGCAGAGAGAGTCCAAGAGCTTATCTATCCCGTGCCCCTCATTCCCCCCGAGTAACTAGTGTCCCCATGCGTCTGGATGGTGGCAAACTGACGCCATGCCTGGTGCCATGCGTCACCTCAATGGATTCCTACAATCACTGCACCTTCACAATGGGGGGGGGCACGAAGAGCGGACCAGTGGCTGTGTGGGGCAGGGTCCCCATTGGGAACCCGTGAAGCATAGACATGGGTGCACCCACTGGGGCGTCTGGGGCAGTGGCTTGCAGGAATGGCAGTCCAGGGAGGGTGACATGGTGGCACAGTGGTTAGCACTGCTGCCTCTCAGCGCCAGGGACCCGGGTTCAATTCCGGCCTTGGGTCACAGTCTGTGTGGAGTTTGCACATTCTCCCCGTGTCTGTGTGTGTTTTCTCCGGGTGCTCCGGTTTCCTCCCACACTCCAAAGAAGAGCGGGTTAGGTTGATTGGCCATGCTAAATTAATCCTAGTGTAAGGGGGTTTAGCAGGGTAAATATGTGGGTTTATGGGAATGGGGCCTGGGTGGGATTGTGGTCGGTGCAGCCTCAATGGGCCGAATGGCCTCCTTCTGCCCTGTAGGATTCTATGAGACTGTTGAGAATCACCCTCGTGCCTAGCGTGGGGCGGGTTTCCATCGAAGGCAGCGCTGCACAGTCTATGCAATGTGAGGAGCCGTGTTAACACCCGCAGAGCTCCCTTGCTTGCATCTTCCTGCGAGTGGGGCCTGGGATGGGATGTCAGCTGTCAGCCGCAGAACCTGCCCAGCAGACAGATGTCTGCTTGGTACATACATGTCTATTTCTGTCTCATTCTACCTCTCGCTCTATCTCTCTCTGTGTATCTCTCTTTCTGTATCTCTCTCTGTAAATCTCTTTGTATCTGCCTGTGTGATTGTCTCTCATTCTCTCTCTCTTGATATCACTCTTTCTATCTGTGTGTCTCTCTCTGTCTGACTCTGTCTCCCTCTTTGTAAATGTCTGTATCTCTCTCTGTCTGCAAAAGAGACACAGAGAAAAATCTGCAGAGAGAGAGAAAGACAGAAAGAAATCTACAGAGAGCCAAATTTACACAGAGACACAGATAAACATTCAGTGAGAGAGACACAGAGAGAAATCTACAGAGAGAGAGAGAGACAGAGCCAAATCTACACAGAGAAATATTCAGCAAGAGAGAGGAAGACACATAGAGACATACAACATGAAAACAGGCCCTTCGGCCCAACTTGTCCATGCTAATCCCAATTGCCCACGTTTGGCCCATATCCCTCTATACCCATCTTACCCATGTAACTATCTAAATGTTTTTTAAAAGACAAAATTGTACCCACCTCTACTACTACCTCTAGCAGTTTGTTCCAGACACTCACCACCCTCTGTGTGAAAAAATTGCCCCTCTGGACACTTTTGTATCTCTCCCCTCTCACCTTAACCTTCTAGGTTTAGACCCCCAACCTTTGGGAAAAGATATTGACTATCTAGCTGATCTATGCCCCTCATTATTTTATAGACTTCTATAAGATCACCCCTCAGCCTCCGACGCTCCAGAGAAAAAAGTCCCAGTCTTTCCAGCCTCTCCTTATAATTTCAAACCATCAAGTCCGGTATCATCCTCGTAAGTCTGTCCTGCACTCTTTCCAGTTTAATATCCTTCCTATAATAGGGTGACCAGAACTGTACACAGTATTCCAAGTGTGGCCTTACCAATGTCTTGTACAGCTTCAACAAGACATCCCAACTCCTGTATTCAATGTTCTGACCAGTGAAACCAAGCATGCTGAATGCCTTCTTCACCACTCTGTCCACCTGTGACTCCACTTTCATAGAACATAGAACATAGAACAGTACAGCACAGAACAGGCCCTTCGGCCCACGATGTTGTGCCGAGCTTTATCTGAAACCAAGATCAAGCTATCCCACTCCCTATCATCCTGGTGTGCTCCATGTGCCTATCCAATAACCGCTTAAATGTTTCTAAAGTGTCTGACTCCACTATCACTGCAGGCAGTCCATTCCACACCCCAACCACTCTCTGCGTAAAGAACCTACCTCTGATATCCGTCCTGTATCTCCCACCACGAACCCTATAGTTATGCCCCCTTGTAATAGCTCCATCCACCCGAGGAAATAGTCTTTTCAAGGAGCTATGAACCTGTACCCCTCGATCTCTTTGTTCTGTAACTCTCCCCAGCACCCGACCATTAACTGAGTAAGTCCTGCCCTGGTTCAATCGATCAAAATTCATCACCTCACATTTGTCTAAATTAAACTCCATCTACCATTCGTCAGCCCACTGCCCAATTGATCAAGATCCCGTTGCAATCTGAGATAACCTTCTTCACTGTCCACTATGCCACCAATCTTGGGGCCTGATTTTACCAGTTTCATTCTAAGTGCTGAATCTGGGCGTAATTCAGATCCGACTTGGAAATCTGCTTTCAGGTTCCCCCCATACGCACTTAGCCTGAAAAAAAAATCGCAGGTCTCATTCGCGCTGTGGGTCCGAAACGATCGGAGCTCCGAACTGCGTATTAGCAGTTAGAAAAAAATTTGAGAAAGCTGCCCGTGTCAGATCGCTCCCGGGCCGCAGAAAGCAGACAAAGCGGCTCGGGAGCAAAAAGCGGGAGCAATGGCCCCCACAGACATCACTGTCCCTTTATCCACCCCCCCCCACCCCCCAGAGAATGGTCTGGCCTCACTCACTGTGGTGGACCTCAGTTGTGCCTTTGTCCTATATGGACCACCGTTGTGTGTGTTTGTCATACCTGGACACATCCCCTTCCAGTTTGGTTCCTCCCCTCAGCACCTAGTATAAAGGTGGCTGTCTCCTCCCCCTTGTTCAGTCCAGGTTGGTTATTTGTTGGGATCTGCTCCTGATTCTGTTGTGAATAAAAGCCTACACTTATATTGGCATATCGGTAGTCTTTCGCCTTATTGATAGCGCATCAATTTTATTCACAACAGTTACTAGTATGGAGCAGTTTCTAAAACCCGACAAGTTAGCATTAGACCCTCAAGAGGTTGGAGCCTCTGATAAATTTGATCATTGGTTGGACTGCTTCGAAGCATTCGTCGACACCGCTACGGCCATCGACACCGACGCTGCTAAACTCCACGTGCTCCGCGCCCGGGTAAGCGAAACTGTCTATGGAATCTTCCGGGACGCTGCTACTTACGCGGACGCTATCGAACTCCTAAAAGGGCAGTTCCGAAAGAGCCCTAACGTGGTTTACGCCAGACACCTCCTAACTACCCGCAAACAGCAGCCAGGAGAATCGTGCGCCCAATTTCTGCGCGCCCTGCGAGTCCTCGCCCGAGCATGCGACTGTAAGGCTGTTTCAGCAGCTCAGAACACGGAGGATCTGATCCGCGACGCCTACGTTGCGGGCATTGAGTCTACATACATCCAGCAGCGTCTGCTGGAACAAGATGACCTAGACCTCCGGAAAACGGCCACGATGGCTGAAACGTTAGAAGCAGCCTCCCATAATCTCGGGTCTTACCTTGGATCCCGTTCCACCGACGGCTCCACTGCGACGGCTGCTCCAGCAGGGCCCAAATGTTACTTTTGTGGCCTCCCTAAGCACCCTCGGCGTCACTGCCCGGCAAAGGACGCGATTTGCTCCGGATGCGGTAAGCTAGGCCACTTTGTTAAAGTCTGCCGAGCAAAGCCGCTTCTGAAGACTCGTGGAGCCATGTGTGCTCCGAGGGCGCGGCCATCTTTGATGCAGGCGGCGGCTGCGCGCGAATCGCCATCTTTGATGCGGTCACCGGAAGTGCGGGAATCGCCATCTTTGATGCGGTCACCGGAAGTGCGGGAGTCGCCATCTTTGAGACTGGCATCAAGCCAAGCTGAGCAGGAAGCTTCATCCGTGACGTCATCAGACGGCGACGAAGATGGATTCTTCTTTAATTCAACAGTGGCATCGATTTGCTTGGACCAGTCGCAGCCACATCAACTCTCCAAGTCCATAATGGAGATCAAGGTAAATGGTTATGCAGAAAACTGCCTGTTTGACTGTGGGAGCACGGAAAGTTTTATACACCCTCGCACAGAGCGTCAATATGCCCTTCCCGTGCGACCCTGGAGCCAGACCATCTCCATGGCCTCGAATTCTCACTCAGTGGAGGTCCTCGGGTGCTGCTTGGTGACGCTGACGGTACAGGGCACAGTCTACGAGCGTTTTCGGCTCCTCGTGCTGCCGCGACTCTGCGCAGCTGTACTGCTGGGGTTAGATTTCCTCAGCCATCATAGAAGCGTCACCCTGCAGTACGATGGCCCTTATCCCCCGCTCTCCGTCTGCAAGGCGCCGTCACGGCAACGCCCCTCGCGCACCAGCTACAGTCCCTCCATAACGACCTCTGTCACCCGGGTGTCACCAGATTTTTCCATTTTGTCAAGTCCCGTAACCTGCCCTTCTCCCTTGAGGAAGTCCGGACGATTACCAGGCAATGCAGGGTCTGCGCTGAGTGCAAACCGCAGTTCTACCGGCCAGGTAGGGCGCACCTTGTAAAGGCCACTCGCGCGTTCGAGCGCCTTAGCGTTGATTTTAAAGGCCCCCTCCCCTCCTCTAACCGCAATGTTTATTTCCTGAATATCATTGACGAATACTCACGTTTCCCTTTTGCCTTCCCCTGCTCGGACATGACCACGGCTACAGTGATTCGGACCCTGAACAAGCTCTTCACCCTGTTCGGCTTCCCAGCCTATATTCATAGCGACCGTGGGTCCTCTTTCATGAGTGGCGAGCTGAGGCAGTACCTGCTCGCCAAAGGCGTTGCCTCCAGCCGCACCACTAGCTATAACCCCAGGGGCAATGGTCAAGTAGAGCGGGAGAACGCAACCGTCTGGAAGGCCGTTCTATTAGCGTTACGGTCTAGGGGCCTTCCAGTCAGCCGTTGGCAAGACGTCCTTCCGGACGCATTACATTCCATTAGGTCACTCTTGTGCACAGCAAAATACGACCCCTCACGAGCGGATGTTTGCGTTTCCCAGGAAGTCCTCCTCGGGTACTTCGCTCCCGGATTGGCTGATGTCCCCGGGACCCGTCCTGCTTCGGAAGCATGTCCGGACCCATAAGGCAGATCCCTTGGTCGAGGAGGTCCAATTGCTCCATGCTAATCCCCAATATGCTTATGTAGCGTACCCTGATGGGCGGGAGGACACGGTTTCTGTCCGTGACTTGGCACCCGCGGGTGCCCCGGAGGTCACCACGTCCTTCCGCCCCACGGTCCCTGGTGTCGTCCATTCGGAGACTGCTACGCCTCTTCCTCCCTCAGTCCCTGTCCCCAATGTAGTGTGCCCAGAGCCTGTTGCAGCCCCCCACCCCCCAGCTCCGGTTCCCACTGTTCCCCATACGCCACCAGGGCCACTGCTCATTCCTCTCGCCCCTGTGTACAGCTCGCTTGAGTCGCCGGAGCCGTCGCCACGCAGTACCCGACGACTGGACGGGACGGCGGATCGGTCCGCTTCACACCACCCAGCGCCTTCTCTCGACGCTCACTGTACGGAGCCTGGGCCGACATCGCTCCCTGCTCGGACGACTCTGCGACCTGCACTACGGCGATCGCGACGACGGATCAAGCCACCGGTTCGTCTGGACTTGTGATATTGTTTCCGCTTCATCCCCAAAGAACAAAGAACAAAGAACAATACAGCACAGGAACAGGCCCTTCGGCCCTCCAAGCCCGCGCCGCTCCCCGGTCCAGGATTGAATCCTGAATCCAGGATCCCCGCCCAATTTTCCAGCCTATCTACATACCAATATCCTATCCACCGAGCTGTCCCCCACAGCTACGATGCTTTGTTCATTACAACCTATTAACTCACCCCCACCCCCCCATTCCAGACCATGTGATCTCCAGGGAGAGGCGAAAACCCAGAGTGAAAAACCCCAGGGCCAATATGGGGAAAAAAAAATCTGGGAAATTCCTCTCCGACCCCCTGAGGCGATCGAAACGAGTCCAGGAGATCACAATGGCCCTGATCGGAAAATGCTTCCCAACCCTAGTCATTTCCACTTCCACGAGAAACAAGGAACAATTAGCCCGCGCCGTTCCCTGGTCCAAACTAGACCACTCTTTTGTATCCCTCCATTCCCACTCCGTTCATATAGCTGTCTAGATAAGTCTTAAACGTTCCCAGTGTGTCCGCCTCCACCACCTTGCCCGGCCCGTGTTGTTTTTTAAAAGGAAGGGGTGAATGTGGTGGACCTCAGTTGTGCCTTTGTCCTATATGGACCACCGTTGTGTGTGTTTGTCATACCTGGACACATCCCCTTCCAGTTTGGTTCCTCCCCTCAGCACCTAGTATAAAGGTGGCTGTCTCCTCCCCCTTGTTCAGTCCAGGTTGGTTATTTGTTGGGATCTGCTCCTGATTCTGTTGTGAATAAAAGCCTACACTTATATTGGCATATCGGTAGTCTTTCGCCTTATTGATAGCGCATCACTCACATCCCCCCCCCCCCCCACCACCACCACCAGACAGCAATCAGCCCTCTCCCCCTCCCCTCCCCCCCGCCCCCCCCTCCCCCCCGCCACCCCACCAGACAACAATCTGGCCTCACTCCCCTTCCCACCAGAGAATGATCTGACCCGCCTCCTCCTCCCTCCCGCCCTGCACAATCTCAGTCAGAGAGCCGTTGGAAGCTCTGAACTCACCTCTTCAGCAACTGGGGCGCCCGATTCAGACTTTTATTCAGCAGATTCATTTCGGGCCGATTCCGGATCGGTAATGCAGTGGTAAAGGGGGAAATGCTGATAAAGTTGGGTGGGCAGTTCATTAATCCAATTGAAATACATACAAATACATTTAAATCACCATTGCTCCCATTTCGGGTGCGAATTGGATTGCGGCCATTCCCGGGTTTCGGTAAAGTGGCCATCTACATGGACACGGGCACGGATCACGTTAATGGCCTCACACCCGACTTTACCACGTTTTGGCGCAACGCAATGGTAAAATAGGGCCCTTGGTGTCATCTGCAAACTTACTGACGATGCCTGCTAAATTCTCATCCAAATCATTAATACAAATGATAAATAACAGTGGGCCCAGAACTGATCCCTGAGGCACACCGCTGGTCACAGGCCTCCAGTTGAAAAACAACCCTCGACAACCACCCTCTGTCTTCTGCCATCAAGCCAATTTTGTATCCATTTGGCTTCCTCACTCTGGATCCCATGAGACTTAACTTTATGCAACAACCTACCATGTGGTACCTTGTCAAAGGCCTTGCTAAAGTCCATGTAGACAACATCAACTGCACTGCCCTCATCGACCTTCTTGGTTACCCCTTCAAAAAATTCAGTCAAATATGTGAGACATGATTTTCCACTCACAAAGCCATGCTGACTGTCCCTAATCAGTCCTTGCATCTCTAAATACCTGTAGATCCTGTCTCTCAAAATACCTTCCAACAACTTACCCACCACAGATGTGAGGCTCACCGGCCTGTAGTTCCCAGGCTTTTCCCTGCAGCCCTTTTTAAACAAAGGCACAACATTTGCCACCCTCCAAACTTCAGGCACCTCACTCGTGACTATCGATGATTCAAATATCTCTGCTAGGGGACCCGCAATTTCCTCCCTAGCCTCCCACAGTGTCCTGGGACTCATCATGTCCCGGAGATTTATCTACCTTGATGTGCTTTAAGACTTCCAGCATCTTGTGTGTGCCTCTCTATGTATGTCTGTTTATCTGTGAATGTCTGCCTTTGTAAATAGCTGTGTACCTGTGTGTGTGTCTGTCTCTCTTTCTGTATACGTGTATAGAAATATAATATATATACATATATTTGAATCATATATCTTTTGGCAGCACGATGGACAGTGGTTAGCACCGCTGCCTCACAGCTCCAGGGACCTAGGTTCAATTCCCGGCTTGGGTCACTGCCTGTGTGGAGTTTGTACATTCTCCCCGTGTCTGCGTGGGTTTTCTCCGGGTGCTCCGGTTTCCTTCCATAGTCCAATGACGTGTGAGTTAGGTGCATTGGCCGTGCTAAATTGACCATTAGTGTCCCGGGAGATGGAGGCTAGAGGTATTAGCAGGGTAAATGTGTGGGGTTATGGGGATAGGTTCTAGGTGGGATTGTGATCGGTGCAGACTCGATGGGCCAAATGGCCTCCTTCTGCACTGTAGGGATTCTGTGACTTCTGTGACGCTTCTGTGTGTATGTTTCTCTCTTTCTGTTATGTATATATACAAATGGATGGCACAGTGGCATAGCGATTGGCACTGCTGCCTCACAATGAAAGGGACCCGGGTTCGATTCCCGGCTCGGGTCACTGTCTGTGTGGAGTTTGTACATTCTCCCCATGTCTGCGTGGGTTTCCTCCGGGTGCTCCGGTTTTCTCCCACAGTCCAAAGATGTGCAGGTTAGGGGGATTGGTCATGGTAAATTGCTCTTTAGTGTCAGGGGGACTGACTGGGGTAAATGCATGCGATTATGGGGATTGGGCCTGGGTGGGATTGTGGTTGGTGCAGACTCGATGGGCGTGTTTGTCACTGGGGACAATCTCTGGGGAAAATGAGAGATCTACCATTTGGGAACATGTTATAAAAAATGGTCAAAACCTCACTTCCTTAAGGCTATTTCCCTATGCTGTGATGGCAATGATACAATGCCTTCCTCTGCTGGACACTGCTCCACAGGCAGAGAGAGGAAATACATACAAAATTCGATGGGAAAGTTTACAACTTCACAGAGGATCCATCAAATATACCCAGAGCATCAACACGCACGCGAGTCCAGTGTGCAGATTGAGAGGTAGTCAGTGTTTAACAGAAACTTTCACGCAAAACTTGGAAGGACTTGATACAGAGTTTAAGATGTTTCCATTTCATACATTCCTGCTTTCTGGGAATGGGAGTTATCCTTGCATTTACAGGGATATGGGGAGGGAGGTCTTTGAATAGATTGAATAGCATTGGCTAGCCAGGGGCAATGAAACGAGATCATAAAGATAAGCACTGAGTTAGTTTCACAAATTCCGGGATGTGGGGGAACTCAGATAATGTTAGAATCATAGAATCCCTACAGTGCAGAAGGAGGCCATTCAGCCCATCGAATCTGCTCAACCACAATCCTATCCAGGCCCTATTCCCAAAACCCCACACATTTACCCTGCTGATTCCTCGAACGTACACATCGTGAGACACTAAGGGGCTATTTTAGCACGGCCAATCAACCTAACCCGCACATCTTTGGACTGTGGGAGGAAACCGGAGCACCCGGAGGAAACCCACGCAGACACGGGGAGTATGTGCAATCTCCACACAGACAGTGACCCGAGGCCGGGAATCGAACCCGGTCCCTGTGAGGCAGCAGTGCTAATCACTGAGCCACCATGGCAAATGGTGGAATTTGAATTCAATAAAAAAAATATATCTGGAATTAAAACTCGAATGATGAATCCATTCTTGTTTGTTGGAAAAAACCCATCGGGAAGGAAATCTGCCGTCCTTACCCGGTCTGGCCTACATGTGACTCCAGAGCCCCAGCAATGTGGTTGACTCTCAACTGCCCTCTGAAATGGCCTCGCAAGCGACTCAGTTCAAGGGCAACTCGGGATGGGCAATGAATGCTGGCCCAGCCAGCGATGCCCGTGTCCCATGAATGAACTTTTAAAAACTGGTTAGGACCTAAAACATGAACTTAAATAACCACAAGAATGACTTAAATCTAAGTAATGGTGGATTGAGGCAGTCAGAGTTAAAGAGGAAGTGAAAGACTTCTTGTGAAATCAATTATTCATAACTTGACATTTCTGTCAGCAGATTGAGGTGTAGCATGTGGAAAGGAGAGAGGACTGCAAGTTAGCAGTTCAACTTCTCCAATGTGAAACAAGCTTACGGTCCACAGCAGCCAGCTGGCAATGGTATTATTAGACAAAAGAATGAAGAATATAATTGGTGAGGAATGTTCTCAAACATGTCGTTGGAGCAGAAACTGGAGCAGAACGTGGAGCACGGTGTACCTATCCTACACATACTTGGACACTAAGGGACACACACAAAGATATACATCAAATGTGTGCCCTTGTACATGTATATCGTTGACACACACACGCACACACATGTATAAATATGTGTCTGTACATGTATATTATGTGCACATATGTACGGGCACATATTTCTGTACACATACTTATATCTGCACACATATACCGCATAGAAATATATAATCACATACCAGTGTGTACATAATATACATCTTCACACATATTCAGTCAGACTGTCACTCATTCACTCTTTCTCACACACTGTCACATACACAGTCAATCTCTCCCCACACCAATACACACGTACAGACTGTCACATACCCAGTTCACCTCTATTTCTCTCTCACACACACACTGTCACATACCCAATGCACCTCTCTCTCACACACACACACACTGTCACATACCCAATGCACCTCTCTCTCACACACACACACACTGTCACATACCCAGTTCACCTTTCTCTGTCTCTCACACACACACACACAGACACACACACACACACACAGTCACATACCGAGGGTTCATCCCTCTCTCTCTCTCTCTCACACACACATACACAGACACACACTCTCACATACCATTCACCTCTATCACTCTCTCACACACACAGTCACATACAGAGTTCACCTCTCTCTCCCTTTCTCTCTCACACACACACAAATACACACACACACACACACACACACACACACACACACACACACACACACACACACACACAGTCACATACCCAGTTCACCTTTCTCTGTCTCTCACACACACAGACACACACACACACAGTCACATACCGAGAGTTCATCCCTCTCTCTCTCACACAAACGTACACAGACACACGCTCTCACATACCGTTCACCTCTACCACTCTCTCACACACACAGTCACATACAGAGTTCACCTCTCTCTCTCTCTCTCTCTCTCACACACACACACAAATAGACACGCACACACACACACACACAGTCACATACCGAGAGTTCATCCCTCTCTCTCTCACACACACACATACATAGACACAGACTCTCACATACCGAGTTCACCTCTCGCTCTCTCTCTCTCACACTCACATACTATCACATACTGAGTTCTCCCCTCTCTCTCACACACATACACACACACACACACACAAACACTGTCACATATCCAGTTCACCTCTCTCTCTCACACACAAACAGACACAGACGCATACACACACACATTGTCACACATCCAGTCAGTCTTTCTCTTACACGCACACACACACTCAGCCTCTCAATTACTCACACACACACACACACACACACACACACAGACACACAGACACAGACACACAGACACACAGATATACACATACATGCACTTGTGTATTTTTATCTTGAGCTGGTTTCATTTTTTCTCTCTGTGTTGTCAGTTGAGGGAAACACTGGTAGCTAGCTGTGGGATAGGTGGATTTATCAGTCAGCAATAAGGGAAGGTGGGTAGATAGAGTTACCAGTCTGTGTCTGGGTGAAATTGAACTGTGGAGACACTGCCTGGCCTCTGCTGTCACTGGGGTGTTGGAAAGAAGTTGCAAACCTTGTCATCAGTGGAGAGGACGTTTCCCCAGAGTTTTAGCAGGGGGTCAGAAAGGTCACAGGAATGGGGTGCGCAGAGCGACTGGAGTGGGGCTCCTTCCATTGGGAGGAATACCAGCGGCTGTGAGAAACACGGCGAGAGGAGGATGGCACCGAGCGGCATTGGAGAAGATGGGTTTTAGATTGTTACTCAGACAACAGCCTGAGAACAAACCTTGAGAGGGCAAAGCTGAAAAACAGACAATAAAAATCGCATTGGGGCCGTGCTGGCTGGGTGCCGCGATCATTCCGCCCTCCCTGAAACGGCAGGGTAGGATTTCCAATCCCGCCTGCAGCAGGACTGGAAAATTCACAGAGCGTTTAGCGTCCCGGTGACCTCGAGCGGCTGAGACCGGGTGGGATGGAAGATGGGTGGGATTTTCCAATCGCCCCGAGACTGGGAGAATCCCACCCGAGGCCAAGGGAACTGGGAAGATTGCGCCAGATTTTCCATTCCTGCCGCGGTGATTCCAGCAGCGGGCGGAGAGGGAGGGAGAGGGGGAGGAGACTGGAATTCTTTCCCAAAGGGAATTGGACACATCGGTGAAGGTGATGGGGGGATGGGCAGAAAGGGTGATGGGAAGGGAATGGTTGATGATACTTTGTTGACAGGCTGAGTGAAGGGGGATGAACATGGCCAATGGGATAGAAGGGGAAATGTTTGGGGTTGAGCTTCGGGGCGCTGTGTGACGTTTGGGAAGGACAACGACCAAATCCAAGAAACGTTCACCAGACTGATCCTTGGAATGGCGAGGTTACCATCATACAGTCAGTAATAGGAACAGGAGGAGGCCATTTGGCCCCTCGAGCCTGCTCCACCATTTAACAAGATCATTTCCGATCCAACACTCACAGGGTCCACCTCCCCACCTTCTCCCCGTGACCCTTAACCCCCAACTGATTAAAAACCCGATGAATCCCGGCCCTGGAGATGTCCGAGGACTCGTCAGCTTCCTGGGGTAAAGAATTCCAAAGATTCCCCGCTCTCTGAGAGAAGAAATTCTTCCTCCAATCCGTCTTAAATAACGCCCCCCCTCCCTTATTCTGCGACTGTGTCCTCTGGTCCCTACACTCTCCCCTGAGTGGAAACATCCTCTGAACATTTCCCCTGTCGAACCCCCCCGAGAATCTGACATGTTACGATCATATCACCTCTCATTCTTCTGAACTCCAAGGTGAACAGACTCAATCTGTTTAATCTTTCCTCATACCGCGAACTCTCCTTACCCAGGATCATCCCAGTAAACCTCCTCTGTGCTTCCTCCAGTGATAATATATCCTTCCTTAAATAGGGGACCAAAACTGTACACAGCATTTGAAATGTGGCCTCACTAGTACCTTAGCTGCAGAAACACCTCTTTACTTTTATACTGGGAAATAAAAGCCAGTTTTCCATTGGCCTTCCCGATTACCTTCTGAAACTGTGTGCTAGCTTTCTGAACAAGTACCACCCGCCCCCCCGCCCCCATCCCCAGGCCCACCCCTTCCACCCGACCCACACCGACCGAGTCTCATTGTGCTCCAACTTTCTGCAGCCTCTCTCCATTTAAACACCACAGCACTTCATTGAAATGTTCGAGATCCTGAGGGATCGTCACAGGGTGCCTGTGGAAAGGATGGTCACCAGTGTTACTGTGTTACTATATGGTGGAGCAGGCTCCAAGGGCTGAATGGCCTCCTCCTGTTCCTGTTTCTTCAGGTCTAATGGTTTCAATGCATCCAGTTCAGCACCAGCCCCTCCCATGTCCCTCCCACACCAGGCCACCTGTCCTATGGGATAAATGTTGCTATATCCTGTTGCAATCACAGTTACACTGAAATATTAGATTAGATACCCTTCAGTGCAGAAAGAGGCCACTTGGCCCATCAAGCCTGCACCGACCACAATCTCACCCAGGCCCTACCCCCATATCCCGACATATTTACCCACTAATCCCTCTAACCTACACATCTCAGGACACTAAGGGACAATTTTAGCATGGCTAATCAACCTAACCCGCACATCTTTGGACTGTGGGAGGAAATCGGAGCACCCGGAGGAAACCCACGCAGACACGAGGAGAATGTGCAAACTCCACACAGACAGTGTGGATATCGAACACATTCTCCCTCCTCAGTTCCAAAGAAGAATCAAAAGGATTTGAATTATTAACTCTGCTTTCTCTCCTTACAGACGCCAGCACACCCGCTAAGTCTGTTTTTTCCCAGCATCCCAGAGAATTCCTACAATGCAAAAGAGGCCATTCGGTCCATCGAGTTTTCACCAACTCTCCATTAGAGCATCTTCCCCAGACCCACCATCATGGCCGTATCCCTGTAACCCATTGCATTTAGCCTGGCCAATCCACCCTAACCTACACATCTTTGGCCAATAAGGGGCAATTTAGCATGGCCAATCCACCCTAACCTACACACCTTTGGACACTAAGGGACAATTTGGCATGGCCAATCCATCTAACCTACACATCTTTGACCAATAAGGGGCAATTTAGCATGGCCAATCCATCTAACCTTCACATCTTTGACCAATAAGGGACAATTTAGCATGGCCAATCCACCTAACCTACACATCATTGGACATTAAGGGGCAATTTAGCATGGCCAATCCACCTAACCTACACATCATTGCACACTAAGGGGCAATTTAGCATGGCCAATCCACCTAACCTACACATCTTTGACCAATAAGGGGCAATTTAGCATGGCCAATCCACCTAACCTACACATCATTGGACACTAAGGGGCAATTTAGCATAGCCAATCCCTCCTAACTTACACATCTTTGGACAATAAAGGGCAATTTAGCCTGGCCAATCCACCCTAACCTACACACCTTTGCACACTAAGGGGCAATTTAGCATGGCCAATCAAACTAACCTGCACATTTTGGACACTAAGTGGCAATTTACGATGGCCAATCCACCTAACCTGCACATTTTGGACACTAAGTGGCAATTTACGATGGCCAATGCACCTAACCTGCACATGTTTGGACACTAAGGGACAATTTAGCATGGCCAATCAACATACCCTACACATCTTTGGACATCAAGGAGCAATTTACCATGGCCAATCCACCTAACCTACACACTTTGGACTGTGGGATGAAATTGAAGCACCCGGAGGAAGCATGCAAACTCCACACAGTCACCCAAGGTTGAGTCCCTGGTGCAGTGAGGCAGCAGTGCTAACCACTGTGCCACTGTGAAATGTGGGAAAAGTAACTTTCAATCCTTTCCATTTCTGCCTGCACGTGTCTCCAGACTCAGTGACTCTTATAATAATCCTCTGAAATTGGCCAAGAAAGTCGTTTAGTTCAAGGAGCCGACAGGGATTGGCAATGGATGCTGGTCTGGCCAGCGATGCCCAGAATGAGTCAATAAAGGGCATGGTTTTGTCTATCTATAAACATTGCCCTGGACTTTCAGTTAGTTCTGCACCATGAAGGGCTGCTTCAGCACACACAATATATAACTTCACGACATTTAATTCTCAGCTTCTTCAGTGTCAGGTTACTCAGTGGAAAGCTCTCTGATAGACATCTCGCCCCTGTCCATTCAGATTGACCTCTCGTTGCCCCAAGTTGAGTTGCAACTTAACACTTAGCAAATATTTCCTGTCTCTGATTAGATAATCATTCCCAGCCCATCCCTTCTGCCACTTCCTTGCCAGCACAGCATTTCCCGAGGTTAATTAAGTTCAAGCTGTTGAACTTGGGTTAGCGTTGCAGTTTTGTGAATCAACTGGCTTCCATTCCATCGTTGAGCGTGCCCCGGATTGCCCAATCATTCTCTGCCCCTTTCAACCAATGGGCTTGTATGACTCCAAGTGGAATCTCAATGGCCAGAAAGCCATGGGACCATTGGGCCCATCCAGTCTGCTCCACCATTCAATGAGATCGCAATTGACCCAATGTGATAATCCTCAACTCCCACTCACCTGCCTCATCCCTGGAGCCCTGCATCCCTCACAGATGGGACCATAAGGCACAGGGATGTGTTTAAACAGATACAAGTTAATAAATGAAAATCAGTGAATCAAAAAACTATTCTGTGTCTGTTTAATTCTATTTTTTGTGTGTTATCTTAAGAAGAAGTTTTGAACAGGTTGGGCCTGTACCCGTTGGAGTTTAGCAGAAGGAGAAGGAATACAGGAGCAGGGGTGTGTTGTTGCAATTATACAGGGCCTTGGTGAGGCCACACTTAGAATGCTGTGTGCAGTTTTGGTCTCCTTATCTGAGGAAGGGTGTTTTGGCTCTCGAGGGAGTGCAGCGAAGATTTACCAGACTGATTTCAGGGATGGCAGATCTGATGTATGAGGAGAGATTGACTCGGATAGAATTGTTTTCGCTCCAGTTCAGACGAATGAGGGAGGATCTCATAGAGATGTATAAAATTCTAACAGGACTAGATAGGGTAGATGCAGAGAGGAAGTTCCAGGTGGTGAGGGAGTCCAGAACCAGGGGTCACAGTCTGAGGATACAGGGTAGACCATTTAGATCAGAGATGAGGAGACAGTTCTTCACGTAAAGAGTGGTGAGCCTGTGGAATTCATTACCACAGGAAGTAGTTGATGCCAAAACATTGAAGAGGCGGCTAGATTTAGCACTTGGGGTGAACAGAATCAAAGGTCATGGGGAAAAAGCAGGATTAGGCTATTGAGTTGGACGATCAGCCATGATCGTGATGAATGGTGGAGTAGGCTCGAAGGGCCGAATGGCCTCCTCCTGCTCCTATCTTCTATGTTTCTATCTTGTTGAAACTTATCGGGGGCAATTTCGAGGTCAGAGGATCACAGGGCAGGGGATGTTTAGTATTGGTGATAACCCAGCCTTTGAGATTCTCCCCATACCCACGCCCCGATGTAATCGAGCAATGGCGGTAATCATATTAGCATTAATTATTCACCTAAACAGGATGAGTCAGTCTTGCTGGACAATGGGAACCTGGCATAAATCACGACTGGCCTCCAAAAACGGAGACCAATCATGGGGACTGTGGAGGAGTGGGGTGGGGTTCTCGGAAGCCATTGAAGCCCGCCTTCTCCCTCCCCCACCCGCTGGTCAGGGATATGGCTGGGCAGCACCAAGGAAGGGTCCAAAATGCCAATGCCAACTGGCACTGCCAGGTTGCCAGGGGGCAGCGCAAAAAAATGCTGGGGACAGGGGAGAGTGGGGCACAAAGGGCGTACGGGGGCATGATACCCATTGGGTGGGCCGCAATGCCCTGATGCTGATGATCCAGGTTGGGGAATGGGGACA
The DNA here is from genome assembly GCF_964213995.1 of Mustelus asterias. Lineage (NCBI taxonomy): Eukaryota > Metazoa > Chordata > Chondrichthyes > Carcharhiniformes > Triakidae > Mustelus > Mustelus asterias. The sequence continues at coordinate 148,360,773 of NC_135805.1, forward strand.
GTGGGGCAAACATGTCCTCAAAGGAGTGGGGGGGGGTGGTCCCAATATCCATGGGGGAGTGAGGGGGGATCTACAATTTCACTTTGAGTTCGGGCACCCTTTAAAAATGGCTCAGGCTGGAATTGTTTGTTCTCACTGGCAGCGGGAGCGAGACTGGAGAAATCCGGCCATCATCATTTTTTTTTGGGAGACTTCCGCCCATGCAATCATGAGGAGACTGTATGCGGTGAATGCCAGGGGGCTGTGTCGTCTTGTGGGGTAGACTAGAAACAGGGGGCAGAGTTTGAGAATAAAAGTTCTTCCTTTTCAGGCGGAGATGAGAAGAAATGATTTCTCTCAGAGAATGAAAACACCAACAAAGCCTGATGGTTAAAAGGGCTAACTCTCGACCAGGTTAAGGACTGTGGGAGCGGCAAAGACCAGGGTGTGTTGCCCTGGAACAAACATGGGAAGCTGATTGGACAGTGGCTGTTGCACGTCCATGAGCATGACAGTGATTGAACACTGTGTCATGTTCCTGAGAGAAATTCAACCCCCTGACAGAGGCATGACTCTTCAGCATTTGTTTACCTAAGCTAGACACCTTTGGACACTGTGGGGTAATTTAGCATGGCCAGTCCACCTAACCTGCATATCTTTGAACTGTTGGAGGAAGTCGGATTGGGCAGTCATGGGGAGAACCTGCAAACCCCACACAGACAGTCACTCAAGGTTGGAATCAAAGCCGGGTCCCTGGTGCTGTGAGGCGCCATAGTGTGGTGACCAGAACCGCACAGAGTGCTCTAGCTGTGGCCTAACCAGCGTTTTATGCAGCTCCATTGTAACTTCCCTGCTCTTATATTCTATGCCTCAGCTAACAAAGGCAAGTGTCCCCAAATGTGATCTCAAGCACAGTATCTACCTGTCTTGCTGCCTTCAGGGATCAATGGACATGCACCCCAGCTCCCTCTATCCCAGCATCCCACTGTTCATTGTGTATTCCCTTGACTTGTTAATCCTCCCAGAATGCATCACCTCACTCTTTTCAACTCAAAATCTATTGGCCACTGTTCTGCCCATCTGGCCAGCCCGTCTATATCATAGAACCCGATAGTGCAGAAGGAGGCCATTCAGCCCATCGTGTCCGTACCGACCACAGTCCCACCCAGGCCCTATCCCCATAACCCCACATATTTACCCTGCTAATCCCCTGATGCTAGAGTCAATTTAGCATGGCCAATCCACCTAACCTGCACATCTTTGGACTGTGGAAGGAAACCCATGAAAACACAGGGAGAAAGTGCAAACTCCACGCAGACAGTGACTTGAGGCTGGAATCGAACTCAGGTCCCTGGCGCTGTGAGGCAGCAGTGCCAACCACTGTGCCACCATGCTGCCCCCTGTAATCTAAGGCTTTTCTTCTGACTATTTACCACACCACCAATTTCTGTGTCGTCTACGAACTTATCGATCATACTCCCCATTACATTCCCAACAAGATCTCTTAGAATTGATTGACTTGTCAATATGAAATGGATTTGATAGCCTGGCTCTGTGCTGAAAGGTTCCATGATATTACATGGGCTGGCACTATCATAGACATGGGTGTGGATGAGAAAGTGATTCGAAAGTAGTTCGATGTAGATTAGAAATTGATAGGCCTGCACCATGTTGAACTCTGCCAGTGAGGAATGCTAAATTTCCAGCTCCAAGCTGTTACTCCTGAGATGACGAAAAGTCTTGCGAAATCTTAAAGTTAACACTCGTTCATAAGAACATGTGAATTTGGAATAGCATTACTCATGCCCTGATGGTTTCCCTTTCGAAACTGCAGATCCCTCTATAAATTCCAGTTGCTTTAAGCATTTCAGAAACTGACAAGGTCCCATGTCCGGGAATATGAATCAGTCCTATTTGTGTTTGGTGATTGGTGAGTGATTTATAAAATTCCCCAATATTTTATTGGAGTGGTTTGTGCATTGTTTGTGGTTTGTGAGTGGCACAGTGGCACAGTGGTTAGCACTGCTGCCTCACAGCGCCAGGGACCTGGGTCCGATTCCCACCTCAGGTGACTGTGTGGAGTTTGCACATTCTCCCCGTGCCTGCGTGGGTTTCCTCCGGGTGCTCCTGTTTCCTCCCACACTCCAAAGATGTGTAGGTTAGGTGGATTGGCCGTGCTAAATTGTCCCTTGGTGTCCAAAGATGTGAAGGTTAGGTGGATTGGCCATGCTAAATTGACCCTTAGTGTCAGGGGGACTAGCTAGGGTAAATGCATGGGATTATGGGGATAGGGCCTGGGTGGGATTGTGATCCGTACAGACCTAATGAGCCGATTGGCCTCCTTCTGCACTGTCGGGATTCTATGATTCTATGGTAGGTATTGGTGAATTGACATTGAGACGGTTTGGTCTGACCGCATTTGATGGGAAGTTTATTAAACTGGGTGAGGATGGGTGGGTCATGTTTGCTTCTTTTACTTTACATACCTCTCTGCGTTGAAACTGTTCAATCATTTTGAAGTGCCCGTTATGATGTTCAAAATGGACACCACCACTGATAAACTCATTCGCAGAATGTGGGTTTCGCTGGTGAGGTCCAGCATTTATTGCCCATCCCTAATTGCCCCTTGAGAAAGTGCGACTGAGTGGCTTGCGAGGGCATGTAAGAGTCAACCACATTGCTATGTGGGTCTGGAGCCACATGTAGGCCAGACCAGGTAAGGACGGCAGATTTCCTCCCCCAAAGGACATTGGTGAACCTGATGGGTTTTTACAAAAATCGACAATGGTTTCGTGGCGTTTTAAAAAATAATTCAGATTATTTTTAGTTTTAAAATTTATTTTGTGGCACAGTGGTTAGCACTGCTGCTTTAATTGCGCCAGGAACCCAAGTTCAATTCCGGCCTTGGATGATTCTCTGTTTGGAGTTTGCATGTTCTCCCTGTGTCAGCGCACGATTCCTCTGCGTGATCCGGTTTCCTCCCATAGACCAAAGATGTCCAAGTTTAGTGGCTTAGCCATGGTAAATTGCCCCTTCGTGTCCAAATATGTACAGGCCAGATGGATTGACAATGGTGTGTTGCCTCTTAATGTCCAAAAATGTGCAGGTTAGGTGGATTGGCCGTGTTAAATTGCCCCTTAGTGTCCAAAGATGGTAGGTTAGGAGGATTAGTCTGGTACGCATGCGGGGCTATGGGGGAAAGGTGGGGGCTGGGCCTGATTAAGATGCTAATTTGGAGAGTTGGTACAGACTAGATGGGCCAAATGTCCTCTTTCTGCACTGTTGGGATTCTAGGATTCTTTACTGAACTCAGTTTTCGCCACCTGGTTCACTGGGATTTGAATCAGACCCTCCAGAGTATATCCAGTGACAGTATCAATACTCCTCAGCCTTGACTATATTAAAAGTTGTTTTTCTGTAAATCCAGATTCCTCTCTCCATCCTCCCTGAGGGTTCGAGTTTTCTACATTTCAATGGTGGGGATTAGTTGGGGGATCAATAGAATTATCAATAGTAAGGCATTCACCATCTCAGCGACCTCTTATCAAACCCTTGTATCCACATTGATCAGTCCGGAACAACTTTCCAGCCACTCAACCTCGTAATTTTCACCAATACAATTTCTGTGCTTATTTCAGTTCCTCAAGTTCCTTTCCCGATCCCTAATTCCTTTTTATTTCCAGTTTTAATTTTTCCTTTCTTATTGTGACTACTGTGGTAGATCTTTTCCTCAACTCCTCAGTTTATCATTCCTCATTCCTTCTGAACTTGATGGTCTTCCTTTGTTGCCCCTTGCTGTTCAAAGATGTGCACATTAGGTGGATTGACCATGCTAAATTGGCCCTTAGTGCCCAAAGATTTGTAGGTTAGGTGGATTGGACATGCTTAATTGTCCCTTTGTGTCCAAAGATATGTAGGTTAGATGGATTGGCCATGCTAAATTGTCCTTTAGTATTCAAAGATGTGTAGGTTAGATGGATTAGCCATGCTAAATTGCCCCTTAGTGCCCAGGGATGTGCAGGTTACATGGATTGGCCATGCTAAATTGTCCCTTGGTGTCCAAAGATGTGTAGGTTAGGTGGAGTGGCCATGATAAATTGCCCATAAGTGTCCAAAGATGTATGGGTAAGGTGGATACGCAATGCTTAATTGCCCCTTAGTGCCCAAAGATGTGCAGGTTAGGTGGATTGGCCATGCTAATTTGCCCCTCAGTGTCCAATGACGTATGGGTTAGATGGATTAGCCATGCTAAATTGCCCCTTAGTGCCCAAGGATGTGCAGGTTACATGGATTGGCTATGCTAATTTGCCCCTTGTTGTCCAAAGATGTACATGTTAGGTGGATTGGCCGTGCTAAATTGTCCCTTAGTGCCCAAGGATGTGTAGGTTAGCTGCATTGACCATGGTAAATTGCTCATTAGTGCCCAAACATGTGTAGGTTAGGTGGATTGGTCATGCGAAATTGCTCCTTGGTGTCCAAAGATGTATACGTTAGATGGGTTAGTCTGGTACGTGTGCGGGGCTACAGGAATTGGGTGGGGGGTGGGCCTGATGGAGATGCTCGTTTGGAGAGTTGGCGCAGACCCGATGGGCCAATGGCCTCCTTCTGCACTGTCGGGATTCTCGGATTCTTTATTGAACTCAATTTCCACCACTTTGTTCACTGGGATTCGGATCGGACCCTCTTGAGTATGTCCAGTGGCAGTTTCAGTGCTGCTCAGTCTTCATTATGGCAAAAGTTTTTTTTTTATAGATCCCGATTCCTCTCTCCATCCTCCCTGAGGTCTCGAGTTTACTACATATCAATGTTGGGGATTAATTGGGGGATCAATAGAATTATCAATAGTAAGGCATTCACCATCTCAGCGACCTCTTATCAAACTCTTGTATCCACATTGATCAGTCCGGAATAAATTTCCAGCCACTCAACCTCGTAATTTTCACCAATACAATTTCTGTGCTTATTTCAGTTACTCAAGTTTCCTTTCCCGATCCCTAATTCCTTTTTATTTCCAGTTTTAATTTTTCCTTTCGTATTGTGACTACTGCAGGAGAGGTTTTCCTCAAATCCTCAGATTATCATTCCTCATTCCTTCTGAACTTCATGGTCTTCCTTTGTTGCCCCTTGGTGTTCAAAAATGTGCACATTAGGTGGACTGGCCATGCTAAATTATTTCTTAGTATCCAAAGATGTGCAGGTTAGGTGGATTGGCCATGCTAAATTGCCCCTTTGTGTCAAAAGATATACAGGTTAGATGTATTGGCCATGGTAAATTGCCCCTTAGTGTCAAAAGATATACAGGTTAGGTGTATTGGCCATGCTAAATTGCCCCTTAGTGCCCAAAGATATACAGGTTAGGTGTATTGGCCATGCTAAATTGCCCCTTAGTGTCAAAAGATATACAGGTTAGGTGTATTGGCCATGCTAAATTGCCCCTTAGTGTCAAAAGATATACAGGTTAGATGTATTGGCCATGCTAAATTGCCCCTTAGTGTCAAAAGATGTGTAGGTTAGATGAATTAGTCTGCTACGTGTGCGGGGCTATGGGGATAGGGTGGATGTTCGTCCTGATTAAGATGCTCGTTTGGAGAGTGGTGTCAACTCGATCGACCAAATAGCCTCCTTCTGCACTGTGGGTATTCTAGAATTCTTTATTGAACTCAGTTTTCACCATCTGTTCACTGGGTTCGGATTGGACCCTCCGGAGTATATCCAGTGGCAATGCCAGTCTTCACTATGTTAAATGTTTTTTTTCTATAGATCCCGATTCCTCTCTCCATCCTCCCTGAGGTCTCGTGTTTACTACATATCAATGTTGGGGATTAATTGGGGGATCAATAGAATTATCAATAGTAAGGCATTCACCATCTCTTATCAAACCCTTGTATCCACATTGATCAGTCCGGAATAAATTTCCAGCCACTTGACCTCGTAATTTTCACCAATACAATTTCTTTGATTATTTCAGTTCTTCAAGTTCCCTTTCCCAATCCCTAATTCCATTTTTATTTCCGGTTTTAATTTTTCCTTTCTTAATTGTGGCTACTGCGACAGATCTTTTCCTCAAATCTTCAGATTATCATTCCTCATTCCTTCTGAACTTCATGGTCTTCCTTTGTTGCCCCATGGTGTGCAAAGATGTGCAGGTTTAGTGAGTGGACCATGCTAAATTGCCCCTTCGTGATCAAAGATGTACTTGTTAGGTGGATTGGCCATGCTAAATTGCCCGTTAGTGTCTAAAAATGAGTGGGTTAGGTGGATTGGCCATGCTAAATTGCCCCTTCGTGTCCAAAGATGTGCAGGTTAGGTGGAATGGCCACAGTAAATTGCCTGCTACTGTCCAAAAAGTTGCCGGTTTAGTGGATTGGCCATGCTAAACTGCCCCTTAGTGTCCAAAGGTGTGCAGGCTAGGTGGATTGGCCATGCTAAATTGTCCCTTAGTGTCCAAAAATGTGTAGATTAGATGGATTAGTCTGGTATGTGTGCGGGGCTATGGGGATAGCGTGGGCGTTGAAATCTTTGTTGAATTCTTAAATAGTCCCGGTCCTCAGCCTCACCGCTCTGAATTGGCACGTTCCAAGGCTCTTCCTTTGGCCTTTCAAATTTACAGTGTTGCCCAGTTGTGACGGAGGCAGGGAGAATTTATTTTCTCTCTCGGATGGTGGTGGGTTTCTGGAATGCTCTCCCTCAACTCGCGGCGAAAACAGAGCCTTTGAATATCTTTCAGGTTGATAGATTCTTGATTAACGAGGGGGTGAAAGGTTAATGGGGGTGGGAGGGAATGTGGGGTTGAGGTTACAATCAGATCAGCCATGGTTTTTTTGAGTTGTCTCGAGGGACCAGTAGGCGTCTTCCAGCTCCTAATGCTTAAGTTCGTCTATACGGAAAGGCGGAGGCTGAGGGGAGACCAGATAGAAGTCTATAAGATCATGAGAGGAATAGACAGGGTGGATAGCCAGAGGCTTTTTCCCAGGGTGGAAGTGACAGTCCAAGAGGGCACAGGTTCCAGGTGAGAGGGGGAAAGTTTAAGGGAGATGTGTGGGGGAAGTTTTTCACAGAGAGAGTGGTGGGTGCCTGGAACGCGCTGCCAGAGGAGGTGGTGAAGCAGACACATTGGCAACATTTAAGAGGCATCTGGATGGGTTCATGAACAGGGAGGGAATAGAGGGATAGGGACCGAGTAAGGGCAGAAGGTTTTCTTTTAGTTTAGATAGGGCATCATGATCAGCATGGGCTTGGAGGGCCGAAGGGCCTGTTCCTGTGCTGTACTTGTCTTTGTTCTTTGTTCTCTTTGCATATAGACCTCCCATGAGTACTGCATAACCTGTCACCTTGCTTATATTCTGACCCATGTTCGGGGCAGTGTATAGAAATTGGACCGCTCCTTATTTCCTCCTCCTCTCTAACCATCCCCATTGCTGCAGTGTTTTTTATTAAATCATTCCTTGACAAGTGGAAGGCATCACATAAATGCAGGTTGTTGGGAGGCAAAATCAAAACAATCATATCAATCAAAATCAAACCAGTGTCCCTCAGTCTGCAGAAAGTTCATCAAAGAATGAATGTCGGAGCAAAGCAATGTAAATGCTGAGAATCTCCATCGTCCTCCAACCCCCCCACCCCCTCCCCAACAGTCATCCAATTATCTCCAGCAACCCCATCCCCCTTCAGAGCCCCAATCACATATGAATGAACCCTCCCCCCCACCTCTGCACATCCAGGGGATCCCTCTCGGGCCTGGCAGTGCCAACCTGTGCCAGGGGCAGCGACACAGGTCATGTCCCTATCTGCCCCCTCCCCCCATGGGCTATACTTACCTTTGCACTCTTTCCCCCCTCCCCCATCCCCAAGAGCTCCCCCTCAAACGTCTCTCGTTTGACCGAACATGCGGCCTCACATCACACAAGGGGTCAGGAGGGCCATTAATTAAATTAAAATGCATCAGAATCTATTTAAATGAGGTTACCGCCCTTTGTCAACTTGGTGATATCATTGGCAAATGGTACAGGGAATATAATCGGGGAACTCGATGGCCGGTGCTTTACAACCTCGCTCGGGCGAGGCTCGTAAAATCCCACCCAATGGAGAATTCTGTTCTGGGGGCCGGTAAAATTCCGGCCGATATCTCCAGAGACAATCACGTCTCCCAATTACCTCTGGAAGTTTTGCCACACACGGAAAGTGCTGGCTCAAAATCTGGCCTCCACCATTACAGATCAAAGTGATGTTCCACAGAATGAACTGATTGTTGTGTGTTCTTGTTGCAGTGTTCCTGGGCGTACAACCGCGTGTTTACTCCCAAGGTGAGTACGGACATTATAATCTGTAATGTTGTTTTTAAAAAAGTCAATTCTAAATTGTATTACTCTTTTGAAAAAACAGGCAACAAATTCTGCATTGACACACACCGTAAGACAAAGGGCAGCACGGTGGCACAGTGGTTAGCACGGCTGCCCCACAGCGCCTGGGACAGCGCCGGGTTTGATTCCCGGCTTGGGTGACTGTCTGTGCGGAGACTGCATGTTCTCCCCATGTCTGCGTGGGTTTCCTCTGGCTGCTCCGGTTTCCGCCCACAGTCTGAAAGACTGGTTAGGTGCATTGGCCGTGCTAAATTCTCCCTCAGTGTACCCGAACAGGCCCCGAAGTGTGGCGACGAGGGGATTTTCACAGTAACTTCATTGCAGCGTTAATGTAAGCCTTATTTGTGATCAACAAATGAACATAGAACATAGAAAGCCACAGCACAAACAGGCCCTTCGGCCCACAAGTTGCGCCGATCACATCCCCACCTCTAGGCCTATCTATAGCCCTCAATCCCATTAAATCCCATGTACTCATCCAGAAGTCTCTTAAAAGACCCCAACGAGTTTGCCTCCATGAAATGAACTTTAAACTTTGATAAGTAATAGGAACAGCAATAGGCCAGTTGGCCCTTCAAGGCTGCTCCACCATTCAGATCATAGATAGAAAGATCATAGAAACCCTACAGTGCAGAAGGAGGCCATTCGGCCCATCGAGTCTGCACCGACCACAATCTCACCCAGGCCCTACCCCCACATATTTACCCACTAATCCCTCTAACCTACGCATCTCAGGATTCTAAGGGGCAATTTTTAAACTGGCCAATCAACCTAACCTGCACATCTTTGGACTGTGGGAGGAAACCGGAGCACCCGGAGGAAACCCATTCAATCAGATCGTGGCTGGTCCGACATTCCTCACATCCACGTTTCTGTCGTTTCCCATAATCTTTGATTCCCTTACTGGTCAAAAATCCACTTCAGCCTTAAATATGCATGAGGACCCTGCCGCCACAACTCTCTGTGGCAAGGAGTTCCAAAGACTCACACCACTCTGAGAGAAGTTATAAGGAGGGGCATTTGAGTTATAAGGAGAGGCTGGATAGACTGGGACTTTTTTCCCTGGAATGTAGGAGGCTGAGAGGTGACCTTATAGAGGTCTATAAAATAATGAGGGGCACAGATCAGCTAGATAGTCAATATCTTTTCCCAAAGGTAGGGGAGTCTAAAACTAGATGGCATAGGTTCAAGGTGAGAGGGGAGAGATACAAAAGTGTCCAGAGGGGCAATTCTTTCACACGAGGGTGGTGAGTGTCTGGAATGAGTTGCCAGAGGTAGTAGTAGAGGCGGGTACAATTTTGTCTTTTAAAAAGCGTTAAGATAATTGCATGGGTAAGATGGTATAGAGGGATATGGGTCAAAGGCAGGCAATTGGGACTAGCTCAGTGGTTAAGAAATGGGGCGGCATGGACAAGTTGGGCTGAAGGGCCTGTTTCCATGCTAAAAACCTCTATGACTCTAAGAAATTCCTCCTCATCTCTGTCTTAAATTTGCGCCCCTTTATTTTGAGACTATGCGCCTATGAGGTCGTCAATGTTGTTGTGTGTCGGGAGTCACGTGCAGGGTCACTGGGCCTGGTAACGATGGCACAGATCCTTCGTCAAGAGGCCAGTGGTGAATCAAATACGTCCTTCCAACAGTCTGATCACATAATCACTTGATTTACTTGCGCGGATATTTTTAAAACAAATTGGCAATGACATTCCATGAAGCTCTGTGTCCTGATTAATCTCACGATTTCCCGCCTTTTTTTCCATGTTGCAAAAATATGCTTCAATCGTAAAATATCTGGGAGGACAGTATAAAATTTCAAAATGGCCACTGTGCAAAGGGCAATAGTGTTCAGGTTCTCCACATATATCCTGTTGCATTCTCGAAGTGCGTCACTACAGTCCCAAAAAGCACATTTCAAAATGGCCGTTGAAAATGGTGTGAAGGTATTTAAGTTGTCTACCTCGATCAACTTGTTCTCTGAGGAGCTTCCATACAGTTGTGAGGCCATGAAATGTTCACTGAATACATTCAGTAAGTCATTTGGCCTGAGGGCCTTCCGCACCACTCTCCTCCTCTTAGTTCACTGGGGTTGAAAGGCCTTAGACAACGAGGCAACGTTTGGATTAGGGTAGGGGTAAGTGTTGCATTAGGGTTCAGGTTAACATTAGTGTTTAGCATTCTGGCTAGGGTTGGTATTCTGTTTAAGGTCTGTGTTAGGGTTAGTGTTAGGCTGACAGATCCCGGGTTATATTTAATGTTTCTGCTGCTGGTTTAGGGTTACCATTAGGGCTTATGTTTAGTGTTCTCTTTTGGGTTAGGATTAGAGTTTGGGTCAGTGTTAGGGTTAGGCATAGGGATAGGGTTAGGGTTAGGCTTAGGGGTAGGGTTAGGGCTATGGTTATGGATAGGGTTAGCGTTAGGGTTAGCATTAGGGTTAGGATTAGGGATAGGTTTATGGATAGGGTTAGGGATAGATTTCAGGATAGGGATAGGATTGGGTTAGTGTTAGGGTTAGGGTTAGGGTTAGAGTTAGGGTTCGGGCTAAGGTTAGGGATACATTTAGGATTAGGGTTAGGGATAGGGTTAAGGGTAGGGTTAAAGTTAGAGATTGGGTTCGGGATAAAGTTTGGGTTAGGGTTAGGGTTAGGGATTAAGGATTAAGGTTATGGTTCGGGTTAGGGATAGAGTTAGGGCTAAGATTAGGGATAGGTTTAGAGTTAGGGTTAGGATTAGGGTTAGGGATAGGATTAAGGATAGGGTTAAAGTTAGAGATAGGGTTAGTGTTCGGATTAGTGATAGTCTTAGGGATAGGGATTAGGGTTAGGGTTAGGGATAGGGTTAGAATTATGGTTAGGATTAGTGTTTGCTTTAGAGTTAGTCTTTGGCATGGTTTGTGATTAGGGTTAGGTTTAGAGTTCGAGCTGCATTAGGATTAGGGTTAGGGTTATGGTTAGTGCGGCGGGTCCAGCTAGTGCTGCAGTTAGGGTTAGGGTTAGCATTTGGGTAAGGGTTAGTGTTAGAGTTAGGTTTAGGGTTAGGGTTAGGGTTAGCATTTGGGTTAGGGTTAGGCTTAGGGTTAGGCTTCGGGTTAGTGCTGCGTTTAGGATTAGGGCTAGGGTTAGTGTTTGGGTTAGGGTTAGTGTTAGGGTTCATGCTATGGTTAAGGTTAATGTTAGGAAAAGGGTTAGGGTTCGGGTTATGGTTCGAGTTAGGGTTAAGTCTAGGGTTACAGTTAGAGTTAGGGTTAGGGTTAGGGTCAGGGTTAGGGTTAGATTTCGGGCTCGGGTTAGGTTTAAGGTTGGGTTAGGTTTGGGGTTAGGGTTAGTGCTGCATTAGGGTTCTGGTTAGGGTTAGCGCTGCATTAGTGTTAGGGTTAGGGTTAGGGCTACATTAGGATTAGGTTAATATTGTGTATGGGTTAGTGTGAGGGTTAGGGTTAGGGTTGGGTTAGGGTTAGGGTTTTGGTTAGGATTAGGTTAGGGTTAGGGTTAGTGTTAGGGTTAAGTTATGGTTAGATTTTGGGTTAGGGTGAGGGTTAGGATGAGGGTTAGGGTTTGGGTTGGGTTAGGGTTAGGACTACTGTTAGGTTTAGGGTTAGGGTTCGTGTTGCATTAGGGTTAGGGTTAATATTGTGCATGGGTTAGGGTGAGGGTTAGTGTTGGAGTTTGGGTTAGTGTTCAGGTTAGGGTTAGGGTCAATGTTGTTTATGGGTTAAAGTTGGGGTTAGGGTTCGGGTTAGGATTAGTGTTGCATTAGGAATAGAGTTAATATTCTGTATGGGTTAGGGTTAGGGTTGGTGTTAGAGTTTGGGTTAGTGTTCGGGTTAGGGTTCATGTTAGGGTTAGGGTTAGGGTTGGTGTTACGGTTATGGTTAGGGTTAGGGTTAGGTTTAGGGTTAGGGTTCATGTTAGGGTTAGGGTTGGGTTAGGGTTAGGGTTTTGTTAGGGTTAGGGTTGGGTTGGGGTTAGGTTAGGGTTAGTGTTAGGGTTTGGTTAGGGTTAGGGTTAGGGTTAAGGTTAGGGTTTGGGTTCGGTTTGGGGTTGGGGTTGGGGTTGGGGTTAGGGTTAGGGCTAGGGTTGGGGTTAGGGTTAGGGTTGGGGTTAGGGTTAGGGTTGGGGTTAGGGTTAGTGTTAGGTTTTGGGTTAGGGTTTGGTTGGGGTTAGCGTTAAGGTAAGGGTTCGTGTTAGGGTTAAGGTTAGGGTTTGGGTTGGGGTTGGGGTTAGGGTTGGGGTTGGGATTAGGGTTAGGGCTAGGGTTAGGTTTTGGGTTAGGGTTGGGTTGTGGTTAGGGTTAGGGTTCGTGTTAGGGTTAGGGTTAGGGTTGGGTTAGGGTTCGGGTTGGGTTAGGATTAGTGCTGCATTCTGGTTAGGATTAGGGTTAGGGTTCGGGTTAGGGTTAGAGTTTGGGTTCGGTTAGGGTTCGGGTTCGTGTTAGTGTTAGGGTTAGGGTTATGGTTAGAGTTTGTGTTAGTGTTCGGGTTAGGGTTTGGGTCAATATTGTGTATGGGTTAGGGTTCGGGTTAGAGTTAGAGTTAGGGTTGAGGTTAGGGTTAGGGTTGGAGTTAGGGTTAGGGTTAGGGTTAGGGTTAGGGTTAGAGTTAGGGTTGAGGTTAGGGTTAGGGTTGGAGTTAGGGTTAGGGGTCGGGTTAGAGTTAGGGTTAGGGTTGGGGTTTATGGTTAGGGTTGGGTTACGGTTAGGGTTAATTTTGGGGTTAGGGTTAGGGCTAGGGTTGCGTTTGGGTTCGGGTTGGGGTTCGGGTTAGGGTTTTGTTCGGGTTAGGGTTGGGTTGGGGTTAGGGTTCGGGTTAGTGTTAGGGTTTGGTTAGGGTTAGGGTTAAGGATATGGTTTCGGTTCGGGTTGGGGTTAGGGTTGGGGTTGGGGTTAGGGTTAGGTTCTGGGTTCGGGTTTGGGTTGGGGTTAGGGTTAGGGTTGGGTTGGGGTTGGGGTTCGGGTTAAGGTTAGGGTTAATTTTGGGGTTAGGGTTAGGGCTAGGGTTGCGTTCGGGTTCGGGTTGGGGTTCGGGTTCGGGTTAGGGCTCGGGTTACGGTTGGGTTGGGGTTATGGTTAGGGCTAGGGCTAGGGTCAGGGTTAGGGTTAGGGTTAGGTTTGGGGTTAGGGTTACGGTTATGGTTAGGGTTAGGGTTATGGTTAGGGTTAGGGTCAGGGTTGGGATTAGGGTTAGGGTTCGGGTTATGGTTAGGGTTAGGGTCAGGGTTGGGGTTCGGGTTAGGGTTAGGGTTGGGGTTAGGGTTAGAGTTAGGGTTATGGTTGGGTTAGTGTTCGTGCTGGATTCAGATTAGGGTTAAAATTGTCTATGAGTTTTGCTGCTGGTACACCTCTGACTTCGAGCTGTTCACACTCATTCCCGCGGAATGTTCTGATGTCCTTCAGCCAATCAGTAATCTCCCTCAGCCTGGATCCAATGGACGGTAACATCCCACTTCCTGCCACCCCTCTCCCGGGGGGACACCTGAATCTCCTGTCAGTCCTGATTTCCCAATATCCCATCTCTCTGGCACTGCTGTGTGATACCAAGTTCTGGGCCTTTGCTTCCTGCAGCAGTTCAGACAACACGCTTTCACCTCCCCATCACGGCAGACTGCACCAATGAGATTGTCCTCCTTAAGTGAATGGTCCTCACCCATTCCGTCCCCGTCTGTGCATTCTTTATCTCCGGATAAATCCCTTTCGAAGAATGAGAGGCGACCTTATTGAGACGTATGGATTCTCAGGGTGGGTTTGACAGGATCGATGCTGAGTCGTTGTTTCCCCTTGTGGGAGAGTCTGGGATCAGGGGGCAGAATCTCAGAGTAAGCGGGGGTCACCCATTGGAGACAGAGATGGGGAGGAATATCTTCTCTCAGAGGGGAGTGGATCTGTGGAATTCTTTCCCGCAAAGGGCTGTAGACGCTGGGCCGTTAAGTATGTTCGAGGCTGAGATAGACAGATTGTTAATCAGGAAGGGAACTAACAAGGCAACATAATGAGTAACAGCAAGGAAGGATATCCATCACACTGACCCTTCTCAAGGTACAATTGTCACATGGATCAGAAGTAAGGTGTTCTTCATGTAATTTCAGAGCCCCATGTGAGACTGGTGGGTGGCAGCCACAGCTGCTCTGGGAGAGTGGAGGTTTACCACAATGGAGAATGGGGGACGGTGTGCGATGACGCTTGGGGTATGACCGACGCCAGAGTGGTCTGCGCTCAGCTGGGCTGTGGTTCGGCCACGTCAGCAGTCAGCAATGCCCACTTCGGACAAGGCACCGGAAAGACCTGGATGGACGATGTTGCCTGCGTCGGAACGGAATCTTCTCTCTTGTCTTGTCCCTTCTCAGGATGGGAGAGGGAGGATTGTCGTCACCAGGAAGATGCAGGTGTGATCTGCAACCCAGGTGAGGGTACAACCACCCAATGGAAAGCCATGCTGACTTAAGTTTCGGTGATGACCATTTTAGTTTACCAAGGGTTTAAAAATGGTTTCCACCTGGTCAAAGTACAGGGACAAAGTAGACAATGTTTATTGTCTGAGTTTTATGCATGACCTTAAATCATAGAATCATAGAAACCCTACAGTGCAGAAAGAGGCCATTTGGCCCATCGCGTCTGCACCGACCACAATCCCACCCAGGCCCTACCCCCATATCCCTACATATTTACCCACTAATCCCTCTAACCTACACATCTCAGGACACTAAGGGGCAATTTTAGCACGGCCAATCAACCTAACCCGCACATCTTTGGACTGTGGGAGGAAACCGGAGCACCCGGAGGAAACCCACGCAGACACGAGGAGAATGTGCAAACTCCACACAGACAGTGACCCAAGCCAGTAATCGAACCCAGGTCCCTGGCACTGTGAGGCCGCAGTGCTAACCACTGTGTTACCGTGCCGCCCACGGTAAATGGTGAGAAAGGGTCAAAACAACGGTGAAACAGTTATATACCAAACAATTGTAATATCCACTGATATTAAAATATCCATGGAGATGGATAAAATAATGATTATGGTAAATCGGTGAAGAATTTGTGTATTGTGTAGGAAAATGGTAGAATAGGAAAATATTGTCTAAAGACATTTGGGAAGAAGCCAAAACCTTGGCAAGAGTGTAAAGGAAAATGAAAATAATTCAATCATTGAACATAAAGAATCAACGCATTATCACAAAGGCAGGATTAATCGTTGACATCTGTGAACTGTGTTCACCCCCTTATCTAAGGAAAGATATACTGACATCGGAGGCAGTTCAGAGAAGGTTCACTCAGTCGATCCCGGGTAGGGATGGATTTTCCTTTGGAGAAAGGTTGAGTAGGTTGGGCCTGTACTCATTGGAGTTCAGAAGAATGAGAGGCGACCTTATTGAGACAGATCGGATTCTCGGGGGGGTTTGGCAGGGTAGCTGCTGAGAGGTTGTTTCCCCTTGTGGGAGAGTCTAAGACCAGAGGGCATCATCGGGGAGGCGATGGCCCAATGTTATTATCGCTGGACTATTAATTCAGAAACTCAACTAATGTTCTGGGGATGTGTGTTCGAATCCAGCCACAGCTGAGGGTGAATTTGAATTCAATTTTAAAAATCTGGAATTAATAATTTACTGATGGCCATGAAGCCATTGTCGATTGTCGGAAAAACCCACCTGGTTCACTAATGTCCTCCAGGGAAGGAAATCTGCTGTCCTTACCTGTCCTGGCCTACATGTGACTCCGGGTCCACAGCAATGTGGTTGACTCTCAACTGCCTTCTGAAATGGCCGAGCAAGCCACTCAGTTCAAGGCCGACAAAGGATGGGCAATAAATGTTGGCCCAGTCAGCAACACCCATGTCCCACGAATGGATAAAGAAACATCTCAGACTAAGGTGCTCACCCATTGGAGACAGAGATGGGGAGGAATTTCTTCTCTCAGAGGGGAGTGAATCTGTGGAACTCTTTACCGCAGAGAGCTATAGAGGCTGGGTCATCAAGTATGTTCGAGGCTGAAATGGACAGATTTTTAATTAGTAAGGGAATCGAGGGGTTAGGGAGATAAGGCAGGAAAGTGGAAATTGAGAAATATCACATCAGATGAGTTGTGATCTCATTGAATGGTGGAGCAGATTCGATGGGCCAAATGGCTTCCTTCTGCTCCTATGTCTTATGGGACACCCAATCTATGTAGCCCTCAGCCTGGTATCAATGCGCATGGATGTAAGGGGCTGCCTAACCCTTAGCTCCACCTACCCCAGCTGAGGGCACATCCTCACCCTCCTCCTCCTCCTGCAGATACCTTGCCCTCAGACGGTGCTGGTCAGCACAGACTCCCATTGGATGGGTCCCTGCTCCGAAATGGGAAAGTCCTGAAGGGGTTTGCCATTCCCCTTTTGCCAGTAAAATGGCAGGGAACCCCTCGAGACTTACGCACCTTCCATGGGACATATTGGAAGGATGTATAGGCTGGCTACGGACGGCCATCCACTCTGGAAGTGGAAACTGATCTAGGAATGGCTGATAGAGATGCCACCACCATACCACAAGAAAATAATCACCAAGTCCAAAACAGATCAAATTGAAAAGCATGTTGCATCTTCCAAAATTTGTTATTTTACCCACATCTGTGACTCAGAAAGGGTGGTACAGTCGCACAATGGCTAGTGCTGCCAAGCAACTGGGTTCACTTCCAGCCTTGGTTGGTGTCTGGTTGGAGTTGGCACAATTTCCCCGTGACTGCATGGATTTCCACCGGGTGCTCTGGTTTCCTCCCACACTCCAAAGATGTGCAGGTTAGGTGGATTGGCCATGCTAAATTGCTCCTTAGTGTCTAAAGATATGCAGGTTAGGTGGATTGGCCATGATAAATTGCCCCTTAGTGTCCAAAGATGTGCAGGTTAGGTGGATTGGCCATGCTAAATTGTCCCTTAGTGTCCAAAGATGTGCAGGTTAGGTGGATTGGCCATGCTAAATTGCCCCTTAGTGTCCAAAGATGTGCAGGTTAGGTGGATTGGCCATGCTAAATTGCCCCTTAGTGTCCAAAGATGTGTAGGTTAGGTGGATTGGCCATGCTAAATTGCCCCTTAGTGTCCAAAGATGTGCAGGTTAGGTGGATTGGCCATGCTAAATTGCCCCTTAGTGTCCAAAGATGTGTAGGTTAGGTGGATTGGCCATGCTAAATTGCCCCTTAGTGTCCAAAGATGTGTAGGTTAGGTGGATTGGCCATGCTAAATTGCCCCTTCGTGTCCAAAGATGTGTAGGTTAGGTGGATTGGCCATGGTAAATTGCCCCTTAGTGTCCAAAGATGTGCAGGTTAGGTGGATTGGCCATGCTAAATTGCCCCTTAGTGTCCAAAGATGTGTAGGTCAGGTGGATTGGCCATGCTAAATTGCCCCTTAGTGTCCAAAGATGTGCAGGTTAGGTGGATTGGCCATGCTAAATTGCCCCTTAGTGTCCAAAGATGTGTAGGTTAGGTGGATTGGCCATGCTAAATTGCCCCTTAGTGTCCAAAGATGTGTAGGTTAGGTGGATTGGCCATGCTAAATTGCCCCTTAGTGTCCAAAGATGTGTAGGTTAGGTGGATTGGCCATGCTAAATTGCCCCTTAGTGTCCAAAGATGAGCAGGTTAGGTGGATTGGCCATGCTAAATTGCCCCTTAGTGTCCAAAGATGAGCAGGTTAGGTGGATTGGCCATGCTAAATGTGCAGGTTTATGGGGGTAAGCTAGTGGGGAGGGCCTTGGTGGGATGCTCCTTCGGAGAGTCGGTGCAGCCTCGGTGGTCTGTATTGCCTCCTTCCGTGCTGTCGGGATTCTAGGAACTGGTTGACTCTGTCATCAGCAATGATGGTACGTTCCTCCAGGGCAAGATTCACATGGAAGCCCCAGGGTCCAATCACCCTGTGAAGGGTAAAGTCACTGTTGTACATAGACATCCTATATGAGCTAATTACACCGACTATCACTTAGTTTATAACAGGTTACCCTTCACAGAAACAAAGGGCAGAGGAGCAAAGGAACAGGGGAAGGCCATTCAGCCCATCGAGCCTGCTCCACCATTCAATACTGTCATTGGCTGATCGGACACTCCAACCCTCACCATCCCCATAATCCCTTAACATTATCATTAATCAGTAATCTATCAATCTCTGCTTTAAACAGACTCAGTGACTGAGCTCCCACATCCCTCTGGGGTAGAGAATCCCAAAGATTCACACCCTCTGAGTGAAGACACTTCTCCCCGTCTCGCTCCTAAGCGGCTTCCCCCTTTATTTTGGAATTGTGCCCCCTGGTTCCAGACTCGGCCCCGACCAAGGGAAACCTCTTACCCACATCTCCCCCTGTCCGTCCCGTTAAATATTGTATAAATTTCAGTAAGATCGCCCCTCGTTCTTCCAAACTATAGAGAAAAGAAGCCCAGTTTGCCCCAATCCCTCTCCATAAGACAGTCCCAGAACAAGTCTGGTGAACCTTCATTACTCTCCCTCTGTGCAATACTATCCTTTCTGAGGTAAGGGGGCCAGAACTGCACTCAGTACTCCAGATGTGGTCTAACCAAAGCTCCAATACAACTGAAACAAGCTCAAATCCTCAAATCCTCTTTGTGATAAAGGCTAACAGTCTCTTAGCTTTCCTCATTGTTTGCTGCACCTGCATGCGAGCCTACAGTGACTTATGGACAAGGACACCCAGATCCCTCTGCACATCGACACTTTCTCATTTCTCACCATTTAGGATATACACATTATCCCTCCAAACATATGTATTAAAGTGTCCAATTATAACTGATAAGCCATCCATTCATTGTCCTTTAATAAATATGAGGCATGGAGGGAGATTAAACTGTTAGTGGAGTCATACGGCACAGAACCAGGCCCTTTGGCCCACCATGTCCATGCTGTAATGATACTGTGCCTTTACTTGTCTCATGCTCCTTGTGAGGAGATTGTTTTATACTTCAGCTCTGATTATAGTGCCGATTGTCTACAACTGGCAACCTACTTGCTGTCCTTGCAAAAGAATATTTGCTCCTAGTTATTGGGGTGTTTCTTTCAATCTGACTTGATGCAGTTTTGTTACATCTTTGCAGTTCCCCTGGGGTTACAAAGTAGAGTTTAATTCAGTTAATTGACAAGAGAGAGCCAAGTGAATGGGTGGAGCTAGGCTTACAGAGGGAACAAGCAGGCAATTGCTGTTTGAATTTGAAAGGAGCAGCAGCTGTTTCTCTCTCCCCCTTTCTCTCTGGAAATTGAAGTCTGGGACCTACTAGAAAATAGGTCACTCTCTCCATCTCTCTCTTTCTCAGAAGAGTCACCCTCTGGAGTTCTGCTGTTTGAAATCAGGGCCGCGAGTATCCCATCCACGCCCGCCACTTTTCTGGCGGGACCAGCTGGGAGACGCGTGTCTGCGGCTTTGAACGAGGATTTGCGCATGCGCGGGGAATGCATGCGCGTCTCCCAGAGCCGGCGAGCAGTCGCTGGTCAGACCACGCTGGAAACCGGCAGGAAGAAAGGAAGTCGATTTAAATATTTTAAAAATCTATTTTAAGTATGTAGATTCGTTAATTATTGGGCCTTTCAGATCCCGATTAAATCTCCCACCCCGCCAGGAGTACTTCAATGTGGCGGGGTTTAGAGTAGCTCCCCATGTTTGGGGAGCTAGAGGGTGACCTCGCTGGAATGAAGGGGGGGCAATCGGGGGCCCCCCGGGGGTTGGGTGGCAGGGGGTGCCCAGGGGGTTGGGTGGCAGGGGGTGGTGCCCCCTGGGCATGGGCACCCTGGCAGTGCCAGCCTGCACCCCCTGGCACAGCCCAAGGAGTAAAATGCCAATGCCCGGGGGCACCTTGGCACTGCCCATCGGGCATCGGGCAGTGCCAAGCGGGTGGGGCCTATTGTGGGCGGGGCTTGGGGACAATCAGTGGGGGTGGGGGTCCCACTACCACTCTGCATTGGGATTGGTCTGGGATGGGGGGAGGGCAGTGATTGGGGCAGGCTGAGGGGGGGGGGGGAGTAGTCTGCTGGGGGGGCCTGCCTCAGGGGGTGTCTGACCCCAGGGAGGGATCACTGGGGGCGGGGGTCTGCCTGGGTGAGGGGGTGTGGAGGGATCGCCACTGTTGAGGGGTGGGGCCTGGGCATCGGGGAGCTCTGGGACGGGAGGGGTCAGGGCTGGCCCGGGAATCATTGTGGGGCCGGCGATCGGGCCGTGGGGGGGGCTGGAGGGGCCCGGGTTGGCCAGTGATCGAGCTGACCAGCAAATGGGAGTTTGACAGTTTGGGCCCACTGCGCATGCGCAGAGCTCCAGAACTGTCAAACCCCGGCGCGAATAGGCCCCGCCCTCTGGGTTTGCAATGAGATTCACGACTGGGACCTCTTCAGTGCACAGAGTGCGGAGATTCAGGTGACAAGCTGATCTGTCAGAACTGGTGCGATCTCGGCCAGTTGTGCCGCCAATTCTGCATTTGTTGGGAGAATCACCCCCCCCCCTCCCCCACCGCCCCAGAACATCCTCTGGAGGCTGCTGTCTGTGACTCAGAAGACAGGTGTTTCTCTGTATCTCTGTTCAGAGGTGTTGAAAAGCTGGAGGACTGGCAACGCTCGTAGGCTTCTGTGTTTTCGCCAGCTGATTCTCAAGATTATGCCCGTGGGGATATTACTTAAATTTGAACTACTAGAGATAGGTTAGCAGTTAAGAATTATACCTTGTCATGTTTAAGTATTTCAACTGGTAACAGTTTATGCTGATTCTTTTTGTTAGAATTAAACTGTTGTTAATTAAAGTTGGTTTTAACAAAAGCTTCCTCGTGGGTCCACGGAATTATATCTGGGAGTGAAACTTATGCTGGCACTTCTGCCAAAATCAAAAATAGTTTGATTTATGCTAACTTCATAACATACTTAGAGTATCTGATCTTGCCCATCAAATATCAATCTATACTAATTCCTTTTACCAGCACTTGGTCCATTGGCTACTATGTCTTTTTAAAACTGTTCTGTAATTCATTCATGGGATTCATTGATTGGGTCAGAATTTATTATCCACCTCTCATTGTCCTTTGAGTGGGCAGTTAAGAGTCAAACACGCTGCTGTGTGGGTCTGGAGTCACATGTAGACCAGACCAGGTATAGATGGCAGATTTCCTTCCCTGAAGGACATGAGGGAACCAGATGGGTTTTATCTTTTTACAACAATCAACAATGATTTCATTATAATTTTAATTATTTTTGTCGTACTGAATTCAAATTTTTGCCGTCTGCGGAGGTGGGACTCGAACCTGGGATCCTAGCGAATTTCCTTGGGTCCTTGCATTGCTAGTGCTGTGGCAATAGCAGGTTAGTACTAATGTCTCCTCACTGTTGTTTCAGCGCCCAACTTGCGACTGGTGAATGGCGTCGGCCAATGTTCCGGGCGGGTGGAGGTTTATCACAACCGACAATGGGGGACGGTGTGCGATGACAATTGGGGCGTCCTGGATGCCAAGGTGGTCTGCAGGCAGCTGAACTGTGGTTCCCTCATCTTGGCCCCCACCGGTGCCTCCTTCGGGGAAGGCAGCGGGAAGATCTGGATGGATGAAGTTGCCTGCAGGGGGACAGAGGCCTCCCTGGTGTCCTGCCGGTTTACCGGATGGGGGAAGCACAACTGTGGCCATGGCGAAGATGCCGGTGTGATCTGCAACCCAGGTGAGGAAAGGCAATGGCTCAAACCTGGGGGTCCTCGCTTACTCAAAAAAACAAAAATGAGGTGGGGATGTAACTGTGTTAAAAATGGCTCCGAGAAGGTTCCCAACCACGTTTGGGGTTGTGAAGTTTAACAGAAAGAAAAGAATGTGATTCACACGTGTAAATTCAAACTTACACACAACAGATTTTATTGAGGAGCTGCTCTCTCTGCACTGCACCAAATACAAAACTGAAATGTAATAGCAGCCTGAGGACTAAGCCAAATGACACCACCGTCAAATCATGTGATCAGCTCTTAAAGCAACCTGCAACCCTTTTTTCAAAATATATAAACAGTTGAGCCTTACACCCATTGAGAGCATCAAAGAATGGTGGGTGAGTTTATAGAAGCGTGTAGAATGCTGTGGGTAGATTTTGGCTGAGACACTCGCATCTCAGAATGGAGAATGGAGAATTTGACGCACAACCAAGAATCCATTCACTGCAGCGGCACTGGAGAATCCCAGCCGTGGATGAGATCGGACGTGTTCGGTGTTTGGGGGGTACTCCCACTTCTTAGCAATGGTAGAATTCTCCTTCAATATTCTTCATGGGCCATGAGTGTCGCTGGTTGGGCCAGCATTTATTGCCCATCCATAACTGCCCTTTAACTGAGCGTTAGGGCATTTCTAAGGAGCAGTTACGAGTCGGCCACATTGCTGTGTGAATCTGGTGTCACATGTTTAAAGTTTAAAGTTAAAGTTTATTTATTAATGTCACAAGTTGGCTTACATTGACACTGCAATGAAGTTACTGTGAAAATACCCTAGTTGTCAAATCCCCCAGTCAAAAATCCCCGGCGCCTGTTCGGGTACACTGAGAAAGAACTTAACATGGCCAATGCACGTCTTTCATACTGTGGGAGGAAACCGGAGCACCCGGAGGAAACCCACACAGACACGGAGAGAACATGCAAACTCCACACAGACAGTGACCCAAGGTGGGAATCGAACCAGGATCCCTGACACTATGAGGCAGCAGTGCTAACTACTGTGCTTCCTTTGTAGTAAGAAGTTTAACAACACCAGGTCAAAGTCCAACAGGTTTATTTGGTAGCAAAAGCCACACTTTTGCTACCAAATAAACCTGTTGGACTTTAACCTGGTGTTGTTCAACTTCTTACTGTGTTTACCCCAGTCCAACACCAGCATCTCCACATCATCACTTCCTTTGTAGGCCAGGCCAGCTAAGGATGGCAGATTTCCTTCCCTCAAGGGGCATTAGTGAATCAGAAGGGTTTTTCCGACAATCGGCAATGGTTTCATGGTCAACGTTAGAATTTGTGACAGCTTTTTTAAATTCATTCGTGGGATCTGGGTGGCACCGAGCCTGCATTCATTGCCCATCCAGGTTCTATAAAGCTGTGTTATACATCTTTAATTTAAACGCCTTCCAAGCATTCCAGTTTAAAGAGACAAACAAGGACAGTAATTCAATTGTTTCTTTATTTAACACTTCTTGTATCAACTCAAACATCAATAGTTGCAACTCATTAACTCTTTACTGAACTTTACCTCCAACTGAACATCAACTTTAACTATTTAGCTCTTAAACTGCACTTTAACTGAACATCAATTTTAACTATTGAACTAAAAATAGATACTACCGAGTTTGGGAAAACCTTGGCCAACAAATATCCTCGATGTAGAATCTATCTTCTCCTTCTCTGAAGTATCCTTCAGGGTACAATTCTTCTTGCGATGGTTGTTCTCCTCGAGTTATCGCTGCCAAACAAAGAACTCACATATCCTTTATCCACAATTCTCCACTTGCACATGGAAGTTTCTCTATCATCCAGCCAACTGTGTCACCAGAAACCAATCACATGGCTCAAACATCCAGTGAAATTACTTTTGAGTGAAACCATGACGCTTGGTTTAAACTGCATACTCCATACATAGCAGCCATAAATCGGAACCACGGTGTCTCAATTAATATAAACAACTTCCCTGATCTGACCAACACAGGAAGCTTCAGGTCACAGCTCCCAAACCAGAGCCGCTTTACAACCTGCATCTGGTTTTAATCTATAAATTGACCAAAATTCCCAGCATGCTTCACTCTCAGCCAGAATAGTCATTTTAAAGCCACTACAGCCATTATTGTTGTTAAATTATTATTGTAGCCGCTCTTTCTCCGTCCACGGCTACAACGTGACTTGCCAATTTTTAAACTCAGTGCCCCGGCCGATGAAGACAAGCATGCCGTATGCCTTCTTCACTACCTTCTCCACCTGCGTTGTCACTTTCAGTGACCTGTGTAACTGTACACCCAGATCCCTCTGCCTATCAATACTCTTAAGGATTTTGCCATTTGCTGTATGCTTCTCATCAATATTAGACCTTCCAAAATGCATGAGATGACGATGAAACTATCATGGATTGTCTTAACAAACCCATCTGGTTCACTCGATGTCCCTTTGGGGAAAACGGAATATGCCATCCTTATCCGGTCTGCCCTACATGTGACTCCAAACCCACAACGGTGTGGTTGACTCTTTAATGCCCCTCTGAAATGGCTGAGCCAGCCACTCGGGGCAATTAGGGATGGGCAATAAACAATGGCCAAATGCCCCGATTACCAATCATCACACTGGAGACAAATTGTCCAAAGACATTTGCACAAAGGGACTCCAGCGAAGGTTCAGGAAAGATGATTGGATAGCAAACATGGCGGTTTGTGAGGGAAATGTTGTTGGAGATTGTGACCAAATTAACATTGCTACCTTTGCTCATTTCAGATCCCTCGCTCCGGCCCTCGATCTCACATGTTCCGGATTATTCCGTACACATGGCAGGAAGTTCATTCAACATCAAGTGCTCAACTCCCAATGGTTACAGTGGGGGTCGCTTCAAAGTGCTTAAATCTTCCACCGCCATCAAAGAGTACGAGTTTTCGTCCAATATACGCAATGTCCTTTTTCCCTTCAACAGCATAAGCACCAGTGACGCTGGAACCTACAAGTGCGTGTACGATATAAAGGTGATGAACAGGTGGATTCCCTTCACAGCAAGCGCAGCTCTACACATGAATGTAAGAGGTACGTAAGAGTTGCTGTGTTTTTTGTTTAGTATTTTTCAACGTTTGTTAGGGGCATCGGATCCAACATGGGACTTAGGGTCAGGAGTAGGCCACTCAGCCTTTCAAAGCCTGCTCTGCCATTCCAAGGGATGTCAACAGTTTTTCATCTCCTTATCTGAGGAAAGATATATTGGAGGCAGTCCAGAGAAAGTTCACTCGGGATTTTCTTGTAGAACCATAGATTCTCGACAGTGCAGAAGGAGGCCATTCGGTTCATCGTATCAGCACCGGCCCTCCAAAAGAGCATCTTACCCAGCGCCCACCCCCTACCCCACCCGATTCCCATAATGCCACGCATTTACAATGCCCAGTCCGGTAACCTATACATCTTTGGATACTAAGGGGCAATTTAGCATGGCCAATCCATCGAACCTACACATTTTTGGATACTGAGGGGCAATTTAGCATGGCCAATCCACCTAACCTGTACATCTTTGGATACTAAGGGCAATTTACAATGGCCAATCCACCTAACCTACACTTCCTTGGATACGAAGGGGCAATTTAGCATGGCCAATCCACCTAACCTGCACATCTTTGGACACTAAGGGGCAATTTAGCGTGGCCAATCCACCTAACCTGCACATCTTTGGACACTAAGGGGCAATTTAGCATGGCCAATCCACCTAACCTGCACATCTTTGGATACTAAGGGGCAATTTAGCATGGCCAATCCACCTAATCTGCACATCTTTGGAGACCATGGCACAATTTAGCATGGTCAATCCACAT